>NC_064923.1:750937711-751562711 GCF_023897955.1 Schistocerca gregaria
TTTAAAAACAGTTCCTTAACGTTTTTTACGAAATGGAAAGGTACTTACAGGTAACTTCTAATTCACTGCATCTAAGCAAACTGCTTTTTCTCATCTGGCAACCAGGTGGACATCTTACAGTTCACTTTCAGTTCACTGTTTTCGTTACACATCACTGTAACTGCCATCTTTTTAATACAGAGATCCATTTGTTTTTCTAAGTGTTACCAACCAATGTGTAACGAAAGCAGTGAACTGAAAGTTAAGTGTAAGATGTCCACCTGGTTGCCAGATAAGAAAAAGCAGTTTGCTTAGATGCAGTGAATTAGAAGTTACCTGTAAGTACCTTTCCATTTCGTAAAAAAACGTGAAGGAACTGTCTTTAAATCTATAACCTAGATGTCAAACCATAACCTATATGTGAAAAGGACAAATCATGTAATATTTCAGGACAACCACTGAGATGCCTTGTAAAAAAAGGCGAAACGCGTCTGTGTGCATACATAAAAATAAAAAATTTCGATGTGCACCATGCAAAAGGCATTTTCTTTGAAACAATTGCAATTGATATACAGCTGCTGCGGAAATAGCCAGTACGAGAAACGTGTTCCACAAATTTGTTTGGCTTGCGACAGAGGGCCGAAAAAGTACCGTACATGGCGAAAACAAAGAGAAGAATCCACTGTGATTTCACCGTACTGGCGTCCATAAATCGCTGGAAACATACTGATTCCATTACACCATTGACTGTTTTTTGAATAAAGGCAGTCTCGGTTGCAAAACTGTCAGTTACGCGTTACGCCCTTGTGAGACATCATCAGATTTTGTAAAACTGTAGCAGAAGAAACTTCATTCGTCAGTTGCTGTAACTCCTCCCGAACAGGTCACGAATGTCCCAACGGTACCGACCGGCTGCCGTGTCATCCTCAGCCCATAGGCGTCACTGGATGCGGATACGAAGGGGTACGTGGTCAGCTCACCACTCTCCCGGCCGTATGTCTGTTTCCGAGACCGGAGCCGCTACGTCTCAATCAGTAGCTCCACAGTTTGCCTCACAAGGGCTGAGTGCACACCATTTGCCAACAGCGCTCGGCAGACCGGATGGTCACCCATCCAGGTTGTAGCCCAGCCCGACAACGCTTAACTTCGGTGATCTCACGGGAGCCGGTGTTACCACGGCGGCCGTCAGTTGCTATAACAGGGCATAAAATAAGAATAAATAATCATCTGGGTAAGGTATCCGTTCGCCAGAAGACTTGCCGGAACCGAAAAGTGTATGTACTGAGACGGGATCAGCATCATGTGATCCGGTTCTTACTCTCTTTCGGTTCCGATAAGACTTTTGACGAACGGATACCTTATCCAGACGACTTTTTATTCTTATTTTATGCGCTGTTGTGGCAACTGACGAATGAAGTTTCTTCTGCTACATTTATACACAATATGATGACGCTCCACAAGGGCGAAACACGTAATTGTTATCAGTTTTTCAACCGAGACTCCCTATATTTTTAAAAAAATCGCCGACAATAGAACTGTTAAATACGTAGGAATATGCGCCTGTAGCGGCTGCAACCGGAACGAACACATAAAGCAGCTTGTAGGAATGGCAGAAAATCGCTCGAACACTCCTAACAAAATGCTACCCAACCACGGCGGAGCTAGCACATAAAACCACCGTTACGCCGTTTCTTAAGTGTTTTTCGCCAATCTTGAATGGTTGCTAGATGGGATTATTACAGGAGGTAAGGATAAGACTGAAGAAGAACTGCTTCTTTCATCCCAGTTTCGTTTAGTGGGCGGAAGAGTGTCAGCAAGATGTTTAGCGAAGTCCGCTACCAGACGCTGCTTGAGCGGTATCACACAGAGACCACTCCCGAAATTCCGGGAGCCCTAGTTTCGAAATGAGACAAGTCATATATTACTCCCTCCCAGATGTGTATCTCATGAAGCGACCAAGATGTTAAGAGAAATTCGACCTTATAAAGATTTGATTTAAAGTCGTTCTTTCAACTCATTATTAGCTACTGAACCAGAGAGGGTGAAAAAGAGGATGGGAACCACGAGTTGATACCACGTGACCCCTGCTTACAAATGTAGGTTTACGTATCACAGACGCACTCACAACTCTTAGCTAATTTCCGTGTCAAATGTATTATGACCCTACGGTGAAAATGATGTAAGCGCGAGCAGTGTAATGCTGGTTTTGGGTAGCTGTTATAGCAGACGGGTACAGAAAAGAGAGAGCATGAAGCCACCACCACCAAGTTGCCAACTCTCTCGGCTATCACCAAGAAACAGGAGGCCGCCTAGCTTAACTTCCCTGTTCGACGAACGGATCACAATCCTTCCTAAGAAGTGAGGTAATCAGAAATGTTCCGGCAACATCCTCTTTTCTCTGCTACCCAGTTACTGGCGACTAAAAATTCCTTCATAAGTGGGATGTGAACAGCCACCTCTGGGTCGAGTGCTCTGGTAATGAGGAACGCCCCTAACCTCTGCTATGAAAGTGTGGAACTAGTAACTGCTTGAAAAAAAATGTTCTTACCTGGAGTAAATGTATACTTCACAGATTTTTTGCGAAGAATCTATAATTACTCTCCACATTCCTGCAGACTGCTCCCATACTGTTATGTATGCGAACAAAATGTCATTATCATATACTCCAATGGTAATTACTAATCAGATACTCTGTCCCATTTCCCCCCCTCTCTCTCTGACACGCACGCACGTCCCCCCCCCCCCCCCCCCCCCACACACACACAGTAATATATACAGGGTGGTCCAGTCATCGTATAAATACTACATTCAGGAACGTTATAGTCCTGAGAGATGCCAAACATGTCAAAGTAACATCTCTCGTCTCCTCTCTCTATTGCAGTTAACTTCTCTTATCATCTTTTTCAAAGAACCGGACGAGAAATTAGCACAAGTCTGCCCACAGTAGAGAACTTGATCGGTCCTAATTTATTGCCTCCAGTGCCCGCTGTGCACACTTCTGCACCTCGTCAAAGTGGCGAGCCTGCGCTTTACTCGGAAGTGTGACGTCACTTCGCGGCGGCAGTAAACAAGTGCCGGGCAGCTGCGATAAGTGACGTCATCTGCGACTCGTACTCGGCGATCGCATTCCGTTCGTAAAAATACGAAAACAGGCTACATCAGCAGGAGTTTGAGTACGGCTGCTATCTAGCTCGCGTCTGTATTTGAATGGACTACCATTGTTTCTAGCGAAACTAACTACTGCTTACCTCGATGACATACGACAAACGGTCCTCCTAGCGGTATACTTGACGCAGAATGTTGCACCAGCATATTCCATCGTACATCCTAATGTACAGCACCCCTAGCAGCGAATGGCAGAAATGGACAAATTTCTTGGCGTTCATGCTCATTGGGTATTCATCTGCACTATCTTGTCAAGTTAAAGATCTACGCAATATATGGTAACAATTAAGTATTTCTTCTCATGCAAGTTTTGGAAGCATGCGAGACAGACAGTACGAATCATCCTAGTGAATTCGAGCGTGTCCCAAAATGACGGGGAATACAGGTTGGAGTAAGTACTGGACAATTGGGTGAGTCGCCTTTAACTATTCGCAAAACGAAGTAATAAATGACAAGTCCAACTAAAATTTGCTTCAACTGACATACTAAGTATAACAAATTCGTAATTTAGACTCGAAGGATTTTCAAACCAACGTTAGTGTACTGTCAGCGTTTCTTATAATTTGTGATAATCTAGTTCATTGCTTATTGCATACTGTTTTCGACGCAACCAGTACGTGCAACTGATTACTTTCATTTCTGCTGCGTTTCATTCATTACTAGGCAAAGTGACAATGACCCCAATTAAGACAAACGAGGTAGTGTATGAACGGTAAAAGAGGAAGAAGTTTTGAAATGAAAATGAAATTTATTTATCGGTAGTGAATTGTTAACTTAACAAACGTGTAGCTCTGTTTCTTTAAGAACTGTTCCTTAAAAATAATGGTTATTAAGATCAACAAGATTTGCACCCAATCACCAGAATTTACTGTGCATTGGGAATTGCTAGCCATTTCGCGTTATAAACAACCACTGGCGGTGAAATCTGCGACACATGCAGCAAAATTGGAGACGAGTTCAACTGGACAAAGAGAGAAAGAAGTGCAGTTTGTTGTCGCACTGGACACGCTTTCAGGAGAACTAGGGGTAGTCCTCGTCTGGCCATCTACACGACATCAAATACGAAGCTTTGCAGCAGACTGGTTTTCAGTTCAACACATTATGAGTGCGATCACTTGCTCGAATCTTTCAACTAGTATAGCATACAACTTTCGTGTTACAACCTTTCGGTTATTTTTTGTTCCATGCTTTCCGCACCATATCAACGTTTGGGCATAATTAAATGAATAACGCTTTCTTTATAGATGTTAAGCTCCTAAATGCAAAATACAAAATTAAAAGAAATGATTCACCTCCTAAATTCAGATCAAGATGTTTCATAACAGTGACACCGGACTGACAGTTACTTAGTCCAAGTTCTTGTCAAACATAAATGAAACTTGGACCAACTGTCATGCTTTTTGTCTAATTATTCTTTGCACTAAACATTTTTGATGAGTTCAAACTATCTTCAGTGTTGTTCAACTGACATTATGCCATTCCAAGAAAAAAAGGGTTTCATCTCACTGTCAATAACAAGAGTACTTGATCAAGGGCAACTCCCTGCTACTCCCTTCCACCAGGAGCCTTACTTTGGCTCTAAGCACTATGGGACTTAAGACCTGAAGTCATCAGTCCCCTGGACTTGGAACTACTTACACCTAACTAACCTAAGGACACCACACACATCCATGCCCGAGGCAGGATTAGAACCTGCGACCGTAGCAGCAGAACGGTTCCGAACTGAAGCGCCCAGAACCGCTCGGCCACAGCGTCCGGCAGCCTTACTTTCACAGAGCGGAGTTTCCTAGGAACGAAAAAGGGTAATATGATTAACTGAAGCTCGTAATGAGTTGATGGGGATGTGCTCGGTTGGTTGATCTGAAAGAACTGTCCGCTGAAGGCAAGTGTCGTAATTTGAACGCATGTCCAGAATTGTTTAAACATTTCACGATTTTGAAGACGTAAATAAGGATTAAATGATTCATTTAGGTGTAACTCAACTCTTCAATATAGGATCAGTTTTGTTTCAAACAACTACCACAGTACATTACATTTATAGTTACTCTAAAACAATTACCATGAGCCTAGATTCCAATGTAGAAAAAGTTTCATATAATTTGTGAAAGCATATACAACAGAGCATCGATTATCCTAAACAATTGGGGTGAAAGCTGCTCAGATAACTGATTTTTCGAATAACCGAATATCTACGAAAGCATGCGTACCAGTATCTACAGGAATTTGAAACACAAACACTGAATTAAAAACAATACTATACATACAATTTTTCTATCATACGTCTCATGAATAACCCAGAGAACTGATTACACAGCCTAGTTTAAAACGTTCAAAGTAACCATTACAGTACGGCTAGAGTTTATAAAATTTGTTAATGCTTCAGAGCTGAGACCTTTTTTTTTAAGCTAAGTGCAATCGCAAATTGTATAACGGCATGACTGTTCTTTTTAATGTCCGACCTTGTTGCTTTCCCGGCTCCGTATTCGCGAGCTAAATTTGATCCATATTCACGTTTCTACGACAGGTCTAGAGAGTTTAGGTTCTCCAGAAAAAGGCATTATTCACGTATAGTCGCTATTGAGAACAGCGTGATCTGATTTAATCAAAGGTTCAGACAGCAAAAATGACGGCCAACAGGGAGGGGGAGAGAGGAACCTGGGAACTCTGCTGTCGATACAACGCAAGCACAAATTTCAATTTGCTAACAGGAATGCTTTCCATTCACCGATGACTCAGGTGCTCGGTATTCGGATAATCCCTACACTACTGTAAGTAACTCCGTCATAAAATGTGTCGATACGTCGATACGTGCGCCAGACACTGTTTTAAATACTGTTGAAAGAAATAAACAGGAGACGACTGACCTCTGTGGGGCCCGCCTGTGTAGCGGACACTACATTGGGCGGCATTGTGCCGCAACAGAGTTGATGCTGCTGTTACGGGTCACAACAATCTCTGTGGCGAGGATGTACTATTGTTGATACCGAAACATCAAAACGGAACTGTAGCCGACGACGCACAGCCAGGCGAAACAGCCTGCGACACTATTCGCGTAAAATACGGTAACCGCGCGCGTTGAACGCACCTGACTAAACCAGGCTCTGCCACGAGAGAACCTTTATAACAAAAGGAGCCCTCCTCTTCTCCCTCCCCTCCCCTCCTCTCCCGCCACTATTACCCCCCACCCTCCAACTCGCTCCTTCACACGGTGATAAGAACCTTTACCATGAAAAGCAACGCAGCCGCTACGAGGGAATATGTGACGCTACCGTCATGCGACCCACTCTCTGAGAAAGATTTAAAGATGTTTCGCGATCATACGATTAGATACTTTTGTTTTTATCCCGAGTCGTAATTGTCATATCTTTACCTCATTGACTCGTCCGAGAAAGAAGCAGACGGGTTGGAAAAAGCTCTTGATCGGTAGGCAGTTTCTTTTTTGATATCTTATCCGGCGACGTAGTTACATAAGGGCGTGGAGTAGGTCTACAATATCTTGTCTTCCCATCTCTTCAGACGCTGTTTATATTTTGTCACTACTACGTAGCAGCCCAGTCAGCGATGAGTCAAAACTGAAAATACTGTTAATTCGACGAAATGTCGATTTCAACAGTTAAGTTAGCGCGTTGAGAGAAATTGAGCAACCCAGACATCGAGCTGGCTCGAATGTTTTGTCGGTATCTTGTGATTAGTGTCGCAAGAAGCCGTCTCTCTCTCTCTCTCATCATGTGGGCTCTGTAGTCAAACTACTTGGTACTCTAAAAAAATGTTCAAATTTGTGTGAAATCTTATGGGATTTAACTGCTAAAGTCATCAGTCCCAAAGCTTACACACTACTTAACCTAAATTATCTTAAGGACAAACACACACCCATGCCCGAGGGAGGGCTCGAACCTCCGCCGGGACCCAAATATTCTACTAACTTCGAACTTCGTAGCCTGTGTCCAATTCTCTGCTATAGTAACGATATTGACAAATGTTTATTTACTGCTCCTAAATAACATAAAGCGGAGAAGAAAAAGTGCAATAAAAACAAAATCGATCACGAGGCCCAGGAAGAGAGGAAAAGGTAATCTACCTTCACTACCGGTGTACTCCGTTCTGTTCAAGTCTGTCTCAGCGAAGTAGCTGATGGATTGAGCTGAACTGATACTAACAGACTAACAAGTGTAATTACCAGACGAATTTAATTTTAGTGCGTCAACATCTCACTAAACGAGACGATGTTAAATTTAACCAAGTACAACTTTTCAGCAACCTTTAGCTAACCGTATCACTTCTACGTCCATAAACGTAGCAGACACAGTGTACTCTTGCAAGCTAAAGTTGGAAGCAGCCTGGAAACAACGCCGGTCCATGTAATTCGATTTCTATCGATTCAGCTATTTCCAGTCAGCATCCTCGCAGAAAGTCGTCTTAGAGCATAGCAGACACCGCTCAACTACCACAATGCCGCCGGACTTGTCCCCAACACAGAGAAGGGGAACAGGATAAAGGTAGATACATATTAGGCCAACCAGCACTACACAAACAGGAAAAGGAATGCCGTATAAGGCGTACCACAGACCCGATGAGAGATTTTTCAAAAAATGGTTCAAATGGCTCTGAGCCATTGTATGAGACTTAACTTCTATGGTCATCAGTCCCCTAGAACATAGAACTTTTTTTTTGGGTCATCAGTCTACTGACTGGTTTGATGCGGCCCGCCACGAATTCCTTTCCTGTGCTAACCTCTCCATCTCAGAGTAGCACTTGCAACCTACGTCCTCAATTATTTGCTTGACGTATTCCAATCTTTGTCTTCCTCTACAGTTTTTGCCCTCTACAGCTCCCTCTAGTACCATGAAAGTCACTCCCTCATGTCTTAGCAGATGTCCTATCATCCTGTCCCTTCTCCTTATCAGTGTTTTCCACATATTCCTTTCCTCTCCGATTCTGTGTAGAACTTCCTCATTCCTTACCCAATCAGTCCACCTAATTTTCAACATTCGTCTATAGCATCATATCTCAAATGCTTCGATTCTCTTCTGTTCCGGTTTTCCCACAGTCCATGTTTCACTACCATACAATGCTGTACTCCAGACGTACATCCTCAGAAATTTCTTCCTCAAATTAAGGCCGGTATTTCATATTAGTAGACTTCTCTTGGCCAGAAATGCCTTTTTTGCCATAGCGAGTCTGCTTTTGATGTCCTCCTTGCTCCGTCCGTCATTGGTTATTTTACTGCCTAGGTAGCAGAATTCCTTAACTTCATTGACTTCGTGACCATCAATCCTGATGTTAAGTTTCTCGCTGTTCTCATTTCTACTACTTCACATTACCTTCGTCTTTCTCCGATTTACTCTCAAACCGTACTGTGTACTCATTAGACTGTTCATTCCGTTCAGCAGATCATTTAATTCTTCTTCACTTTCACTCAGGATAGCAATGTCATCAGCGAATCGTATCATTAACTTAGAACTACTTAACCCTTACTAATCCTAAGGACATCACACACGTCCATGCCCGAGGCAGGATTCGAGCCTGCGACCGTAGCGGTCGAGCGGTCCCAGACAGTAGCGCCTAGAACCGCTCGACCACTCCGGCCAGCACAGATTTTTCATGTGGGCTGTAGAACTTAGGTAAAGTTCCTCAGTGCTGAAAAGGTATCTTTTTAAGTCAGTTTCTTAAATACGTATTTACAGGCTGTGATCCTTACCCAGAATATTCGTGCCCGATTGGAAGAACGGCTACATTAGAGTGTCATTACGGTGATCCCGAAGAAGTACCGAGTCACGTAATACTTGAGTGCTCTTGTTCTGGCAGTTGTGGTCTTCAGTTCTAAGAATGGTTTGATGCAGTTCTCCACGCCAGTGTATCCTGTGCAGGACTCCTCATCTCTGCATAACTACCGCAGCACACATCCATGTGAACAGCAGCCATACCTTGCTCTCCGTCTCTGATTTTTTATCCCCCCCCCCCCCCCCCCCTCATTCTCAACTCTCTCCCTCATGCCTGTATAAACATACTGATATTTCCTGGATGCCTCAGCATGTCTTATCAGCCTATCCCTTATTTTAGTTAAGTTGTTCCATAAATTTTTTTTGTCCTCGGTTCAGTTCAATGCCTTTCCATTAGTTATCCGACCTATCCGGCCTTGGTGGCCGAGCGGTTCTAGGCGCTTCAGTCTGGAACTGCGCGACCGCTACGGTCGCAGGTTCGGATCCTACCTCGGGCATGGATGTGTGTGATGTCCTTAGGTTAGTTAGGTTTAAGTAGTTCTACGTTCTAGGGAACTGATGACCTTAGCTGTTAAGTCCCATACTGCTCAGAGCCATTTGAACTATTTTTTGAAGTCACCCGACCTACCGCTCTAATCCTTATCATTTTTCTGGAGCACCATATGTAATACGCTAGGATAATCTCGTATGAACTGAGTGGCCTTACACGAAGTGGTATTGAACTTTAAGTACAAATTGCGAAAGACCATTGTAACAGGATAAGCAACCACCACCACCACCACCACCACCACCACCATCAAAAAACAATAACAACAACATTAACGTTGTCATCAGCTTCTTCATCTTCATATATTTCTAGCACAGCCTGTTATCATGGGGTTAGCATTTTCTATTTAATGTTGTACCCTTTATTAATTTTAACATTGGATACTTTTGGTGTCATCACTTGTTTCTGCTCTAGAAGCAAAGACATTCTATTCAAATCATGCAGCACACCTTACAGTAAATTGCAGTGGACGACTTGTTGCCGGAAGAGCTCTTCCACCGTAAGTTTGTCCTGGAGGCATCTATACACACACAACATAAAACGGATTTGCAGCACTAATTCACATGTACAAGCCTGCATTCGAATGACGTCACATGTAGCATGAAATGCATTTCTCCAGTCCCTGAACGTCACGGACAGTCTCTGCGTATACGAAACTTTTCATGTGATTCTATTCGTAGAAGTCCCAATGGTTGATGTCCTGCAACCGGACAGACCATGCAACGGGACCGTTTCGTACGATTCTTCGACAAGGAGAGACTCTGTCGAGATGCGGAGATGCGCTCGCTCAGTGTGTAGCGCCATCATGTTCCTTCATGTCACCAAAAGCGCTTCTTCCAGTGAACGCTGTGTGAGGCCTTGACACGCCCCCATTTGAGGTGTCGTGGGAGGACAATCACTATGCGTGAGGTTCGCCAACAATCACCGCTCACACTCGGAGATTCAGCTGGTATTCGTCGTAAGCTAGCAACAACGCATTAGAATCGTTGGGAGCCCTTAGACGAGTGATGTGGAGAGTGACATCCACTGGAAGGTACTCAACAGGGTGCGGCATAGTACGATGTGCTGCGCCAACGCATGCATTAGTATTTTAACCAACTATAAAGTAGAAGACTGGGAAGACTTTGGAAACAGGTTGGAGACCTTGGGTCAAGCTGCTGGAAAACCATTCTGGAGTGTAATTAGCAGTCTTCGAAAGGGAGGTAAGAAGGAAATGACAAGTATTTTGGACAGGTCAGGAAAACTGCTGGTGAATCCTGTGGATGCCTTGGGCAGATGGAGGGAATATTTTGAAGAGTTGCTCAATTTAGGTGAAAATACGATCAGCAATGTTTCAGATTTCGAAGTAGAATGGGATAGGAATGACGATGGAAATAGGATCACATTTGAGGAAGTGGAGAAAATGGTCAATACATTGCAGTGCAATAAAGCAGCTGGGGTGGATGAAATTAAGTCGGAACTCATGAAATACAGTGGAATGTCAGGTCTTAAATGGCTACACAGGATAATTGAAATGGCCTGGGAGTCGGGACAGGTTCCATCAGACTGGACAAAAGCAGTAATCACACCAATCTTTAAACATGGAAACTGAAAAGATTGTAACAACTACAGACGTATCTCTTTAAACAGCGTTGTGGGTAAAATCTTCTCAGGTATTGTTGAAAGGAAATTGCGAGTATTAGTTGAGGACCAATTGGATGAAAATCAGTGTGGGTTTAGGCCTCTTAGAGGTTATGAGGACCAGATCTTTAGTTTACGGCAAATAATGGAGAAGTGTTGTGAGTGGAACAGGGAACTGTATCTATGCTTTATAGATCTAGAAAACACATATGACCGGGTCCCTAGGAGGAAGTTATTGTCTGTTCTACGAGATTATGGAATAGGAAGCAATTAAAGGTCTCTACATGGATAGTCTGGCAGCTGTTAGAGTTGACGGTAAATTGAGTTCATGGTTCAGAGTAGTTTCAGGGGTAAGACAAGGCTGCAACCTGTCTCCACTGTTGTTCATCTTATTTATGGATCATATGTTGAAAACAATAGACTGGCTGGGTGAGATTAAGATATGTGAACAAAAAATAAGCAGTCTTGCATATGCGGATGACTTAGTTGTGATGGCAGATTCGATTGAAAGTTTGTAAAGTAATATTTCCGAGCTAGATCAGAAATGTAAGGACTATGGTATGAAGATTAGCATCTCCAAAACGAAAGTATTGTCAGTGGGAAAGAAATATAAACGGATTGAGTGCCAAATAGGAGGAACAAAGTTAGAACAGGTTGACAGTTTCAAGTACTTAGGATGCATATTCTCACAGGATGGCAACATAGTAAAGGAACTGGAAGCGAGGTGTAGCAAAGCTAATGCCGTGAGCGCTCAGCTACGATCTACTCTCTTCTGCAAGAAGGAAGTCAGTACCATACTAAGTTATCTGCGCACCGTTCAATCTTTCGACCAACTTTGTTGTATGGGAGCGAAAGCTGGGTGGATTCAGGGTACCTTATCAATAAGGTTGAGGTTACGGATATGAAAGTAGCTACGATGATTGCAGGTACTAGTAGATGGGAACAATGGCAGGAGGGTGTCCACAATGCGGAAATCAAAGAATAACTGGGAATGAACTCTATAGATGTAGCAGTCAGGGCAAACAGTCTTAGATGGTGGGGTCATGTTACACGCATGGGAGAAGCAAGGTTACCCAAGAGACTCATGGGTTCAGTAGTAGAGGGTAGGAGGAGTCGGGGCAGACCAAGGAGAAGGTACCTGGATTCGGTTAAGAATGATTCTGAAGTAATAGGTTTAACATCAGAAGAGGCACCAATGTTAGCACTGAATAGGGGATCATGGAGGAATTTTATAAGGGGGCTATGCTCCAGACTGAACGCTGAAAGGCATAATCAGTCTTAAATGATGTTGATGTGATGATGATGATAAAGTACCATGCATTTAGATGACTAGAAATTAAAAGGCTCAAAACAGTAATAGGCTATGAGAAACTGAAAATGTAAATTTATTGACGTTCTTCGGATACACATCGCTCCAAGAAGAAGTGGGCATTCTGAACAAAATTGGTAGGATGTCAAATTAAACACCTTTAAGCTGTGTAGTTTCAACCTTATTTTATTTGGCAACCATTTACAGCGTTTTACTACACCATCTTCAAGTCCCTGGCCGATGTGTATGAAGAATCTACCTCGGTTGTGATGGTGTAGTAAAACGCTGAAGCTGCTTGCCAAATAAAATAAGGTTGGAAAATAGACGGCTGAAAGTTGTCTAGTTTGACATCCTGTATCGAACAGTCCCGCAACCATCTCTAAAAAGATGGACGTACAGAAAATACGAAGGGTTCATACATTAGTCATGCACGTTGCAGTGATTAAAAATATTAAAATAACGAGATATATTAAAAACTTAAGGTTCCGGTAAGAAAAAACATTAAAAACATCTTCTTAGTTGAAAACAGTCTTGGTTGCAATTTTAGTTTTTTTTTATTTACCAACTACGCGTTGCACCCTATTTAGGCATCTTCAGGCTGATCTTAATTTGGTATCTCTTAGGGCGATCCTTTAGACAGTGTAGCTAAAGGGCATCGTCGAATACATCAGGTCAACATCGCCTTGTTCAAGTCAGTAAATACTTTCTAGATGGACGTGACTCCACGACCTACGTAACGCGTACACGTTCACACGAGCAAATAATAAATCATCTAGAAAGTATTTACTGAGGTTAACGAAGGCGATGTTGGACTGATGTACTCGACAATGCCCTTTAGCTACACTGTCTAAAGGGTCGTCGTAAGAAATACCAAATTAAGATCAGCCTGAAGATGACTAAATAAGGTGAAACGCGTAGTTGATAAATAAAAATAAATAAAATTGCAGCCAAGACTGTTTTCAACTAATTCTGTTAAACACTGGTTTACTTATTCATGCCACAGATGGATTGGAAGAATTTTAAAAACATCTACTTCGTAAAAAGGAATAGGTTCTATTGAAATACAAAGAAAGGTGATTACGAGCACAAAAGATATTATAGAGAGAAACGGTAGTGTACCCACAAATTAGAAATACAACTAGAACCAGAAAGGACTAATGAATGAATCACAGCAGGTGGAGTTGATCACCCTACTGCTGCTCCCAAAGCAATGTGTAGGCCTATAAGATAAGGTTCTTTGGGGAAATCAAGGACCAATATCGTTGTTAGAAATGGAAGAGGAAGATGTTGTTGTTGTTGTGGTCTTCAGTCCTGAGACTGGTTTGATGCAGCTCTCCATGCTAATCTATCCTGTGCCAGCTTCTTCATCTCCCAGCAGCTACTGCAACCTACATCCTTCTGAATCTGCTAGTATATTCATCTCTTGGCCTCCCTCTACGATTTTTACCCTCTACGCTGCCCTCCAATACCAAATTGGTGATCCCTTGATAACTCAGAAAATGTCCTAGCAACCAATCCCTTCTTATAGTCAAGTTGTGCCACAAACTCCTCTCCAGTTCTGTTCAATACGTCTTCATTAGTTATGTGATCTACTCATATAATCTTCAGCATTCTCCTGTAGCATCACATTTCGAAAGCTTCTATTCTCTTCTTGTCTAAACTATTTATCGCCCACGTTTCACTTCCATACATGGCTACACTCCATACAAAAAGTTTCAGAAACGACTTCCTGATACATAAATCAATACTCGATGTTAACAAATTTCTCTTCTTCAGAAACGCTTTCCTTGCCATTGCCAGTCTACATTTTATATCCTCTCTACTTCGACCATCATCAGTTGTTTTGCTCCCCAAATAGCAAAACTCCTTTACTACTTTAAGTGTCTCATTTCCTAATCTAATTCCCTCGGCATCACCCGACTTAATTCGACTACATTCCATTATTCTCGTTTTGCTTTTGTTGATGTTCATCTTATATCCTCCTTTCAAGACACTGTCCATTCCGTTCAACTGCTCTTCCAAGTCCTTTGCTGTCTCTGACGGAATTACAATGTAATCGGCGAACCTCAAAGTTTTTATTTCTTCTCCATGGATTTTAATACCTACTCCGAATTTTTCTTTTCTTTCCTTTACTGCTTGCTCAATATACAGATTAAATAACATCGGGGAGAGGCTACAATCCTGTCTTACTCCCTTCTCAAGAACTGCTTCCCTTTCACGCCCCTCAACTCTTATAACTGCCATCTGGTTTCTGTACAAATTGTAAATTGCCTTTCGCTCCCTGTATTATACCCCTGCCACCTTCAGAATTTGAAAGAGAGTGTTTTAGTCAACATTGTAAAAAGCTTTCTCTAAGTCTACTAATGCTAGAAATGTAGTTTTGCCTTTCCTTAATCTTTCTTCTAAGGTAAGTCGTAGGGTTAGTATTGCCTCACGTGTTCCAATATTTCTACGGAATCCAAACTGATCCTCCCCGAGGTCGGATTCGACTAGTTTTTCCATTCGTCTGTAAAGAATTCGCGTTAGTATTTTGCAGCTGTGACTTATTAAACTGATAGTTCGGTAATTTTCAGATCTGTCAACACCTGCTTTCTGTGGGATTGGAATTATTATATTCTTCTTGAAGTCTGAGGGTATTTCGCCTGTATCATACATCTTGCTCACCAGATGGTAGAGTTTTGTCAGGACTGGCTCTCCCTAGGCTGTCAGTAGTTCTAATGGAATGTTGTCTACTCCCGGGGCCTCGTTTCGACTCAGGAAGATGACGCACGTTAGAAATAAGAATCGAATCGCCAAGAACACAGACCGTTCGCAGGGAGTCCGGCCATTTGTCTGGTGATACCGGAGCCACATCAGCTGGTTCTGACGGCGTATCTCTCCGGAGAGATCGCTACCCGCGCCCAAGGCTGCACATTCCGACCACGCCCAGAAGGTGTGAACAGAAATGCGCAACCGCCGCTTCTGATCCCGAAGAGTTGCGCCGCAAGCTGTGTGCCTTATCCTTCCGCATAAAGTGGATGATGTGAAATACAGGTATTCGTCCCAAGTTTCTCTGTACCTATTGCTCGGTCTAGCGAATTATCGTCACGAATACCACAGCGGTACAGCAATTAATTGACTGCCACGGGTTACGATGGAGTAGTGTAATGACAATTTTTTATCCAAAACGCACGCGAGGTGCAAATATAACTGAATTCCTTCATATTTCTGCAAATTACTAGCAGCTTGCGAATTACGAGAGTTTATTTAAGGACAGCAGCTGTAAAGCTTCGCAGGCTCATTGCAGTGTGTTCAGTCTACGGGCTTGTCGCTATCATCACATTCCTGTGCAGTAAAAAACAGTTACACTTTGCGGAAGGAGGAATTCGGGTTACGCGTGCCATTTTAAGACTGCGGCGTATTTTTTATGGCTGATAAGGCGTGCAGGAAATCTAACAAAAGATAGAGGTGCCAACCATAGAGATTTATACGAGTATTTTGTACTAGAGCCACACATTGCACTTTTATGGAGCTGCATTCCAGGGAGCTAGATAAAAGGCGAAGATGCAAAGGAAAGAGGAATGATAATCCCAGTCGTAATTCATAAATTCATAACCAGTGTGAGCAATCAATCCTAGCGAAACATAGTAACTGCCTTGTAAAACTTCACAGCCTAAGGTCACTGTGTCATTCATGCATTCACGATTTAGACATATTGCAAGTGATCATCGGACGATCCGATTAAACAGAAAGAAGAATGAGAATAGAAAAATACAAAGAAACTGAATTACATATCAAACTAACTACTATAAACTACTATACGTGCTTTAATATCCTTCTTGAAGGCACGCACAGACTGCTTAACAGACCAATGTTTAACATATCTGTGCTCTGATTTTTTAACATACCGGTCCTCCGATTGTTGGAACTGAAGGCTTACGCTTAATTACCTAATAAGAAACAGATGGCACCTTTTAAACCACAAATATAAGATTAAAAATATTCACTATGGAAAAATGATTGTGAGAGAAGGAATACTAAAATATAAAAATAGCAAAAAATTACTAAACTACTGGTGCAGATAAGGTAGACATAAACTAGAAGCAACATTATGCCACTTGCAAACGCGATCCGCGAGTAGCGAACGAATAACTTGCAGTCGCAAGTATATACAAAATTGACTAGATGCAACAACAATTAAATCTAGCTACTGTTAGGTAAGTGCGAGCGGAAAGAAAATGGAACCCCAACAAAGGGGGAAAAAAGAAAACGATAGGGAGACGAGCCATCGTAACAGATCAGAAAATACTTTGCAAAGGACTTCGTTCGTTTCACAACTGTCGTGGGCATTTTCCCAAATCCGCTAAAATATCAAACTTTTCAAGTGTATCCAAATGGCACCCTTTAGGAACATAGTGACAGATATTTATGCGTTCACCACAAATCTTCTAATCAGATACGACCGGGTTCTTTCTCTTTGCTATTGGCATTATCTTGCATTTATCCACGTTTAAAGAGAGCCGCTATTTATTACACCAAACGAAATTTTCTTCGAGTCTCTCTGGATTTCCTTCGATCATCCATGGTGACTTTTCTATACAAAAAAGAGTGTTTCTTGAACGGTTTGGTTTCGCTGCTAATTCTACGTGATCAATTGTTTATGTACTCTGTTATATGTGATCAACTGTAGGCATGGCCGATGCGCACACTCTCTTTACAAATGGGGTGCTAAAGGGTCTCTGGTTTTTGACTGTGGGGCTCTGAACCAGACAATCAAGCACATTAGAGATGAATGCCCCTTGCCTTGCTACCAGGGGAGTTGGAGCGACCTCATGAAAGCTGATGATACGGCTCTTGTACGGATTAAGAACCTAGATATTGACATTTAGTTAATTTTATATGTAGTTTTGTATTTTCATATTCCTGTTGTATACAGTATTACTACGTCATATACCTGTAATTTTCAATTGTATTTGAGCCAAACGAATAAATAAATAAATGTTTATGTACTCCGTCAGTCCAAAAAGTTTCGAAACGGGATTAATAAAAAATAGAAAAGTTAAGATGGCGGTTGTAATACATCAAGTGTTCTTCACAGTCTCCCAACACTCGACTGCAACGCAAAGAACGTTGATACAGCCACGCGAAACTATCATAAAAGTTCTTCTTTGGGATGTTGATCAATGTCAAAGTGTTGACCCTTATGTGGATTTCTACACTTTGTCGTTTGGTGTTACGTCCGTATTATTAACATCAAGTCTCATTGCCTGTGATCATTTTTTCCATAAAATAATTGTCCGCGATTTACATTTAAATGATGTCGCGACACGCCTTAGCGCATCGTTTTTGTTCTGGAATCAAGGTGTGCAGGATAAGCATTGCACACACTTTCCTATTCTTTAAAACATCCCAGAGATTATCTTGAATACTTGTTGCTCCACTGTGATTTGTGAAACGGCAGTTTTGACACACTACGATCGCACTTCCACTGCTTAACACGGCCTGCCCACAACTGACTGTCGAATACACATTTGTTGCTTACAGTTGTTAGCTAAAGCTTCCACCGTAGTCACTGCGACGGCGAAGCTTATACGATAGAAATAAAATGTGTCTCAGAACTTTTTGGGCGGGCGGTATATATACCTTGGCGTACACAAGGTATTATTTTCGTTCCTGTTGAACTTCCGCTGTCCAGTGCAGAGTAGTGTGTTGTATTAATCAAATATTCTTCAAGCCAGTTGAATATCTACGCGGTCTAAGGCGGTTCAGTCATGGACTGTGCGGCTGCTCCCGGCGGAGGTTCGAGTCCTCCCTCGGGCATTGGTGTGTGTGTGTTTGTCTTTAGGATAATTTAGGTTAAGTAGTGTGTAAGCTTAGGGACTGAAGACCTTAGCAGTTAAGTCCCATAAGATTTCACACGCATTTGAACATTTTTTTGAATATCTACGATGGTACAGCGTACGATCGTATCTTGGTGTTACAACGCCGAACAACTGTCGGAGATTTAGGAAGACGGAAGCTGTTTCCGAAACACATACGTATCAGTAAAATCAGGCAGGCGGCACGTGCAGCGCCGTGTTTTCAATCGAAGCTACTTTCTCTGCACTTTAAACACTGGAGTTATGTACTAGTCTTGCGACACTGGCATCTCGCCAGCTAATTTCGCGGCATCATCACAGACCCGCCCCCACAGCACACCTCGCTCTTTCGAGGCCGTAATCACGTCTGTAACGGCCTCGTGCGGTTGCAAATGGCAAGCCACTGCGCCATTTGCGAAAAACGAGCATGCGTACGTCTACGGCGCCGTTTCGGTTTCCAGGAAAAGGGATCACAAAAGAACAGCGAGAAAGTCAGTACGCGCGCATGACGTCAAATTACGAAACATCGTTTCCATTCAAGAGCGCTATACTCGATAAATCCTCTGTGATAAGTGACACCCTTGAGATAAACACATTCTGTTATCTCGAGTACATTTAATTTTGTTTCGTAATGAAGCGAGATCAGTACATCTGAATCTAGGATAGCAGCTACGAGAGCACTACAACTGAAGATTCAGCAATAATTACTCACAACCACAAGAAAGAAAACAAATCATAATCTCTTACGGGCATGAATTTTTAGCGTTGATGGAAACAATGACGTTCTCATTTCCTATTATCCTTTACGTCTCATCGGCGAGTGAAAGCTAAAATAGAAACGCACGTACACTCTGCCGGAGTTCTACCTCCCTCGCAAAAGATCCATCAAGCACCTCTAAAACCTTTACAAGGCGACACATATTTCCACAAGTGGTGGTCTGCGATGACTACTGCGCTAGATATAGCGAGAGAAACTCACATGAATGGGAGAGAAAACAAATATGATCTTCCTCTGGTTCGAATGACAATATGTTAACACACGCTGCCTTATCCACTCAATCACAATTTAATGAATATGACACTGGGTCACTTCAACACTAATCAAAAAACATTCCACGTAAGTATTACTGTGTTGCTACGGTCCATTTTAGAGTTATAGTACGATAGCGGATTCTTTAGGCCCTTTTCATCGCTACAATAAATGAATGACCATACACACAAACCACAGTGCCATTTCAAGGTGTTTTTGGGGTATATGGTTACTTTCCGAGAAGACTTGAAGCCGTGGTGCTAACGATGGTATAAACCTTCCGGTCTGGTAGTGAAAGACTATGCTTTGTACGTAAGAAACGAAAATATATTTTTCGAGATCAATACATTTTATCCCTAAACATGAAGATACCCATCTACAGCTACCGCACCTCGTTCACTGAACTCTAAGCGTTTACCAACCGTAAATTTGTTTACATATAGGACTGAATGGAAGTCATAGGATGTCAGACCTCATGAAGAGGGTGGGTGCTGCAACAAGAGGAGTTTCAAACCCGTCTCTTTGCCAATTTGCAATTCACCTTTGTGGGCAGGTATATACCTTTTCTTATCAACAAGTCTCCATAATTACACACTGCTGTCAGCGTTCCTTCCGTGACTGCATTACTTTCGTAAAATAAAAAACAAACCCCCTTCAGTCAGAAATCGTTATTATTTCAATGCACGCATTTCATCATACTGCATAATTTTTAAAATTTAGTTTACTAATGGTCCTGTTAACAGTATATAGATCTGTTACAAGGTGTCATAGTATGACTACTATTTCATTAAGCAAAGACAAAACCGAAAAACTACTTTCTGTTTCCAATTATTGTTGCATGGATTTTAAGCGCGGTACGAAATTACATATTTATACACATACACACTTTTCGTCTCAAAGCACATTTGTAAACAAAATTCACACAAGTCAAAGAATATCTAAATGTTAAGACGTTATATTTTTACCTGTACACAGGTGTCGTTATTTCTAAGATGATACTAAGATGTTAAAAATTAAAGACACAATATTGTGTATGTTCAATAAGATTAATTTTCTTTGTGAGAATTTAAAAAACTATCATGTAGAACACACTCAGTATTGTGTTTTTCATTTATAATTCTGTTGTTCTACGAAGAAGGGAGAGAAGAATCATTTAATGTGACAAACATGTTACGTTACTATTTATATAACTGTTGTTGCTGCGGTCTTCAGTCCAGAGACTGGTCTGATGCAGCTCTCCATGCTACTCTACCCCGTGCAAGCTTCCTTCATCTCCCAGTACCTACTGCAACCTACATCCTTCTGAATCTGCTCAGTGTATTCATCTCTTGGTCTCCCTCTACGATTTTTACCCTCCACGCTGCCCTCCAATACCAAATTGGTGATCCCTTGATAACTCAGAACATGTCCTACCAACCAATCCCTTCTTATAGTCAAGTTGTGCCACAAATTTCTCTTCTCCCCAATTCTATTCAATACCTCCTCATTAGTTATGTGATCTACCTATCTAATCTTCAGCATTCTTCTGTAGCGCCACATTTCGAAAGCTTCTATTCTCTTCTTGTCCAAACTATTTATTGTCCACGTTTCACTTCCATACATGGCTACACTTCATACAAATACTTTCAGAAACGACTTCCTGACACTTAAATCTATACTCGATGTTAACAAATTTCTCTTCTTCAGAAACACTTTCCTTGGCATTGCCAGTCTACATTTTCCATCCTCTCTACTTCGACCATCATCAGTTATTTTGCTCCCCAAATAGCAAAACTCATCTACTACTTTATGTGTCTCATTTCCTAATGTAATTCCATCAGCATCACCCGACTTAATTCGACTCCATTCCATTATCCTTGTTTTGCTTTTGTTGATGTTCAACTTATATCCTCCTTTCAAGACGCTGTCCATTTCGTTCAACTGCTCTTCTAGGTCCTCTGCTAACTCGGACAGAATTATAATGTCATCGGCGAACCTCAAAGTTTTTATTTCTTCTCCATGGATTTTAATACCTACTGCAAACTTTTCTTTTGTTTCCTTTACTGCTTGCTCAATATACAGATTGAATAACATCGGGGAGAGGCTACAACCCTGTCTCGTTCCCTTCCCAACCACTGCTTCCCTTTCATGCCCCTCGACTCTTATAACTGCCATGTGGTTTCTGTACAAATTGTAAATAGCCTTTCGCTCCCTCTGTTTTACCCCTGCCACCTTCAGAATTTGAAAGAGAGTATTCCAGTCAACATTGTCAAAAGCTTTCTCTAAGTCTAGAAATGCTAGAAACGTAGGTTTGCCTTTCCTTAATCTATTTTCTAAGATAAGTCGTAGGGTCATTATTGCCTCACTTGTTCCAACATTTCATAACATAAGGTCACAACTAGTATCTGCGCAAATTGTTTTACAGATGAACAGCAGAGGGTGTGCTGCAGTGCCGGCTTAATGCAACCACACATGGTCTAAGATTCTTTTTTCGTCGACCTCAGGTATTAAACAATGGATGCAACATGTTCGAATAAAAATTTCCATTCATGTACTCTTCACAAAAGATGGTCCCAACGGGTATCGTTACGACGTCCCGGCCCATATTATAATACGGAGCGTTTCCTTCCAAACTAATGCGAATTTTCATTAGAACAGTAATATTTTTCGTCTGCTTCACAGCAGGGATGCCAATAAAACAACTATTTATTTTGACAATTATACAAGATCTAGTAGGGTATGGGAAGCACTCAATGATCCTCTAGACGGAAACCAAGGCTTGACTAAAGTAAGCAGGTTCCGACGGAGTACGTTGCAATGGTTGTAGAGAGACCAGCGAACCTCGCGATGCTTCACTACTGCCAAATATACACTGAAGTGTCAAAGAAACTGGTATAGGCATCCGAATTCACGTACAGAGATATGTAAAAAGGCAGAATACGACGTTGCGGTTGGGCACGTGTATATTAGACGACGAGTGACTGGCGCAGTTTTTAGATCGGTTAGTGCTGCTACAATCTCAAGTCATCAAGATTTAAGTGAGTGTGAACGTGGTGTTATAGTCGGCGCACGAGCGATGGGACACACCATTTCCGAGATAGCGATGGACTGGGCATTTTCTCGTACTACCACTTCAAGAGTGTACGGTGAATATCAGGAATTCGTTCAAACATCAAATCTCCGGCTATCTGCTGCCGGAAAGAGATTCTGCATGAACCGGACCAACAACGACTGAAGAGAATCGTTCAACGTGACATAAAAATGCAAACCTTCGGCAGATTGCTGCAGATTTCAAACAAGTGTCAGTGTGTGAACCTTTCAACGGAACATCATCGATATATGCTTTCGGAGCCGAAGTCTCACTCGTGTACCCTTGACTGCACGACATGAAGCTTTACGCCTCAGCCTCACCTGGGCTCGTCAACACCGACATTGGACTGTCGATGACTCGAAACATGTTGCCTGGTCGAACGAGTCTCGTTTCAAACTGTATAGAGCGAATGATCATGTACGGGTATGGAGACAACCTCATGAAGCCATGGGCCCTGAAAGTCAGGAGGGAACTGTTCAAGCTGGTGGAGGCTCTGTAATGGTGTGGCGCGTGTGCAGTTGGAGTAATATGGGACACATGATACGTCTAGATACGATTCTGACAGGTGACACGTACGTAAGTATCCGGTTTGACCACCTCCACCCATTCATTGGGCAATTCCAGCAGCACAACGCGACACTCCACACGTCCAGAATTGCTACAGAGTGGCTCCAGGAACACTCTTATGAGTTTAAACACTTCCGCAGGCCACCAAACTCAATAGACGTGAACATTTTTTAGAATATCTGGGATGCCTTGCAACGTACTGTTCAGAAGAGATCTTTACCCTCTCGTACTCTTACGGATTTATGGACAGCCCTGCAGGATTCATGGCGCCGATTCCCTCCACCACTACCTGAGACATTAGTCGAGTCTATGCCACGTTGTCCTGCGGCACTTCTGCGTGCTCGCCGGGGCCCTACACGACAACAGGCAGGTGTACCAGTTTCTTTGGCTCTCCAGCGTGTATGGGAATTGGTTCTACGCTCTAATCTCGTCCCCTTTGCTCTCTCTCTCTCTCTCTCTCCAGATTCTCCTCCCTTTCTCTTTGTCCATCTCCTCCTCCTCCTCGTCCTCCTCGTTCCTCTCTCTGTCCATCACTTGTCCCCCCCCCCTTCCTCTCTCTCTCTCTGTACCCATTTCCTCCTTCTCCTTAGAGCAGTGTGTAAAAATTTGAAGTAAATCAGTCAAGAGCTTTTCGAGATTTTTCCTAACAATATTTCCCTTTATATATATATATATATATATATATATAATGTACTCGTATACTATACGTATTAAAATATATAGCCTATGTGCGCCTGAATGCTTATTAGGAGATCCTGTAAACAGTGAAGTAATCACTGGCGTCTGATCAATCTGAGAACTTTTCATTTTCTTCTGTTTTGTACGGCTTTTGCATATGAGACGAGAAACATTTCAACCAACGACCGCAGGACGTATCAGCACTTACGCGGACAAACCGAAATCAAAAGCGTTTGCTGCGCGCGGCACAGCGCAGGGCAGACAGCGGCCGGCCGTGACGTCACAGAGGCCGTGGCGCGTCCTTGCGGCCCGCTCCGTAGCCTTTAGCAGCGCGGCCGCCAGATTTCGCCTGTGACGCACTGCGCTGCGGGTGTTGTCGCAGCGATCGCGGCCTCTTTGTGACGCGATTAGTCGACTTTTATGACGGCAAGAAGCACCAGTTACTTCCATTCACTCCGATGAGTTCTGTTTCCAGCACTTCCGGGTCGCTCTCGGCCGCCAAGCTTTCGTTAATGGACGTTAGGGCACACCAAATAGCAGTACCTTCTTGCCTAGTAACGAATACTGGATTCGCTTCACTCACGAAAGCAAGTACAATTTCTGACTACATCAGTGACCGACTAACGGTCTTGTTTCATAAACTATACTTTGCAAGTAATACATATACGTGTACAATTAGAACGAGTCGTCTTAGATTTCCGGTAAGGTATAGACTTGACACTCGCCGCAGTGGATGATGGAATCGACTGTAAATGGGAAATGGCTTTACAGTCGGTAAAATCAGCCACCGCGCCGAGCGTCAACTTAGTTTGCGTGAATAACATACGAGGGCTATTCTGAAAGTAAGGAACGATAGGTCGCGAAATGGAAACCACAGTGAAAATCAAAACTGTTTTATTTGCAACAGTTAGCTACAACTTGTAGCTACTTATCTCCATAGTCGCCGATTCGACTTACACGTTTGTCGTAGCGTTGTACCAACTTTCCAATACACTCGTTATAGAAGGCAGCTGCCAGTGCTTTCCGCAAATTTCCTACGCTGGCCTACAGCTCGCTGTCTGTGCAAAAATGTTATTTCCATAGCCAGCGGTTCATGTGAGCAGAGATGAAACTCAGAGGGTGACAATTACGGGCTTTAATGTAGGTAATCAAACACTTCCAATTGAAAACGATGCAGGACCATCTTCATTGCCCCTGCAGAATGCGGCTGATAATTGTCTTGAAGAAGAAAACGCACGACAGTTATTTAATGTTGGCTGCATAGCTTCAGGCGAAATTTCTCACGTGGCCCTAGTGCTTGTCGGGAGACACTATTGTTCTAGGTATCTACAGGGTGTTTCAAAAATGACCGGTATATTTGAAACGGCAATAAAAACTAAACGAGCAGCGATAGAAATATACCGTTTGTTGCAATATGCTTGAGACAACAGTACATTTTCAGGCGGACAAACTTTCGAAATTACAGTAGTTACAATTTTCAGCAACAGATGGCGCTGCAAGTGATGTGAAAGATATAGAAGACAACGCAGTTTGTGGGTGCGCCATTCTGTAAGTCGTCTTTCTGCTGTAAGCGTGTGCTGTTCACAACGTGCAAGTGTGCTGTGGACAACATCGTTTATTCTTTAGAACAGAGAATTTTTCTGGTGTTGGAATTCCACCGCCTAGAACACAGTGTTGTTGCAACAAGACGAAGTTTTCAACGGAGGTTTAATGTAACCAAAGGACCGAAAAGCGATAGAATAAAGGATCTGTTTGAAAAATTTCAACGGACTGATCCAACAGCGGCCTCGGGTTTCCGTTCGCCGTGTTGCGCCTGCGGTCCAAATGACGCCAACGTCCACGTATCGTCTCATGCGCCAGAGTTTACACCTCTATCCATACAAAATTCAAACGCGGCAACCCCTCAGCGCCGCTACCATTGCTGCACGAGAGACATTCGCTAACGATATAGTGCACAGGATTGATGACGGCGATATGCACGTGGGCAGCATTTGGTTTACTGACGAAGCTTATTTTTACCTGAACTGGCGCATATGGGGAACCGAAAAGCCCCATGTTGCAGTCCCATCGCCCCTGCATCCTCAAAAAGTACTGGTCTGGGCCGCCATTTCTTCCAAAGGAATCATTGGCCCATTTTTCAGATCCGAAACGATTACTGCATCACGCTATCTGGACATTCTTCGTGAATTTGTGGAGGTACAAACTGCCTTAGACGACACTGCGAACACCTCGTGGTTTATGCAAGATGGTGCCCGGCCACATCGCACGGCCGACGTCTTTAATTTCCTGAATGAATATTTCGATGATCGTGTGATTGCTTTGGGCTATCCGAAAGATACAGGAGGCGGCGTGGATTGGCCTCCCTATTCGCCAGACATGAACCCCTGTGACTTCTTTCTGTGGTGACACTTGAAAGACCAGGTGTACCGCCAGAATCCAGAAACAATTGAACAGCTGAAGCAGTACATCTCATCTGCATGTGAAGCCATTTCGCCAGACACGTTGTCAAAGGTTTCGGGTAATTTCATTCAGAGACTACGCCATATTATTGCTACGCATGGTGGATATGAGGAAAATATCGTACTATAGAGTTTCCCAGACCGCAGCGCCATCTGTTGTTGACAATTGTAACCACTGTAATTTCGAAAGTTTGTCTGCCTGAAAATGTACTGTTGTCCCAAGCATATTGCAACAAACGGTGTATTTCTATCGCTGCTCGTTTAGTTTGTATTGCCGTTTCAAATATACCGATCTTTTTGAAACACCCTGTATATGTGCCCCCTGTGTGCTCAGAACTAAAACGAACGACGTAATGCTTTCGACTGGCATACTAGAGACACTGCCCAACACACCTGTGCAAAATTTCATCAGATTTTCACTGTGGTTTCCATTTCGCGACCGATCGTTCCTTACTTCCCGAATAACCGTCGTACAACACTGTAGTACAATGTCGAGTGCTTCCGACCATAAAGTAGGTTCACAGCTACGTCACTGACGCACATAATTTATTATTGACAGAACCCAGTACGCTGTACTGAACGGCGGACATTAAACGGAAAGGAATGTCAGGTGCGCCAGAGAAAGTGTGGTGACAGTTACCTTGTTCGCTGATAGATCTGTTGTCTACGCGAAAATATCGTCGTTGGCTGATTTTAAGGACATGCTGAAGGACTAGGAGACTATTTACGTTTTGTGTACTGAAATGGGACGCCTCTTCAAATTTAGGCAACTGCAGGGGATTTCCGTACACAGGAGGATTAATCTGATAATATCCGATCACAGCATTAATTGGAAAACTTCTGGAGTGTGTCGCATCGTTTAAATACCAAGAGGTAATACTGAAAATGGGTATGAAATGTAATAAGGAGCAGGGAAGTCGAATGGAGGGATTAGATTTATTGGGAAAGTGTAGTGCAGTGCGTATCACAAGAAAACAATTACACCAATGTGACCTATTTTTACGTCGTTTTCAAGTATTAGGAAAAGCGAAACAACTTGGTCTAACGAGCGGAAAGCAGTCCATTCTGGGGGACAAGCAATGTAGGCGCAAAGGAAAACTAAAACAAAACTCTGGAAGTTCTCTCTATTGTACAACAGACTTAAACAACAATAATAATAAACGTTTGTGCATATGTACAAACTTCTATTATTATTATTATTATTCAAGTTATTTGCCTCCCACAACGGACTCTGTTCCGCTTGTCTGATCAACTTGTTCCACGTTTCCTCCGTTTTCCTGCCGGTACTACTGTCCATTCCTGAATTTTTCTGCCTAAAAATACTTTTGTCTGGCACGTCAAGCTGCGTTATTTCCCGCTTCCTTTTAGGTCCTGTTTTAATGCATGCACCGATCCACTTTATTGTTTCAGTTTTAGTCTTACGCGACTTTCGTAGAATTCCAGAACCTGTATAGTTAATCTTGTTCGTTCCATTCTTTTAATATGCCTATAATATTTTAGCCTGCTTGTTTTTGCACCAGAATAAATATTGGCATTCTTTTCAATTTCTTTACTTCCTCTTGGTCGGCAACAATTCGGGCTTACCATTTTCCTGATTACTATTCATTCTGTTCGAGATTCCTTCAGTTTCTCTTTCTGTTTAAAACGACTCTTCAGTCCGGAACCGCGCTGCTACTACGGTTGCAGGTTCGAATCCTGCCTCGGGCATGGATGTGTGTGATGTCCTTAGGTTAGTTAGGTTTAAGTAGTTCTAAGTCTACGGGACTGATGACCTCAGATGTCAAGTCTCATAGTGCTTAGAGCCATTTGAACCATTTTTAAAAATGAGTGTTTCGACGCTATAACTGTAGTGGTTTGATAACTGTGTTGTGAGGCTCTACTTTTGTGTATTTTGATATGAATTTTTTGTTGCAAATTTCTTTCGTAAGTCTGAGGGCTGTATGCATTTTGTGGCAACGAATTTTGTGACTAATCCTTTGCAGGCCAGTCTCCCGAATGATTTCGGCTAAACCTTTGAACTGAGAATCACCCCCCCCCCCCCCATTTTTAGCTTTTTTTAGCTATAGAATCTTGAGAACTGGGTTGTTACCAGACATGTATTTGTAGGCCAGCTCTTTCTGATGTCCTTTAAGAACTTATGTTTGTTTTTGTATTGTCTGAATATCTTGACATTTCATTATTTTCTCTCTGACGTATATTTCCCGTTTCCGTGTGCAGACTTGTGTGAACAAGGAATCCGATCCTGCGGGAAACGCTTGGACAAATCTAGACTGCACTTACGTTTCCTGTCGCACTGCAGATCAGATACTTCAAGTTGTAACTCGGCACAAGGTGCTGGAGGTTTTTCAGTTTCTCATTCAGTTACCCCACAACTTCTTATTTATTTTAGAATATGATTGGCGCTACGTTTGTGGACACACAAACTAGTAAATTTCATTATATATCTACATATCTTGACTAGGGGAAGAGATCGGTTGGTAGGACATGTTCTGAGGCATCAAGGAATCACCAATTTGGTATTGGAGGGCAGCGTGGAGGGTAAAAATCGTAGAGGGAGACCAAAAGATGAATACGCTAAACAGATTCAGAAGGATGTAGGTTGCAGTAGGTACTGGGAGATGAAGGAAGCTTGCACAGGATAGAGTAGCATGGAGAGCTGCATCAAACCAGTCTCAGGACTGTAGACCACAACAACAACCTACATATCCTATACTTCAACCACTGCTAAGAATGTCATAATCCTAAAAATGTCATATCCCTGTTGTCTACACTTTAATAAGGCGCTAAAGAACATACGATAAAATCTTTACAGCGATTCAGGAAGCTGGCTTTGCACAATAGCTCCCTACTTAGCACGCATATACAACCGCTCGCTCACCGATAGATCCGTACCTACAGATTGGAAAATTGCGCAGGTCGCACCAATGTTTAAGAAGGGTAGTAGGAGTAATCCATCGAACTACAGACCTATATCATTGACGTCGGTTTTCAGTAGGATTTTGGAGCATATACTGTATTCAAACATTATGAATCCTCGAAGGGAACGATATCTTGATACGTAATCAGCATGGCTTCAGAAAACATCGCTCTTGTGCAAAGCAGCTAGCTCTTTATTCGCACGAAGTAATGGCCGCTATCGACAGGGGATCTCAAGTTGATTCCGTATTTCTAGATTTCCGGAAAGCTTTTGACACCGTTCCTCACAAGCGACTTCTAATCAAGCTGCGGGCCTATGGGGTATCGTCTCAGTTGTGCGACTGGGTTCGTGATTTCCTGTCAGGAAGGCCGCAGTTCGTAGTAATAGACGGCAAATCATCGAGTAAAACTGAAGTGATATCAGGTGTTCCCCAGGGAAGCGTCCTGGGACCTCTGCGGTTCCTGATCTATATAAATGACCTGGGTGCCAATCTGAGCAGTTGTCTTAGGTTGTTCGCAGATGATGCTGTAATTTACCGTCTAGTAAGGTCATCCGAAGACCAGTATCAGTTGTAAAGCGATTTAGAAGAGATTGCTGTATGGTGTGGCAGGTGGCAGTTGACGCTAAATAGCGAAAAGTGTGAGGCGATCCACATGAGTTCGAAAAGAAATCCGTTGGAATTCAATTACTCGATAAATAGTACAATTCTCAAGGCTGTCAATTCAGCTAAGTACCTGGGTGTCAAAATTACGAACAAGTTCAGTTGAAAAGACCACATAGATAATACTGTGGGGAAGGCGAGCCAAAGGTTGCGTTTCATTGGCAGGACACTTAGAAGATGCAACAAGTCCACTAAAGAGACAGCTTACACTACACTCGTTGGTCCTCTGTTAGAATATTGCTGCGCGGTGTGGGATCCTTACCAGGTGGGATTGACGGAGGACATCGAAAGGGTGCAGAAAAGGGCAGCTCGTTTTGTATTATCACGTAATAGGGGAGAGAGTGTGGCAGATATGATACGCGATTTGGGATGGAAGTCATTATAGAAAAGACGTTTTTCGTCGCGGCGAGATCTTTTTACGAAATTTCAGTCACCAACTTTCTCTTCCGAATGCGAAAATATTTTGTTGAGCCCAACCTACATAGGTAGGAATGATCATCAAAATAAAATAAGAGAAATCAGAGCTCGAACAGAAAGGTTTAGGTGATCGTTTTTCCCGCGCGCTGTTAGGGAGTGGAATAGTAGAGATAGTATGATTGTGGTTCGATGAACCCTCTGCCAAGCACTTAAATGTGAATTGCAGAGTAGTGATGTACATGCAGATGTAGATGTAGATGTAGATATCTGCCACAACCTGTGTGGAATGCATAACTGTCGTGTTTCATAACGCCACTACGCGAAATTGTTCTGCCTGAAGTGGACATAAATGTTCGGCTTCAACTACCAAGTATTCTTTTATCAAATCACCATCCATTAAAGGGCTCAAGGACTTTGCTAAAAGTAGTGCAATTTTGTAGCTCTTCGGAAGGGGACACGCGCTTGATATTTCATCCTCCTCCTCAGAGAAGTTTCAAAATCTCATGTACATCCTCAGGTCCACCACATTTTTCCGTTTTCGCATTCTTGAACGTGGTAAGACAAGTGCTGCCTTTGTAAATTGAACATCGCGAAAGTATTCAGTGTCTTATTATGTACTGAATATTACCTTTTTGTGTAAAGTTATAGGCCGGCAGCTGTGACAGAGCGGTTCTAGGCGCTTCAGTCCAGAACCACGCAACTGCTACAATCGCAGGTTCGAATCCTGCCTCGGGCATGGATGTGTATGATGTCCTTAGGTTTGTTAGGTTTAAGTAGGTCTAAGTTCTAGGGGACTGATGACCTCAGATGTTAAGTGCCATAGTGCTTAGAGGCATCTGAACCATTTGTAAAGTTATGATTCTTCGCACTGTGATTTGAAGTGCGAAGACATAGCCAGTGTTACACAATGGCAACTCGCCACTGCTTCTACCAGATGGCGCCACTGTCAAAACAAACCAGCCCCTGTCTCACCGTTCGAGTTTTCCGGGTGTTACGGCAGCAACATAGTGCGCGCACGTTTCCCTCATTCCCCACCACGCCGCAACTGCTCTGATCGCGAGGAAGAGCGTGAGCAAGCGGCGCGAGTTGTTAAGCCCTAACCTAAAACATGGGTCAGTTTGTCCATGCATCAGTTTGTCATGCTGAACGTGTCAGAAGCTTCTCCGTTATCGACGAAACAAGCATAAACATCGGCACAAGCACCAGGACATAGTTGTATCAATACTTACGGGCTGATTATCGCCTACCGAGTCCCGAAACCACGCCTGTATACACTACTGGTCATTAAAATTGCTACACCAACCAGAAATGCAGATGGTAAATGGGTATTCATTGGACAAATATATTATACTAGAACTGACATGTGGTTATATTTTCACGCAATGTGGGTGCATTGATCCTGAGTAATCAGTAACCAGAACAACCACCTCTGGCCGTAATAACGGCCTTGATTCGCCTGGGCATTGAGTCAAACAGAGCTTGGATGGCGTGTACAGGTACAGCTGTCCATGAAGCTACAACACGACACCATAGCTCATCAAGTGTAGTGACTGGCGTATTGTGACGAGCCAGTTGCTCGGCCACCATTGACCAGACGTTTTCAGTTGGTGAGAGATCTGGAGAATTTGCTGGCCAGGGCAGCAGTCGAACATTTTCTCTATCCAAAAAGGCCCGTACAGGACCTGCAACATGCGGTCGCGCATTATCCTGCTGAAATGTAGGGATCGAATGAAGGGTACAGCCGCGGGTTGTAACACATCTGAAACGTAACGTCCACTGTTCAAGACGTGACCGAGACGTGTAACCAATGGCACCCCATACCATCACACCGGGTGTTACGCCAGTATTGCGATGACGATTACACGCTTCGAGTGTGCTTTCACCGCGATGTCGCCAAACACGGATGTGACCATCATGATGCTGGAAAGAGAACCTGGATTCATCCGAAAAAATTACGTTTAGCCATTCGTGCACCCAGGTTCGTCGTGGAGTACACCATCGCAGGCGCCCCTGTCTGTGATGCAGCGTCAAGGGTAGCCGCAGCCATGGTCTCCGAGCTGATAGTCCACGGTGCTGAAAACGTCGTCGAACTATTCGTGCAGATGGTTGTTGTCTTGCAAACGTCTCCATCTGTTGACTCAGGGATCAAGAGGTGGCTGCACGATCCGTTACAGCCATGAGCATAAGATGTCTGTCGTCTCGACTGCTAGTGATACGAGGCCGTTGGGATCCAGCACGGCGTTCCGTATTACCCTCCTGAACCCACCTATTCCATATTCTGCTAACAGTCATTGGATCTCGACCAACGCGAGTAGCAATGTCGCGATATGATAAACCGCAATCGCGATAGGCTACAATCCGACCTTTATCAATGTCGGAAACGTGATGGTACGCATTTCTCCTCCTTACACGAGGCATCACAACAACGTTTCACCAGGCATCGCCAGTCAACTGCTGTTTGTGTATGAGAAATCGGTTGGAAACTTTCCTCATGTCAGCACGTTGTAGGTGTCGCCACGGCGCAGTACGTTGTAGGTGTCGCCACCGGCGCCAACATTGTGTGAATGCTCTGAAAAGCTAGTCATTTACATATCACAGCATCTTCTTCCTGTCTGTTAAATTTTGGGTCTGTAGCAATTTTAATGGCCAGTAGTGTACAAACAACAGTCTCCAGTATGTATTACAGCGCGTTAACATTTCCAGCGAAGCCGGCTTATCTTGACAGTAACATGGAGACTCCTTCGTTGTGCGAAGCGCAGGTAAAAGCTAGTTTTGGCTACAAATTCACGACAGCATAGTGTAGCAACCTGTGTTACTCAAGTAGCTTGTGTTCCTCTACAAAACGACCGGCGCCGGAGGAACAGCGAGGCGGAACGCAGCCCCTCAAACACCTGGCGTGCGTGCTGACCTCCGACCGGCGCGACCTGGTTTCCAGCGGCGATCGCTGGAGTGCGTCGGCTCGGGCGCAGGTGCGGGCTGGCCGACTTGTGTGAAATTCCAGCCGCCACGCGGGCCGGATTACCCATCACACGTGTTGCGTGGGCGCGCGCGCTGTCCGTACCAAGCCACCCTGCGTTCCCACGGGCGCCGTCCAGCGACCATTGCACAGCGAAACCTTATACGACCGAGAGACTGGTCTCGTGCGGCATGTAAGAACGTCGATTTTGAGAACAAAATACACTGCAGAGCCGAATTATTATCGTCTCTTAACAGACGCGACGTCTGCGCTCTATTAATCCAGAGTTGCCAAAAGTTTCCCCAAGTTCTTGTGAAACACAACTAGCTCTGTATACTCATGAAGTAATAAGTTCTATCGACAGGGGATGTCAAATTGATTCCGTATTTTTAGATTTCCAGAAGGCTTTCGACACCGTTCCTCACAAGCGTCTTCTAACCAAACTGAGTGCCTACGGGGTATCGCCTCAGTTGTGCGACTCGATTCGTGATTTCCTGTCAGAAAGGTCACAGTTCGTACTAATAGCCGGAAAGTCATTGAGTAAAACAGAAGTAAAATGCGGCGTTCCCCAAAGAAGTGTTATAGGCCCTCTATTGTTCCTGATCTATATTAACGACATAGGAGACAATCTGAGTAGCCGTCTTAGAGTGTTTGCAGATGCTGTCATTTACCGTGTTGTAAAGTCGTAAGATGATCAAAACGACTTGCAAAATGATTTGGATAAGATATCTGTATGGTGCGATATGTGGCAGTTGACCTTGATTAAGGAAAAGTGAGAAGTTATTCACATGAGGACTAAAAGAAATCAGCCAAATTTCGATTACGCGATAAGTCACACAATTCTGAAGGCTGTGAATTCAACTAAATACTTATGGATTACAATTACAAATAACATAAATTGGACCGATCACATAGATAATATCGTGGGTAGAGCACACCAAAGACTGCGATTCATTGGCAGAGCACTTAAAAAGTGCAACAGGTCTACCAAAGAGACTGATTACACCACGCTTGTCAGCCCTATACTGGAGTATTGCTGTGCGGTGTGGCATCCGCATCAGGTCGGACTGACGGATGGCATCGAAAAAGTACAAAGAAGGGTAGCTTGTTTTGTATTATCGCGAAATAAGGGAGATAGTGTCACAGACATGATACGTGAATTGGAGTGGCAATCATTAGAACAAAGGCGTTTTTCGTTGTGACGGGATCTTCTCATGAAATTTCGATCACCAGTTTTCTCCTGCGATTGCGAAAACATTCTGTTGGGACCCACCGACATAGGGAGGAATGATCATCACGATAAAATAATAGAGATCATGGCTCGCAGAGAAAAATTATGTGCTCGTTTTTCCCGCGTGACTTTCGACAGTGGAACGGTAGAGACAGCTTCAAGGTGGTTCATTGAACCCTCTGCCAGGCACTTTATTGTGAATAGCAGAGTAGTCACCTTGATGTAGATGTAAAAGTGAAATTGCCTTATATTCCCCTGCTTTCCAGACAATTTTTAGCACTTTTCCCTGACAGATTTTGAGATCTCAAGGGTAAGTAATGAGTTCTGTAATTCTAAACGTGTGAGCAAAAATCTTAAGTGGTAACATCCACATCTTTTTTAGATGAAGAAAGCAAGCAAAATAGTATGTGTGTTCCCTTAAGACCATGATATTTTATTTCAATAAAACGAAACACATTTGGTGACAAAAATACACATTTCGATGGGGTCGCAAGACAGATTTAAAATACCTTCACAGATTTCCGAAAAAACCTCAGAAAAAAGTAGGCCTCTTTAGCGAAGTGTATAAGGCACGGAACAGTTGTGTAAACGAACACTATAGGTGACCGCTAGTAAAACGTTGGTTCTATTATGTTCGTTATTGTCGGTTATTACCCACGTTTGAAATTCCCTGATAGTCACTGATTTCCAGAGCTTGTGGTAATCCTGTAATCATGACGTAAACCCCGTTCTGGACACAAGGAAAGGTGGACCGGTTATGCAAGAATTGCCCAATGTTGGACATTTGTTTCTTTCTTTCATCTCCTCCAATAACAGCTTTCCTTACGTCTGAAGAAGCAATGGTTTAAGGAGAATAACATTCCTGACCTGGACCAGCCTGTACAGAGAAACTAATGGAACACTTTGGAATGAGCCAGAACGTCGGCTTCCCTTCAGAATCCAGCCTGCTAAATCACCACTTTCTGTCGCTTCGGCTCTTGAGGAAGAATGGGCCCCCATTTCCGCAGACATTTGGAAACGTAGCAAAGTTGAAGCCGACATTAAGGTGAAGAGTGGAACACCACATATACTTTTCATCATAAACATATTTATGAGAAAGTCGATACATACAGTGTCCCAAACCCCTAGGACCAAAACTATGGAAGCAGTGGAGCTTACCGACCTGAACTGAATGCAGCGCCTCTGGGATGAGTTAGAACGTCGACTTCTCTCCAGTCCCCAGCGTGCAACATAGCTACCCTCTCTGGTTTCGCCACTTGAGAAAGAATGGGCTGCCATTCCTCCACAGACATTCATAGACTTCACTGACGGTGTTCCCAGCAGAGTTGAAGCTGTCACGAAGGCGAAGGGGTATATGGATACTGCTGATCACATAGGCTAGAGCGTGCAGTCACCTTCCCAGTATGTAACCACCTGCATCAGAATAACTTTTAGACGCATTATTTGTTGTGGTCTGATTAACATTACTTCACAGTAGACACTTCAAGCCCTGCAACTGGTTTCCTCCAGTCTGTGCACTTCAAAGTCACGCCCAAAGCCCTCTGCCAAACTGCCACAACAATTAGATCACACCCGGGTTCCCGGGTTCGATTCCTGGCGGGGGTCAGGGATTTTCTCTGCCTCGTGATGACTGGGTGTTGTGTGATGTCCTTAGGCTAGTTAGGTTTAAGTAGTTCTAAGTTCTAGGGGACTGATGACCACAGATGTTAAGTCCCATAGTGCTCAGAGCCATTTGAACCTTTTTTTTTTATAATCTAAAAATAACAAAACTGTTTCGTTCTAGACCCCACTGAAGGTGCCTTAGAGTAAGAAAAAAAAGGCAAACGCGTCTGGAAAAATAAATTAAGTTGCAGAAAGAAAAGGCGGTTTTATTTACAGAGCAAGTATTTCTGTGAATGTTGCGGAGGATGGCCACGAAAACCCGTCGCCAGTCGTAGTTCGATTATTGATCACTTAAAATGCGTTGTGGACAGAGCATCCCCAACTTCCGCCATACCTCGCGCGGGTGGCTTACAACATTGCTCCGCGTTACACACTAACAAGCATCTGTGAGGTGACGCGTCGTGTGTTGTCTAAATAGGAGCGGTAACTGGTAGCGCATGTGGCAACACTGTAGTGAAATGTGACACACGTCCACAATCAAGTAGTTTTAATCGGACTACAGTTTCGCGTTTCGGTTGCCGTGGAAGTGTCCTTATGAACGCTGAACAGCGCTGCACGTTTAGTGAGCCGCGCGTTAAGCCGTCGGCACACAGGCCGCGCTATCGAACGTTAACGTTGAGCGTGCCAAGTTGAACGTGCTGCTGAACGCTCAGGAATGATGCGACTTGTGCATACGGTATGCGGGCCCCAACGTGGTATACGCGATCGCAACGCACTCCAGCGGCAGTTGAGGGATGTTTCTAGTTCGTAAATCACACTGTTTACTCAACGGGCGCGCGTAAAATCCCCACGTTAGCTCTATTAAAACGCACATTTCCTCCATCGTGGACGAAAAGCAAAGTACCATGTCGAATCGATAAAGGATACAGGTTTATAAAAGTTCCATTACAAACAGTGCGGTACAAATTTGGAATACTTCTCCGCATAAGATAAACATTATTCCATCATTCCCACATTTTAGTAGAACTCCAAGCTCAGTCTCACTTGATCACTGTTCCTACCCAGTAGCAGAATCTTTGCAACATGTGTTACGAAGCGTAAAAGAAAAAGAAGCAATATGTCTGTACACAAATAGCGCAAGCTGTCCTATAGATTAAGCCAATCAAAGTCACCGCTCAAAAAGGGTAAACTTATATTTACGTAACGTCAAATATTATAGTATATACTTATATTAAACTAATACTAAAGTATCAGAACCTAATAAAAACGCCAATGTAAGGGGAAAAAATTGGCTAAATCAAGACGCGAACCACCGCCTGCCTCCTAAAGAATCAATTACTAGACAATGACGCTATTCATTACGCTTTTTTTTAATCTCATTTTGTTCGCTATTGTTCGTTGCATCTGCTCGGGGCGGACGTCGTAAGACATCCGTTTAGGTTTGTTGTTGATCGATTAGCTCAGTTGTTTTATTACAGAGGGCTGCTAACCCTCTGACCTAACACCCTGAGCTACCGTGCCGGCTATTACGCTAAACCACCAACTAATCATATTATGTTACCTTTGCTGGAAACCTTAATCGTAGTCATGTTACTAATTCAAATTTAATTATAACAAATTGTACCAAGAACAATGCGTTTTGGGTGGATCTTCAGTGTGTGGCTGCCTTCAAATAGCCTACTCCCATAATACGCACGTTACATTAATTCTTTTGCCACGAATATTATGTTTCTCATTATTTTATTGGAACGAATCAGACAGTTAACAACGGGTCTTCCAGTAATTCTCAGTTTGCTGGTGCTCTGAAACCGAATCTATACATATAAGATTGAAATGAATGCCAATATGGCGCCTCACAACTCTGTGTTGAAGGGAGACGGCGTGCGTGTGACGTAGGTGGCGTTGTGCCATCTCATTGGTCAACGCTCAGACGCACGCACAGAATACCTGACATGCCAGATATTGCTCTGCGCGTTCGGAAAGACTCCCGAGCGTCCTATTCCACGCTATGACGTCAGAAACTCGGCACGCTCAACGTTCGGATCCACGGTCCGTGTGCCGACAGCTTTACGCAGGTGTCACGTTTCGGTCGCTGCCCCCTCCTCGGAGGTTAGGTTAGCTTGGGGGGGGGGGGGGCGTCCATGCACGCCTGGCGCCTCCCCTGCCTCACATTACCGCAGCTGATGGGCCGAGCCCCACGCTGTGGTCGCGTGGAGACACGCAGATGTCAACAACCGCGACACAACGCGAGTGCCCGAGGGCACTTCTGCAGCCTGTCCAGGGAGTCACAGGAGACACGGAAGTCGGCAGGTGACCTAGACAACGTGGTGGTAGCCATGAGGGCTTGGTACTTTCGTAGTCCTTTAAGGTATTCTGCCAAGTATGGAATGGCGCATAAATGTTAGCCATTTCATTTTACTGTACACGACTGTGGTAATACATCCCATTCGCTGAATGAGACGTATTACGTCCTTAAACACACTCATGCTGACAAATTAAGAATAGTTGCAGAATGTGGTGCCACACAACGTGCCACTACACAAAAATTGCGCTAATAGCATAGGCATACAGTGAACACACACGACACAGATATGTAAGTCCACGGTATTGGTGATAAGTTGAGAAAACCGTCGCGAAACACATGAGCTACAAAACGCCACTGTTTCCTGCGCGTGTACCCCGACATCAATATGACGTATGATCACCACGCACACGTACACAGGCCGCACAACGGGTTGGCATGCACTGGATCAGATGGTCGAGCAGCTACTGGGGTATAACCTACCATTCTTGCACCAGTGCCTGTCGGAGCTACTGAAGTGTCCTAGGGGTTTGAAGACGTGCAGCGATACGTCGACCGAGAGCATCCCAGACGTGCTCGATAGTGTTTAGGTCTGGAGAACTGATATCTTCTGTTTCAAGGTACTCCTCCACAATGCCAGCTCGGTGGGGCCGTGCGTTATCATCCATCAGGAGGAAGGTGGGACACCCTGCACCCGTGAAAAGGCGGACATACTAGTGCAAAATGACGTCCCAATACACCTGACCTGTTACAGTTCCTCTGTTAAAGACATACAGGTGTGTACGTGCACCAATCATAATCCCACCCCACACCATCAAACCACGACCTCCATACAGGTCCCTTTCAAGGACATTAAGGGGTTGGTATCTGGTTCCTGGATCACGCCAGATGAAAACATGGCGAGAATCACTGTTCAGACTATACCTGGACTCGTCCGTGAACATAACCTGGGACCACTGTTCCAATGAGCATGTACTGTGTTCTTGGCACCAGGCTTTATGGGCTCTCCTGTGACCAGGTGTCAGTGGAATGCATCTTGCATGTCTCCGGGCGAATAAACCCTGTCCGTTCAGTCGTCTGTAGACTGTGTTGCAGTGGCTGCGGTAAGGTCTTGAGCAAGGCTTACCCGCTGTACTCCGTGGCCCTCTGCGGGCACTGATGGTGAGATATCGGTCTTCTTGTGATGTTTTACACTGTGGACGTCTCGTACTGTAGCGCCTGACACGTTTCCTGTCTGCTGGACTCGTTGCCATAATCTTGAGATCACACTTTGTGGTACACGGAGGGCCCATGCTACGACCTGCTGTGTTTGACCAGCCTCTAGTCGCCCTAGTTTTCTACGCCTCGTAACGTCATCAATATGTGTTCTTTGAGCCATTTTCAATACACAGTCACCATTAGCACGTCTGAAAACGTCTGCACACTTACTCGCTGCACCGTACTCTTACATGCACTAACACACCTCTGCGTATGTGGTTGCTGCCAGCGCCACCGTGCGACAACCGCAGGTCAAATGCACCGCATGGTCATATCTTGAGGTGATTTAAACTCGAAAACCGGCCACCAGAGCGTTGTTTCACCATGTATCAGCGTTATCTTTAATTTATGAGCAGTCCGTAACTGGTGAGCACCACACTGGTGGGAGGTGCTTTCAATCGCATGTGCTGATACCAGAGCTAAAGATCCAGTGACTGTGCAGGAAGTGGGTAGCAGTCAGACGACCCTGTCTGCTGAGGTGGAGACAAAGAGTTCCATGCATGGGGGGGGGGGGGGGGGGGGCGGAAGAAAGAGCTCCATGAAAACGTCCTCATTTACCGTGTATTGAGTTGAATTGAATCTCACTTCTTATTTATACCGCGGAGTGAATGAGCACGAGTAGGTAATATTCAGCTGCTTTATAGACAGCCTGTAGAGGGACGAACCTGAGCCAAGTTGGAAGAAGACTACACACGGATTCAGGGCACAGGCTATCTGGACGCTGAGTAATAATACTTAACTGCCACCAAAAATTCAGTAAGTAATATTCATTGTATATAAAAGGAGTGTTCAGCTGGGACATTATTTAAGTGTTTGGTGCATGAGGTGAAGAATAACAAAACCCATGCAGTCCAAGACAACCTGAAATACTTAACGACTGTGATTTCAGTTTCTCCAAATTGTATATTGGCGGTGATTACGCGAGGCAGCGTTAGCCAACATACCAGTTTACAAAAATGGTACACCAATGGAGCTTGCCTGACGTCGAACTGAGAGCAAGAAAGAAAGAATGTTACAGAGACGTTTTTGTACTCACTTCGGAATACGAGGAAAGTCATAAAATTACAATTATTATCTTAGAAAATAAATATACGTAATTAATTTTTCATTTCTTTGCAGGTACATGTCTGCTGTCCTGGTAACGAACTGAAATCCTCCAGCCACACAAGCGTAACACATCGCTCCCAGAAGTGACTGCGTGAGGGATCGTGTAGTAATTCATTTTCTGCATTTGAAGGGGAGCAACGTTGCAGTAATCCATGCTGAAATAGCGAAGCGTACTTCAACACTGCTTCATTGTAAACGTACTGTCCAGTCTACGAAGATTAATTAGGTGAAAAAATCGTGTACTCGCAAATATTTGTACAATGGTAGGGACGTGGTAGGGAGGAGGGGGAGTGAGTGCCATGAACAACAAACTAAAAATTCTAACTGATGGAGTCCGCGCGTTAGGGTGGAAGCAGGTGAGGTGTTTGAGCATCATTTTTTTTTGCGATTTTCTTGAATAACTCGAAAATCACAGCTTTCAGCAGACCTGTTTCCTGGTACTAAATTTAATGTAGTTTAATTTCCTTACAAAAAAAGGTCCTATTCACTTTTTTCTCTAGTAATAACGATTTCCGCGTTGCAGGAGGTGGAAAATCGCAATTATTAAAAATAAGTACTATACGAAGTGGATTAACAGCAAATATTAAAACTATGTACCACTTCTCGGTGCAGCAGAGACGTTTTAAGGGATGAATTGTGTTTTGGGGGCGTACGAGACTCGCACGACGGTGTAAGGTAGGAGCGCAAGGGAATGTAGGTCGCCGGATTCTGGTCACGCACTTCCTTCGTCCGCAGGTCTGCAAACTAAGGAACGAGTAGGCGGTTCCGCACTCTATCTGTTCCACCACGTCACAAGAAGCAACTTCGTGGTGTTTCACAAAGTCTTGCCGACCCTTCTAGAGTGTCTTGTGAATCACTGGCGACACACTGCTCAGAATGCCCGTGTGTGTGCATGGTGGGGGGAGGGGAGGAGGCTCTTGTTTTCCACAGAGTGCGTTAACAAAAAAAAAAAAAAAAAAAAAAAAAAAAAAAAAAAAAAAAAAAAGATGGCTCTGAGCACTATGGGACTTAACATCTTAGGTCATCAGTCCCCTAGAACTTAGAACTACTTAAACCTAACTAACCTAAGGACATCACACACATCCATGCCCGAGGCAGGATTCGAACCTGCGACCGTAGCAGTCCCGCGGTTCCGGACCGCAGCGCCTAGAACCACAAGACCACCGCGGCCGGCGTGCGTTAACATCTTGCCGACCTAACGCTCACGCCCCGCCGGCCATTGTTAGTATGTTGTTCGTGGCACTCAGCCCTCCCCCTACCACCGCACAACAATTCGCGATGACAGGAATTTTTGCTCCTAATCATCCCTGTCGATGTTGTTGAATGGGATAGTAGTGGCTAGGTGGACCGGACACTTGCAGTCTGGTCAAACAAGACTGTTATATCGGCATCTCCCTGTGAAGGACCGGGAATCGCAACGGTAGCGGAGGCCCTCGTGCCAGGAGACCGACCTATCGCAACCAAGGCGACAGTGGAAAAAGTGACAATGTGGCATCGATCAGTTTTCAACTCCTTGCACATTTTGAACACGACAATGGTCGCCTTCTGCTGTGTTTACTGCGCGTTTAGCCAAATTCAAAAAGCTTGCTGCACTGAGGTGGTAGTGGAAATGTTTCAACTGAGTCAGGCCAATCCGAATATCTTGTTTAGCCGATCTATGACCATGAAAGAATGCTGAGTGTGTAACTACGACCTGAGACAAAGGAGCAATGTTAACAGTGGAAACGTGTGGTCTCAACACCGCCGAAAAAGGCGAAGACCCGACTACCAAAGGCCTTGCTGCTATTGTTTTTCTGATTGGGGACTGTCATGGAGTGGTACTAACAGATTATTCCGGTAAGGAGCAAACCGCCATAGGAGCAAACTACAGAAATTTTGTGACGAGGTTACAATTGGCTGTCAAAACGACGCGTCGCAGCAACCTTTCTCAGGTGGTGTTTTTGCTCAACAGCAATGTCGCAGCTCATTCTGCACACTACAACCAGACAAACTGCTTCTCTGAGGCACGAAGTGACTACTTCGTCTTTCCTCAAATGAAGAACCCACAGCGTAGCATGTTAATTTCGAGGTGGAACGTTTTATTAACAGCCAAAAGCCAGACTTCTACAAGCAATGTCTCTCCCAAGTCATCTGTCATTGCGAGAAGAGGTAAGTATGTACAGGTAAGTATGTACAGGTAAGTACATATAGGAAGGCTGTCACCACCGCCAAGTTCCACGCTCTGCAAGTTGATTATTTCGAGGTGATATTGATAGCATCTACTGTATAACAGTTATGCCTATCGACATATTTATTCAACAACACCCACTGCCAACAATAATAATAATAATAATAATATGCAAATCTTGTCTGAAAAAGAAATAAGTGCTTTGGGTAATGTTGTTGTTTTGTACATAATTAAGTACTGTTTAGGGCAAGAACGAAATAACGCTTAAGCTTTCGTTACTCCCCGTTTAGCATTTTTGTGTAAGTGGGAGTTTTTGTGCTTTTATTTATTTTTTTCGGACGAATGTATAATATCACTAACAAATATATTAACTAAAGAATTAACTTCCTGACTGGAAATCAGATATTCTTACGTTACACCCAGACAACACTTACGCTTGTTACGCATTTCTTTGTTCGCTTGCTGTCACGCTTATTTGATTTCGTCACTTTCTCAGTCAACGAATCTGGTCTGGGACGCTCTTGTTCCTTTGCAGCTAGCTTTTCCCGCTAATTTTCTTTTCTGTTGGCACAGATTCAACAGGGTTCACGTAGACACTACATACGAAAGCAGATTCCTGCACAATAGACAATCAACTCCAAACAAAAGCTGCCGTTTGTGGAAATGATTAAATTCAAGCTGTGCTGTCTGCCAACATGACCAGAGAAATGAGGCGCTAAGAATCAGAAGGGCCAAAAGCATAGCGTCATCGATCCCACATTTAAGTGAATCTCAAAGGAACCAGTCAGACAGCTTTTCGAGAATGTTCATAAATACAGTTTGAGCCTACAGCACAGATAAACCCGACGTACCATAAAATCAACAGATATCAGAAGCATCCAGAAATGCTACAGCCTAACAACCGACTATGGTGTACTGTATGGTTCTCAGGGTCTCAAATGGATTAGTGTGTGACAGAATTCAAAACTTAATATACATTCAGAATCAAACAAAATAGGTTTTTCTTTCAGTATAGCTATAACATATATTGATGTCCGATCTAATTTTTCTATATAGTGAGTGAAATGGCAATCTGAGGAGCGTGCTACCATCTAGTGGGATTTATGCCAAACGAACAGATTTAAAGTCTGCTGCAGAGTGCTACCACCTGGTGGCATTAACGTAAGCTTTTAGTTGAGTTGTATGGGCGCTAGCCGAGAACTGTGCACGTTTTTATCAACTCCGTATGTATTTGACCAATGAGGCAATTACGTCACGCGACTTGTGCAGGCGAAAAAGTTCCTTAAAACGTGCACAACTGAAGGTGTGCTCGTGACCCTAATCCGAAGTTTCACGGAGTCGTTAGCAATGTAGCATAGCACGGTAGATTTAATGCCGTGTATTTCAGATTACCGCAGCTATATTAGGGTACATTTAACAGCATTCAAAGAAAAATAACTAATAAATCCGAAAGGTGTCAAAAGTTAGGTTTATTCACGTGCTCTTGCACAACAGCCACCACTAGTCGAGTCCAAAACTCTCTCTCCCGTAGAGGATGGATCACATGTTGGCGAAGCAGCTGAGATTTAATCTACAACTTGGTACACAGTCTGACGAGCAGTATCAGGGTACTGAACTTTCCAGCCACTGTCACTATATTACACACGTCACATTTCTTACACGGCCGGTACTTTGCGTAAATCCTACAGCTTGACTTCGATAGGAAATGGTCAGCGCTATTGTAACATGTGCCAGGGTGGAGGTGCATGCAGTCATTGGAATATTAGAAATGCGAGCTAAGCTAACTGAAATCTGTCTAAGATTAGAATCGTGTTTACAGCTGAAATATTGTAAGTCAAAAATGCGTGCGCATGCTGTAAATATGTTTTCGTTAATTTTGTGACCGAGGAAGGAATTTAAAAAAAAATGGCTGTCCCAATAGATTGTAGTCATTACCAAGAAATACCTTCCAAAGGTGAGTAAACATCCTTTTTTTCACTCCATAATGCCAAGCTATTCTCCATTATATACACGTGACTCTTCCCCTCCGTCTAATTCAGAACACGTGATGACCGAGTTCCTTGTTCCAGAACTGTCACACTTTCCTATTGTTCTAGTGTCTAGCGGCGAAAAGTGCCTTTAAGAGCGACGCGTACTGCGGAGCGCAAGCCAAACTGCTTGCAGGCACTAAGCATAAAAGGCCAGGGCAATTAAACGTAACCGTGAGAAATCTGCGTAACGGTGACCGACATCACATTCAAAGCAAACAATAGCTTACTCCGCAGAAGAATGTCTAATAAGAGTCGACTGTCGACCAGCATTCTCAGGGCAAAGCTGCTTCCGTCTCTTTCCTACAGTCAAAAAATTTCTTGTTCAGGAAAAAATTGTGGGAACAAAACACGTTCCAAATTTCTGTTGTGCAGTGCTTCACTGTCACTGCTTAACAACTCTGTCGTTAAAGAATAATTACATTTACGAATACCGCACACACAACATTCCCATTGCAATCACCGATGTTGCATAGGAAGCTTCCATCTCTTTACATACCATAAACTATCCAGTCTGCCACTACCGCTTCTGCAATATAAGAACGGGAGGCGTACTGTACTACGCATTATTAAAATCTGTTGTGTAGATTTTGTTGTGGTGTTCAATCCGAAGACTGGTTTGATGCAATTCTTCACAGTAATCTATCCTGGGCAAGCCTCTTCATCTATGCACCATGCTTTCTTCTACTCGAGCTATGCCGTAAGTTTCTTTTCTCCCCGTCTCGACTCTGTACCTCCTTCTTCATTATGTGATCTACCCACTTAATCTTAAGTATTCTTCTGCAATCAAAAGCTTCCCGCCCTGTCTTCTCTGCGTGCTTATCGTCCACGTTTCACCGCGGTACAAGACTACAATACACACAAATATCTTCAGAAAAGCCTTCCCAATTCTTAAATTTATAATCGATGATAAAGAACTTCTCTTTTCCATAAACGTTTTCCTGATATTGCCGGTCTGTATTTTGCAACCTCTCTACTTCGACCAAAGGTAGTTATTTTGCTGCCTAAATTGCAAAAGTCATCTACGTCTATCTACACCTACATGGATACTCTGCAAATCACATTCAAGTGCATGACAGAGGGTTCATCGAACCATCTTCACAATTCTCTATTATCCCAATCTCGTATAGCGTGCGGGAAGAATGAAAACCTATATCTCCCCGTACGAGCTCTGATTCCCCTTATTTCATCTTTGTGATTGTTCCTCCCATGTAAGTCGGTGTCAACAAAATATTTTCGCATTCGGAGGAGAAAGTTGGTAGTTGGATTTCGTGAGAAGATTCCGTCGCAACAAAAAACGCCTTTCTTTGAATGATGTCAAAAAAAAAAAAAAAAAAAAAAAATGGCTCTGAGCACTATGGGACTCAACTGCTGTGGTCATCAGTCCCCTAGAACTTAGAACTACTTAAACCTAACTAACCTAAGGACATCACACACATCCATGCCCGAGGCAGGATTCGAACCTGCGACCGTAGCAGTCGCACGGTTCCGGACTGTGCGCCTAGAACCGCGAGACCACCGCGGCCGGCAATGATGTCCATCCCAAATCCTGTATCATTTCTGTGACACTCTCTCCCATATTTCGCGATAATACAAAACGTGCTGCCTTTCTTTTTCGATGTACTTAGTCCTACCTGGTAAGGATCCCACACCGCGCAACAGTATTCTAAAAGTGGACAGACAAGCGTAATGTAGGCAGTCTCCTTAGTCGGTCTGTTACATTTTCCAAGTGTCCTGCCAATAGGACACAGTCTTTGGTTAGCCTTTCCCACAACATTTTCTGTGTGTTCCTTCCAATTTAAGTTGTTTGTAATTGTAATAGCTAGGTATTTAGTTGAATTTACGGCTTTTAGATTAGACTAATTTATCGTGTAACCGAAGTTCAACCAATTCCTTTCGGCACTCATGTGGATGACCAGACACTTTTCGTTATTTAGCGTCAAATGCCAATTTTCGCACCATACATGTATGTTTGCTAAATCGTTTTGCAGTTTGTTTTGATCTTCTGATGACTTTATTAGTCTATAATCGACACCGTCATCTGCAAACAACCTAAGACGGCTGTCAAGATTGTCTCCCAAATCGTTTATGTAGATAAGGAACAGCAAAGGGCCTATAACACTACCTTGGGTAACGCCAGAAATCACAACGAACTGTGACCCCTCTGACAGGAAATCACAGTACCAGTCACATAACTGAGACGATACTTCATAAACACTACTAGCCGCTTGTGTGGTACAGTGTCAGGCCGGCCGCGGTGGTCTAGCGGCTCTAGGCGCTCAGTCCGGAACCGCGCGACTGCTACGGTCGCAGGTTCGAATCCTGCCTCGGGCATGGATGTGTGTGATGTCCTTAGGTTAGTTAGGTTTCAGTAGTTCTAAGTTCTAGAGGACTGATGACCATAGATGTTAAGTCCCATAGTGCTCAGAACCATTTGAGCCATTTGGTACAGTGTCAAAAGCCTTCCGGAAATCTAGAAATACGGAATCGATCTGAAATCCCTTATCAATAGCACTCAGCACTTCATGTGAATAAAGAGCTAGTTGGGTTTCCCAGTTCGCCTCCGTAGCGTAGTGGTAGCGTTTCCGCCTAACACGCAGGGGGACCGGGTTCGATTCACGGCAGGGAATTGAGTGTTGTGTGTTCTTCAATATCATTTCATCATCATTGACTCGCAAGTCGCCGAAGTGTCGTTACCTAAAAAGGACTTGCAATACGGCGGTCGAACTTCCCCGAAAGCGGCCTCCCGGCCAACAATGCCATACGGTCATTTCCTTTCACTGTGTTTCACAAGAGCAATGTTTTCTAGACCCATGTTGACCGTGTGTCAATAGACCGTTTTCTTCGAGGCAATTCATTACGTTTGAACACAATATATGTTCTAAAAACCTGCTGCATATCGACGTTAACGATATGGGCCTGTAATTTAGTGGATTACTCCTACTACCTTTCTTCAATATTGGTGTGACCTGTGCAACTTCCCAGTCTTTGGGTACAATCGACATCATAGCGCACGAAATAGGCACTTGAAAATGGGAATCATTTCCCGAAGCGCGTCGTGCACAATATAAATAAGAAGATAATCGTGACTGACAACACAAAACGGTATTATGTAAATAAACCCACTGACATTTAGTATTTGGAGGACGTCTCGTGACTGCAAGTGCTGTATTGCACATGACAAACTTTTCGTTCCGTTTGCGGGCGTCATCGCACGGTGAAGCTGTCAGACAAGCAGTGACTGAAGCGAAGGGCAGAGTCTGCCGGCGACTGCAGCGTCAGAGGCCGCGACTGACTCAGAGGGCAGCACAGGAGGCGTTAGGAAAGGCTGCTTTCACAGGCCGCGGCGGGCGTCTCCAGGGGAGGAGGGAGGAAGGAAGCGGCGCCTACTATCAGATGCGCCGCCGGAACTCTTGCAGGCCGCCTGCTTTTCACTTTCGTCAGTCTGTGTGGCGCCGCAGTGAGTCCACACCGGCACACAACAAAGTGTCAACAACTAAGTGCACCCTCACTTTCCGTCGGTTTCTGCTTTTCGTCGTCGTCAGGATACTTTCACGGGCAACCTGAATAATCACTCCTTACTGCTACGACAGCCTTGGGAGTGCCAGGCCTAACAAAACTAGTGAGCAAGATGTATGAGACAGGCGAAATACACTCAGACTTCAAGAAGAATATAATAATTCCAATCACAAAGAAAGCAGGTGTTGACAGATGTGAAAATTGTCAAACTATCAGTTTAATAAGCCACGGTTGCAAAATACTAACGCAAATTCTTTACATACGAACGGAAAAACTGGGCCGAGCGGTTCTATGCGCTTCAGCCTGCAGCCGCGCGACCGCTACGGTCGCAGGTTCGAATCCTGTCTCGGGCATGGATGTGTATGATGTCCTTAGATTAGTTAGGTTTAAGTAGTTCTACGTTCTAGGGGACTGATGACCTCAGATGTTAAGTCCCATAGTGCTCAGAGCCATTTGAACCATTTTTTGAAAACACTGGTAGAAGCCGACCAAGGGGAAGATCAGTTTGGATTCCGCAGAAATTTTGGAACACGTGAGGCAATACTGACCCGACGACTTATCTTAGAAGATAGATTAAGGAAAGGCAAACCTACGTTTCTAGCATTTGTAGCCTTAGAGAATGCTTTTGATAATGTTGACTGGAATACTCTCTTTCAAATTCTGAAGGAGGAAGGGATAAAATACAGGGAGCGAAAGACTATTTACAATTTGTACAGACACCGGATGGCATTTATAAGAGTCGAGGGACATGAAAGGGAAGCAGTGGTTGGAAAGGGAGTGAGACAGGTTTGTAGCTTCTCTCCAATGTTATTCAATCTGTATATTGAGCAAGCACTAAAGGAAACAAAAGAAAAATTCAGAGTACGAATTAAAATCCACGGAGAAGAAATAAAAACTTTGAGGTTCGCCGATGACATATTAATTGTGTCAGAGACAGCAGAGGACCTGGAAGAGCAGCTGAACGGAATGGACAGTGTCTTCAAAGGAGGATATAAGATAAACATCAACAAAACCAAACCAAAATAATGAAATGTAGTCGAATTAAATCTGGTGATGCTGCGGGAATTAGATTAGGAAATGAGACGCTTAAAGTAGTAAATGAGTTTTGCTATTTGGAAGGTAAAATAACTGATGATGATCGAAGTAGAGAGGCTATAAAATGTAGACTGGCAATGGCAAGAAAAGCGTTTCCGAAGAAGAGAAATTTGTTAACATCGAGTAAAGTTTTAAGTGTCAGGAAGTCGTTTCTGAAATTTTTTGTATAGAGTGTGGCCATGTATGGAAGTGAAACGTGGACGATAAATAATTTAGATAACAAGAGAATATAAGTTTTCGAAATATGGTGCTACAGAAGAATGCTGAAGATTAGATGGGTAGATCACATTACTAATGAGGAGGTATTGAAGAGAATTGAAGATAAATTTGTGGCACAACTTGACTAGAAGAAGGGATCGGTTGGTGGGGCATATTATGAGGCATCAAGGGATCACCAATTTAATATTGGAGGGCAGCGTGGAGGGCAAAAATCGTAGAGGAAGACCAAGAGATGAATACACTAAAGAGATTCAGAAGGATGTAGGTTGCAGTAGGTACTGGGAGCTGAAGAAGCGCACACAGGATAGAGTAGCATGCAGAGCTGCATCAAACCAGCCTCTGAACTGAAGACCACAACAACAAACAACCACAACGATCGTAGCTTGATAACCCACAGATCGCATGACTACTCAAACGTGTACAGTTAAATTTGATTATTCCAGAATACGATACTTCACTACAGGTAAATCAAACCACAACGATGAAATGAAAGTAAATAAATATGTGCGGCGGAAAACTTGGACCAAACGTTTTGATTTGTAGGCACTTCAGTGGCTTCCGTGTCGAGACCTTTGCCTTTGCCATCAAACAGCTTTTTACCCCCCTCGGAAAGCCGACTGGCCAGCTTCCAGGATTTTTCATCTAATTAAAAAATTTTCACCGATAATCGAAGAAGGGGCCAACGGCTTTGCAGCAGTGGTAACACCGGTTCCCGTCAGCTCACCGAAGTTAAGCGCTGTCAGGCTGGGCCAGCACTTGGACGGGTGACCATCCGGTGTGCCGAGCGCTGTTGGCAAGCAGGGTGCACTCAGCTCTTGTGAGGCAAACCGAGGAGCTACTTGATCGGGAATTAGCGGCTTCAGTCTGGAAAACTGACATACGGCTGGGCGAGCGGTGTGCTGACCACATGGTCCACCATATCCGCAACCAGTGACGCCTGTGGGTTGAGGGTGACACGGCGGCCGGTCGGTACCGATGGGCCTTCATGGCCTGTTCGAGCGAAGTTTGGTTTTTACGAAGAAGGGAGGAACGAAGACTACAGGTGTATAGTCCGCCGACAACAAGATCACCAGAGACTCAGCACAAGCTCGGATCGGGGAAGGAGTTAGGACGCGCCATTTACTAATAATGCATCCCGACATCTGTCTCAAACGATTTAGGGAAATCACAGAAGACTTAAATCTGGATTTGAACTAATGTCCTGCCGAATACGAGTCAGTCCACTGTCTTACCGCTGCGCTGCCAAACGCGGCATTGGTAATCGAACCGGGTCGTCTGTATCAAACGGCAACTACAATAACCATCTGACCTAGCAGGCAGGTCCGTTCCCGCATCATACCTTCACTCACTAAAATGCGAGACAACATATGTCCATTAAATCAGTGTAACGCATGATTATTTAAACTTTCCAATGGTGTGCCCAAATGTTCAATTAAGACTACAGACCAGCATATACATTTTTTTGCCTACCTTTTTTATTGCCTTAAAATGTTCATTAGAGAGACTATTTTTAAAATTCATTAGTGTAAAGCGTGCTATAAATGTTAAAATATGTTAAAACCGCGATTTACTGCACGGCGGTCTAGCCATCCGAATACCACCGATGTAGTAGTATAATAGCTATCTACGGAGCAGGGGTGCTGTTAGTTTCGGATAGTACCATAGAGGACATTTGTATCAACTAAAATACTATTATCAACAAGATTTCTCTTCGTAAGAATATTCAATTATGATAAACAGTCTGGAAGCAGGTGCTTGTCTCGCGTATGCATAACGTGCCATTTCGCTTTTTCTTGTACGAAGGTGAGTATCTGAAAATAACAAACGAATTTGTACTGATAGAAGAGGTTCGAAAACTAATCTCAATCGTTAAAAAACGCTTGGATTGGTAAGCAGAAGCCAGTCAATCGATATTATTTCGTCAAAATGAGAATGTTCCGACATCTGCGAAAAAAAGGCCAACTGTACTACGGTTCAGGCATTGTCGATTAAAGATTTGTTCGATTTCAATATTAAAAAACACAAGCTGAAACTTTTAAACGCTTGTTTTGTTTTTCAAAACAACATTTTTCGATTTATCAGAATGTACATGCAATTACATTATACCTTTTTGTATCTTGTCAGTTGGCCTTTTTTTCTATAGTACGTGGAATTTTTTAGGTTTTTTATGATTTCGATTTTCGGTGCACGTTTTTATCACGACTTTTCAGTCGAATACATTTCGTGAAAAACATTTTTTTAACCATCCCTACGTACTACGTTGGAAAGTATCATTAGTTTCAAAGCAGTATTCGAAATTTTGTGCTAGGTTGAAAATTGTGGCGTTCATAGTTCCCACCAACTGCCCTGGCACTCTGCGAAGGCAAAGCCCTTTCGTCGACTTCGTGTACTGTCCTCTGTGTGCAAGTTTTTTACTTAAAAATAGTAAATAATACAGTCTTGAAGGTGTACAAGAAGAGTCGAATGTCAGTTTTGTAAACTGTTTGTTATTTTTATTGAAAAAAATCACAAATATCGGTTCCAAAATCGAGCGCCACCTTTTCCTAGCCCCTTAATTCTTTGTCAACAGTATGGAGACAAGAAAACCATTTCTTTATCTATGTCTAAACTTAACCATTATTGAAAATCCGTCCATCATCAGTCTACTGCTACCGGACGCTCCAACATGTACTAACGAAGTCTTTAAAGAAAACTGCGTGCCGCGCAGGATGTTGCGTTAGCACTGTGGCAGGTATGGAAAATCCTACGCGTAGCCCGAATATTTCGTCTATCGACTGTCACGAGTTCGACAAATTAAAGAAACAAGTGTACGGACAAAGAGTCGCCAACAGCGAAAAGAATGTCTCTATGCCTAAGAAACCAATATCTGTGTTCAGGCAATCCCAAAAAACGGAATTTTTACATCTCTTCGCAAGTACAAAATTATCGTGTTGAAAAGTAACATTGTTCTAGTAACTTGTAAGTACCCTATGTAAAAGATAGTAGCAGTGTCGTTTGACTACCATCCTAATGCAAGCTTTTCAATTTAACGCCACTTCGGCATCTTATATGTCAGTTTCGCTACTTAATTTATCAAGAAGCTGCTCATTTGGCCTCGCCAAGCTTATAACTAGAATCACGAATGATGACGATCCAGTTCAGGCTTGCTCTGGGCACCTGCGTCAGGCGTTCTCCGGCAGCCAATGAGCTTTCAGTAGTGTTTTGATCGATTTGCTGTGAATGTTGCATGCGGTGTAAGCATTAAACGCGGTCGTAGCGAGCTGTTTAGTGAATTTTAATTCTATTTGTTACAAATTGTCATGGCTGATGGTGGTGTTAAACGAAAAATTCTACATAAGCAAGCGGAAGGCATAATTCGCAGGATACACTATTTCTGCCAGCACAAAGCACGTGTATGGAACGCAAATGTCGCTTGTAACCGACAACAATGCAGTCCCTGTTCGCGTCTTGAGCCACGCGATACGAAATCGTTCATGAATCTGATTACGAGTACAATAAACCCCGTTTCTGACCTTTCCACCAAAGAAAAATCTGATGAATCGAACCCGAGACCTCGTGTCAACAATGCAAATCACTAGACCGCGGATGCGGTCTATTTTAAACGATTAAATTGTGTCATCGATGAGGCGACGGTCTTTAGGTGCCATTATATTAGTCATATTATTGACCTGAACAAAAAGCACAACTGCTGCATATATCGGATCTGAAAAACGTTAATGCACAACGTTGCAGTCAGTGGGTGGTATCCTACAGCGAGTCACCAGACACTCCCACCGAACGAGTGGTGCAGTGTTTAAAACACAATGTACTCCATGGCAGTACAGATTTTGAAATCCCCTACGACTCACCCTGCTATATTTTTTCTCTAGTTCCGTAAGTTATCTGGAGCGAAAGCTAAGATGGCTCCTTAGGAAACGCCACAACCTGTTTCCTTCCTCACTTACTGGCTATTCGAGATATTGCTCCGTCTGTAAGGACATCGTTGTCGAAGGGACGTCAAACAGCAATCTTTCCAACGCCAACCACTAAGTAGTATCGACAGCAGACAACAGTAAGTATTTTTCTCTTCATCAAAACCTGATATGCTCTACGTATCACTGAAGCAAACATCAAAGAGGTTAGTAGATCAGGTACCGCTCAATCAGATAAAGTTAAGCTTTTAATTCACTCGAGTGTCACGCGCAGATGACTACACTACGACATACTGTGTGACATGCTTGTGTAAGAGCTCTGTAATTCTTATCTATATGACTTAAGAGATGCGGCAGCAAATTTAGAATCAAAAGAATGGCTAAGAAATAGGTGAAGAAATCGCATTCGACTGTTCCAAAATACGCTGCGTGGGCCACTAAGACCCGCCATGCAACTTCGCACATTGAATTCAACGAAAGCGCTGATGGGCAATGCGGTCCTGGTGGCAGTTATTAGCTGTTGCTTGAGAGAAGCGAACCCTACCACTCGCACGCTCCTTAGAGGAGTTGGACGCAACTACAATCCTTATTTTAAGCGGATTCCAAACACTTGAAACAGGGTAGAAGTCCACACAAATAGCATTTGTCGTGAGGACTTTAAGTCAACAGAAGGCTGGTCCTCAGTTTTTTCACATAGGCAGTAATCTCTAGAACAACCAAAATGAAAATTGTTAGATCTTCTCTTCTTTTCGTAGAACACTTTAATAATAATTCCTAGTCTCTGTGAAACTAGAGGTTAAGTTCATGCACATCAGTACTGAAAATGGTCCATCCCTGGTTGTATTGTCTATTTCATGTCAGTATTTATGTGTCTGTTTAAGTATGTTGTTACTGCAATGGAAGTATGAATACGGTATGGTCAGTGTGTTCTTCTTTCTATGCCCTGACACCGCACATGCTGGTAATATTATTTGTCGAACTTCTGTCTGATCGCTGGTCTCTGTAATTCTGAATCAGTACATGTCTGTATCATTCAAGGGTTTACGGGTCACTAATCGTAAGTCTTGCCAGACTGTCTTTTTACCCTGTAGGGCAAAAATGTTCAGTTGGGCAGAAAAAATCTGATTTTATTTTTTTACCACGGACAAATGAAAACCAAAAATTTTTGTGGTTTATTGATCTTAATTATATTTTAATGAAGAATGAGTAAGTTCAACACGTTTTTGTTTGATTTCACACATTAAAAAAATCAATGCAGTTATAATGACCACTAATTCATTCTTATCAAATTCTGGGTACATTTATTTCGTACATCAGTCCATTTTAATGCCATTGTGAAAAACCCTTTCTACGAAGCAGTTGGAACAATAGATACTAAAGATAAATGATAACACGTCTAGAAATGTTACAGATTTCATTCTTCGAAAGCCCTTCCATGATTTTCTTCCATTTCTCAGCTGCGCGCTTATATTTGTCATCAAAAGATTGTGCCCTGTTCAGACTTTTTTTAACTATTGGAAAGTCTCCGTATAGAGTCCATGTCCATTTGATCGACGATTAAAAGTTCCGAAGCTTTGTGAAAGTGGTCGTAATTTATTGGTGATTTTAACTTTAAAAGCTTCTTGGAAAGGATGCTGTTTTCTGAGGAGTCATTTGAGGGTGACAGCCGGCCGAGCTGGCCGAGCGGTTCTAGGCGCTACAGTCTGGAACCGCGCGACCGCTACGGTCGCAGGTTCGAATCCTGCCTCGGACATAGATGTGTGTGATTTCCTTAGGTTAGTTAGGTTTAAGTAGTTCTAAGTTCTAGGGGACTGATGACCTTAGAAGTTAAGTCCAATAGTGCTCAGAGCCATTTGATTTGACGAATATTCTACAAAATTGATGTAGAACAGTAGAAAATCGTTCCGAATAGATTCTTTTGCATTACTGCTTCGTTCACGCATCATTTCTCTTGTCGTACTTTTTATTATTTGATCAATCTTTTCGCGAATCCCGTGCATTTCAAAATGCGTCTCAGCAACTGACAAGAGAACGTGATTCGATCTTCTTCATTGTTATTCCCATGGAAAATATGACGTTACCCAGAAACGCAAGTACACCAAAGTTTTTACTTATCTTCTTCACATGTGATTATTTTCCTGATAGACGAAGCCACTCATTGCGGAATTCCAGAAAATGAGATTTCAGTGCAGGCCATATTTTTAATACTTTTTCGATAGCAGGACTAAGAGATAAAAATCTCGTGGCAACATGTTTTATTATTTCTTCCTTTTGCGTCTTATTCGCTTCAAATTGTAGTTGCAGGTCCGCTCTTCGTCTAGCAGATGTACTGAAGCGACTGCATGTTTTCAGTGTCAAACTTTCTACATTCACTTCCAGTTTATCAGTTCTGTATTTTGCGGCACTGTGGAGAATATGGACGGGGCAATCAGTTTTGACAATTTTTACCATTTTCAGCTAAAAGAAGATGTGTAAATGGAGTGGTTTCTGCCGAAGACTACATTACTGCTGTCAGCGTCCAGTGCCGAAACTTTAATCAAAGAATCGTAAGCATATTGGAAACTTTTTTCTATTGTTTTATTATTTGCATCTATCGCTACAGAAAAATATAGATTGTTCTCTTGGTTGGTCTTTAAATATTTTTAACAGATTCTTTGGCCAGCACTTGGCGTGTAACAACTTCCGCTTTTGTTCTTCCAAAGCTGCCCGGGTTCCCGGGTTCGATTCCCGGCGGGGCCAGGGATTTTCTCTGCCTCGTGATGGCTGGGTGTTGTGTGATGTCCTTAGGTTAGGTTAGGTTTAAGTAGTTCTAAGTTCTAGGGGACTGATGACCATAGATGTTAAGTCCCATAGTGCTCAGAGCCATTTGAACCTTTTATCCAAAGCTGCTTGTATAAGGAAGCAATATGTGTGAACAATACATTCCATTGTAACTAAGAGAATGATTTACCGTGTGATATACAGATGCGAGTTCTCAGAAACAATCTTGTCCGTCTCCGAGGCAAATGGTTGAGGCTTCTACAAATATTTGGATAAGGTACTTGATGCTCTATTGCTAACAACAGTCATGCGAGATTTAGTAGATGCAGGTTGTTTTACATCAGCAACGGCTAGACGGGCACAGGAGAAATCTCTACTGCAGAGGCGGCAGTACGCCTTGAACCAGTTTTCTATTACTCGTCTCAACCAGGAACAAATATTTCCCCAGTTCCGCTTTCTTTAAAGCTATTCTACCACTTCTAGACGAAGTATATGTGTCACTATCACTTAAATCACTCATTTTGTCTATAGTTTTAGAAATCATTCATAAGCGCAACTCGTTCACCACTTAGCAGTTCCCGCAGAACAATGAACGAAGTTTTCAACTAGAATGGCAGTCAAGGATGGAATTTAAAAATCCTTCCAGTATTTTTAACATGCGTTAACATAGCATTTAAACGAGTTTGCGAACGAACGAAAATGTTAAACCCAAAACTGTAGAAAGTGAGACGGCTGACAAATAAATAGAAGACTGTAAACCAGACACACAGAGGCAAAGAAAGACGTGCGGCGACATGCGAGAGGATGGGAATCGGTGAATATCGGCCAGGTCCGGGACTATCGTAGACTGATAGCCAAGCTAGTCGTATCTTCATGCGGTACGTGCGTAGATAATGGCTACTTGCCACCTGTGGCGCATAAGATTTCGCAATAATAATCGAATGAAGTTGAAATACGAGACAGAGCCTGTCCCTGAAGGACATATAAAACTATGCCGGAAATACGGGACGTCTTCTCCACACTATTCGTCACGGTCGACAACCACGAACGTTACAAATCTGACTACCGTAATACTGCGTGAAGTCGCCTCAGAGAAGTGCCTTTAGCTGTCGGAATCATTTGTCTCAAAACGTACGATGAAGCATTTTCCGGTATTCGTAGGAACTAGGGGGGTGTATCAAAAAGAATCGTCCGATTTTTAAAAAATCGTAACTGTTCCGTCATTTGAGATATGTGCGTGAACAACGTACTGTTGGAAAGAGCAAACTCACGAGTTTTACATGGTTCCCGCTAGGTAGCAGTAGTGTGCGCCCATTTCAGTTCAAGTAAAAATGGTGTCGAGATAACAAGAAGCGTTTTGTGTCCGTTTTGCGCAGTGTAGGTCAATAATAACTCTTCACTGTGACTTTCGTACTACGTATGGTGTGGATCCTCCTACAGCACAGAGCATTAGACGATGGCATGAACAATTCCGAGAAACAGGCTGCTTGTGTAAACGCAAATCACCGAGTGTCTACACAGACGTCGAACACATCCGCCACAGTTTCACATGGAGTCCGCAGAAATCCGTTCGCAGTAATCCTCGACAGCTCAACATGCCCACGATGTCCGTCTGGCGTTTGTTGCGTCGAAGTTTACACATGAAACCATACAAAATTCCGCTACTGCAAGCTCTTCAGGAAGATGACAAACAACAACGTGTGGAATTCTGTAATTTCATTCTTGGCTAGACGGACGATGACAGTTTTCTTCCAAGCTTAGTGCTTAGTGCCGAGATAACTTTCCATCTAAATGGAAAGGTGTACTGTCATAATGTGAGTTTTAGAACATGAGAGGGATTCTCGAAAATTTAATGTGTTTCGTCCAGTTTCACGGTAAAAGGTGTATGGTTCATTTTTCTTTGCCGAGAACACTGTTACAGGAAGCACGTATCTTGTTACGCTTGAGAATTTTCTTTTCCCACAGCTCGATACCGATTTGAAAGACTTCACTTGCCAACACTAGCGTCTGGAAGTGCGAGAATTTTTAAATTGAAGGATTACTGAACGATGGGTCGGTCGCACTGGACCAAATGATTCAGCCTTACATTACTGGCCTCCAAGGTCACCGGACCTGACTGTACGTGAGTTTTTCTTGTGGGGGGGTTGTAACCGACTGTTTATGTACCTCCGTTACCCACAACAAGAACAATGAATAAACTGAGAAATCGCATAACAGCAGCTGTGGAAGCTTTAACTCAAGACATGCGCGTTGCAGTGTGGGAACAATTTGAATACCGGAGTGACACATGCCGTGCATCTCAAGGGAGGCATAATGAACACCTATGAAAAGGTATGAAAGAAAACTTTTTGAGTTTCTCGTTCATAAAAAAAATTCATTGTATATGTTTATTAGTTTCAGAAATGTAGAATGCCTAATCGGATATTGTTTTTGATACATACTGTACAATGAAGCAAGGAAAATAATAAACAATGTCACATAAAGCACTTTTTAAGAACACATGCAGTACGGAATTTGTAGCAAAAAATCTACTACTGAAGAGCGGTTCTAGGCGCTTCAGTCCGGAACCGCGCTGCTGCTACGATCGCAGGTTCGAATCCCTCGGGCATGGATGAGTGTGATGCCCTTAGGTTAGTTAGGTTTAGCTAGTTCTAAGTCTACGGGACTGATGACCTCAGATGGTAAGTCCCTTACTTCTTAGAGCCATTTTAACTTTTGTGCTATTGAAAACAAACATTTAAGCGTTGATTATTTCAAAACTTCACTTCTATACTCCCCCCCCCCCCCCCCCACACACACACACACAAGAACCATGCACCTTGCCGTTGGTGGGGAGGCTTTGGTGCCTCAGCCATACAGATGGCCGCACCGTAGGTGCAACCACAACGGAAGGGTATCTGTTGAGAGGCCAGACAAACGTGTGGTTCCTGAAGAGGGGCAGCAGCCTTTTCAGTAGTTGCAGGGGCAACAGTCTGGATGATTGACTAATCTGGCCTTGTAACATTAACCAAAACAGCCTTGCTGTGCTGGTACTGCGAACGGCTGAAAGCAAGGGGAAACTACGGCCGTAATTTTTCCTGAGGGCACGCAGCTTTACTGTATGATTAAATGATGATGGCGTCCTCTTGGTTAAATATTCCGGAGGTAAAATAGTCCCCCATTCGGATCTCCAGGCGGGGACTACTTAAGAGGACGTCGTTATCAGGAGAAAGAAAACTGGCGTTCCACGGTCGGAGCATGGAATGTCAGAGCCCTTAATCGGGCAGGTAGGTTAGAAAATTTGAAAATGGAAATGGATAGGTTTAAGTTAGATATAGTGGGAATTAGTGAAGTTCGGTGGCAGGAGGAACAAGACTTCTGGTCAGGTGAATACAGGGTTATAAATACAAAATCAAATAGGAGTAATGCTGGAGTCGGTTTAATAATGAATAAAGAAATAGGAGTGCAGGGAAGCTACTACAAACAGCAGAGTGAACGCATTATTGTGGCCAAGATAGACACGAAGCCCATGCCTACTACAGTAGTACAAGTTTATATGCCAACTAGCTCTGCAGATGACGAAGTAATTGAAGAAATGTATGATGAAATAAAAGAAATTATTCAGATAGTGAAGTGAGACGAAAATTTAGTAGTCATGGGTGACGGGAATTCGGTAGTAGCAAAAGGGAGAGAAGGAAGCGTAGTAGGTGAATATGAATTGGGGCTAAGAAATGAAAGAGGATAGAATTTTGCACAGAGCACAACTTAATAATAGCTAACACTTGGCTCAAGAATCATAAAAGAAGGTTGTATACATGGAAGAAGACTCGAGATACTGACAGGTTTCAGATAGATCATATAATGGTAAGACAGAAATTTAGGAACCAGATTTTAAATTGTAAGACTTTCCAGGGGCAGATGTGGACTCTGATCACAATCTATTGGTTATGAACTGTACATTAAAACTGAAGAAACTGCAAAAAGGTGGAAATTTAAGGAGATGGGAGCTGGATAAACTGAAAGAACAAGAGCTTGTACAGAGTTTCAGGTGCAGCATAAGAGAACAATTGACAGGAATGGGGGAAAGAAATACAGTAGAAGAACAATGGATAGCTTTGAAGGATGAAGTAATGAAGGCAGCAGAGGACCTAGTAGGAAAAAAGACGAGGGCTAGTAGAAATCCTTGGGTAACAGAAGAAATAATGAATTTAATTGATGAATGGAGAAAATATAAAAATGCAGTAAATGAAGCAGGCAAAAAGGAATACAAACGTCTCAAAAACAAGATCGACAGGAAGTGCAAAATGGCTAAGCTGCGATGGCTAGAGGACAAATGTAAGGATGTAGAGGGCTATCTCACTAGGGATAAGATAGATACTGCCTACAGGAAAATTAGAGAGACCTTTGGCGAACAGAGAACCACTTGTATGAATATCAAGAGCTCAGATGGAAATCCAGTTCTAAGCAAAGAAGAGAAAGCAGAAAGGTGGAAGGAGTATATAGAGGATCTATACAGGGTTGATGTACTTGAGGACAGTATTATGGAAATGGAAGAGGATGTAGATGAAGATGAAATGGGAGATATGAACTGCGTGAAGAGTTTGACAGAGCACTGAAAGACAAGGCCCCGGGAATAGTCAACATTCCATTAGAACTACTGACGGCCTTGGGAGAGCCAGTCCTGACAAAACTCTACCATCTGGTGAGTAAGATGTATGAGACAGGCGAAATACTCTCAAACTTCAAGAAGAATATAATTATTCCGATCCCAAAGAAAGCAGGTGCTGGCAGATGCGAAAATAACCGAACAATCAGTTTAATAAGTCACGGATGCAAAATACTAACGTGTATTCTCTACAGACGGATGGAAGAACTGGTAGAAGCTGACCTCGGAGATTCCATAGAAATGTTGGAACACGTGAGGCAATACTGACCCTTCGACTTATCTTAGAAGCTAGATTAAGGAAAGGGAAACCTACGATTCTAGCATGTGTAGACTTAGAGAAAGCTTTTGACAATGTTGACTGGAATACTCTCTTTCAAATTCTGAAGGTGGCAGGGGTAAAATACAGGGAGCGAAAGGCTATTTACCATTTGTACAGAAAGCAGATGGCAGTTATAAGAGTCGAGGGGCACGAAAGGGAAGCAGTGGTTGGGAAGGGAGTGAGACAGGGTTGTAGCCTATCCCCGATGTTATTCAATCTGTATATTGAGCAAGCAGTGAAGGAAACAAAAGAAAAATTCGGAGTAGGTATTAAAATCCATGGAGAAGAAATAAAAACTTTGAGGTTGGCCGATGACATTGTAATTTTGTCAGAGACAGCAAAGGACTTGGAAGAGCAGTTGAACGGAATGGACAGTGTCATGAAATGAGGGTATAAGATGAACATCAACAAAAGCAAAACGAGGATAATGGAATGTAGTCGAATTAAGTTGGGTGATGCTGAGGGAATTAGATTAGGAAATGATACACTTAAAGTAGCAAAGGAGTTTTGCTATTTGGGGAGTAAAATGACTGATGATGGTCGAAGTAGAGAAGATATAAAATGTAGACTGGCAATGGCAAGGAAAGCGTTTCTGAAGAAGAGAAATTTGTTAACATCGAGTATTGATTTAAGTGTCAGGAAGTCATTTCTGAAAGTATTTGTATGGAGTGTAGCCATGTATGGAAGTGAAACATGGATGATAAATAGTTTAGACAAGAAGAGAATAGAAGCTTTCGAAATGTGGTGCTACAGAAGAATGCTGAAGATTAGATGGGTAGATCACACAACTAATGAGGAGGTATTGATTAGAATTGGGGAGAAGAGAATTTTGTGGCACAACTTAACTAGAAGAAGGGATCGGTTGGTAGGACATGTTCTGAGGCATCAAGGGATCACCAACTTAGTATTGGAGGGCAGCGTGGAGTGTAAAAATCGTAGAGGGAGACCAAGAGATGAATACACTAAACAGATTCGGAAGGATGTAGGTACTGTGAGATGAAGAAGCTTGCACAGGATAGAGTAGCATGGAGAGCTGCATCAGACCAGTCTCAGGACTGAAGACCACAACAACAAGAACAACTTATTTTTGTACTGATGCTAGGGGCGAATAACGTAGCACGCGTTAACGACTGATTAATGAGAATTCATGGGCATCGTTATAAACGGTTACCTGTACTTTACGCCATTTTTTTTAACCGGCGTAAGTATTGACGATGCTGTCTTCACGGAAGTTCAAAAAATGGCTCTGAGCACTCTGGGACTTAACATCTATGGTCAGCAGTCCTCTAGATCTTAGAACTACTTAACCATAACTTACCTAAGGACAGCAGACAACACCCAGTCATCACGAGGCAGAGAAAATCCCTGACCCCACCGGGAATCGAACCCGGGAATTCGGGCGCGGTAAGCGAGAACGCTACCGCACGATTACGAGCTGCGGACTTCACGGAAGTAACCGGTTAATTCAGAACAGTTACAAACACTGTATTAGTGTGTTCTTATATCAGTCGACATAGCATTTTTATTGGGAAGGTAGAACTACCAGAAGACACTGCTCACAATTCATTTCTGTTTGTGATAGAATTAACCGCTAACTCCACAGGTACAACAAATACTTAAATGCTCTGTTGAGCATTATTTTATAGTTCTACGAAAATTTCTCAGTTCTCCAATCTGTTACTGCACCCTGATAAAAGAGATGGCCGACTGTCTGTTGATTTATTACGATATCATACAAAGTCAACTGACAGTTAGTCCGTAAGTGTTATTATTTAATCCTTCAATTTGTGTGGGTTCTTGGTTGCTATGTGAGTACTGGCAGCTTATTACCTATTTCTGTGGCAGAACGGTGAAACATGCGATGGTCGGAAGCCCTCATTACGTGACGGTTTGACTAACCTGGGTGATTCTCTGGGTCGTTCCCGCGCTTGAATAAAATTTCCTCGCCGTTGCCGTCGGCACCTCCTCCGCAGCCGCCTCCGTCATCCCCCGTCATCCGTGTCGCCGCCTCCGCCATCGCATCTCACCCGTGTCGCCTCTGGCGTCATCGCCATTCATTTGTGAAGCGGCCTGTCTTTTGATGGCCACCACTGATGTCCCATCTCCTTCACCTTTCACTTTATCTAGTGTGTTTGCCAATATCATCGACAGTGCCATCACATTTTCCCTACTATTCACCCGGCTACAATCACAGCAACAATGTATCTTCCTATTACCATCACTTCAACTGTTACATACATCCATCTCTGTTCCACTACTACGATCACACATATTCATTATCCTCTCCGGTATTTCTATTTCCCATCTTTCACAGTTACAACTTCATCACCAAGGCTTCCCCTACATTCTTTCCTATTATACACTACTGGCCATTAAAATTGCTACACCACGAAGGTGACGTAGTACAGACGCGAAATTTAACCGACAGGAAGAAGACGCTGTATATGCAAATGATTAGCTTTTCAGAGCATTCACACAAGGTTGGCGCCGGTGGCGACATCTACAACGTGCTGACATAGAGGAAAATTTCCAACCGATTTCTCATACACAAACAACAGTTGACCGCGTTGCCCGGTGAAACGTTGTTGTGCTGCCTCGTGTAAGGAGGATAAATGCGCACCATCACGTTTCCGACTTTCAGATTGTACTATCGCGATTGCGGTTAATCGTATCGCGACATTTCTGCTCGCGTTGCTCGAAATCCAATGACTGTTAGCGGAATATGGAATCGGTGGGTTCAGGAGGGTATACGGAACCCCGTGCTGCATCCCAACGGCCTCGTATGACTAGCAGCTGAGATTAGAGGCGTCTTATCCGTGTGGCTGTAACGGATCGTGCAGCCACGTCTCGATCCGTGAGTCAACAGATGGGGACGTTTGCAAGACAACAACCATCTGCACGAACAGTTCGACGACGTTTGCAGCAGCATGGACTGTAATCTCAGAGACCATGGCTGTGGTTAGCCTTGACGCTGCTTCACAGACAGGAGCGCCTACGATGGTGAACCTGGGTGCGCGAATGGCAAAACGTCATTTTTTCGGATGAATCAAGGTTGTGTTTACAGCATCATGATGGTCGCTTCCGTGTTTGGCGACATCGCGGTGAACGCACATTGGAAGTGTGTATTCGTACTGGCGTATTACCCGGCCTGATGTTATAGGGTGCCATTGGTTACACGTCTCTGTCACCTCTTGTTCGCAATGACGGCACTTTGAACAGTGGCCGCTACAATTCAGATGTCTTACGACCCGTGGCTCTACCCTTCATTCGACCCCTGTGAAACCCTGCATTTCAGCAGGATAATGCACGACCGCATGTTGCAGGTCCTGTACGGGCCTTTCTGGATACAGAAAATGTTCGACTGCTGCCCTGGCCAGCACATTCTCAAGATCACTCACCAACTCAAAACGTCTGGTCAATTGTGGCCGAGCAACTGGCTCGTCACAATACGCCAGTCAGTACTCTTGATGAACTGTGGTATCGTGTTGAAGCTGCATGGGCAGCTTTACCTGTACACGCCATCCAAGCTCTGCTTGACACAGGCGAATCAAGGCCGTTACTACGGCCAGAGGTGGTTGTTCTGGGTACTGATTTCTCTGGATCTATGCTCCCAAATTGCGTGAAAATTTAATCACATGTCAGTTCTAGTATAATATATTTGTGCAATGAATACCCGTTTATCATCTGCATTTCTTCTTGGTATAGTAGCAATGTTAATGGCCATTCATGAAGTTCAATAGTTATAACTTTTGCAGCCATTGACTTTTTGGATATCTAGCAGTTCAGCTATCAATGCCAGCATCACACGCAGCAGTCATTGCTGCAACACCACCAGCAAAATCACCACTCATCCCATCAGTGTCATCACCTCATCCAACTGATCTTGTTCCATGTACGATGTCATACCGAAACAAATCTGTGTGTCCAGACTAACCAACATCCTCACGTAACACATTCCTAAAGAATCCTCGTAAGTAAAACACTATTTGCCGAACTTGGACATATCCCGTAAAAACTGTCATAATTACATCTTCAAAGCCGCCCGGTGTGGCTGAGCGGTTCTAGGCGCTTCAGTCTGGAATCGCGCGACCGCTACGGTCGCAGGTTCGAATCCTGCCTCGGGCATGGATGTGTGTGATGTCCTTAGGTTAGTTAGGTTTAAGTAGTTCTAAGTTCTAGGGGACTGATGACCTCAGATGTTAAGTCCCATAGTGCTCAGAGCTATTTGAAGCATATGAACATCTCCAAATGCCAACTTCCGCTCCCTCCTGCTGCATATACTCCCTGTGCATCCTTGCACGTACTCGGTCGTCTAAGCCACAGATAACCCAGATTTTCTTGTCGCCTACCTATCCTCACTGCTGTTATCAGTAACCTCAAAAGATTAGGATAGGAGGGAACTAAACATCAATCCTCATTTCCAGGTCCGCAGCAACTAGCAACTCCGGTCCCAAATTCCTAGTCCGGATATTCTGAGCTCCCTTCCAATATCAAACTGAGCACCTTCTATAGCTCACTTTAAAACTTTAATAACATTCTTGTGGCTTTCCTCAAACACTCTGGCACAGAAGAAAAAAACAACCTGCTGTAGTGACACCTAAGTTACGGTACTTGTCTTGTATGGAATTCCAATACGTTAATTTTTCCGCGACAAGTTAAATGCGGCATAAAATAAGTTTCGAATTGTGCATACGATAACTGGCAAGCGTTTCCAGAAAGCGTATGAGCGGTGCGAGCTTCAGACTGTTAGTGAGGGCGGAGCCATTAGGTTCCCAAGTATGTGAGTGGTTCGAAGCCTTCTTATGTAACAGAATACACAACTTGGTCCTCGACAGCGAGTGTTCGTCGGACACAAGAGTATCGCCTGGGGTGCCCCAAGGCAGTGTGACAGGATTGCTCTTGTTCCCTACACATAGAAATAAATAATCTGATGGACATGGTGAGCAGTAACGTGTATTACCTGCTGATGATGCTGTAGTGTACGTTGAATGACTGTAGGAAGATGCAAGGTGACTTAGAAAAATTTGTAGTTGGTATGATGATTAGCATTTTTTTTCTAAATGAAGAAACATGTAAATCAATGCAGACTAATGGGAATAACGTTCTTCAAATAAAGCATTAATAGTGTGATGCTTGACACAGCTACGTCTATTACAAATATACGCGTAACGTTGCAAAGCGATATGAATTGAACGAGCATGTGATGACTCTGACAGAGAAGGCGAACGGTCAACTTCCCTTTATTGGGAGAATTACAGGAAAGTGTTACCTATCTGTGAAGGACACCGCGTACGGAACACTAGTGCGACCCATTCTTGAATACTGCTCGAGTGTTTGTGATCCCCAACAGGTCGGATGAAAGGAAGACCTCGAAGCAATTCAGAGGATGGCTGCTAGGTTTGTTACCGGTAGGTTGGATCAGCAAGCGAGTATAACGGAGATGATTCGTGAGCTCAAATGGAAATCTATGGAGGAAAGACGATGAACTTTTCGCGAGGCGTACTGAAAAAATTTAGAGAACCGGAACGATTCTACTGCCGCCGAGTACACTGCGCATAAGGGCCACGAATAAAAGAATAACAGACCTTAGGGATCGTACAGAGATACACAGATGGTCAACCTTCCCATGCTCCATATGGGAGTCGAACAGGTAAGGAAGTGATTTGTAGAGAAGCAAGATACCCTCTGCCATGTACCGAGCGGTGGCTTGCTGAGTACGAATATAAATGTAGATAGTTCATATCTGCAAAGACACCTTTGTAACAGTTTTATCTGGCGATGTCCCATTCCCTGACATTTCAATGGACCAAGTCCTACCAAAAACGACGCTTCTTCAAGAGATGTTAAACGCGTAGTTTTATCAAAGCTATATATTTTCGTAACACTTAAGCTAAAATTTTAAAACCTCTAAATTCAGCACTTTATCTTCACGAAGATGTACTCCAATATGGCTTTTGCTCAGTTTCCAACAGACGATCACAGAAACAGACGTCTAACAGACAGATGACCTTAATAAGTGGTATGGAAAAAAAATAGAGATAACTGCGGTACCTCATACCGCAAAGTAATCTCGCAGCCTCTTTGTATGGTGTAGCACCTGCTCTGCTTGATGTACGTGGAGCTTGTTTCACCTCTCCCCACGCCCAACTACACTATGTGATCAAAAGTATCCGGACACCTGGCTGAAAATGACTTAAAAGTTCGTGGCGCCCTCCTTCGGTAATGCTAGAATTCAATATGGTGTTGGCCCACCCTTAGCCTTGATAACAGCTTCCACTCTCGCAGGCATACGTTCAGTCAGGTACTGGAATGTTTCTTGGGGAATGACAGCCCATTTTTCACGAAGTGCTGCACTGAGGAGAGGTATCGATGTCGGTCGGTGAGGCCTGGCACGAAGTCGGCGTGTCAAAAAATATCCCAAAGGTGTTCTGTAGGATTCAGGTCAGGACTCTGTACAAGCCAGTCCATAACAGGGATGTTATTATCGTGTAACCACTCCGCCATTGTGAACAGGTGCTCGATCGTGTCGAAAGATGCAATCGCCATCCCCGAATTGCTCTTCAACAGTAGGAAGCAAAAAGATGCTTAAAACATCAATGTAGGCCTGTAGTGTGATAGTGACACGCAAAAAAAACAAGGGGTGCAAGACCCCTCAATATAATACTCGACCACACCATAACACCACTGCCTCCGAAGTTTACTGTTGGCACTACACGCGCTGGTAGATGACGTTCACCGGGCATTCGCCATACCCACACCCTGCATCCGGATCGCCACATTGTGTACCGTGATTTGTCATTTCACACAATGTTTTTCCACTGTTCAATCGTCCAGTGTCTACGCTTGTTACGCCAAGCGAAGCGTCGTTTGGCATTTACCTGCGTCATGTGTGGCTTACGAGCAGCCGCTCGACCATGAAATGCAAGTTTTCTCACCTCCCGCCTAACTGTCATGGTACTTGCAGTGGACCCTATGCAGTTCGGAATTCCTGTGCGATGGTGTGGATAGATGTCCGCCTATTACACATTACGACCCTCTTCAACTGTCGGCGGTCTCTGTCAGTCAGCAGACGAGGTGAGCCTGTACGCTTTTGTGCTATACGTGTCCCTTCACGTTTCCACTTCACTATCATACCGGAAACAATGGACCTAGGGATGTTTAGGAGTGTGGAAATCTCGCAAACAGACGTACGACACGAGTGAATCACTTGACCACGTTCGAAGTCCGTGAGTTTTGCAGAGCGTCCCAGTTTGCTCTCACAATGTCTAATGACTACTGAGGTCGCTGATATGGAGTACATGGCAGAAGGTGGCAGCACAATGCGCCTAATATAAAAAAAACGTTTGTTTTTGGGGCTGTCCGGGTATACACTTCAGAAAGTAGATGGCGCACAATGTTGGCAGTTATAAAAATATGTGCAGAATGCAGTTAAACAGTTGCTACAGTTACTGAACATACTCAACAACCGGTTATTTGTTCGAGTCAAATTTTTCTTGCCACCGCTAGTTTACTGCATGCTACTGCTTCACGAGTACTGATTCGCTGTGTATTCCGTGAACAGGCTGCTATTTGTATTCTGGTGTTTGGTTTTATACTATAAAGGTCCAGAACGGTAATTATCTGCTGTCATTTGCATCTAACCACTTGCCTCTGTCAACAAGATCTTTTACAATGAAATCTCATCACAGGGAAAATACACTCCTGGAAATGGAAAAAAGAACACATTGACACCGGTGTGTCAGACCCACCATACTTGCTCCGGACACTGCGAGAGGGCTGTACAAGCAATGATCACACGCACGGCACAGCGGACACACCAGGAACCGCGGTGTTGGCCGTCGAATGGCGCTAGCTGCGCAGCACTTGTGCACCGCCGACGTCAGTGTCAGCCAGTTTGCCGTGGCATACGGAGCTCCATCGCAATCTTTAACACTGGTAGCATGCCGCGACAGCGTGGACGTGAACCGTATGTGCAGTTGACGGACTTTGAGCGAGGGTGTGTAGTGGGCATGCGGGAGGCCGGGTGGACGTACCGCCGAATTGCTCAACACGTGGGGCGTGAGGTCTCCACAGTACATCGATGTTGTCGCCAGCGGTCGGCGGAAGGTGCACGTGCCCGTCGACCTGGGACCGGACCGCAGCGACACACCGGATGCACGCCAAGACCGTAGGATCCTACGCAGTGCCGTAGGGGACCGCACCGTCACTGCCCAGCAAATTAGGGACACTGTTGCTCCTGGGGTATCGGCGAGGACCATTCGCAACCGTCTCCATGAAGCTGGGCTACGGTCCCGCACACCGTTAGGCCGTCTTCCGCTCACGCCCCAACAAAGTGCAGCCCGCCTCCAGTGGTGTCGCGACAGGCGTGAATGGAGGGACGAATGGAGAGGTGTCGTCTTCAGCGATGAGAGTCGCTTCTGACTTGGTGGCAATGATGGTCGTATGCGTGTTTGGCGCCGTGCAGGTGAGCGCCACAATCAGGACTGCATACGACCGAGGCACACAGGGCCAACACCCGGCATCATGGTGTGGGGAGCGATCTCCTACACTGGCCGGACACCTCTGGTGATCGTCGAGGGGACACTGAATAGTGCACGGTACATCCAAACCGTCATAGAACCCATCGTTGTACCAATCCTAGACCGGCAAGGGAACTTGCTGTTCCAACAGGACAATGCACGTCCGCATGTATCCCGTGCCACCCAACGTGCTCTAGAAGGTGTAAGTCAACTACCCTGGCCAGCAAGATCTCCGGATCTGTCCCCCATTGAGCATGTTTGGGACTGGATGAAGCGTCGTCTCACGCGGTCTGCACGTCCAGCACGAACGCTGGTCCAACTGAGGCGCCAGGTGGAAATGGCATGGCAAGCCGTTCCACAGGACTACATCCAGCATCTCTACGATCGTCTCCATGGGAGAATAGCAGCCTGCATTGCTGCGAAAGGTGGATATACACTGTACTAGTGCCGACATTGTGCATGCTCTGTTGCCTGTGTCTATGTGCCTGTGGTTCTGTCAGTGTGATCATGTGATGTATCTGACCCCAGGAATGTGTCAATAAAGTTTCCCCTTCCTGGGACAATGAATTCACGGTGTTCTTATTTCAATTTCCAGGAGTGTAAAAACTCCTTAACCGTGGCTTCGCTATCCTTCACGTATAACTCTGAGCGATCACAGCGGTTAATATTCTATGGAGTTAGTAATTGCTTGTATTGTTCATCGTACGCCTCTTGGTGTGTAAACAATGGTCGTCCACAGAACACATGAATTAAACTGCTGTGATATTTATGATAAAATCTTCTCACAACACTTCGACTCGGCTGTCAACCCGAGAAGCTTTTATCATCGAGATTCGCCGAGAAAACCTGCATCCTGCTGCGATATTCTCTTTCCTATCGGGAAATTCCACTCCCCATCAATGATTCCCCTACTCTGTTTTTGCACACCGTCGTCAGATGAAGCTTAACGATTCTTGATCCACATTCTACCGACACGCTCTTTTCTGATTGTACTGACCGAGGTGATATTGGTAATATTCACATCCGTCAGCGCCTGAACACTACGCACAACGTACAGGGTGACAATATGAAATAAAATCGTCATCACTTCTGGACGGTTTGCGTGAGGACGTTCAACCTGCAAGATCGGCCGCGATGGGAATTAGTATGCGCTGTGTGGTGTGCAATGTCCAGTTACGGAGCAATCGGTGCAATATTCCTTGAAGGCACAGTGACTATCGATAGGTACGTGAAAGCTTTGGAAGATGATTTCATCCCCATTATCCAAAGTGACCTTGATTTCGACAAGATGTGGTTCATGCAAGACGGAGCACGACCCCATCGAAGCAGGAGAGTGTTTGATGTCCTGGAGGAGCACTTTGGGGACCGCATTCTGGCTCTGGGGTACCCAAAGGCCACCGGCATGGGCCTCGACAGGTCGCCACATTCTCCGTATCTGAACACACCCTCCTTTTTGTGGGGCTATATTGAGACAAGGTATACAGCAATAACCCCGAAACTATTGCTGAGCTGAAAATAGCCATTCAGGGGGTCATCGACCGCATCGATGTTTCGACACTTCAGCGGGTGACGCAGAATTTCGCTATTCGTCTGCGCCACATCATCGCCAATGATGGCAGGCATGTCGAACATGTCATAACTTAAATCTGAATATCTGTAGTGACGTTTACGTGTTGAATAAAGTGTGTGCACGCCGTAGTTTGTAACTAATTTACGTTTGTTTTCATATAGCTGAACAATTGTCACCGTATATTTCCATATATTTCGTTGTAGTTGGTGTTATCTTGCACTTTTCATTTGCTCGGTAATCATATATCTAACAAAATCGTTCAAATCATATGCGCCTTTTTTATTGGTAACATAGATGTATATTTTCCCCTTAACGCCACCGACTTAGAATCCTTATAACACATGTCACATTACTCTGCGTGCGATAGCAATTGTATCCCTTATTACACGTCTACCTAATTTCATGTAATCGAATCTACATCTACATCCATACTCCGCAAGCCACCTGACGGTGTGTGGCGGAGGGTACCCTGAGTACCTCTATCGGTTCTCCCTTCTATCGCTGGCACTGTATATGCTATTGTCGAGTAATAAACGTTTCGCTGATAACGAATAGAGTAATAACAACTTCTCTCTGTGTGTGTGTGTGTGTGTGTGTGTGTGTGTGTGTGTGTGTGTGTGTTGGGGGGGGGGGAGGGAGAGAGGGAGAGAGAGACGAGAGAGAGAGAGAGAGAGAGAGAGAGAGAGAGAGAGAGAGAGAGAGAAGCGGTACGGCTAAGGACGGGAAATTCAAAAGCGTACCCCGGTGTCGTGATATTCCACTCGACATCCTAAAGGAAAGTTTCGCTGACGTTGGCGAGCTGGCGGACCGCAAACCCGGTGTCTCTGAAGAGGCATACAATTTGTGTCCCTTGAGCGTGGCGACGCGTCGCGGCAGAGAAACCCCCGCACACGACACGGTCGCCTCGTTCGACTACAGAGGCCGTGACGGGGCCCGTGGAACTAGCTGTGTGTGTGTGTGTGTGTGTGTGTGTGTGTGTGTGTGTGTGTGTGTGTGTGTCTGTTTGTGAACACTTTCTCCGGACACGCGCGGGTCACTGGAGAGAGGAACAACGCACGGGTAAACATTCAAACGCGCTGCCATCGACGAGTGAAAGCATTTCTTCGACTGCGGCGAGGAAAGCCGACGGTGTTGTGTGACAAATAAAAAGTCTCTGGCGTATTACCGCGGCCCTGATGCGTCTGAAAGGGGCCCGTGAAAGCGGCATTGGATCTGTAGCATTCACGCACAGCGGCGACCACAGAGAATAGCAACAGAGGCCGAGCGACGCGAAAACGCTCTGAGAAAGATGCCGACTCTCAAGAGATTGTTGACATTTTTTAAAAATACAGAAAATCCGATATATCGACACTTAAAAAATATTGTTATCGGCGCTCGATATACAGATAAACATTTTCGATATATTGCCGGGAAAAATATCGACGCACTGGCCAAAAAAATATCGGCCGCACATCGTAAATATACAGAGCTGTATATGTAAGTATTAGGTCTTTAGTATTGGAGGGCAGCGTGGAGGGTAAAAATCGTAGAGGGAGACCAAGAAATGAATACGCTAAGCATATTCAGAGGGATGTAGGCTGCAGTACGTACTGGGAGATGAAGAAGCTTGCACAGGATAGAGAAGCGTGGAGAGCTGCATCAAACCAGTCTCAGGACTGAAGACCACAACAACAACAACAACAATGTAAGTATTGATTTATTATTAGATATCCTGTAAATCAACAAGCTAGCAGACTGCTTATCCCCCTTAGAGCAAGAATTGGAAGTAAAACGATGCACGTTCGTGCTTGGCGAAAACGAATTTGCTAACAAAGTGGCAGGTATTCAAATAAACACACCGCAATTTGACTGTATCGTTGTTTATTTAATTACGACCCAAGCTTCGGCCTTTTATGCCTTTCACGCCATTTGCAAGTGATTGCTAAAAGTAAAAACTGCATTCAGTAAAACAACGTAAAAGTTCAAAAGATGTAAAATATCTTAAACAATAAATGTAAATTAGTGTATCATTACAAATATGTACTTACAGTTTATGCCATTAACATATATTGCAAGACATGAAGCTCAAAATTGGCAATAAATTAAGAAAAATATTGGCTCCCCACGAAATGCCAGATAAAAAAACACATCTTGTGAAATGTCAGTAAATAATGGTGGGAGTTCGTCATATTTATTAAAAACAGGTATATTTTTGTACAGAAAAGACGAACACATATCTTTGAGTCTTAATGAAATTGAAATCATGAGTAACAGAACAACTGAATACTAAAATGACGAAATGCCAAAAGTATATGACTATTAATGTTAAATATCTTCAGACTGTAATTATCTTTGGGGAGTCGCTCATCTTTGCAATAAACATGTATACAAAAAATCGTCATTATCTGCAAGTGAACCAACATGAAGTTGGATGAGGAACTTAAGTCTAAAGGAACAAAACGAAATAAAATTCAAAGACGATTAGTCACAATAAAAATATACTAAGTGCCACTGGTAATAATAATACGAAAGTTAACAATAGGAGTTAAAGACGCGAGGGGAGGGGTGGTGGTGATGGGGTGAGGGGTAAATGGATGCTGGAGAGGTGACCGATGGGTGCGTAGTTCGGTTTCGTCACACTGGCACTCATCATATGGACTTCCTTGTTGTTGTTTTTTTTTTCATTTATTGAAACGCCAGCGAACTAGGAATCGTGTCAAAACCGCGTGATTACGTTAAACGTTGCAGTTTATGTTGGTAGCGCCGAGTGCCGATTACGTCAGCATTTCCCTCACACGTCTCCGCCCACTGCAAAGACCAATCTTATCATTTAGATTTTTGTTCATCATCTTCAGCAACTGTTTTTGAAGAATGCCCATGTGAAGAACTAATAGCACACCAGTTGCGTTAAGAGAACTATTTTTATCGCAACTAATGTAGTTTTTTTTAACGCAGCTGGTGTGCTATTACTTCACATCGGATATCTTGTTATTCCATTCATACCGCCACGTCCCAGCGCAATCGGACTACTTCTTTGTGCGGTCTGCACTTGCTCCACAAAGTCAAGGAGAAAAACTGGACGTGACGAAAGCTCAAAAAGTAGCTCCTTCATAATGTGAAAGTAAAATTATGTTCCACACAAATGCAAAAGAATAATTTCAAATATTTGCCGAAAATTTCAAAAAAATATAATATACAATAAAAAATATCGGCACTCGATATTGTCATTTTGATATCGATATCTGGCTATAACTGTGAGAAACATGTTGCCGACAAATATCGATATGTTTTGGAAAAATATCGATATATTATATTTTATCAACAGACGAAGGGGAAGTGACAATGGTTGACTTCATTCACAATGAGTCGCCCCCAAACATTTAAAAAAATTCATTTCTCCTTCGGGAAGACAGTGAGAGATAAACTTCACCTCTGGCAGTGGTTTAAGGTAAGCTTAGGCTTCTGCAGTCGTAGTCACTTTCAATACAAATTCTTCAGGGTACGTGAGCACATTGTCAATATGTAAAATTATCCATCTCGGCCACTGTTGCAAATGGCCTTCCTCACGCTGTTTTCTCTACAAAACTCATACTCATACTCAAATTTACCTGGAATTCACCTTCACCCTTCAATCAGGAGTACACGACGAGGACTTTTGACTGCTGGTGTTTTGTTGCAACTCGAAAATGTTCGGCCCCATACTGCCCGTCCAACCGTAGCAGCAATACAGGACATGAAACCTGAATGTCTCGAACATCCATCACACTCATCACACTTCGCCCCGAGTGACTTTCATGTGTTCTGACGGCTCAAAGAAGCGCTGGGAGGCTAGGATTTCAGAAGCGATAAAGAGGTTGGTTAGTTGACTTGCGGGAGGAGACCAAACAGCGAGGTCATCGGTCCCATTGGATTAGGGAAGGACGGGGAAGAAAGTCGGCCATGCTCTTTCAAAGGAACTATCTCGGCATTTGCCTGAAGCGATTTAGGGAAACCAGGATGGCCGGAAGTTGGTCTGAACTGTCGTCCTCCCGATTGCGAGTCCAGTGTGCTAACCACTGCGCCATCTCGCTCGGTGATGAAGAGGTGTAAAGTGTATACGTTCACAATCAAAAGAATTATTCTCACGAGGATTCCATGCCCCTCCGATGCGGTAGAATGTGTGTGTTACACTCATGGACTAGGCGTTGAAAAATCATGTATCTATAGATTTCTGTGTTACCACAGTGGTGTAATAATAAATATCTATCGTTTTCATTTGGATAAGTGTCACAGACGCCTCTGCATGTGCCCTAATCTCTCTCAGGAAATTCTCATGATCCCTACGAAAGACGTACATTGGTGCTAGCAGATCTGTCGAATGTTGGTAATCTTATTTGCCAAACAGAGTTTCGTGACAATGTCACTTTCATATACGTGGTGTCTGATCTTTCGGATATGTCACAATTTTGATCCAGCAGCCATTTTTAATTAAAACACGAAGGAATTACATACAATGGCTGCGAGTGGGCAACGATTTAACTCACTGGCGAAAGCTAAAAATTTGTGCCAGACCGGTATTCGAACCCTGGTGTCCTGGTTACTACGCATACGCTCTGACCACGATGCCATCTGGACACAGTATTCAGCGCAACTGCACCCTATTAGGACTACCGCCACATCCAATTTCTCAGCCGATCCACACACTGCAAACATAGTGCTCCTTGCGCACTACCTTTTCGCACATGTCCGAAAGAACAAACACCACATATATATGATTAAGGCGAGGACGGCCAGTGATCTCTTCAGTGTGGATGCACACGAGAGTCGAGCTCCTATGGGAATCACTGAAATGCCACGAGTAATGAGGATAATGGGTTGGTTCAAATGGCTCTGAGCACTATGGGACTTATCATCTGAGGACATTAGTCCCCTAGGCTTAGAACTACTTAAACCGAACTGATCTAAGGACATCACACACATCCATGCCCGAGGCAAGATTCGAGGCTGCGACCGTAGCAGCCGCGTGGTTCCGAACTCAAGCGCCTAGAACCGCTCGGCCACAGCGGCCGGCAGGATAATAGGCACTTGTCACTACATAAGTAGTGTGTGGATAAGTACAGAATTTGGGTCTGACAGGAGGCTGCTAGGGTAGTACGTGCAGGTGCTATAACCACTGTCTCCGGATGGCTCAGTGATCCGAGCAGCTGCCTAGTAACCACGAGACCAGGATTCGAATCACGGTTCAGCGCAAATTTTCAACTTTGATTTAAATCATTACCCGCTCACAGCCCATGTCTGTACTTTCTTTGCCTCTTAACGTTATTTTTCTTCCAAAGATTCTCATTTAAGCTCTCTGAGTGTCTCTGTTACAGTTCCAAGTTACAGATGCAATCCACTTTCCAGGACCCTTTCAACAAATCTCATTCTTCAATTCGCCTTCCACAAATCGATTTTGCGTGTTCGTCCCACATCACATCGCTTCTCAGATTTACCACAATTTAAACGACCTGGCGCATTCTAGATGTTAGCCACTAATCGTGTAATCGGTTTCTTCCACTTAAAAAAAAATAGACACTGTTGAGCGAGAGAGCTATGCGTTGGTGGGAAGAAGGGTGGCTGGAAGACATGGGTAACAGGCAGCCCGCGCCGGACAGCTCGTGCTGAGGAGCTTGGTCAACACCGAATCAAAGGAAGGCGTCGCCGCTTGTTCGTGACGTCACGTCAGCTAGGCACGGCGAGCGCCAGGTCTGCTGCAGGCATACTCATAATGGTGGTGTCTCCCTCTCTGACACAGCAAAATGTGAAACTATTGACGGTAGTTTACCAACACACATTGTTCTGAGAGATTTCTGTAATCAAGTAATTGTGCAATTCATTACACTTCTTAACAAATAGTGTACTCCTGAACTTAAATTTCCACCTCTTTTAAGGATTGACATACAAAAACAACTTCATGGTCCAGCAGCAACAGAATTCTTGCTTCTTTACTTATTTGTAAATCTGAGGAAGTAACGTTTGTACTGGGTTGCTTTTACAAGAAACTGAGAACATATTGGTGCTCTTCTTTAGGTATCTTGGTTGAGTATGGGGTGAGGAGCACTGAATGTTAATGAAATATCTTGCGATTGTACACTTTGGGGAAGGGGGTGGGGGACAGAAGAAGAGGCAAAAAAGGAGATACTTGTTTTATCAAATAAAAATTTTTTATCTTATAAAGTTTCTCCTTTCAGTTGCAAGAGGGGAATATTTATCTTTCCTAATGTGCATGTTTAAAAAAGTTTAAGCTCAGCAGTATTTTCGATGTATGAAGGTATTTTGTTTCCTATTTAGAATTCCTTTCGTTGAAAACGACTGTAATCTAATGACTGGCAACAGTTGGCCATTTACACATGTAAATTAGTTCACAATTCCAGTGACGATGTCAAACGAAAATAAATAAAAGAAACGAGTTCATTGTGAGGGGGTTGGGGTAAGTTTCGATAGCAAAATGGATCAAGTAAATATAGCTACTTTAATGTAAAATTTCCGAAGCTTGCAATGGGGCAAAGCATCTTCTCATATTAATCTACGTTTGTTTCGACAGGATTCAGTAATACAGAACTATGATCTTCATTTCTAGCTTTACAATAGTAAGAAAATCGTTCATCTAAGTAAAACTCCAGAATCCAAAACAATACCAAACATTTTGTTCAAAAATAAGAGATTTACAGTGATGAGCGCGCCCAGGCGTTTCTGCCTGCAACAGACCTGGCGTTCTTCGTGCCTAGCTGACGTGACGTCACCAACAAGCGCCGGGGCCTTCCTTTGAGACGATGTTGGCTCGGTGCGGCAAGGCTGTGTCCGCTTGAAACTGCCGACTGGGAGACGCACAACGAACGCAACAGTAAAATGCGTAGAACTGGTGGTTGCACATGAGTGTCATTTTATGATTACCTAGGAGAAATTATTATCAATACTGAAACTATCTGACACCGATCTTATTCTCTCCAAGTTGTCTTCGCCTTCAGGAAATTCCTGTATCTGTAATTGGTTAAAAACGTTGCAGCAATTCAGTACAGCTGTTCATTCTTACAGCAGTTGCACTTTGCGGTGAACGGACGCTCAAAGACGGCAGACAAGGCCCACGTGTATTGAATAACATTGTCATATTCAAGCACACTTTCTCTTCTCTCTTCTGAATTTGTTATTCCTTGGAACATTACCGATGCTCATAAATAAATACATTACAAACGTAATGAATGTAAATGTCGAGAAATTGCAGTGCTGTGTATTAGATAAGCGTAGACTATTGTAGTAATCAAATATCTTACACCGTCAAACATTTTTCTTAATATTTTGCTGATTACAATCAACGTTGCAATATACTGGATGCTCTGTTGGTCCATCCTCTGCTGACAAAGAAAATCGTCACCAACTGTTTCAATAATGTCTTATGCGAAACTATTTCTTTCATTATACATTGTTTGGCTAAAACTTTCCGTTTTCTTAAATGACGCGTTTTTTGCTGCACACGTAAAGCCAATATGCCTTGGTAGAACAGAAGGCACTATCTGTGGGTGCGACCGATCATATATTTATTAAAAAAAGGAGTTGTCTTGGCAGTGTATAACACGATAAGTGTTGCGTTGTTGTATTAAACAATATGTTATCGAAACATCTACCAACCACTAATTTGATGGCACTATTCTTTAACACATTTTATTACTTCTTGCAGTTATCGCTTTATCGGTTTCGTTCATTTGTTCACCCCAGGATAGCTTCATTGCATAAACAGGAATAACTTTCATGTATCTGAATGCCATAGTAACAATTTTAGAAAACAAAATGAAAACGTAGTGTCAGACCAGTACGATAAATGTATAGCAAATGTACTCACTGTGAATCTGTCCTAGTTACTTATGAACTTTTTTCCGTTCAGCACGAAATACTGTATTATATAAACACATCGGTACCACTACGTTAAACACTCGAATGGATAGAGTTAAAAGTGGATCACTGCTTCCACCCACACACTAAGCTAATTGATTCGACATTAACAATACGTTTTGGGCATGTAGTAACAACAGCCAAACGCACTACAAAGTAAAGATATGTATTGTTTACATTTGGCATCAGAGATGCGTTGAAAGACGTGACAATAACACCGACATACTGTCTACAATAAATGCAGTATACACCGCAATGAGTTTTAGCTCTAATGTGTTTAATTAGTTTCTACTGCTTAGAGCAGTATATAACCGTAGTCATCTGTTTCAACTCATTTCAGGTGGGTGATATAAACAACATATATTTTTACACTGCACTGTCTTGGCATTACATCCTATCACTGCGTGTAGAATACGCGATGTCAAGGTGAAATCATTTGTAAGTGCAAATGTTGAGCCACTGTATTCACCGCAAGTACATTTGCTACCATGCAGCGTTTGTTCCTGCGTTTAATGTTTATGAAGCCATCTCTCCTGAACTATGTGTTGTAGAATAATATAATTTTGTAGGTACAATGAGCGGCATCTGAGGATACTGTCTGAAAAATTTGTTGCGAATATTATCAGTAGTAACGAAGTAATAAATTTAAACGTCATGCCGGATGCGAAAGTTTTTCACACTACTAATTGTCTTATTATGATAAACTTTTGCGCGTACGTTCAATGCTATACGTGCATACTATCTGTAAAATGTGTACAGTTAGTAGTAAAGAAGTAGTAAATTAAAATGTCGTGCTTCATTCGATATTTTCACTACGTGAACAGCGAAAACGTAGTAAAGATTTGAATTTACGTGTAACGTTTTTTGCAAGTCTCTGAGTGATCTCGTTGTCAAATATTGGATTAATGAAGTCTGGGAATTCACGCATCGCGGGCTACGCTTTTCTTTTTCACCCGTAATCTCACCCGATTGTCAGGTAGGCGGTTGTGATCGTTACAGCGATTGTTCCCTGACAGTAACGTTTAAGTGTACCACGTTTGATTGAAGTCGGTCGACTTGTTTAGGACGAGATGTGGAACACATACAGACACTTCTACACACATGCATAAAACTGCTAGAAGCCGACCTCGGCGAAGTTCAGTTTGCATTCCGTAGAAATGTTGTAACACGTAAGGCAATACTGACCATACGACTTATCTTAGAAGATAGATTAAGGAAAGGCAAACCTACGTTTCTAGCATTTTTAGACTTAGAGAAAGCTTTTGACAATGTTGACTGGAATACTCTCTTTCAGACTCTAAAGGTGGCAGGGGTAAAATACAGGGAGCGAAAGGCTATTTACAGTTTGTACGGAAACCAGATGGCAGTTATAAGAGTCAACGGGCATGAAAGGGAAGCAGTGGTTGGGAAGGGAGTGAGACAGGGTTGTAGCCCATCCCCGATGTTTTTCAATCTGTATTTTGAACAAGCAGTAAAGGAAACAAAAGAAAAGTTCGGAATAGGAATTAAAATCCATGGAGAAGAAATAAAAACTTTGTGGTTCGCCGATGACATTGTAATTCTGTCAGAGACAGCAAAGGACTAGGAAGAGCAGTTGAACGGAAAGGAGGGTATAAGATGAACATCAACAAAAGCAAATCGAGGATAATGGAATGTAGTCGAATTAAATCTGGTGATGCTGAGAGAATTAGATTAGGAAATGATACACTTAAAGTAGTAAAGGAGTTTTGCTATTTGGGGAGTAAAATAACTGATGATGGTCGAAGTAGAGAGAATATAAAATGCAGACTGGCAAAGGCAAGGAAAAGCGTTTCTGACGAAGAGAAATTTGTTAACAACCAGTATAGATTTAAGTGTCAGGACGTCGTTTCTGAAAGTATTTGTGTGGAGTGTAGCCATGTATGGAAGTGAAACATGGACGATAAAAGTTTAGACAAGAAGAGAATAGAAGCTTTCGAAATGTGGTGCCACAGAAGATTGCTGAAGATTAGATGGGTAGATCACATAACTAATGAAGAGGTATTGAATAGAATTGGTGAGAAGAGGAGTTTGTGACACAACTTGACTAGAAGAAGGGACCGGTTGGTATGACATGTTCTGAGGCATCAAGGTATCACCAATTTAGTACTGGAGGGCAGTGTGGAAGGTAAAAATCACAGAGTGAGATCGAGAGATGAACACACTAAGCAGATTCAGAAGGCTGTAGGTTGCAGTACGATGAAGAGGCTTGCACAGGATAGAGTGGCATGGAGAGCTGCATCAAACCAGTCTCTGGACTGAAGACCACAACAACAATAGATCTAGTAATAATGAAACTTGCCACATCAGGCTGTCTTCGTAGGTCTGGCCGTCGGACCGCCGAGTAAGGTGAGAAAGTCGTGGAACAGCGTTACGCACATAGACTGCGATAGTATGGCGTGTACAAGGTGTAAAAGGGCAGTGCAATGGTGGAACTATCATTTGTACTCAGATGATACATGTGAAAATGTTTCTGATGTGATTATGGGCCGGATCTTCCAGCCGAAAGGTTCTAGGCGCTTCAGCCCGGAACCGCGCTGCCGCTACGATCGCAGGTTCGAATCCTGCCTCGAGCATGGCTGTGTGTGATGTCCTTAGGTTTGTTAGGTTTAAGGAGTTCTAAGTCTAGAGGACTGACGACCGCAGATGTTAAGTCCTATAGTGCTCAGAGCCATTTGAACCATTTTTGTGATTATGAATTAACAGACTTCGAATGTGGAATGGTAGTTGGACCATGGGACATTCCAATTCGGAAATCGTTTCGGAATTTAATATACCGAGATCCACAGTGTCAAGTCTGTGCCGAGGATACCAAATTTCAGGCATTATCTCTCAGCATGGCCAAAAAATGGTTCAAAAGGCTCTGAGAACTATGGGACTTATCTGCTAAGGTCATCAGTCCGTTAGAACTTAGAACTGCTTAAACGTAACTAACCTAAGGACATCACACACGTCCACGGCCGATGCAGGATTCGAACCTGCGATCGTAGCGGCCGCCCGGTTCCAAACCGTAGCGCCCAGAACCGGCCGGCCAGCATGGTCAACGGCGTAGCCAACGGTCTTCAGTTATGAGCCGAGAACAGCGGCGTTTGCGTGGAGTTGTCATTGCTAACAGACAAGCAACACATGAGTCTACGATCTTAGTTGGTAAGAGCTGATGGTAGTGTTCGAGTGTGGCACTGACTTCACGAAGTCGTGCACCCAAGTTGTGAAGAAGGCACTGTGCAACCTGGTGGTGGCTCCATAACGGTGTGTGCTGTGTTTAATGGACTGGCTTCTGGTTGTGTTCGGCTACTTGGATGCCACTGGCAGCCATTCATGAAGTTCATGTTCCCAAATAACGACAGAATTTTTATGGATGACAATAAGCCACGTCACCATACCACAACTGTTCGCGATTGGTTTGAAGAAGATTCTGGACAATTCAAGCGAATGATTCCGCCATCCAGATCGCCCGACATGAATCCCATCGAATATGTATGGAGCGTAGTCGTGCACAAAATCCTGCATCGACAACAGTTTCCAATTACTGGAGGCTATAGAGACAGCATGGTTCAATATTTCTGCAGGGGACTTCGAACGACTTGTCGAGCCCCTGTGACGTCGAGTTACTGCATTACACTGGGGAGGAGGAGGTCCGGCACGGTAGTAGGAGGTGCCCCATGACTTGTGTCACTTCATTGTATATGGTCTGCAGGACGCTTTGGAGTGCAGCTGCTGTTCGAGTGACGCACAGGTGTGGGGCAGGAGGGAGGTCTTGTCTCGCCGCGTGTGACGGCACGCAGCCACGCTGGCGGCCGTGAAGACGCGGCCGTTATGCGGCAGACTCTCCGCTGTATGCAAAACGGTCGCGCGTCCCGTTCTGTGTGTGTGTGTGTGTGACAGCGGCGTCCTTAACGGTGCACAGCCGGCGTGGCGCGGCTCGCCGCTCGTGCACGGAGAAACCGCGTCCCGCCGATTACAGATTTCCCGCGCACACGGCGCACAGCTGCCAGTGACACGGGGCTCCGTTAGCTGTCCCGCATCCAGCGCCAACACCTCCGCGACCCTCCTGCGCCTGGCTTAGTCACTCCGTGGAACCGTACGTCCCGATAGCTAGCCGGCACGGCAGCTCAGCGTGTTCGGTCAGAGGGTTAGCTGCCCTCTGTAATAAAAGAAGCTGAGTTAATATATCAACGACGAACTGAAATAGGCGTCTTGCGACGTCCGCCCCGAGCAGATGATACGAACAAAATGAGATTTTTTTTTTAAAAAAAAGAAGAAGATAGCTGAGTGGTCAGCGTGTCGGACTGCCGTCCTACGCGCCCGGGTTCGATTCCAGGCTGGGTCGGAGATTTTCTCCGCTCAGGGACTGGGTGTTGTGTTGTCTTCATCATCATTTCATCACCATCCGGCCCGCAGGTCGCCCAATGTGGCGTCGAATGTAATAAGACCTGCACCAAGGCGGCCGGACCTGCCCCGAAAGGTGCCTTCCGGCCAATGACAGCAAACGATCATTTCCCTTTTACTCCGTGGAACCGTGACGATTTCTGCCTAAGTGCCCAGAGGTCTCGGAGACGTAAGTGGCCTCTCTAGTGCCGCCATTGTGTAGCCAAGCGAACGAGAAAACTATGTTGCCACTGAATATGAAAAGGTTCCATCTTACAATATACTGTACATGTGATCGGCTAACGAGAGCATTTAGCAAAATTTGAACTTCCGCACTGCTTTAACTAAGAGATTAACAGCTCTTAAGCCTAGAAGTGCACACCAGGTTCACACTGATCCTGGAGTTTTTTGTTTATTACTGCGCATGCGCAATCGCACGCCAACGTTAATTCAGCACTGAGTGAGATGTCTAGAGGACGGACGTTCGAAGTTGTGAAACACTGTTGTTTAATTAATTTGAGAGAAATATTTTTAATGGACCACTGTGGTCTTGGGGTACATATTGTGTAACTGATCTAACACTGAGCGTGTAGTTCATTTATGTGAAAATGGCACGTGGGAATGACGTTTTACTAACAGACGATGCTATACGAGAAGCACTGTTAGAACTCGGTTGTAAAACCGACGTAAGTTATTTTCCTGACGAACGTGATTCTGAAGCTGATACTCCTATACCAATTATGGACAATGGGGAAACTGATGAGGCTACCGAATCTTCAGACAGCGATGAAGAAAACAATCATCACAACAAAGAATGGTCATTGTTGGAATACAACTGACCCTAATAGTTCAGGCGCGCCAGCTGCACATAACTTGTAGCTCATTCCCAAGAGTGAAGAAACACTGAAGGAACGGATTTATGAATAATTAAGAACATCTCAAAATATTCGTGTAATATGTGCACTTCATTAAATGAATAGCATGGCCATCCAACTGAAATGCAAATACAATCATTACATCCGGATCACTTTCAGGTTTCTTCATTGAAAAGATTCCAATTTTTACTTGGTCTCGAATTTTGGATGCATTAATACTAATACTGATTGTAAAAGTACGTGAGAGAGGTGAAATAAAATGAGTCCAGTACATGAGAGTTCAACTTCATTGTAAAATATCCTGTTTTCAGGCAATTTCTCCAGCAAATAATTGTGGGCCACTGAGACCATGGTGTACATTTCGTGTGAAAATTTCATAGGTGTACACTACTATGACTAAAAATCGTGTATGGTTATGAAAATTGCAACATCCAGAAGGAATGGTTTGATTCATTCCACAAGCGGAGGATGTGCAAAAAGTGACAGAGACGGCTGAGAGATTGGTTGTGTCCGGTCTGGTCAGTGTTCAGTCAGCGAAGAGGCGTTAAACGAATTGGAAAAGTGCAAACAGGTGGCGCCATGCCTCGTCCAAGAGCCGCCCGTGGTGGCGAGCGGTTCTAGGCGCGTCAGTCCGGAACCGCACGACTGCCACGGCCGCAGGTTCCATTCCTGTCTCGGGCATGGATGTGTGTGTGATGTCCTTAGGTTAGTTAGGTTTAAGTAGTTCTAAGTTGTAGGGGACTCTGGAGGCCCCATTCGGGGGAGTTGGGCCGCCGTATTGCAACTCCTTCTTAGGTGAAGCCACATCGGCGACTTGCGAGTCAGTGATGATGAAAATGATGATTAAGGACACACAACACCCTGTACCCTGCCGGGAATCGAACCCGGGCCCTCTGCGTGGTAGGCGGAAACGTTACCGCTACGCGACGGAGGCGGACGGAAGGTAGGAGATAAGGTACTAGCGGAAGTACAGTTGTTAGACCACTTGCCCGCGAAAGGCAAAGGTCCCGAGTTCGAGTCCCACTGCGGCACACAGTTTTACACTGCCCGGAAGTTTCAGCAGTGTATAATTTTTAAGTCAGTTATTCAATAGCTTTCGCAGTACAAATACAGGAAGGTTTTGAATGATGGGGTCAAACAGCGGAAGGCAATCCGTGACAGGTTGAGAAACAATGTCCCGTGAGATGCGGTTAGACACGTAAGTTTCCCATGCTAGTCACCATTTTGATCATGCTATACAGATTCGTGAACAGCACATTCTTGTAGATGGCACGCCATCACGTTTTCTGGTGTTCCATGTAGGCCCCTGGACATCGAGCCGTCTCCGCACACGTACCTTCCTGCATTCAAAGCGCCTCACAGGCAGAATGACTGCATTGTACGTGCGGTATCAATTGGACTCCGCGTACACGTCTTTCTCGTGGCCGGAAGTCTATAAAAATGAAGTCCGGCTAACGGAAGGACGGGAAGGTTATGTAACTGAACAGCCTCTTTCGATGCTTGAACTGGTGAAGATGAAGGACGATGTTGTTACCATGCGCTCGCCAATAGTCGTGGCACAACGGCTGAGACTACATCGCTGTACCACGGGGATTGTTTGTAGGCACTTACACAAGTTGCTGTGGCTGATTATCACCTTTCGTATTGTACAGGATGCTGCATGTTGGAATAAGATGGGCTCCAGCATGAGAGCTAAGCCCTTCCGGCACATACGTTCATCGGATTTTATTTGGTCCTTATCCAGTCAGGGGCAGCCCCCCCCGCAGTTTGCTCCCTTTCTTTATAGAAAAAACTACAGAACTCTCCACTTTATCCGCCTGCTTAACCGAACTAGCGCTCGACTCCCAAGTAGGTTTTATCAGGACACCAAGAGGATATGAGGTGTTCACTTACAAAACTCGTGGCCATCGAATTGTAATAATATCGTCCGGAATTAATTTCCAGACCTTTGTACAATGGATCATAAATTAAGGCGATGCGACACTGTTGGCTTTGGACATTATACTCGACGCTCCTTTCGATTCCTTCGCCTTGGCCTTTCGCTTTACGCCCATAATAATCTTCAGCTATAGAAACAAAACACCTCAGTGCATTAAAAATCATGACACCCGCTTATGCGATACCGGCATACAGGCGAAGTTTACGCGATACCGGTAAACATACGACACATCATTCGCAGGTCAGCAGAAGAGCAAGGCACGCGATAAAACAAGGTCAGAGCCGGCTACGCAACGTCAAAAACTGCAAAGTGTTCCAGATAACTATAGTAGTGAAATTGAATTTCCTATTTTCAAGACATAGTGTCACCATTTTTCCCTGACAAATTTTGAGATCTGAAGGTAAGATATCAGATAAGTTTCGTGACAACGACGATACATGACGTCTCCGTAAAGAAATAGTTTCATTCGTTGAGCCAAAAACGAAATCTTGCAGTGTTTTTTCGAATTTCCCTGACATTTCCCACATTTCCCACGTTTGAAATTCCCCGATTTCCAGAACTTGTGGCAACCCTGAATAGCCAGGCAGTGGTAGTCTGTCCGGTAAGGGAATGTTTTCAGGTGTGTCTAGCAGTGCGGTTTTTCGAGAGGTTGCGCGAAATAACTTCTTCTTCGACGATGTCAACCTTCTAGGAATGTTAGAGGCAGGAATGTCGATAATTTGCTGCAAAAAATGTTCTTTTTTAAAAAGTACTTAAAATCTCATTTCTGCTTTCTTTTTCACCATTCTTTCAGTTCGCATTTACTGAAGTATCGTACTTATTAGAATTTAAGATCATTCGTGTGCTCTTGTACATTAGCAAAAATTAGAACAAGTGGCCTTTAGATTCATTATTTATAAGACTGCACCTTATAATAAATACCTCAAATGGTTCAAATGGCTCTGAGCACTATGGGACTTAACATCTGAGGCCATCAGTCCCCTAGTACTTAGAACTACTTTAACCTAACTAACCTAAGGACGTCACACACATCCATGCCCGAGGCAGGATTCGAACCTGCGACCGTAGCAGTCGCGCGGTTCCGGACTGAAGCGCCTACAACCGCTCGGCCTCCGCGGCCGGCAATAAATACCTCAAGCCGATTATCTGACTACAATCGTGTATTTGAATTTCAGCTCATTATCTTCAAAATTTATGTCATTACGGTAGTATCAGTGTAGGTGATGTAACAGTCAAGCGATCCATGTTAAACATCACAGAAAATTCGCGTACTATGTAACCAGCCACGAAGAGGAATTAAACGTTTGCCTAGCTTTGATTGTTCAATTGAAATCATTACCTTCAACTAATTTAATTAGCAAATGCGCTCTTCAACATAATGGGTATTAGCTGTGGCAAGTCTGTTTAGATACACACACTTCCCCACGCTCCTCGTTGATTGGCTGTCGTTTTGTAGCCTCAACACCAAAACGCTACGCCTCCGACTAAGATTATGTAGAAAATTTTCCTCGACTTGACGTCCTGCTCTCATTTTATTGATTTTTTTTTCCTCCCGCCCTCCATACTACTAGCTTGTCCGCCTCAACAGCTGAATGATCCGCGAGGCTGACTGGGTTCGACTCTCAGCGATTCTTCGTTGGCAGGAGGACTGTTGCAGGGTGTACTCAGCCTGTTGACGCCAGCTGAGGTGCTACTTGACTGAAAAGCCGGGAGAGGGGTGTGCTGACCCTGCGGGCCTCCATATCGCATCCAGTGACGCCACAGGCGGAAGGATGACACGGCGGTCGGTCGCTACCGGTGGACCCGCCAGGGGCGGTGGACAGAGGAGTACTAGGATTTTGGCAAGAAAAGAACGTGGGGTATCTGACATTATAAAGGGAGATGTGGAGCAGTGGTTACCACACTGGATCTTCGTCTGGAAGAATCGAGGTTCTTACCCTGTATAGCCGCCCAGGTAATCCGTTGTTCTGTAAATCATTTGAGGGAAGTGACGCAGCAGAATCACGGTCTATTATCCTTTCACGGTCGTGCTTGGTTCGTCCGAGTATGTGCCGCGTCTGTAACGGCGTCTGGACGTGGGACCCCAACTTTCCTTCTTTCCTCACACATCATCACGGCGCTTAACAATGACCTTAAGGATACAATCCATCAGACACATCTCAGTCCAAGACAAAAGTGGTTCAAATGGCTCTGAGCAGTATGGGACGTAAACATCTGAGGTCATCAGTCCCCTAGAACTTAGAACTACTTAAACCTAACTAACCTAAGGACATCACACACATCCATGCCCGAGGCAGGATTCGAACCTGCGACCGTAGCAGTCTTTCGGTTCTGGACTGAAGAGCCTAGAACCGCTCGGCCACCACGGCCGGCAGTCCAAGACACATTTCCTGTCGGCCGGAGTGACCGAGCGGTTCTAGGCGCTTCAGTCTGGAACCGCGCGACTGCTACGGTCGCAGGTTCGAATCCTGCCTCGGGCATGGATGTGTGTGTCGTCTTTAGGTTAGTTAGGTTTAAGTAGTTCTAAGTTCTAGGGGACCGGTGACCTCAGATGTTAAGTCCCATAGTGCTCAGAGCCATTTGAACACATTTCCTGATCGATAGTTGCACTGAGTGTCAAGATCGCTAGTTTCCTACTATAACACACTGACACGCTACTTTTGACAAGTGATGTGACGCGTTATTTGACACTTGTTTGTTATCTCCTGTTACACCTGAAACAATGCATGTCATGAAGCTTATCGCCTGTGACAGCAACGGCTGATTGAAATGTCGTCAGTTGGAACTCCACCCAACGTGCATATTGTTTCCTACGTTCTCTTTCTCCTTCTACCTTAAAAGCTAATTATATTAATTACTAATGAAAAATTTGGCACGCTGTAGTAAAATGGGAAACAAGCAGAAATGAAACTACGATGCACAACTATACTAAGCGGTCGGCTTGCAAAAACTTTAAGAAAAGGATTTAATCATACGGATTATTAGACAATCACGCATTGCAACAGAACAGACAATAGACTGTAATATAGTGCTCTAACATCTCTCATTTAACGAAAAACTGCGTTCGATTTGTACACGAGATTCGCTAAAGTATTTCAGCAGTAGCCTTTACCTTAATATCTTACTTCTTCATGCATTTTGTGTAACTGACAAGTGAATTGGCAGTGAACTGTCTTTGGAAACGAGCAGATTTCACCTTTTGTAAAACACGGATTTTAGCTGCCGTAAAAACAGGTTTTAAGGCAAGACAAGTTACTGGAATCACGAAGAAAAATAATATTTAATGCCTTTTACCGGCGCATTCACACATAATGAACACCTGAATATAGTACTCATTGGATTCCTCCTCAGGCTGTTGTACATTAAGCAGCATGACGTCCAATGCGCTGCTTTATGAGTAAACGGGATCGAAATGCGTTTACTATCAATACGTCGCATGCCACGTTTAAGTACAGTGTGTCCCAAAAGGTACTTTACAGTTTCAATGTCATAACTGAACTTTTAATTAACTTAGGGAAAAAAAAGTTTTTGTGGTGCAGTATCTCAAAGTTTTTTTTTAATATAAGGTAATGAATAAATGTTTTGCATTTCCAGGTGACAACGGTACCACAAATGAGTCTAAGAATCATGTCTACCCATGAAAAGCCAAAGTGTGTGTTTTTTTTTTTTTTTTTTTTTGAAAGGAAGTCAGACATCCAAATTTGCATAAATTTCAGAACGCTATATGGGAAACCACCATTCTCTCGCCCACCCATAAGAAAATGACACAGCAACATCATGGGAACAGGGAGTGTGGATTTGAAGCACCATGTAGGCAAGCCAAGGAAAAATTACAAGGTAAGGAGAGAATTAACAGGCTTTCCAGCGAGCATCACAGAAGTTTGTTCTTAAAGCTTCAAAAGAACTGCGAGTCCCACATACGACAGTGCACCTAGCACTTCGGAAAGTGTCTTCATCTATTTCCGTAAAGACTGGAATATGACTATTGTCACAGGAAACCCGTGAAGTACATGGTGTTGCTGACTTGAAGGCAAGACTAACAGCGGCTACTGAGACGTCCCGCGTTGACATGTTAAAAGGGAACTATACGGAGACTGCGTGGCACAAAGGAGCGCACGCACAATTTGATTAACTTCTCAGTTGGTGCATCAGACTAACTTTACTTTTTTTCTCCAAGTTAAATTACAAGTCGAGTTATATGACACTGAGTTTGTAAAGTACCTTTTGGAACACCCTGTACGCCTCTTTACTGTCTTTTTTTAGGTGTTTTTTCTACACTCATTAGAGCAAAATACACGAGCATTATTCACAGACGGTAATAATGTCGTCAACACCGACGGGTTGTGCCAATAACCACTTTCATCACACGAGGCAAGTTAAAACGCGTTATTTGAAAATTTAATATCTTCCGACCTCGACGAGACGTTTCACGCTAAGCGAGAGATTTCGCTAGCCGCCGACGGGCATATGAACACTTTAAATATCTAGCTTCGTCTCAGGAGCCACTTCATGGCTGTGGCAAACTGGTACAGAAGAAACTGTTGGACTATTCACTGAATATTCTTCACTTCTTAAAGCGATACAAGGCAAAGATCCATTTCTGTATTACACAAATCACTTCAGCTATTTTATATGCTATTTCCAAATTCCTGAGCAGTTTGTAGCAGATTTAGGTCTCCCCATCTCTTTCAACTTTTCTCTTCAACCGATTTTTTTTTACCAAGACTTAGGTCAATTTTCAGCATCACGTAGCGTGGCGAGTCCAACAAAACTCATGTTTAACACACGGTTAGTAGACACATTCCTTAGCGATACTCGTACTTAAAAAAAATGCAAATGCTCTTTCGTCCTTTTTGTATTTTTCTCGGGTGATAGCGTTATGGGCTACCAATTCTGAGTTATGTAGGTTTGAAGTAAGCCAATGAAGTCGTAGCGCGCAAATTCAAGAAGCCTGCCGGAAACAGTGGTACCAATTTTTTTCGTTTGGTTTCCTAAAACAGAAGAAACGTAGCGTTTGGTCACCTACGTCAGATTTATCAGTTCCGAAAAAGGCACATTTTAAATGCTAATGAGCATTTCAATAAGCTGAAATTCATGGACCAACGGACGTCTGTCCATTACTGCATTTTAACGCGTGCAAAGTTCTTGAATCTACGCGCGCAATGACCTGATTGGCTAGCCTCAATGTTAAGTAACTAGGAAACGGCGCAACGTACCGAAGTTTTTCCTTAACAATTATTTCTCAGCACAATCTTCCCTTGAACAGCCTTACAAGTTTTTCAGACCGTTTCTGATCACCCTGTACAGACGTTCTGACCATTCTGTCCAGACGTTGATGCAAATAACATCGTTCCCAGATAAATACTTTAAGGAAGATATTTTTTTAACCGATAGTCACCATTTCGTATTAACCAGCTTCTTGCTTCGTTAGTAAAATGCTTAATTTTTGCTCCACCTATCTTAAGGCCTCGCTACTTTCCTTCTTACTAGCCTTTTTAGCTCCTTTGCGACTGTTTTACTCTCTATATATCAGCGTTTCTTATTCTCTGTTCTCTTCTTCGTGTGCAGCACCTTACAGTTTATCTCACTGGGGTATTTACTCGGAGTTTTTCATGTCTTCCCTGACATATAAATGGCAGCCTGGACCACTCTTTCCCCACTTCCTCACATTGCACAACGAACTGGTTCGCACCATTAGTTTCGTTTTCCTTCCTTTCCTTACTTTCTATTATATCTAATCTTTGTTTTTACTTGACATCTATAAATACATAAGCCACTGAGTTTCACGCCCACGTCATACTAAAACAATTTACCGGATTTACATTTGTTGATTCTGGCATTACGGCATGAACCGAAAGCATTAAGCTTTCCACAAAAGTAAATAAAAGGCCCGCTGATCTCTATGTTGTCACACTACTCCTGATAACACAACATTCACGATAATCTGACCTATTGTGTGTGGGATGAAGGATATGGCATTTTTACCCCTGGTGATCGATGAGTTGCGTTGTAAGCTGAAAAGCTGGTACGCAGAGGGAAGGGAGGGGCGCACGTAAAGTCTCTTTTCTCTTTTGAAAGAGCGGCAAGGAGGTAATCAGGATGTAGTATTCGTGTGAATGCGCTACAGTTCCGTAAATCGCATTCTGAAGAAGATGGATTCAAATCACCGTCCGCTCATTCTGAATCAGTCTTCCCGTGGTTTTCCCAAAATCATTCCACGTCAATTTCGGACCTGTTACTTATAGGCCTACAAAGGCCATGGTTGATATGTTCCTCATTCCCATCAATGTGGCCTTGTACTCTGAGCCTGTCTCTATTAGTGTTTATGTTCTCGAGAGTTGTGACTTGTATTTTTAAAAATTGTTTACCTTGATTCTTCTCCTCTAAGTTGTTTCAGCAAACCCACGACGCCACACAGCAAGCCGCTATCAGAGAAGATTTGTCCTCTCGAAAATCGCAGTCTTTCTTGCGTTCATTCGTTTTGCTAGAAAAAGAAAAATATTTGTTGTTAATTACTGTATAGCTCTATTTACAATAGCGATAACAGTAATAACAATAATACTAAACATAATTATTTATTTCAGTTAATGACTCAAAAAGGTACAGGTGATCACGATGGTGTAAGAGGTCCATGATTAAAGAGTTTGTTGCTAGCGCACTCGACCTGATGTAATTTCGATGTACTGCTCACGCGCAACCTGCGATATGTAAGCTAGAAGAGAATCTGAGACCAAAGAGCAGTATTGACTGCAGTAGGAACTGTGTAGCTGTAGGAGTAAGTTGTTGCTAGCGAGCAGTCGTGTCTGGTGTATCGTGTTGGCTGGGCCGGTCGTGTGTAGCGATGGCGAAGCCTGAGTGTTGTAGGATAAGGTAAAAGCAGCCTCGCGCATATATAGTATTGTTACATCAAGTCCCATGTAAATGTTTTAAAAAAAATCTGTTAATAATAATCTTTCTCATAAGAAGTAACTTTTGACATTTATCTGAATTTAAAGAATTCACTAATTTCTCCAATCCTTGGCAATCCCGATTATTGAAAAGAAAAGTCAGTTCCTTCCTTTTTTATAAGACAAATCTATCGGCCAGCATTGCACTTAGCTGCGCCAGGAAAATTTCTTATAGGAGCAGATATATACGCGTTATCCGGCCATCTAATTAAGGTAAGATTTTTTTAGTTTATTCAGAATGATGTATCAGGGCCATGACGCAGCATTGCTGACGTCCAAAGTTTACCAGGGTAAATTGACTGTCAATTATTGAAAGGTTATAGGTTTGTCACATTGTATTATATTTTCACTGTTGGGTAGTTACGCTAAATGAGAGTATTATTCATATTATTTTATTTTTGTGGGGAGGTTACACTTGGCGACAACCGGCCAGGATCGTATTTTTGTGAATTTCTGAGAAGTGGTCAGCTATATATCTGCTCTTATTTACTTAATATTAAAAGTAGTTTGCATCTGGCGCAACGCATTTACTAATTTGTCACTTTTTCTTTCACAGATCATCGGCAATTTATTGCTCTTTGTCGTAACTGTATTTGTTGCATTTTTGCTTCGTCTTTGTTTGATTTTGTGCTTAACTTTGAGTTGTGAAAATGCCGCGAAAAACTCCCCTCCCCACAAAATAAAATAATGTGAATAATACTCTCATTTAGCGTAACTACCCAACAGTGAAAATATAATACAATGTGACAAACCTATAACCTTTCAATAATTGACAGTCAATTTACCCTGGTAAACTTTGGACGTTAGCAATGCTGCGTCCTGGCCCTGATACATCATTCTGAATAAGCTGAAAAATCTTACCTTAATTAGGTCGCCGGATAACGCGTATATATCTGCTCCTATAAGAAATTTTCCTGGCGCAGCTAAGTGCAATGCTGGCCGATAGATTTGTCTTATAAAAAAGGAAGGAACTGACTTTTCTTTTCAATAATCGGGATTGCCAAGGATTGGAGAAATTAGTAAATTCTTTAAATTGAGATAAATGTCAAAAGTTACTTTTTATGAGAAAGATTATTATTAACAGATTTTTTAAAAACATTTACATGGAGTTGATGTAACAATACCACATATGCGCGAGGCTGCTTTTACCTTATCCTACAACGCTCAGGCTCCGCCATCGCTGCACACGACCGGCCCAGCCAACACGATACACCAGACACGACTGCTCGCAAGCAACAACTTACTCCTACTGCCACACAGTTCCTACAGCAGTCAACACTGCTCTTTGGTCTCAGATTCTCTTCTAGCTTACATATCGCAGGCTGCGCGTGAGCAATACATCGAAATTACATCAGCTCGAGTGCGCTAGCAACAAACTGTTTAATCATGGACCTCTTACAATGGGTTTTCGATCTTTAGGACCAAAGGTGGCCTCTTAGTCAGGAAACACTGATAGTCAACTGTGACAGAAATAATCAGTTACTGTATGTCTCTAAGGCAATATGTTCATCCACATATCATCAATTCATCATCATCGTCATCATGATTTCCAATTTCACATTTGAAGCGCCACAATAATATGATTGCAAGAGACGAAGACCTTTCTCCAAGTGTATATAACATGCACGGAAGTTAACAGTTGATAAATACACTACACAGCTGCACTGTATTTACAGAACATACGACGACAATGGGCACGGTTAGAGTAGAACGTCATGTTGACATTGAGGTCGTTGGAGACGCAGCTTTAACTAAGACGGGCAAGGACAGGAACGAGGGGTGGACACCGCCGTGGCTGGATGCAGAGTCAGGTCCTCCCGAGAATATGTAGAGATATGCTCCACCATAGCAGCTACTCATTTGTCAACTGGGGAAAAGTAACGGAAGGGAACACCCTTTCTGGTAAATCCTCTCGCATCGCATGAAGAGCAGCACAAACTTTCACTAGGTCATTCGGAACTATGGATTGTAGCCCAACGTTCCGCTATCATCATCTAGCAGTAGTGTTTCTTCATTTCATGTATCAGTGGAATACAGAAAGTCTTTTTAGTATGTCCATAACAAATCTGCAACTCTACGTTTGGCTATCCATTCGACCCAAATCTAAAAAAGATGTTTTCCTATCACCAGATGATATCTTTTTCAAACGAAGTCCCAAAGCGCTTCTTCTTGAAAGAATCAGGTGCCTAACTTACGATGGATGGCTTTATGAACTTCTGAGACATGACGTCGGCATTGTTCTGTGCACCATAGAGATGGCCTAAAACACATTACTCACTTCTTCACATCCGGAATTTTCGTACTCAAACTCGTAGTAGAAGGATCAACTATCGTACTTTATAAAATGCTTTTCTTTGAACTTAGACCCAGTGTAGCCGAGACCGCTAGTGCAATCCGGTACAGCCGGCCGCTGTGGCCGAGCGGATCTAGACGCTTCAGTCCGGAACCGCGCCGCTGCTACGGTCGCAGGTTCGAATCATGTCTAGGGCATGGATGTGTGTGATGTCCTTAGGTTAGTTAGGTTTAAGTAGTTCTAAGTCTAGGGGACTTATGACCTCAGATGTTAAGTCCCATAGTGCTTAGAGCCATTTGAACCATACAATCCGGTACGGTTGCGCTCAATTCCGAGTTAGCCGATTGGGATCCTGGAGGTGGCATAAATTTTCAAGGATCCAGATTTGACCAGGGAAGTGATAAGAGGTGAAGGCGTACAGTTCCTGGCTGTGAGACTGCGCAGATGTCCAGGGTAAGGATCCAAACTTTTCCGTATTGCCCCACTGAGTAAATATACGTGATATTAGTGATGGTGATTCGTCCGTCGAATGGAGACTTGAAACTTGGCTGCACACGTGGTGCTATTCGAGAGGAGCAGATGATGAACCGGAACCTCGTTTAACTTTTCCACTCCGAGGAAGTGGCCAGAGGCAAGACAATTGACTCACGTTCGGGTCGACAACGGTTGAAACCCATCTGGACTTGCAGATTTAGAATTTCCGTGGTTTCTCTCATCGCTTAAGGCTAATACCCTTTAGACGGGCACGAGCGATTGTCTTCGCCAGTCTCAGATTTCCCTATGTTTCTACGGAGTCATCATCGAGAAAATGTTTAACTCCAATCTTCATTCCTTCATCTTTTCCCTACACTGTAACATCATCATCATCATCGTCATCGACGTTGTCGACGACGACAACGACAACGCAAATTTGACGTTAAAAATCTACACACACTAATCATATTCACCGCACAATGGATGCCAACACATGTGATTCAAAACTCACACATCACCACAAACCCTAAAGAAGACAGCCCTTCCTGTCGGGTGGCTGTACAACTCCCCAAGAGTTGTACGGCTTTATCTTTTTTCTCAGTGAGATAGCTACTTTCGATTTTTCTTCTTCAACATCAACACCTGTAGTAGAGACGGCATAAAAAGCTTCGTGACAGCTGCAGTGGCCATTGCGCGACTGCCACGCGCGCGTTGCCTCAGTCAATCACTAACGCGATTTATCTTACGTTTCTATGGCAACGTCTCATTGTTGGGGAAGCTGCGTAACGACTATTGTTTTTGCCTGCAGCCAGTAGCGCTCGCAGTTGAAAGTTGGCAACACTGTGTTAGCTGTCAGAGATCTTTCTCCGATTCTATTAACTCGGTGCATTAAGTTCGTAGCGTTTTTGTTTTGCGCTTTAGTATTCCTTTTCAATGGGTTTATTTGTCGATTGACATTTTTATTCGTCGTTCACTGTTACTACTTGAGTTTACGTACTGTCATTTTGTCATTTGGAGATACGAGCGGATTTGCGGACGCTAAAAAACGGAATGCCAAAAGGATAAATCGGAAAATTTTCGATACATTCTTCTGTTCAAGAGAGGGATGACAGCAGGTGAGGCAGCCAGAAACACTTGCAGCGTGTATGAAGATAATGCCACTGGACACAACACGCTAAGAAAATCGTCTGCTCGTTTTAAGGCAGATCGTTTTGACATTAGTGACTCTCTACCTCCAGGAAGACCGTCGGAATGTGAAGAAAATTGTTTATACTCATTAAACCACAATGATGCACGGTAGTGCACTTAATAACTGGCAAATGTGATGAAATGTGATTGTTATCATCCCAGCATAGTGCGAAATTTGTATGCAGTGGGGAAGGTTCAAAAATCGTGTGTGCTCTAAGCCAAAATAACGGGTACTCATCTCTGCTTACTCATCATTAATTGGGTGGTGAATAACACCGAAGGTCCCTATCCTGCATCGTTACCGGTGAAGAGAAAGTGTGTCACGCCCGGGTTCCCAGGATCGATTCCCGGCGGGGTCAGGGATTTTCTCTGCCTCGTGATGACTGGGTGTTGTGTGATGTCCTTAGGTTAGTTAGGTTTAAGTAGTTCTAAGTTCTAGGGGACTGATGACTATAGATGTTAAGTCCCATAGTGCTCAGAGCCATTTGAACCATTTTTTTTTAGAAACTGTGTCTTTATGCTAATATAAGGAAAAAAGGAATGTTTGAGCCCAAACAAAGCAGCAATTCTTTGTACAACGACCTGTGCGCATCCACAGAAGGTAATGTTGCGTATCTGATGGAAGAGCGACGCTGTGGTGTACTGCGAATTGCGTCAACCGGGATGTAATCATCACTGCTGACATTTACTGTAAGCAAATGAGACGTCTTGCAGACACGATCCAAGTACAACGACCAGAAAGACTGCTCGAAGAGACGCTACTTCAAGATAACGCCTGCCCGCATTCTGCTAGACTGGCAAGCAATACAACACAGGAGATGGGTTGGGAAGTCATTCCGCATCCACCTTATTTACCTGTTCTTGCGCCCCAGATATTCACCTTTATCAAACAACCTTCAAGGAACGTCCTTTCCGGATGAAAATAAATGGCTCCGAACATGGTTCGACGAATTCTTCGCCTCAAAACCACGCGATTTCTATAGGCGCGAAATCGAAAAGGTACCCCAGCGTTGACAAACTGTTGTAAGTAGTGAAGGGGAATATAATACTGATGACTTAAGTCTCTGTTATGTGTATCTGTTGCGTTTATTAACTACGGAAAAACGCTAAGCACTTATTACCAACTCAGTACTATAGTAACCACGATAGTAACAGAAGTAAAACATTGTAAAATATTGCGTAAGATTTTGTCAGTATCAAATGTTAGCAGTTTTTATCGAACGGCGTAATGCAGTGAAAAGAAATATGCATGGTCCACGAACCGAAGGCAAAGAAAAAGTAATAATATGTATTCTCGTTGGCGCACTAAAACAGAAAGAGTGTCTCTGGAGCAGTAGCCGATCGCTCGATGCTATTCAGGCGATAATAAAGAACTTTGAACTAAAGTTATTAAAGACGAATGGTTCATAATATTAACCTAATATACAAGGACAGTAACTGTGGAAAACTGTTACAGTATTTTTGTATCACAGAGCGTTGATAAACGGAATTTTCGTCATAAAACGAAACTGGAAGCAATACGGGCGGCAGGTAATTGATTTATGTTTGAGAAACAGCCAAAAGATTATTAACACATGTAAGATAATTAGTTATGCTGAAACTACATATTCCAGCTTGCTAGCTGCTTGTTTTCTTATCGTAATTTACTGTATTATAAGCCGTACATACTTAGTTGTTTTCAGAATATTATGGATATATAAGAACATAACAAAAATTCCAAGGAGGAGTTCTGGAGTACACAAGATGTCATCAAACAGACGTGTTAATGTAGGTAATCTGCAGTAACTAATACAGGACTTACGGAAGTGGTAAAACGACAATGTGGTTTGTGAGTATTACAAAATTTAACATGTTTCGACATAATGTTGCACATATGCTCATGGGTGTATTGTAATATGTGACAATAGTGTTCATTTAAGTCACTGCGTAGAAAAAGTAGAGATAACACACTAACCGCTTTTCCAGTATGTTGACATAATATGTAACGATAAGTTATGCTTATATTGGGTGTCATGCATTTTGAAGTTGAGCGCATGTTTGTTTTGACGCATGCTTTTGATTATCTGTTAAACGTTTCACGATAGTAGGAGATCAAGCCGTGTACTGCCGCATTTGTGATAAAGTTGTCTGATCGACATACAAAAAGGTAGAACTGGAAAGAATGGCCAGCGTCATCAGTGACGACGTTGTAGTAGAAGGATATGAATTTTATACATAAAGTATTTGTTGCATTTCACTGGTTACATTTATTTCCACCCACAATCTCGTTTTCTATAGAAAGTCATAGCGAGTCGTATCCGAATACAACATAAAATCATACGGTCAATTATCTGCGTTCGCGAAAAGGGAGACAGACGGAAAGTAAAAACTATAAACATATCAGATTCCTGTTCACAATATGTCGAATACTCGCTAAAAGTATCACCGCTCGCGTTCATAAAATTATTTCAGACAGAGGAACAAGATAGTTTAAGAACTTGACGCAGCACAAATATGCCATTTGCGAGTCGCGAAAGAACTTACAGAACAGAGTAGTCTGTGGATTATCTCTATGTTTGGGATTCATAAATTTGATGAACATTTTTGACTCAGTTTCAAACAAATCTGTTATGATGACCTTTGAGATACAAGGCAGTGATTCAACCTATGTTAGTACACAGCAAAATATATAGTCCACTGCTACATTTTCGATGAGAGTCCATCAGGTACGTGGTGTTCAGATTTGATACGAAAAACGCCCTGAGCACTAAAACCAACTTATATAGGACGTCCCAGGGAGGATGGTCAACATTAAGGGATCATTCGAAGAAACAGAGTCTGGTGATCATGGTCTCTAAAATGCTTTTTTTAAGAGCTAAAAGCACTTGATGAGTACAAGAGATCTGTTTTACAGAAGCGAGGAAAAAAATTAACAAATGCTCATAGTTCTTAACGTGTGCTCTTTAGAGGCCGTATTTACCGGATTTTTTTTCACTGTTTTGGTCCATAGTGACTTCTTCAAAAATATGGAAAGCAAAGGGCATGCAGCAGAAAACATTTGTTTCACAGTATCGAAGATGAAGTAGTGCTCTCAGCTCCTACGATATGCATTTAGGAATTCACGTTTACTACATGTTTTTACTTCGAATGATCTTTGATGACATATCACCGAATACTAACCACTGTTCCTGTGACATTCTGTAAATTACATTGTAAATGTAAATGGTTCATGGTGTGGGTTCCTGAAGTCATGTCCGAGTTCATGAACCACGGGCAACGTATGAGTGGCCAAGTAAGTGGTCCCGACAGTCGGGATACCAGTTACTTTGGAATAAGGCTGGGCATCTCGGACATATTCTGAGTCGTGGTCACCTTTGTGCTCATACGGCAAAGACTACCAAATCCACCGGTTAGTCCCTCAACCGTTAGGGGTAAAACCCAATGGGACTCGGGGCAAGTAAGGCTAGCAACCTGCTTCCCCGATACTTTAAATATGATGCTGGCAACAATCAGAGCAAAATGCCTCGGACCTTTGGAGGTGACGGAGTCCCATCTCTAACTGACAAACCAGGGACTCCTAAGATACGACTTGGCAAACAAATGGTAATGAGATGGGGAGCTATTAATATCAATGGCGGCTACTCTGGGAAGAAGGTAGACCTGGCAGAGGCTGCAAGTAAGATGGGGCTGGACGTTTTAGCTGTTAGTGACATTCGGGTAAGGGGTGAGAAAGAAGAGGAAGTGGGAGAATACAAGGTCTACCTGTCAGGAGTCAAAGCAGGAATAGCACAATGGGGTGTAGGGCTTTACATCAGGAAAGAAATGGAACCCAGCGTAGTTGCAGTAAGGTATGTAAACGAACGACTGATGTGGATAGATTTGACAGTGTCTAGCAAGAAAATTAGGATTGTGTCAGTATATTTGCATTGTGAAGGGGCAGATCAAGATAAGATGGATAGTTTTTATGAGGCACTCAGTGATGTTGAAGAAAGAAACAAAGCCAAACAGATAATAGCAGCATCCAAGAAGAAATCTTGGGAAGACTTTGAAAACAGGTTGGAGACATTGGTCAAGCTGCTGGCAAACCATTCTGGAGTGTAATTAGCAGTCTTCGAAAGGGAGGTAAGAAAGAAATGACAAGTATTTTGGACAGGTCAGGAAAACTGCTGGTGAATCATGTGGATGCCTTGGGCAGGTGGATGGAATATTTCGAAGAGTTGCTCAATGTAGGTGAAAATACGATCAGTAATGTTTCAGATTTTGAGGTAGAATGGGATAGCAATGATGATGGAAATAGGATCACATTTGAGGAAGTGGAGAAAATGGTCAATAGACTGCAGCGCAATAAAGCAGCTGGGGTGGATGAAATTAAGTCGGAACTCATCAAATACAGTGGAATGTCAGGCCTTAAATGGCTATACAGGATAATTGAAATGGCATGGGAGTCGGGACAGGTTCCATCAGACTGGACAAAAGCAGTAATCACACCAATCTTTAAACATGGAAACAGGAAAGATTGTAACAACTACAGAGGTATCTCTTTAAGCAGCGTTGTGGGTAAAATCTTCTCAGGTATTGTTGAAAGGAAAGTGCGAGTATTAGTTGAGGACCAAATGGATGAAAATCAGTGTGGGTTTAGGCCTCTTAGAGGTTGTCAGGACCAGATCTTTAGCTTACTGCAAATAATGGAGAAGTGTTATGAGTGGAACAGGGAATTGTATCTATGCTTTATATATCTAGAAAAGGCATATGACCGGGGTCCTAGGAGGAAGTTATTGTCTGTTCTACGAGATTATGGAATAGGAGGCAAACTTTGCAAGCAAATAAAGGTCTTTACATGGATAGTCAGGCAGCAGTTAGAGTTGACGGTAAATTGAGTTCATGGTTCAGAGTAGTTTCAGGTGTAAGACAAGGCTGCAACCTGTCTCCACTGTTGTTCATATTATTTATGGATCATATGTTGAAAACAATAGGCTGGCTGGGTGAGATAAAGATATGTGAACACAACATAAGCAGCCTTGCATATGCGGACGACTTAGTTATGATGGCAGATTCGATTGAAAGTTTGCAAAGTAATATTTCAGAGCTAGATCAGAAATGTAAGGACTATGGTATGAAGATTAGCATCTCCAAAACGAAAGTAATGTCAGTGGGGAAAGAAATATAAACGGATTGAGTGCCAAATAGGAGGAACAAAGTTAGAACAGGTGGACAGTTTCAAGTACTTAGGATGCATATTCTCACAGGATGGCAACATAGTGAAACAACTGGAAGCGAGGTGTAGCAAAGCTAATGCAGTGAGCGCTCAGCTACGATCTACTCTCTTCTGCAAGAAGGAAGTCAGTACCAAGACTAAGTTATCTGTGCACCGTTCAATCTTTCGACCAACTTTGTTGTATGGGAGCGAAAGGTGGGTGGATTCAGGTTACCTTATCAACAAGGTTGAGGTTCTGGATATGAAAGTAGCTAGGATTATTGCATGTACTAGTATATGGGAACAATGGCAGGAGGGTGTCCACAATGAGGAAATCAAAGAAAAACTGGGAATGAACTCTATAGATGTAGCAGTCAGGATGAACAGGCTTAGATGGTGGGGTCATGTTACACGCATGGGAGAAGCAAGGTTACCAAAGAGACTCATGGGTTCAGCAGTAGAGGGTAGGAGGAGTCGGGGCAGACCAAGGAGAAGGTAGCTGGATTCGGTTAAGAATGATTTTGAAGTAATAGGTTTAACATCAGAAGAGGCACCAACGTTAGCACTGAATAGGGGATCATGGAGGAATTTTAGAAGGGGGCTATGCTCCAGACTCAACGCTGAAAGGCATTATCAGTCTTAAATGATGATGATGATGATGATGATGTAAATGCCGTGTGGCTAGGGCCTCCCGTCGGGTAGACCGTTCGCGTGGTGCATGTCTTTCGAGTTGACGCCACTTCGGTGACTTGCGTGTCAATGAGGATGAAATAATAGTGGTAAGGACAACACAACACCCAGTCCCTGAGCGGAGAAATTCTCCGACACAGCCGAGAATCAAACCCGGGCCGTTAGGTATGACTTTCCGTCGCGCTGACCACTCAGCTACCAGGGTCGGACTAGATTACATTGACAGTGAGTAATATCATATTTCTGTGGAGAGTATGCATCATATCTTGGTGAATATTTGTTTCTGTTTTGTAATTGGTACTGCGAACTATAAAGTGATGTATCTGAGGAAAACAAAAAATTCGTAAGTAAAAGTTACTTCCAAATTCCGAACTATCTAAAGGGGAAGATATATCATTAGTTACAAAACTGCGCGTTTGGTTTTATCCGCAATGGATACGAGGTCGTATTTGTTGCAGTCAGTGTTAAAATGTCGGCTGATCAACCTATTTACAGTGCAAAAAAACAGTAACGTTTACGCGTTTCGAACGTCATTGTCATGGCGAAGGCGTGAAAATGGCGCGTGTTTACATCACTGTAAAGTTATCAGAATTAACGCAGCAGCTCACACATCGGTAACATAACTCCTAAAAAAGGCAAATCATCATCATCAGTGTTCTGCCAAAAGGCAGGTTTCCACATAGTAGTTCTCCAGGCTGTCCGGTCTTCTGCCATCGTCTTCAGGTTTGCATAATTTCCTCTTCCCTTTATGTCGTCAATCATCTTGTATCTCCTTCTTCCTCTCAGTCTTCTCAGACAAAAAAAAAAAAAAATGGTTGAAATGGCTCTGAGCGCTATGGGACTCAACTGCTGTGGTCATCAGCCCCCAAGAACTTATAACTACGTAAGCCTAATTAACCTAAGGACATCACACACATCCATGCCCGAGGCAGGATTCGAACCTGCGACCGTAGCGGTCGCGCGGTTCCAGACTGTAGCGCCTAGAACCGCGAGACCACCGAGGCCGGCTAACTGTCTGTGAGAGCATTCAAAAAAAGGTTTTCATTGTCCACTGTAACAGCGTTTTTTCCTATGCAGTTTGACAAATATGAGTTAAACCATTTACAACGTGCAGTCCATTACTATTTTAAAAATGGTTCAAATGGCTCTGAGCACTATGGGACTTAACATCTGAGGTCATCAGTCCCCTAGAACTTAGAACTACTTAAATATTACTAACCCAAGGACGTCACACACATCCATGCCGCAGGCAGGATTCGAACCTGCGACCTTAGCAGTGGCATGGTTCCGGACTGCGCGCCTAGAACCGCGAGACCACCGCGGCCGGCCCCCACAAAAATTAATCCTTCAATGGCCGAGCGGTTCTAGGCGCTTCAGTCTGGAACCACGCGATCGCTACGGTGACAGATTCGAATCCTGCTTCGGGCATGGATGTGTGTGATGTCCTTAGGTTAGTTATGTTTAAGTAGTTCTAGGTTCTAGCGGACTGATGTCTTCAGATGTTAAGTCCCATAGTGCTCAGAGTCATTTGAACCATTTTTGAACCAATCCTTCCAAAGCATCTACTATCAAGCACTCCCTTCTCAATGAATGTCCCAACCAGTTCTATTTCCTTTCTCTTACAACCTTCAGCAGACATCTTCTCTCAACAAACCCTTTTCAATACCCTTTCATTACTCACTCTTTCAGTCCAGCTTATTCTCTCCATTCTCCCCCACACCCACATCTCAAATGCTTCTAACCTTTTTTCACCCTCTCGTCTCAGCGTCCATGTTTCTGCCCCATACAGGGCCACACTCCAGACAAAACATTTGCAAATCCTTTTCCTTAGACCTCTTTCTGTTGAATGCCTCCTTCGGTATGGCAATTCGAGTTTTCACCTCCTGGTGACATCTCAAGTCTTCAGTTATTGTGCTTCCAAGATATTTAAATGCACTTACTTGGCTAATGGTAGATTGTCCTATTTTAGTATTGTACAGTTTGCGTCTTGTACTGATGACCATACTCTTTGTTTTTGCTGTGTTTACTTTTATCCCATATTCCACAAAAGCTTAATTCTGATCTTTCAGCATGTTATTCTTTGTCTGCTCACTTTCTACCACTAATACCATGTCACCAACAAAACGTATACATTCTATTCTCCTCCCACCAATACATATTCCTCTTTCCCATCTAAGCCTTTCGTAGTAATCTCTTCAAGGTATGCGTCAAACAGTGGGGAAAGGCAACAACCTTGTCTAACACCTCGTCCAATGCTGCACAGTTAACGAAAAACTCACTCAATAATGGGAATAGTTTCCCGGAACGCCGTGACTGGCAGCCGCAAATGTTATTTTATTTGTTGTTGTGGTCTGCAGTCCTGAGACTGGTTTGATGCAGCTCTCCATGCTACCCTATCCTCAGCAAGCTTCTTCATCTCCCAGTACGTACCGCAGTCTACATCCTTCTGAATCTGCTTGGTGTACTCATCTCTTGGTCTCCCTCTAAGATTTTTACCCTCCACGCTGTCCTCAAATACTAAATTTGTGATCTCTTGATGCCTCAGAACATGTCCTACCAACCGGTTCCTTCTTCTTGTCAACTTGTGCCAAAAACTCCTCCCCAATTCTAATCAATACCTCCTCATTAGTTGTGTGATCTACCCATCTAATCTTCAGCATTCTTCTGTAGCACCACATTTCGAAAGCTTCTATTTTCTTCTTGTCTAAACTATTTATCATCCATGTTTCACTTCCATACATGGCTACACTCCATACAAATACCTTCAGAAATGACTTCCTGAGACTTAAATCAATACTCGATGTTAACAAATTTCTCTTCTTCAGAAACGCTTTCCTTGCCATTGCCAGTCTACATTTTATATCTTCTCTACTTCGACCATCATCAGTCATTTTACTCCCCAAATAGCAAAACTCCTTTGCTACTTTAAGTGTCTCATTTCCTAATCTAATTCCCTCAGCATCACCCGACTCAATTCGACTACATTCCATTATCCTCCTTTTGCTTTTGTTGATGTTCATCTTATATCCTCATTTCAAAACACTGTCGATTCCGTTCAGCTGCTCTTCCACGTCCTTTGCTGTCTCTGACAGAATTACAATGTCATCGGCGAACCTCAAAGTTTTTATTTTTTCTCCATTGATTTTAATACCTACTTAGAATTTTTCTTTTGTTTCCTTTACTGCTTGCTCAATATACAGATTGAATAACATCGGGGAGAAGCTACAACCCTGTCTCACCCCCTTCCCAACCACTGCTTCCCTTTCATGCCCCTCAACTCTTATAATTGCCATCTGGTTTCTGTACAAATTGTAAATAGCCTTTCGCTCCCTGTATTTTACTCCAGCCACCTTTAGAATTTGAAATTATTTTATTAAAAAAGGAAAAAATCGTTATTTTTACAGACATAGACCTTCGGCAGCGATATTCATTATAGGTAAAAATGTAAAAAGAATACTTTGTTTATGACGTGCAAAGTACGCCGTGACCGAGTGTTTCTAGTTTCATTCAATTGCCCTACATTTTGAGCGTCACACCCCTTTGGACAGTTGCGGCGGGAGCACCGTGCAAGGAACTGAAGAGTTCGTCATATCAGGTGGTTTGAATCGAAGGTCTATCTGGGTGGCACAGATATAGGTGGGCGACATGTGGCAACACTGCCGGCAAAGATGTGCAGGCGCCGCGCCGCGACGCCCGCCGCATGTGTGGAAGACGCGAGACGCGGGGAAGCGGAAGGGGCGTCGCGGCGCTTAAATAGCATGCGTCGCGACGCCCGGCGTTCCTGAGACGAAGCGGCCGCTTGCCGCGCTTCCGGGACACAACCTCTCCCTGCACCACGTGGCTGTACTGGAGGACGGGAAAGACGGGAGCTTCGGGGGCGTCAACAGCGTAACCGGAAATCTGCCTCAGTTGAAAAAGGAAGGGGCGCTTCTTATGGCCTTCCTTGAACTGATTTAGGGGAACACAGAAAACCTAAATCTATTTATAAACCTCATCATCTGCTACTTCAGTCACGTTAAATAGCAATATTCAGCACGACGCGTTTCGACAGCGTGCTCCTCCGTTTACCCGTTGTGCATTGTAGTGGTTACGCAATGGTAGCTGTTGTGACTGCAGATACGAGTTACTGAATTTGTCATAAAACGCAAATGCAGTTTACAACAGTATATTTTGAATAGGTTCGAGGGTCACTCCAAAAGAAATGCACACTATTTTTTGTAAAAATACAGTTTTCATTCTGCATGTGTGAAAGTTTTAAAGTGTGTAGATACATCCTTCACGCTTGTTTTCAAACTTAGATCAACCTGTTCCCGTGAGTGGCACCGTCACAGCATGTCTTCAGGGCGGCTGCTACACTTGACGTTCGTCAGAAGCAACGTTCTGTCATAGAATTCCTGTGCTGTGAAAACGAGACAGTGGGAAACATCCACAAGAGGTTGGAAAAGGTGTATGGAGATGCCGTTGATCGCTGTACAGTTAGTCCGTGGGCAAGCGGGTTACGTGATGAAAGCAGGCACGGCAATGTTGAGGATTGTCCTCGCAGCGGCAGGCCTCGTACTGCACACACTCCAGACAATGTGCAGAGTGTTAACGAATTGGTGACTGCTGACAGGCGCAACACAGTGAAAGAATTGTCACGCTACGTTGGGACAGGGGAAGGAAGTCTTTGCAGAATACTGAAAGTGTTGGCGTTAAAAAAGGTTTGTGCCAGGTGCGTTCCCAGGATGTTGACAGTGGCTCGCAAAGAAACAAGAAAAACGGTATGCAGCGAACTTTTGGAACAGTACGAGAAAGATGGAGATGAATTTCTTGGAAGAATTGTGACAGGTGATGAAACATGGCTCCATCATTTTCCACCAGAGACGAAGAGGCAATCAATGGAGTGGCATCATGCAAATTCACCCAAGAAAAAAGATTCAAAATCACACCTTATGGCGTTATGGCTACGGTGTTTTTCGATTTCGAAGGACTCTTGCTTGTGGATATCATGCCAAGTGGAACCACCATACATTCTGATGCATATGTGACGTGTCGACCACATCGGCAAAAGCAGGATGTTTTACTGTTATACGACAATGCACGGCCACATGTCAGTCAAAAAACCATGGAAGTGATCACAAAACTCGGATGGACAACACTGAAACACACACCTTCAGTACTGACCTGGCTCCATGTGACTATCATATCTTTGGGAAACTGAAAGACTCTCTTGGTGGAACAAGGTTTGAAGATGATGACACCCTTGTGCACGCTGCCAAACAGTGGCTCCAACAGGTTGGTCCAGAATTTTACCGTGCGTGTATACAGGCGCTGCTTCGAAGATGGCGTAAGACAGTTGAGATGGATGGAAATTATGTGGAGAGATGAATATATTGTTCCTAAAGGATGTATCTACACACTGCAAAACATTCTAACATGTAGAATAAAAGATGGATTTAAAAAAATATTGTGCATTTCTTTTGGAGTGACTCTCGTATATGGCGTGCAGATGAGATGATTAGTTGCACTCTTTTCCAACTTAGAAAATAAATGAAAAAAAAGCAGACCAGGAGGGTCCTTTCCAGGTACGATGTTTTGTAGCGTGTCACACACAAGAACGAAAACGTCGCGCCTCTGAGGCCACTATTACTGGATGAGCACCTTATGACAGCGTGCTGCCGAAACGCATCATCCTTAAGTTCATATTCCTGTTAAACATGACTGAAGCAGCAAATCGTGTTCTTCATAAAATTCATAAGACAGTCGCTGAGGTCACCCAGAGTCATATAACACTTATACATTTCAATCTGAATCTGTGTCGTATCAGTTGGGCTGACCGATGTGGCCGAGCGGTTCTAGGCGCTTCCGTCCGGAACCGCGCGACTGCTACGGTCGCAGGTTCGAATACTGCCTCTGGCATGTATGTGTGTGATGTCCTTAGGTTAGTTAGATTTAAGTAGTTCTAAGTTCTAGGGAACTGTTGACCTCAGATGTCAAGTCCCATAGTGCTCAGAGCCATTTGAACCATTTTTAAAATAGTAATGGACTGCACGTTGTAAATGGTTTAACTCATATTTATCAAACTGCATAGGAAAAAACGCTGTTACAGTGGACAATGAAAACCTTTTTTTGAATGCTCTCACAGACAGTTAGCCGGCCGCGGTGGTCTCGTGGTTCTAGGCGCGCAGTCCGGAACTGTGCGACTGCTACGGTCGCAGGTTCGAATCCTGCCTCGGGCATGGATGTGTGTGATGTCCTTAGGTTAGTTAGGTTTAAGTAGTTCTAAGTTCTAGGGGACTGATGACCACAGCAGTTGAGTCCCATAGTGCTCAGAGCCAATTGAACCATTTTGAACAGACAGTTATAAAATAACATACTGCAAACGCAAAATCACAAGTAAAGGAAAAAACTGTGGATTCTGAGAATCCCGTTTTACACTTTCAGCTAAACACTAGCAAGACAAATATTTCTGATGTGTGTACACTTTATTAGCGACACTAATCACTGAAGAACTAAAAACTTTGTCTTGCTTTTTTTATTGAACCATTTAGTGGTTTATAACGCATGAAAACTGTTGGAGTTGAGCTGCAACGCTAATCTACAGGAATGAGAGTAAATTTTATTTTGATTATGTCGCTTAATGTAAGTATAGGTAGTTTGTAGTTGAAGCAGTTACACTGTTGTAAAGGTTTAGTGCTAGGGTTCTTGCTGGTCATTCGCTTTTCTCTTACTCTTTAAGTGACATTGAACCATTCAAAGAACTGATAAGTTTTACAGTTCCGAGGGAAAGTATATTGTCAGTTAACACCTTTGATGCGCAGCAACATGTAAGCCGCATATTTTTGTATTACGGAATCATATATTCGAATTCCACAACACGTTACTTTCCGAAGTAATGATGTCGAGATTGCGATGAGCTTTTGTAAGCCAATCATATATCATTTCACGCGATCTCATCAGCCGATGCCAGCAGATATTCAGAGCTTAGGACACGTAATGCAATCAGCCAATAGCAACATCACTGTTCAGTAGCATGAACACACAAGTAGGTAAAGTTAATGATTACAATTAATATACATAGCGTAGCTACAAGAAAAGCTAAGCTTTCACATATGATATTGGTCGTTTTTTGTATGTGATACACTTAAGATATATTACACATATCTGCCAGTAAAATTTTAAATAATGACGTAAATGTCTGGTCTTCTGGGCTCGAAATTCCTTGAAGTGGGTGGTCCTCAAAGGGTTATGTTTTTAAATGTGATTCAAACGCTCTGTGATCTATGAAATTCATCCAGCATTGTCACACACGTAACATATTTCATCGCGCGTAATAGGAAAATTGCTTTGAAAGAAACACTTTTCAAACCACTATTCGCAATATTTTCCCGCAAGCTGTTAGAAATACAGTATATTCCTTTCACCAGTTGCCAGAGATAGCAGCAGAAAACAGCCGTTAGCGCAGCTACGGTAACGTGGGAAGCCCTTATGTTCGTACGTATAAAGCAGTAACTTACATTACGTCATAAAAGAAAAAGAACATCAGAGGCCATTCCAAGAGTATCGGAATTTCGTAAGCCATACTAATATTCATAATACGGCTTAAAGTGCACATTCGTATGTCCGGATTCACAATGAAGTAGACCCCATCCTGATATTAAGCTTTCCAGTGTGGTCTTCGGTATATTTTGTAATGTATTATCTCATGTTAGGTTCTTTATTACGTGCCAGAAGATGAATAGGTGCACATGAAACTCAGCGAACAGTTGAAACTAGCCAACAGTGTGGAATGAAACAATTGGTTTCAAATAAATTGACTGCCTCAGCGGAAAAGAACCAAATTTCTTTAGCAAAACCAACAAAATTAACTTCATCGTTGTGCAAGGCGCTTAACGCTTGACAGCCAAAAACTTGGAAACGAAATAAAATCAGAAAACTGAAACAAACAACACGTTTAAGCCTTCCGTAATTCTGTGCATATATTTTAATTCACTTGATAGCTCCTTACCACAGGAATCCTTTTCCTTTTCATTTGGCTTGAGAGGTTGAAACGAAGAGGAAACAGCCACGATTCAAGTAGCCACAAGTGGAAGAAGGTACTGCTCATACGCGACTCAACTGCCCGCTGGCGACTGCTCAAACGGACCAATGTAAACAATTATGACATCACGCACATCGGAAGCAGTACTGCATAGTGTTCGTCGTAAAGCCTTTGAGACTTTTTGCTGATGGCTGACGACTGTGAGTGCACCGTATTTTGTTGTTGTAAATGGCACATTTTCTTTGCAGCTTAAGTTTTATTTTTTTTGTCTCTCGTTTATGTACTATTGTTGTATTATTATTACTCAGTGGCGGGAAACAGCAATATTCTTTACTAGAGTATCAGTTCTTACCAGTCAAAATTACAAAAATTTAACTGACAACTAGGACACTGAAAAATTCCCGGAGTTATAAAAAAATTCCCAGATTTTTCCCGGTTTTCTCCCGGATTAAAAAATTCCCAGGTTCCTCCTGGATTTCCCTGTTGTCCCGGGGCATATACACCTTGAAAACAATTACTGGTTGACTTAAAAGTGGGAGTATTGGAAAATATACTACACATTTTTAAGGATGTTGGGTGGAGCAGGTGCCCAGATACAGATTAGTGTAGGTTAGATTAGCACTTGTTCCATAGATCATGAATACGACACTTCGTAATGATGCGGAACGTTTCAGGTTAAGAAACTACATTACCCAAAATATTACATGCCACTTAATTTTTTTGTGTGTGGGTTGGGGAAATTACCCACTTGTTGTTGTTGTGGTTTTCAGTCCTGAGGGTGGTTTGATGCAGCTCTCCATGCTACCCTATCCTGTGCAAGCTTCTTCATCTCCCAGTACTTGCTGCAACCCACATCCTTCTGAATCTGTTTAGCGTATTCATCTCTTGGTCTCCCACTATGATTTTTATCCTCCACGCTGCTCTCCAATGCTAAATTTGTGACCCCTTTATGCCTCAGAACATGGCCTACTAACCGGTCCCTTCTTTTTGTCAAGTTGTGCCACATACTCCTCCCCAATTCTATTCTGTGCTTCATCATTAGTTATGTGAGCCACCCATCTAATCTTCAGCATTCTTCTGTAGCACCACATTTCGAAAACTTCTATTCTCTTCTTGTCCAAACTATTTATCGTCCATGTTTCACTTCCATACATGGCTACACTCCATACAAATACTTTCAGAAACGACTTCCTGACACTTAAATCTATACTCGATGTTAACAAATTTCTCTTCTTCAGAAACGCTTTCCTTGCCATTGCCAGTCTACATTTTATATCCTCTCTACTTCGACCATCATCAGTTATTTTACTCCCCAAATAGCAAAACTCCTTTACTACTGTAAGTGTCTCATTTCCTAATCTAATTCCCTCAGCATCACCCGACTCAATTCCACTACATTCCATTATCCTCGTTTTGCTTTTGTTGATGTTCATCTTATAACCTCCTTTCAAGACATTGTCCATTCCGTTCAACTGCTCTTCCAAGTCCTTTGCTGTCTCTGATAGAATTACAATGTCATCGGCGAACCTCAAAGTTTTTATTTCTTCTCCATGGATTTTAATGCCTACTCCGAATTTTTCTTTTGTTTTCTTTACTGCTTGCTCAATAGACAGATTGAATAACATCGGGGAGAGGCTACAACCCTGTCTCACTCCCTTCCCAACCACTGCTTCCCTTTCATGGCCCTCTACTCTTATAACTGCCATCTGGTTTCTGTACAAATTGTAAATAGCCTTTCGCTCCCTGTATTTTACCCCTGCTACCTTTAGGATTTGAAAGAGAGTATTCCAGTCAACATTGTCAAAAGCTTTCTCTAAGTCTACAAATGCTAGAAACGTAGGTTTGTCTTTCCTTAAACTTTCTTCTAAGATACCCACTTACTATATCAAAAATTCATCGAATGAGTAGAAGGAGGGGCCACAAAGAAATTCTTTTAATTTCCTTTTAAATGCTATACGACTATTTGTCAGACTTTTGACGCTATTAGGTAAGTGACCAAAGACTTTTGTGGCAGCATAATTTACCTCCTTCTGAGCCAAAGTTAGATTTAACCTTGAATAGTGAAGATCATCCTTTCTCCTAGTGTTGTAGCCATGTACACTGCTATTACTTCTGAATTCGTTCGGATTGTTAATAACAAATTTCATAAGTGAATATATATGTTGTGAGGCTACACTGAAGATCTCTAGCTCTTTAAATAAGTGTCTGCAGGGTGATCTTGGATGAGCTCCAGCAATTATTCTGACTACACGCTTTTGTGCAATAAACACTCTTTTACTCAATGATGAGTTACCCCAGAATATGCTGCCATACGAAAGCAGAGAATGAAAATAGGCGTGGAAAGCTAATTTACTCAGATGTATATCGCCAAAATTTGCAATGATCCTAAGAGCATAAGTATCTGAAGTTAAACGTTTTAGCAGATCCTCAGTGTGTGTTTTCCAGTTATACCCCTCATCAATGCATACATCTAGGAATTTTGAGTATTCTACCTTAGCTACCGATTTCAGATCGAGGTCTATATTTATTAATGGTGTCATTCCATTTACTGTGTGGAACTGAATATACTGTGTTCTGCCAAAGTTTAATGAGAGCACATTTTCAGAGAACCACTTAATGATTTTCTGAAAAACATCGTTTACAATTACATCAGTTAATTCTTGTCTGTTGGGTATATCAGCGGCAAAAAGTACCAGCCTAGCATCTTCGTGAATATAGAACAGCAAGTCATTAATACACTACTGGCCATTAAAATTGCTACACCAAGAAGAAATGCAGATGATAAACGGGTATTCATTGGACAAATATATTATACTAGAACTGACATGTGATTACATTTTCACGCAATTTGGGTGCATAGTTCCTGAGAAATCAGTACCCAGAAGAACCACCTCTGGCCGTACTAACGGCCTTGATTCGCCTGGGCATTGAGTCAAACAGGTTGGATGGCGTGTACAGGTAGAGCTGCCCATGCAACTTCACCACGATACCACAGTTCATCAAGAGTAGCGACTGGCGTATTGTGACGAGCCAGTTGCTCGGCCACCATACACCAGAGGTTTTCAATTGGCGTAAGATCTGGCGAATGTGCTGGCCAGGGCGACAGTCGAACATTTTCTGTATCCACAAAGGCCCCTGCAGGACCAGAAACATGTGATCGTGCATTATCCTGTTGAAATGTATGGTTTCGTAGGGATCGAAAGAAGGGTAGAACCACGGGTCGTAACACATCTGAAATGTAACATCCACTGTTCAAAGTGCTATCAATGCGAACAAGAGGTGACCAAGACGTGTAACCAATGGCATCCCATACCATCACGCCAGGTGATACGCCAGTATGGCCATGACGAATACACGCTTCCAATGTGCATTCACCGCGATGTCGCCAAACACGGATGCGACCATCACGATGCTGTAAACAAGACTTGGATTCCTCCGAAAAAAGGACGTTTTGCCATTCGTCCACCCAGGTTCGTCGTTGAGTACACCATCGCAGGCGCTCCTGTCTGTGATGCAGCGTCAAGGGTAACCCCAGCCAAGGTCTTCGAGCTGATAGTCCACGGTGCTGAAAACGTCGTCGAACTATTCGTGCAGATGGTTGTTGTCTTGCAAACTTCCCCATCTGTTGACTCAGGGATCAAGACGTGGCTGCACGATCCGTTACAGCCATGCGGATAAGATGCCTGTCATCTCGACTGCTAGTGATACGAGGCCGTTGGGATCCAGCACGGCGTACCATATTGCCTTCCTGAACCCACCGATTCCATATTCTGCAAACAGTCATTGGATCTCGATCAACGCGAGCAGCAATGTCGCGATACGATAAACCGCTATTGCGATAGGCTACAATCCGACCTTTATCAAAGTCGGAAACGTGATGGTACGCATTTCTCCTCCTTACACGAGGCATCACAACAACGTTTCACCAAGCAACGCCGGCAATTGCTGTTTGTGTATGAGAAATCGGTTGGAAACTTACCTCATGTCAGCACGTTGTAGGTGTCGCCACCGGCGCCAACCTTGTGTGAATGGTCTAAAAAGCTAATCATTTGCATATCACAGCATCTTCTTCCTGTCGGTTAAATTTCAAGTCTGTAGCACGTCATCTTCGTGGTGTAGCAATTTTAATGGCCAGTATTGTATATATTAAGAACAGCAGAGGACCCAGGACCGAACTTTGCTTCACGCCATTCTTGGTTGTTCCCCAGTTCGAGAAATCACCAGTTTTTTTGCATATTATGTGAACTGCTTATTTCAACTTTCTGCACTCTTCCAGTTAGGTATGATTTAAACCATTTGAGCACTGTCCCATTCATATCACAGTACTTGAGTTTATCTAGAAGTATTCCATGATTTACACAATCAAAAGCTTTTGAGAGATCACATAAAATCTCAACGGGTGACTTCCGGTTACTCAGAGCATTTAATACTTCATTAGTGAAAGTATATATAGCATTTTCCGTTGAAAAACCCATTTGGAAACCTAACTGACGTTTTGTTACAACTTTATTTTTACAAAGATGTGAAGCTACTGTACATCTGCATCAACATCTACATCTACATGATTACTCTGCAATTCACATTTAAGTGCTTGGCAAAGGGTTCATCGAAGCACAATCATACTATCTCTCTACCATTCCACTCCCGAACAACGCGCGGGAAAAACGGACACCTAAACCTTTCTGTTCGAGCTCCGATTTCTCTCATTTTATTTTTATGATCATTCGTACCTATGTAGGTTGGGGTCAACAAAATATTTTCGCATTCGGAAGAGAAAGTTGGTGACTGTAATTTCGTAAATAGATCTCGCCGCGACGAAAAACGTCTTTGCTTTAATGACTTCCATCCCAACTCGCGTATCATATCTGCCACACTCTCTCCCCTATTACGCGATAATACAAAACGAGTTGCCCTTTTTTACACCCTTTCGATGTCCTCCGTCAATCCCACCTGGTAAGGATCCCACACTGCGAAGCAATGTTCTAACAGATGACAAACGAGTGTAGTGTAAGCTGTCTCTTCAGTGGACTTGTTGCATCTTCTAAGTGTCCTTCCAATGAAACGCAACCTTTGGCTCGCCTTCCCCACAATAGTATCTATGTGATCTTTCCAACTGAAGTTGTTCGTAATTTTAACACCCAGGTACTTAGTTGATTTGACAGCCTTGAGAATTGTACTATTTATCGAGGAATCGAATTCCAACGGATTTCTTTTGGAACTCATGTGGATCATCTCACACTTTTCGTTATTTAGCGTCAACTGCCACCTGCCACACCATACAGCAATCTTTTCTAAATCGCTTTGCAACTGATACTGCTCTTCGGATGACCTTACTAGACGGTAAATTACAGCATCATCTGCGAACAACCTAAGAGAACTGCTCAAATTGTCACCCAGGTCATTTATATAGATCAGGAATAGCAGAGGTCTCAGGACGGTTCCCTGGGGAACACCTGATATCACTTCAGTTTTACTCGATGATTTGCAGTCTGTTACTACGGACAATACATTACTTTTTAAAGAATTTCGGATAAGGCAGTCAGAAGAGAGATTAGGCGGTAGTTGTTGACATGAGACGTATCCTCTTGGAGATGGATACGAGATAGTAGCAGCGGTGAACAGTTCTGAAGACCTCACAGGATGAGGCGTGGGGAGAGACTGACACCTGGGTGAGAGAGCCAGCCACTCAGCCACCTGCGGACTGGTGGCCCACATGGGGCGGCAGCCCGCCTCACGCTTTGAGCAGAGCGGCGGCGATTACCGCGCCGAGGTAACGAGCGCTCAGACCGAGAAATTATGACGCCCGCCGTGCAGCTCCGTCATTTAAGGCAGCGCCGCGGCTTTCTCGGCAGAGGGGACGCGATGCTGGTGTAGCCTCTTCGAGAGTGACGCAACTGCTTACTTAAGAACGGTTCGCGGCAACTTAAATGTGACGGAGAATGACGGCGGACAGGGCTGTAACAGAAGTAGCTTCCAGACAAATATTAACAACCGATGTCGTGACGAAAATGGTGGGGCGCAAATTACGTAGAGGCGAGGTAATACGCTGGTGGGCCACACATCGTGACCACTGCCCACGGCGAGACAGAATGCCGCCTTCCCACATGTCGGAGTTTGGAAACGATGTACACGATCGAGTCACGCCTACGTGCCACGTCAGCGTGCAGGGACCTCTCACACACGGCAGGTGGCAGCACTGGTCGTGGAGGTTACATGAAGCGTGTCGGGGGGACGCGGAAAACAGTGGAGCCGTTGTCGTAATGCAGAAACCAAGCGATTTGTCTCGAGTCCTAAACGGCAAGGGTTGAACGGCGGAGTTCGTAAACTGATCGCGTGCCGCCGTGGTTCAAGTACAGGGTGTATCAAGAAGAATCATTCGATTTGGCACGTCTTAAATTTCTGAAACTAATACAGATATACAATAAATTTCGTTTTTGATGAACGGGAAACTCAAAAATTATTTTTCACAACTTTTCATAGGATCTCAATATGAGAATACGAGAATGAAGGTGACGCCTTTCTCCATTCAATTGTAATAGGAGACGAAACGTTGAGAGAACTGTGAGACTGTGGTTGCGGAAACAGTGTGTCGACTTCTTCCGTGCCGGCTTCAGAAGACTTGTTAATCGTTGGCAGAAATGTATCCAATTGGCTGGTGATTATGCGGAAAAGTGAATATTGGTAATTAAAGATCACATTCTAAGGATTATTTCTGGTCAAAAATGGTGCAAATGGCTCTGAGCACTATGGGACTTAACATCTGAGGTCATCAGTCCCCTGGAACTTAGAACTACTTAAATCTAACTAACCTAAGGACATCACACACATTCGTGCCCGAGGCAGGATTCGAACCTGCGACCGTAGCAGTCGCGCGATTCCGTACTGTAGCGCCTAGAACCGCTCAGCCACAACGGCCGGCCGTATTTCTGCGTTTGCTTTATTACAATATTTCCATCCAAACCCAGTTAACGAAAGTAGAGGCATTACTTTTTATTCAACCCTCGTAATAGTATGGTAAACCGAATTTCAACAGATCCAAACAATGGTTTCCTATATTGTAATTAAATTTCTACTCCCTTTCCCCTTTTCAGCTCTTTTAGATTTTTACACTAGGTACTATTCCAGTAACAAACACTGTCCTAAAACTATACTGGTTTACTTTTCTGCAGCAGTGTATTATCTCTGTTTACAAGAATATAAGACTTGAGTCCGTCGAGTTGTTCGTAGTAATTGCAGCTAATCAGCAGACGACGTGCTCGGAACATTTCTTTCAGTTGTAGAATGAATTTGTGACGGTAATACAGCTATGCCCACTGTACTCGCCTACTTCGTGTAAGAGCGTGCCGGTTACATGTTCTCGTTTCTCCATGAACAACGGATACAATTCGCGCTTAGCACGGTTTGCAATGAAAATGTGGGAAAATGATAGTGGGCAATTTTAGGTCACTGATAAGCTTACAATCGTTATCTCTTGGCCCCTCTTTGGAAACAGTTATCATGAACTTGTATCTAATCTGTAAAATCGTTGCACTAACATGCCAAAATTAGCGATGACGTAGGAAATCGCTTAAGAGACATATAGCCTGTGCCACACGAATGTAACACGACGGAGCTTTTTCCCTAATGACGTTAAGTGGTTGTTCATAAGTAGACGCGGTTTGTTTTCGTGTATTATCGTGAAGGTACAGAGCCCTTCGAGAGAATGAGTCAGTTGAAATCGGATAAGTTTCGCCGTTCAGTCGTACAAACGAAAAGTGGATATAAACCAAAGACGCCTCCTTCTTAATGGAATGTTTTCTTATTTCTAACCTAGTCGCGAATCCATTTTGTGCCCAACATTTATGAGAGTGACTTGTCCGTCTTCTTCAGGTACTCCGAGCAATACTCTTGCGTAGTAGACGAGACATCGAAATATGTACAAAATGGAATCGTCAAATCAACTACAAACTCAAAAGTGCTATATGAACCAATGACACCGCCTTCTTATTTATCTGTTCGACACATGAAACTAGGAACGCCAAAAGACTATATCTAACTGCTATGAGTCCTGAGAATAAACCACATAAGCAAGCGGTAACATAAGAAACCAGCAGTTCGAAACCACAACAACGAGATGGGATGCATAGAATTACACAGTAACCTGGCAAGCACCACAAAACACACGCCTGAATGACGTAAGAAGGTAGCGAGGCAATGGAGGAACCACGTCTCGAGGAAATACTCCCCCCCGCCTAGCCCCTTGCCCGCCCCCCCCCCCTACCAAAGTCGTGTCCTTTTAGAACAGATTGGTTACAATGATAAGCAATCATTGGCATTCGACAGTGGCCGCCGCTTTTCATAGCATCTACGTGCTGATAAGATCCCAAAAATTACGGCTCTAAGGGTGACCATTGAAAGGAATGTGCTTTTGTTGTCGGCGAAGAGGTTTTCAGATATCGCCTTGTAGACCAGCGCTCGATTGTTACTGCAGAGCTGTTTGCTGTTTATCGGGCCACCTTGTGTAGCCGGCGACACGGAGTCTCCAAATATGTACTACGTCCTGGTTCGCTCTGTGGTGTCGAGAGCCTCAATGCGATATAGACGTAGTACCCTGCAGTACAACGGATCCAGGAATGCCTTCACTCGCTCGCCGATACTGGCAACAATGTATCATTTGTACGTCGGCTTGTTGTGGAACAAGGCTGCTGATGCTGATGCCAAGACTGCAGCGGTGGTGGTGGTGGTGGTGGTACGTAGAGGGCAGCGAGTTCATCAGCGTCCGTACTCAATCAAGACTGCACTTCCGCTACACAGTCAACTTCGCACTTCTGCCTGATCAGACGCTCTCAGTATAGACTTTGGGACATTCTATCAGTCTGGCACAAACTCCGGTCGGCTCACCGTAGGAACAAGCGCAGAGAGATTAAAGACCTCCGTACGACGTGGGCGACTTCCTCTCGTTCAACAATACCTCGTACAGGACACTCTCTTTTCAGCCCTCGTCATGTGTTACGTGGCAGCTGCGCACCCCTTTGCTCTTTTTGCAACGAACCGTAGGCGGTGCGCCACTTTCTAGCCTAGTGTCAGGTTTGTTAAACCCTTACACTATGACATGTATTCGTCATCTGAGTTGTATTCACTTTTACCAAGGTCAGCACAGAATACAGAATGAACTCTGTTCTTAACTCAGAGTAACCGTGAACACCGGTTGCCGTATGAACCCTTACCAAACAGCGTCGTTTTTAAAAAAAAAAATAAAATAAAAGCAGAGAGCTTGTAACCGTTCATTTATCTTTTCACTCCACTACCTCTGTCGTTTCTTTGACAATTATTCCTTATATAGTTTCCTTATTCCTTATATACACTAATGGCCATTAAAATTGCTACACCACGAAGATGACGTGTTACAGACGCGAAATTTAACTGACAGGAAGAAAATGCGTATCACCTGGCGTGATGGTACGGGGTGCCATTGCTTACACGTCTCGGTCACCTCTTGTTCGCACTGGCGGCACTTTGAACAGTGGACGTTACATTTCAGATGTCTTACGACCCGTGGCTCTACCCTTCATTCAATCCCTGCGAAATCCTACATTTCAGCACGATAATACACGACCGCATGTTGTAGGTCCTGTACGGGCCTTCCTGGATACAGAAAATGTTCGACTGATGCCCTGACCAGCACATTCTCCAGATCTCTCACCAATTGAAAACGTCTGGTCAAGTAACTAGCTCGTCAGAATACGCCAGTCACTACTCTCGATGAACCTTGGTATCGTGTTGAAGCTGCATGGGCCGCTGTACCTGTACACGCCATCCAAGCTCTGCTTGACTCAGAAGTAAGGAACGCAGCAGTCAAGCGATTTACGAACAGTTAGAGGACACTTCTTAACTTGGTTGATTTTACATGGGGTTGCAAGGTGCAGATCAAGCAAGTGCCGCAATAGAGAGGTGTAATGCAGGAGAAGTATGTTTTGTAACAAGTGTCTGCCAGCACCGCCCTTCCCTCCCCCCCCCCCCCCCCCCCCAACACACACACACACAATAAATATCATTCATCTTTCATAAAAGAGTTCCACGAAAACTCTCTCATTCTATAGTTTAGTTAGGCGCTAAAGTTGGTGATTATGTAGTGGAGGGGGGGAGGCAACACACGGCAGGGGAGGAGGGGCGGGGTTACTTGCTAATGTCAGATTACACACAGGGGTAACGGTGTGAGAAAGGTTCGGAGCCTGTGCTACAGACGGTACGCGCTGGTTGTGTGGAGGTTCCGCAGCTTCACCTGTTGGCGAATGCCGGCTGTCCGCGGGTCCACAGAGCGCTGTGTCCTGCCTGTGTGGGCGGCAGGTGCACAAAACACGGCCGACCGGACCGGACCGGACGCCTGCGAGGAAGTGCGCCACTGCACATCCGCCGCTGACAAAGGGGGCAGGTCCCCGGCCGCCGCGGCCGCCATCGCGGGCACGCCTGCCCGCTGCTCGCTGCTCCACACGGGCTGACATTCCCTGTTTGTTTAGAATATCGTCGAGCCAGGCGCCGCAGCTGCTTAGGACACCGGACTCGCGTGGAGGTAGCGTGAAATGTTTTCGGCCTGAGAGTGAAAGCCCGTTCTTTTTATGTAAAAGAGGCGCTTATTATTTCACGTCGCTCTGTCGAGCCAGAGATGTCCGCAGTCAATTAAGCGAGGGGCACGGTAAGAGAAAAGTGTCCTGTGCTGTAGCGACGTCCTGACGGCAAACACTGCTGTCTCATTGTTACTGCGGTAGGCGGGCAATGTTGGTAGTGCAGTCTGTGTCGGCACCAGTTGATCCGTCCACTCCTGTGACTTCCGGACCACACTGTTCACCACGAACCACAGACCTTGTAGCAGTGGCCCAGCTTGCGTGTATCAGTGACACAGACAGCCGTACCGTACGTCGAACCACTTCAGAGACGTATCACTGGAGACTAACATGCACATACCTCTACAGAAGTTGTTAATATCGTATAGTTTATTAAAATGACTTTTCATGTCACACCCCTGAGGTTTTTACAATACCTTAGTAACAAAATAAAAACAATTACTTCTGAAAACAAGTCCAATTTCCTTACAAAAATAATTACATAACAAGGGTGTGCATCTTGAAAACATAAACAAGAGTATGTCCTCCCCGCACACGTACGAGTTCTTCCAGTTTGCAAGGCACGGCCGGCCGGAGTGACCGAGCGGTTCTAGGCACTACAGTCTGGAACGGCGCGACCGCTACGCAGGTTCTAACCCCGCCTCGAGCATGGATGTGTGTGATGTCCTTAGGTTAGTTAGGTTTAAGTAGTTCTAAGTTCTAGGGGACTTATGACCTCAGCAGTTGAGTCCCATAGTGCTCTGAGCCATTTGAACTATTTTTTTCCAAGGCACGCTCTGGACGAGATGATCAAGTTCATCTTGGGGTATGAGGTCCCTCGTCAATAGCAGCTTGAGCTAGGTCCCGCAGATTGTCAGGTGGATTTCCACGCTGTACAATGGCCATCTTCACCAATTCCCATGCACGTTCAATTGCATTCATGTCTGGGGACTGTACTGGCCAATGCAATCGGTTGATGTTGCATCCCTGAAGATACACACACTGCTAGAGTACGGTGCGGTCTTGCATTGTTATTAAATGGTGCAAATGGCTCTGAGCACTATGGGACTTAACATCTGTGGTCATCAGTCCCCTAGAACTTAAAACTACTTAACACTAACTAACCTAAGGACATCACACACATTCATGCCCGAGGCAAGATTCTAACCTGTGACCGTAGCGGTCACGCGGTTCCAGACTGAAGCGCCTAGAACCACTCGGCCAAACCGGCCGGCTTTGCATTGTTATCGACTAGGATGAAGTTGTCACCGACTTCAGATCCGTACGGACTTACAGTCGTTTGTAGGACATCTTGGAGGTATCAGGGACCAGTCAAATTGCCACACGTGGGAAGTAGATACGTCGGCCATGCCGTCATTATTGCCACCGACAACATTACACTTAACCCTGCAAACGGATGGACTTCCTGAACGTGTCGGCGTTCTGGGGGCGTTGCCCAGCACGTGTAGTGTCCGTTCGCAAACCAATCCTGGCCTCGTCAGCAAACACGACGTTAGTCCATTCTGTGATGGTGCAATGTTGATGTGCAACAGCCCAGGTCCTTCCATTGCGTCGGTTCCATTGGTTCAATACAAAACTTCTCATTGGTCTTCTGGAATGACGGCCACCCTGATGCAATCTTTTACGCACTGTTTGGACTGAAATACGAACCTTTTTTGCCCGGGAGAAGTCATTTGGAAATATTTGTGGCAGCCCGCGAGCTGACAGTTGGAGGAAACGACCGTGCTGTGGTGTTATACGAGGACGACCACAGTGCGGTCTGTCGTTCACATTTCCCTTCCCTCTGCACTCACCCCACATTAGATACACGACTTTGAGTGAGTGTAACCGATCGGCAACATCTTGCTGCGTATGTCCTGCTAAAAGTAAAGCCACTGCCCTGACTCTATGAAAGTGTTGTACGCCCCTGTGTGGCATGTTACTGCAGTGCTGGACACAGACTGAATGAAGCTGCTGTTAATACTGCACCGCTCACGGTGAAACTTCTTTATTAAAATGTTTTACTTAAACTGCTGAGTGAAATTGAATGCAAGTGAACCTACTTTCTCTTTACTTATTCCTATCATGTCAACATTGACCCACATTATTCTAGCGCAACCCAATCTGACTGCTCGAAAAAAAATTACAACCTGACTTCAGGTAATTATTTCAAAGGAATGGCCTGACTAAAAAGAAATCTTAAGAATAACCTATACATTTCATTAAGCACTTACCACACAAAAATCTTCATTACGCGAACTATTGCAATACAGCGAGCGACAATACTGCCAGCTAAATAAAAGATTCTAACTACTAAAGCCACTGACTACTAATAGGTATGTGGTTAGCAAAGGAAAGATTTTGTTGCAAATCAAATAATGTATTTGTTTTTACCTTGATAATGTGACATCAATTTCAGACACGTATATAAATCGTCATGAATAATATTCAGTCTCTAAGTCGAACATGTACAGATTGTACATAAATGATCTTTTGGATAGGGTGGATAGCAATGTGCGGCTGTTTGCTGATGGTGCTGTGGTGTACGGGAAGGTGTCGTCGTTGAGTGACTGTAGGGGGATACAAGATGACTTGGACAGGATTTGTGATTGGCGTAAAGAATGGCAGCTAACTCTAAATATAGATAAATGTAAATTAATGCAGCTCAATAGGAAAAAGAATCCCGTATTGTTTGAATACTCCATTAGTAGTGTAGCGCTTGACACAGACACGTCGGTTAAATATTTGGGCGCAACAATGCAGAGCGATATGAAGTGGGACAAGCATGTAATGGCAGTTGTGGGGAAGGCGGATAGTCGTCATCGGTTCATTGGTAGAATTTTGGGAAGATGTGTTTGATCTGTGAAGGAGACCGCTTATAAAACACTAATACGACCTATTCTTGAGTACTGCTCGAGCGTTTGGGGTCCCTATCAGGTCGGATTGAGGGAGGACATAGAAGCAATTCAGAGGCGGGCTACTAGATTTGTTACTGGTAGGTTTGATCGTCACGCGAGTGTTACGGAAATGCTTCAGGAACTAGGGTGGGAGTCTCTAGAAAATAGGAGGCGTTCTTTTCGTGAATTGCTACTGAGGAAATTTATAGAACCAGCATTTGAGGCTGACTGCAGTACAATTTTACTGCCGCCAACTTATATTTCGCGGAAAGACCACAAAGATAAGAGAGATTAGGGCTCGTACAGAGGTATATAGGCAGTCATTTTTCCCTCGTTCAGTTTGGAACAGGGAGAGAAGATGCCAGTTGTGGTACGAGGTACCCTCCGCCACGCACCGTATGGTGGATTGCGGAGTATGTATGTAGATGTAGATGTAGATTGTTAAGCCTACGCCAACACTTCATACCTCTACCCTCCATCAATGCCAACTTCTGACTTCTAACATCTATCACTGCTGGCTGTTCGCCTCCAACTGTCCAACAGTACTTCCATCACTGCTGGCGACTAACTTCCGGCCGGCCAGTGTGGCCGAGTGGTTCTAGGCGCTTCAGTCTGGAACCGAGCGACCGCTATATCTGATGACCTCAGATGTTAAGTCCCATACTGCTCAGAACCATTTGATTTGACTAACTTCCAATTGCCCAACACTACTGGTGATTAACTTCCAACAACGAGTCCAACCAGCCACCGAGTCTCGTACAAAGAAAGCGCAGTCAGAGAGCCAATGCAAAGCGCTACACACCGCTGCCAACACAGAAGCAGCCCATTTACAGCGGTGTGCCGCTGCGGTAGCGGTTTGTTTACGTGACTGGGAAACGTCATAAAGTATGCCAGTAGTAAACACCGTCCAGTGTATGGATAGTGCATAAGGTGCCTAGGTCAATGAGACCTCTAGTACAGTAGACTACATTTTACGATAGTATTTCAAATTTTTGTTGAGCAGTGCAGTTTCTGAAATGGGGCAGCAACCTTTCATCAGTTACAAAGGAAGCAGCGTGGACGATTTACTGATCTGTCCTTGTAGTATTACCCAACATGGCCTTGCTACCTTGGTACTGCGGGCAGCTAAAAGCAAGAGGAAACTCTAGCCGTTACATTTCCCAATGATATTCAGCTCTGCTCTATGGTTTAGTGATAAATGGCATTTTCCTGGGTAAGTATGCCGGAGATCATATAGTCTTCCATTCTAATCTCGGGAGGGGAGTACTTAGGAGATGTTATCATCAAAAGGACAAATCCTGCGTTCTTTGGATCCGTGTGTGGACGGAAAGCAGCTTCAGGGGATGTAGAATGCAGTAATTAAGCAGAGATGTAGAGACTTACACGGAATAGACTATCTGCAAAACCTGTTTCATCGTCGCCTTCACTCTTTGAATTGACGCAGATCATTTTTGGGTCAAGGGACTTTGTCCAACGTTTCAACAGTGAGTACTGTAGTTTCCACCCTCTAAGTACGACTCTGGAAGGTGTGGAAATCGCCCAACTAAAGCTGCCGTCGCATCTTCATTGAATATAAAACGTTCTCCAGCCACCCCACCAAGTTATTTAGTTGTGGGAATAAGTGAAAGCCACGGTACACTAAACCTGGAGTGAAGCTTATGTTAAAAAAAATACAACAAATTCCTGAGTTATCCCTTTGTCAAAGTATCATTGTGGGTAGAAACAGAGACCAAAATAATTTCTACGCACTCATCTCGCAGTTACATCATAAGTGAAGGTAATTAAAATAGCAATAGTTTGCAATGGTAAGGCAGGACTTGTGAAAGAGATACTGTTATCCGTTGTCTGTCTTACATAAAAGATCGACTGCGAGTTCAATTTCGATAATCGACTCACTCTTGCAGAATTCACGTATAATTTCAGTCAATCTGTTTACGTAGTATTTAATTTTGACAGTATCGTAATTTCGTTCGTACTTTTCTGAGTTATATTACAGCACACGCATTAAATATATGTACTCCGTGCGAAAACCTCACCGCGAATACAGAACACAATCTTACTGCCGACTATTGCTGAGCTGACGTAAGATGTGTGGCAGTTGTTGCAGTACGTTGGAAAAATTGTTTGGCAAGTTGGCTTCATGTCAGCCACGTTGGTACAGTTGTAATGTAAAGAGTAGTGACATTTCTTGGTTTCTGCAGAAAATAAATACTAGATATTATTATTAAGTAGCAATTTAGTTCATCAGATATATTTTTGTGCTTTTGGGTTTATTTAGTAGTTGTTTTATAAGCTGTAGAATACTCTGCATTGAGTACTGATTACTGACCCCGTGTTATTAAGTTGATACTGCTTCCAAATGTGGCCCGCAGTGGCCCACTATCGGTAACCAAATGATGGGTCAGTACAAATTGCGGCAGTAAAAGGCAGAACACAAAGTACATGTCGAATGCAGACGAACGCTGCGTGTTCCATCAGTACACGTCATTCTGCTGTTATTCGGCGGGCGCTAATGTCCTCAACGGGATGTTTCGTGGGGAGTAACACACATTATCACCTCAGCCTACGGGGTCTGCGACACAGTGACCTACTTAACTGGAGCCATAGTACGCTCGCGACTGGCTCTGCAATATGCAAGTCACCGCCTCACATCATCAGTTAATCAAGAAGCATCTCAAGACATCCGCTCCGGGACACAGATTAATCTAGAGCGGCGGTTTTCCCCTCTTTGTGTATGCTCCGCTTCAGTCGCGCCTACATCTTACAATGAAGAGAGACGCCTTTGTTTGGACTGCTTGGTGAGTTCACTGTGGAATAATTATTTAGCCGAACATGAATGTGTATTTCTTTTCTTGAAATACCGCTCGACCGGTTTCGCGCTTATGAATGTCAAGACAAACTGTATTCTTTATCTTTTTCACCAGTTTTCAACTTAAAAGTCCATCGTACGATAAGGACTGGTTCAAATGGTTCAAATGGCTCTGAGCACTATGGGACTCAACTGCTGTGGTCATTAGTCCCCTAGAACTTAGAACTACTTAAACCTAACTAACCTAAGGACATCACACACATCCATGCCCGAGGCAGGATTCGAACCTGCGACCGTAGCAGTCGCACGGACGATAAGGACTCTCACCGTCAAAGACTACTGGTTACCGATGAGTACCTTTAGGAATGACGCTACAATCGAAAAGCTTTGTAGAACCACCCTTGAAACGCAACCGTAACAGCAGAAACATGCTAAAAGTAAGAAAGAACAAAAGTAATGGGAGAGGGGGAGGGAGTGAGAAAATGCACAGGTCAGATGAATTATATTGTAGTATAAAACTGCGGTGCAAGTAAACCGATGTTGCAAGCCAAAAACCCGTTAACAAAGTACATAATGGTGTAGAACATTCGCAGTATGCAGAACGTTAAATATTTCAGCGGGGAAGAAAAGTAGCTGTTAAGTGGTCAGTGACGGTAGTATTACTAGGTAAAACACCTCTATCTTAAGAACCGCGGAAGCTTTTATGGTGAGGGCTAATCATATTTACTCGAATCTCTTGCCCATCATGAATTAGTTTCTAAAATAATATATTTAGTAGTTAAAACTGAAGAGAACCGTTATTCAATCGCGAACCTCAGATCTCAAGTACTAACAGGAGCAACCCAGTGGGAAAAGTGTAGTTATCCAACGGCCTGGTTATATGAAGATTTTAAAAACGCTTTGTAGGCAACATTATCTCAAGTTCAGACCTGCTAATATAGTTTGTTGAAAAATACTTACAGTTTATACAAATCGTTTGATAGTGTTAATGACTTTTCTGAGTTTTTGTTTAAAGAACCAAACTAACAGCGTCATCCAGTAAGTCGTCCTATCACGTGAGCCTGTGCGTTAGCTGTCTCCGACTTCTTCTGAATATGGTTCTAGACGTGATTCATAAACATTAAAGAAAATCAGTGCGCTTGATGCCGCGGGCAGCTTTGTAGGGGCCATTCAGCTGTGAATGGGGAAAGCAGGAGATGAAAGTGACCCTGAGAAATTATATCAAACACTGTGACTTTCTCCCTGGGACTCCTGACATCAAGATTAATGGCATGAAGGGGGGTATGCAGTGTCGCTCCTACGTTTGTACTTTTTCTTTAATGGTTGATGTAACGAGAACACAGCGCATGGAGAAAGGAAACTGCAGTATTTAATGATGCCCCCTCGTGATATGAGTTTTACCTACAAGTCTGAAACCGCTAGGCAACTGTGACGTTAAGCTTGCATGCGGAACCCTTCCGAAAAGTCGAGTACCCCATCGGGCCATGGGAAAATGAATCATATTTCAGAGCCACCAAGAGCGATTAACGAGATACGTCTTTATTAACTACTGGTTCGAGTAATCTCAGAATCATCAGGTATCATTAGATTCAGCGCCCTGTGAGCCTAAGACAACAAATGTATATTGCATTTTGCTATGGACTGCAGTGGCGTAAGGTTCTTTATATTTTATTTGACACTAAGGTACGAACGTTTACATACAGGCAGCTGTAAATAATTTTACTGATGCTTTATGACGATCAAATGATACAAACCAGTAGTTCATAAAGATTTATTACATCAACAGTTCTTGAAGGTTCTGAAAAATGGTTTTTTTTATGTATAACACTCAGCTATGGGTAGAAGCTGCACGAAATATACTGAGAAGATGCGGGTTGGGAAACAAATGAGCAACAAGGGAGAAACTAATAGGGAAGATCACAGTGTTTATCATGAATTTTAAATCACATTGCGCTTTGTATACAAACGAATGAAGTGTCTGAAGATGAAGTAAAGAAATGCTTTGCTTCACCCTTGTGGTAAGAAGATCATCATTAATAAAATTTAATGGAAGATGGGCAGCTGATACCTCGAAACATTCAGGACGAGCTCAAATGCTTCAAGGTTAATATCACAACATATGGAGACGTCTGAAAGAAACCTTTGTCTATTAATGAAGATAAAATACACTAGTGTCCAAAATTAAGGCAACAAACCGCTATTTCCCCGTCCTGTGCCTAATTCACGGCATCATCATACAAACTGTCAACCAGATGTCCGTACGATTGTTTTCTGTACGGAAGACGGCATCCCAATCAACGGACAACCACGCCACCGATGATGTCGGCACCTATGAGACGTTTGTCGGGTAGTCCCACATTCACATTCGCTGTGTACACAGTCACAGGCTCTGAGCACTATGGGACTTAACTGCTGTGGTCATCAGTCCCCTAGAACTTAGAACTACTTAAACCTAACTAACCTAAGGACAAAACATACATCCTTGCCCGAGGCAGGATTCGAACCTGCGACCATTGCGGTCGCGCGGTTCCAGACTGTAGCGCCTAGAACCGCTCGGCCCCTCCGGCCGGCGTACACAGTCACAGACGGTGCAGATGGCACAGAGAAGATGCTTGCCAGACTCTCTGCGGTGGACAACCATAGAAAGGAAGGAAGCAGGACAGTCGCAAAATGATGTGGCCCCGAAGGTTTATAGCGAATCGTTCTGTCGTTTCTCGGATGTGGCGACAGTGTACAGAGACCGAAACTGTATGCCGAAGACAAGGACACGGCCAACCACGTGTGACTTCTGAAAAAGAGGACCGTAATGTGGCTGTAAGGGCACGACGGTACCGCCTTAGTATTGCACGAGGCAACTGGCATGTGACATCTCAGCATCCACTGGATGTGTTGTATCGAGGCAAACGGTGTGCAGAAGGCTTCGGCAGAGTGGCTTTTACTGTCGGAGACCCGGTGTATGTCTACCTCTAACGCGCCTTCAGAGAAGGGAACGTCCAGGGTGGAGCCGTCAACATGCCTCCTGGACGGTCGAACAGTTGGCCAATGTTGTTTTCACAGATGAGTCGCGGTTTCGTCTGGAGACCGGCTGTCGATGGAATCGCATCTGGAGGGAACGTGGAGCACGACTTCGGAACTCAAACTTGTGGAGAGAGACAGACAGTGAGGAGTATTCCTAATGGTGTGGGGAGGTATTATGTTGACCACTCGAACACTTGTTCATGAAATTGTACAGATTAATCAGAAAGGTGTAACTGTTGTCAGGTATCGTGACGAGATCTTGAGACCTCATATCTACATCTACATATATACTACGCTAGCCACCAAGCGGTGTGTGGCGGAGGGCACAATTCACGCCAAAGTTATTTCCCCCCTCCTCCCCCCCACTCGCGGATCGCGCGAGGGAAAAACGACTGTCTGAACGTCTCGGTACGAGCTCTTATTTCCCTTATCTTTGAATGGTGATCGTTGTGCGATATGAAAGTTGGTAGTAATAATATATGCTCTACATCCTCGGCAAAGATCGGATTTTGGAATTTAGTGAGCAGCCCCTTCCGTTTAGCGCGTCGTCTATCTGCAAGTGTGTCCCACTTCAAACTTTCTACGAGATTTTTAATGTTCTCGCGATGGCTAAATGTACCAGTCACGAATCTTGCCGCTCTTCTTTGGACCTTCTCGATCTCTTGAATCAGATCTAACTGGTAAGGGTCCCACACAGCCGAATAATACTCCAAGACTGGACGAACTAACGTATTGTAAGCTATTTCCTTTGCTGAAGGACTGTATCGCTTCAGGATTCTACCAATAAACCCGCCATCTAGAGTTCGCCTTACCCGTTACTTGTGTAATCTGATCATTCCATTTGAGACTGAGACATTTGGGGCTTTTGCGAGGTGGTGTGGACGCTGACTTCGTAAGAGTGTAAGTAGGCTGTTTAGGTTTTCTTATTGGTAACGCCACATAGCGCTCTGTATGAAAAATCACTGGCTGTGCTGTGCGCAGTCTGTGGCTAGTTTGCATTGTTGTCTGCCATTGTAGTGTCGGTCAGCGGCAGCTGGATGCTAACAGCGCGTAGCGTTGCGCAGTTGGAGGTGAGCCACCAGCGGTGGTGGACGTGGGGACATATATGGCGGAGTTTTGAAATTTGTAAGAATTGGTGTCATGAACTGATATATATATATTATGACTTTTAAGGTAAATACATTTTTTTTCTGTATTAAAATCTTTTATTTGCTAACTATGCCTATCAGTAGTAAGTGCCTTCAGTAGTTTGAATCTTTTATTTAGCTGGCAGTAGTGGCGCTCGCTGTATTGCAGTAGTTTGAGTAACGAAGATTTTTGTGAGGTAAGTGAGTTGTGAAACGTATAGTTTAATTTAGTTAGGGCCATTCTCTTGTAGGGATTATTGAAAGTCAGATTGCGTTGCGCCAAAAATATTGTGTGTCAGTTTAAGCACAGTCGTGTATAACTTTTTCAAAGGGGAAGTTTCAAGAGCACACGTAGTTGATGTCTTCTTGGAAACGGAAAGTATTGTTTGCATCTCGTGACCTATTCGCTCTCCTGATTTGAATCCCATAGAGCCTGTCTGGGGTGCGCTAGGGAGACGCGTTGCATCGCGTCAGCATCCAGCAACCACTCTCCAAGGCTGCGAGTAGCTCTGCGGGTAGAATGGGCGTTATTGCCTCAACATGGGAATATGACATATTCACAGCATGTCCCGTCTTTGTCAGGTCTGTATCGCTGCCAGAAGTGGCCACACCCCATACTGTGCACATTAACCAGTTGTCGGAATGTGTGTGCAAATCCGTTAAGTTGGAAAAAAACGAAGAACTTTTTGTCTAACGTTATGCATGTTACAGTTGTTTACGTTCTGTATTCATTACATTGTTTCTACTTCACTATACCTATTTATACTGTTTTGTGGCAAAATAAACGTAACCTGGTAAAATTTCAGTTTGCTGCTTTAATTTTGGATACCAGTCTACTTGATGATGATGACACAGGCGGTGTATATTGCACTGTAAAGCATTTAAAGTTATCTGAAAGTATTCATTTATTCACTTGTGCTTGCGAGATAAAGCGCAGCCATGGAGAGAACGACACGGAGGTAGCGGGGAAAGATAAGACCAAACACCTGTAATCTTTCCAATCGAGGGAGCAGTGCTACTAAAATAAAAAAAAATAAAAAAAAAAATAAAAAAAAAAAAAAAAACTCTCTCATACCGACGGAGGTAACAAATTATCAACGCTCCAAAGCCATTGCTACGAGAGTATCACAAAGCAGGTGCAAAGCAAAAGTCTGCAAGGGCTTGTAAGAAAAGCGGCTACCAGAAATTACTCCTGAGGGGGGAAACAGGGGTCGCCTGAGCGGCACTGCCGTCAGCCGCGTGGGAAAAGAAAGGAAACACGTAGCTCGACAAAGCGAGGCCGGTAATCGGGCGGCATTTCACCGGACTGTCGCCGGCGCCGCAGGACTGCCGAGCCTCCGCCGCCTTTCTAAAAAGCGGGAAGAAATCCGATTTCACAGCTCGCCACAAATGGTCATACACTACTGGCCATTAAAATTGCTACACCACGAAGATGACGTGCCACGGACGCGAATTTTACCGAGAGGAAGAAGATGCTGTGACATGCAAATGATTAGCTTTTCAGAGCATTCACACAAGGTTGGCGCCGGTGGCGACACCTACAACGTGCTGACATGAGGAACGTTTCCAACCGATGTCTCATACACAAACAGCAGTTGACAGGCGTTGCCTGGTGAAACGTTGTTGTGATGCCTCGTCTAAGGAGGAGAAATGCGTATCATCACGTTCTGACTTTGATAAAGGTCGGATTGTAGCCTATCGCGAATGCGGTTTATCGTATCGCGACATTGTTGCTCGCGTTGGTCGAGATCCAATGACTGTTAGCAGAATATGGAATCGGTGCGTTCAGGAGGGTAATACGGAACGCCGTGCTGGATCCCAACGCCCTCGTATCGCTAGCAGTCGAGATGACAGGCATCTTATCCGCATGGCTGTCACAACGGATCGTGCCGACACGTTTCGATCCGCGAGCCAACAGATGCGGACGTTTGCCAGACAAAAACCTTCTGCACGAACAGTTCGACGACGTTTTCAGCACCATGGACCATCAGCTCAGAGACCATGGCTGCGGTTACCCTTGACGCTGCATCACAGACAGGAGCGCCTACGATGGTGTACTCAACGACGAACCTGGACGCACGAATTGCAAAACGTCATATTTTCGGGTAAATCCAGGTTCTGTTTACAGCATCATAATGGTCAAATGGTTCAAATGGCTCTGAGCTCTATGGGACTTCACATCTATGGTCATCAGTCCTGTAGAACTTAGAGCTACCTAAACCTAACTAACCTAAGGACATCACACAACACCCAGTCACCACGAGGTCATGATGGTCGCATCCGTGTTTGACGACATCGCGGTGAACACACATTGGAAGCGTGTATTCGTCATCGCCATACTGGCGTATCACTCGACGTGATGGTACGGGGTGCCATTGGTTACACGTCTCGGTCACCTCTTGTTCGCATTGACGGCACTTTGAACTGTGGACATTACATTTCAGATGTCTTACGACCCGTGGCTCTACCCTTCATTTGATCCCTGCAAAACCCTACATTTCAGCACGATAATGCACGACCGCATGTTGCAGGTCCTGTACTGGCCTTTTTGGATAGAGAAAATGTTCGACTGCTGCCCTGGCCAGCACATTCTCCAGATCTCTCACCAATTGAAAACGTCTCGTCAATGGTGGCCGAGCAATACGCCAGTCACTACTCTTGATGAACTGTGGTATCTTGTTGAAGCTGCATGGGCAGCAGTACCTGTTAACTGCACGTCGTAGTTTTCCTAGCCAGAAACGAAAGCTTTGGAACGAAAGCTTTGAGTCTTGATGTGTACTCTGCTTTCTTGGAAACTGCACTAAGAACATTGTATCAATGAATATGTGTAACATAGCTTACGGGACAAAAAAATGGTTCAAATGGCTCTGAGCACTATGGGACGGAACATCTATTGACATCAGTCCCCTAGAACTTAGAACTACTTAAACCTGACTAACCTAAGGACAACACACGACACCCAGCCACCACGAGGCAGAGAAAATTCCTGATCCCGCCGGGAATCGAACCCGGGAACCCGAGCGCGGGAAGCGAGAACGCTACCGCACGAGCTTATGGGACAGTGCAATGCACTTCGTTGTCCGCTCAACTGCACTTCCAAATTTGCAAATGAATTCTCAGCGCTGGAAAGATGACCTATTGCCCCTGCAATTAAGTGAGTATACATCGATTTCGTAATTGCGATCAGCTATCGATAAAACCTGCTCGATCATTATCTCATATTCACAAGACACGCTAAGGGTTCCAAGAATGCGGCTGAAAACACTAAAGTTTCTTCTTTTCCTCTTCACAGGAAATAACAAGCGTTGACGAAATTTTCAGACCAAACGAGAACAGCGAAAACTGTGACAGCCTTTCAGCTTTGAAAAAGAGTAGTGATATGTAGTGTAATCTAAGTATATACTCATTCATCTATTGTCAACACAACTGTCAACTCACAGCTTACTATGCACAAAGGTTAGTTTATACAATATAACAATACAAGGCTACTATAAAGGAGTCATTCGTTTTCCAAATTCTGTTATTTTGCAAAGAATTACACGTATAATGCATAAACAGGACTGATGCATGAATAGAATCATCAACACGGCAAGTTTACATTATGCCTAGCATATGGCGTTAGCACAGTGGCCTTGAAAAATGCCGACAAAGCAAGAACAGAGATCTTGTGTGTTGGAATATGCAGGATGTTTATCTATTACAACAAGGTAGCGTGCATTCAGAAAGAATTATGGTAAAGAACCGCCACGTGATGAGACCATTATGCGTTGATGTAGACAATTTAAGGGCGCGGGTTGTCTCTGTGAATAGAAATGTACCTGTCGAGTAAGAGTGCCAGAGGCAACCGGGGAGAGGGTGAGAGGAAGTTTTGCGCGCAGTCCAAAAAAATCAGCGGGCGCGCAAGCCACAAACTCTGGATACCGCAGCAAACTGTGTGGAAGATTCTGCGACGGCGGTTACATTTCAAACCGTGTAGTCTGCAGCTCTTGCAACAATTAGACAGGGAGATTATGGCTGGTGCCTTAATTTTGTATCTCAATGCAGAAAGCGCTTGAGAATGAACATTTCGCCTCGAAGTTCGTATTCTGCGACGAAGCGACCTTCCATTATCTGTTTAGTGTAACCGCCACAATGTGAGAACATGAGGCACTAATAATCGTGACGACATTTCATGCATGAACGACATTCGCCGGACGTTAACGTTTTCTGCGCAATGTCACAGACTAAGCTGTAGGGGCCGTTTTTCTTCTGTGAGACAACTATCTGTTATCTAGATATGTTGCAGCTGTTGTTTCCACAACTGATTGTTAAGTCCGAGAATTTTTTCTTACAAGAATACGGGTCACCCCGCCCCCTTCCCTCCCACTAGAGGATCAATGTTCTTCGCTACCTAAACGACGATCTTCCGCATCGCGGGATTCATAGTGGAGAAGATGCTGTGGCTCTGTTCCCTTGACTCACAGGTCGCCTGCCCTAAAGCGCCTTTGTAGGTGCATACAGGACCGTGTTTACTTACCGCCATTGCCTAGAACTCGGGAAAGCTCAGAGAAGACTACAATGCCGCTGCGGTGGCCATTTACACGTAAAGTACTGGATGAACTTGACCTCCACTTGGGCGTGTGTCGTGTGACCACGGAGGCACTCATAGAATACTTGTCGAGTGATTTGCAAACTTGGTGAGTTTTCGGTTCTATTCATGCATCAATCATATCTGTACATGTAATACTTTGGAAAATACAGAGCTCTGAAAACGAATGAATAATTCACAGTAGCCCTGTAAAATACAGTATAACTTTTGTTTCATTTCTGTTTTCTGTGAACATTTCCCATGCGTTATCTTTGCAAAGTAATGATTAATAAATAATGAGGCTGAAAATTGGCTATGAATTCCTCTAACGTTTCTCAAATACCAAACATTCAGATCTTGCACGGTAATCACGTCAGCACAAATACTTTAAAATAGTTAAAAAGAACTAAGGCAATACGTATTTGGTGCTTGAGGGTTTGCTGCCATTCGTCGCAATGGAATTTGCTTGTGCTATTGAAAAGCTCAGCACATTTACGCCATAGCTTTTTTACAGCGCGCAGTGTACTGTGAAAAAAGTGTTTTATGATTCTGCAGTTCCGTTTACCTCTGTTCTGTAACGGGCATTCGTAACGGCCTGCCTGACCTGCTACTCGTCTCAAGGCTACGTGCAAGATTAGCACTGTCGTTTTCGCAATACTGTCTGTCTACATTGCAGTATTACGAGTGTATTCTTCCAAGATGTGTTCTAGTATAGACCGAGTTGGTCCCAGGGGACAGAAGCTCCTATGGGAAACCTACTCCACCACAAAGGTCAAACCGTCAACGTTGTGGAAAAATAAGGCGGTATGGTTCTCACTTCAGAATTTGAGGTGAGTTAACGGCACGATTTCCCAACTGTTGATTATAAACGTTTTCCAGTTTACATTATAACAGAAATAGATCTGAAGACCAAGAGGGATGACGTGCGTAACGAAAGGAATACATTTAATCACTACTCAAAAACATGTATAACAAGCAGATATAGCTGTTCTCCGGTCAACATAGAGAGCTCCTCTAGCTGTGAAATTATGGATATCGAAAACGGTATTTTGTTTTTACTTTCCTGCTAGCCTCTAGCAGAATGTGTCAGGAATCTTCGTTTCTGCTGGTAGTAACCAGCAGCAAAAAATGACGCCACTAAAATTACTGAAACTACGAGCAGGCGTGTGTAGATATGTTTTCTAGTGGCTTCCAATGTATACCCTTTCCATGGGTTTCGTAGCCACTCTCAGAGTATGCCACTATGTCAACATTCGCAAACTACATCATTTCTTTTGAATGTCAGTATTCCTGGTTCTAGATTTAGTACATTTTATTTACCTGTTATGTAACGCTTTAAGTGGAGTCAACAAAAACCAGTAAGTCAGTTAAGCACAGATACAGACAGTCATGCTTCTTCTACACAGTACACTCCTTTCGCGCAAGGAACAAACTGCACATGGCGTCTGTAGAGGGGAAAAAGCTTATAAGCAACTGAATCGGAAATGGTGTCACATTTAAATAGCGTTCGTACGACCGACGAAATAGCTGACATTGTGGCTAAAATAGCATAAATTAGTCGAAAAACCGCCACGAGGAAACAGGTAATCCCTTTAGTCGTTGATATACACATGGTTAAAAGTGGATATGTTCGAATCTACACGTGTAAAAGAAGGTCATATAAAACTTAAAACTATCATGCAAAGACCATCAACAACTGGCCCTTGCGTCAAATCGCTCAAACACACAGGTCAACATTTTATAACGACTGCTAATCTGTAACGAATAAAACCCTTGGGAATCCTCCCTACATCCCGCATCTTGAACCAGAAAGCGAAGGGATGGTTGAAAGAAAAAAAATCCTGCTGAGGTGACATCACCAACATGCCCAGCTGTCATAGACTGGTTTCTCAATGTTGCACATATCGACTGTAGTGAAAATTGTTTTCAAAAAGATATAATAAATTGACTAAAATATAGTGCATCTGTTCATTTTAAACATCTGCCAGTAGTTGCTCATAACATTAACGTTTCTCCAAGTTTTTTTGTGTTGTAATTAGCTGGCTGTGAATAGTTTGTGTCGTAACATTAAAGTTATTAGAAATTTCCTGTATTCTTTTCAGAATAGTTTTATTTCTGCAAATAAGAGCAACTTCTTGCCATTGTCTCTGTGGTGTTATCGTTAGCGCCGTTGGGACTAACTCTGAGGTTTTCCAGGCACTTCAGTTTTTTATAGACTGCGCGAAGTCAAATGACAGGTTGCTCGAAAACATAAGCTGGGAAACTGCCGCGCAAAGCTCCGAAGCGGCTTGAACCACACGACTGAAGCACTGCAATTACTACTGTAAATCATTGTTAACTGGAAGCACACTGTAGAAAGTTTCTCTTTTTTATCTTTGTCTTTCCATTTAAAATTGGTTTTTGGATTCCAATAATTCTAAATGATATGCTCTCATGTACTTTTGAGTACCTTAGATTTGTAAGGCATCAAACGATGTCAATACATCCACAGTACGTATCGACGATCGATCTAGAAACAAATAATTACTATCGAGAGTCTTCTGTTTTCAAAAAAAATCTTAACACTAAAATAGCGAAAACATTTTAAGTTACATAATGATCCGTTGAGACGTGTATGATTCCTCGCCACATGGATCAGATAGCTGGGAGTAGCGATATCGAGCGATTTGTGGTAAGGTGATTATCAGAAAATAGACTATCACGAAATCAGTCCACCGTGAAAATTCTGCGAAAGTATTGCACGTTTCGTAATAGTTTGTTTTGAAAGCAAAGCAATCGAGCAGCCTGCTTTCTGTATAGAAGGGGGAAGGGACATTCGGTCATGCGTCTGATGCAACAGCGGCAGGAAATGAAGGCGCACGTAGCGCACCGGGAGGGGGGGGGGGGGGGGGAGGGGAGGGGGGAATAGTGCAATGAACGGTTCTCTGGATTCTCATTGGCGGGGCGCGGGGTTCAAAGCCTCGCCCGGTTCAGGATTATCCTTTGTTCTCCTAGATAGTTTCCATATGACCTCGTCGTCGACGGAACATTAGACCTATATCTACATTAGTTTCCTTTCCAGCAGGCAACGCACCACGTTACGCCGGTTCTGTAATACAGTTCATCACATGTTCATCTGTGCAGAATGAGAGACGCAGATGTATCTCAGAAACCTTCAAGGCAGTGCTCAAAAGACAATTCTAAATTATTCCACTGTTGCCAATCGTTTAAAGGGGCACGTCATAATCGTCGTGGATTCCAAGCGCTATTGACACAACCCGATACTTGTTAAGACAAGGATACATTTAGACCGGTGGAAGTGTAGAGGGTTAATTGTAAGACGTAACATCCCTTTTATTTAGTGAACGGTTACACATATCGAAACGCGGTTTTCAGCAAGTGTAGGAGCTTCGAGGGGCACGTGTGCTTTTGTTTGGTTGATGTTTTTAGCGCTGTTATCAACTGAGATATTGACCCAGTTAAGTACATTTCTTTAAATGGAACAGCATACTTTTTATAGCTGCACTCGATAGCTCTTGAGAAGACAATTACAGTGAACAGAGTTCATTAATGTTGACGTGGAAACCTGTCGTAAAAAAAATAAAATGATCGAGGAATGTTCTAGAATGTGAGAGTATGGTGGCCGGAATCGGCATAAGCGATGCAAACACTGCCATCAGGCGTCTCGGGCCAGGCTGCGGTAGTTGTATACCGTAAGATACGCCTGCGCTAAGAGAATAAAGCTTATTTCACCTTGAACCAACTTACGACCTAGATGCAGGTTCACCTACGAATGTTGTATATGGAAATATGACCTAGGCCAGAATCTAGCGGATCACAAGAGGCGTAGGAAAACTAGTTCACATTTGTGTATCCTGCAAGATTTACCTGAGCTGCAACAGAGGAATCAATTGCTCATTCTTCAAAAATAAGGAGGTTTTGTACCCTGCAAAAAGCAACTACTGTATGAAATATCAAATTTTTAGAAGGAAGATTTGACATCTCTTTTCCTGTACGTGGCTGTGTGCTTCTTCTGGTAAAATACATGCTGTCGGACAACTGTCTCTACCTACACTGATCTAAATGATATGGGATACACTCGTTGAACTACATACTTTATTAAAAATACTTTGCTGGCAACCTGTACAATGCAAAATAAGCATTTCTTAACGAAACGTCGTTTCATGCTGAACGTAAGGGCGGTATGGCAGGGTTACCAATTACGTGGAGTACACGCTGTCTACTTTTTGACATTGCAATGAATTTTCGTGCTCTGGCAAATGAAATAAACAATTCACTAACCACCCATATCACATAACATACCGTAAGACAAAATGTATCTTCCAACAAAATAACTTTACCCTTTATTTAGGCATATGTTCAAACTGTTGACCATGGACTGAAAGGCTCATTTGCAATCGCCATTCGCAACAACGATGAATGGACGTATGAGGGTAATCCCAAAAGTAATGTCTCCTATTTTTTATAAGTACATAGATCTGTTTATTTCTGAAATGGTTTACATCGATTTACAGCTTGAACACTTAGCTATTTTTCGACACAATCACCATTTTTGTCGAAGTATTTTTGTAGACGCTGTGGCAGTTTTTATATACCCATGTCATACCAGCTCGTCGCCAAAGAAAGTTATGAACCTCTTCTTTCATCTCGTCGTCGAAGCTGAATCGCTTTCTGGCCAAATGTTCTTTTAACCTAGGGAACAGGTGATAGTCACTGGTCTATAGGGTGGGTTAGTGATTATGTTCCACTGAAACTGCTGCAGGAGAGCAACGGTTTACCGAACGATGTGTGGGCGAGCGTTGTCATGGAGAATGTGTACGCCCTTGCTGCAACATTCCTCTTCTCCGGCTCTGAACTGCCCGTTGCAGTATTTCAGAGTGTCACAGTACCTGTCAGCGTGTTAATTGTGGTCCCAGCGATTTAGCTCCGACGACGAGGTGAAAGAAGAGGTTCATAACTAAAACTTTCTGAACAGCATGGCGGCGGGCTGGTATGACATGGGCATACAAAAACTGACACAGAGTCTACAAAAATGCATCGACAGAAATGGTGATTATGTCGAAAAATAGCTAAATGTTCAAGCTGTAAACTGATGTAAACCATTGTAGAAATAAACGCCCGCATCTCGTGGTCGTGCGGTAGCGTTCGCGCTTCCCACACCCGGGTTCCCGGGTTCGATTCCCGGCGGGGTCAGGGATTTTCTCTGCCTCGTGATGGCTGGGTGTTGTGTGATGTCCTTAGGTTAGTTAGATTTAAGTAGTTCTACGTTCTAGGGGACTGATGACCATAGATGTTAAGTCCCATAGTGCTCAGAGCCATTTGAACCATTTGAAATAAACGAGTCTAGAGCTTATAAAAAATAGGAGACCTTACTTTTGGGATTACCCTCGTAATTACAGTGGGAGATATGGCAGAGCATGCCCTGCAGATTCGATGACACATATCGTCTGGCGTAGTTGGGACTTCGTCGAAGACAGTATGTTTCAGTGCTCTCCAAAGAAAGAAATCGAGAGGCGTCAAATCGGGGGACCTCGAAGGCCATTTGACAACAGAATTTCGTCCCATCCAGCGCTCAAGAAAATTCCCATTCAGTATTTGCGTCGCAACACGGGACGAGTGAGGTGGACAACCGTCGTGTTGCAGCCACATACGCTGGCGAATATCCAGTGGTACCTCTTCTGAAACAACCGGCAGAATGTTCGTCAGAAACTGTGCTTACGAATGTCCATTGGGAGATGAAGTAAGGTCCTCTGATGCCACACCGTACGTTTACTCTCCACTGCCGTTGATGTTGCACCTGACGAAGCCAGTGTGCATTTTCGGCTGCCCTGTAGCGCATGTTGTGCAAATTTACATTAGAGTGGTTAGTAAACGTTGCTTCTTCGGTAAAGAGAACACGTTGAAAAAACTCAGGGTCGTCCCTCAGTTGCTGAGGTAAAAACCGACAAAATTCTGTACGGCGTTAGGAACCACGGTCGACGAGTGCTCGATGTAGTGGCAGATGAGAGAGGTGAAAACTGTGTCGATGCAGGATGTGAATGACATTCGTCTGTCTGATTCCAAATTCCTTGGCAATATGCCTCGCACCACTGCCAGAGCAGCTTCTTCGTGTTCTGTGGCAGCCACACTCTTCATTCTTGTCCTCTTACTGACGTTCAAGCAGCCTGTCCGCACTAGCGTCTTAATAGTGTAGTTGCCTGGCGTGTCGAACACTGGCGATACGGATAGATAGCCCTATACCGCTGTACTGGTTTTACTGCATTTCTTGTACATCGACCATATAAAAGCAGTATAGTATACAACTTGTCACTGGTGCACACGTTTGCACGTAACGAATGTTGAAGCAGAAATGGGCAGTGCAGACAAGTATAAAGACAAATGTGTTGACATCCGGACACAGAATAGCACGAGAGCTCTGCTTGGTGGTGTTTGTACCGCTAATGCCGTTCTGGCCGCCGTGCTCCCACATTCTGGGCACTTCTCGAGTTCTTTTACGACAGGTTTCAACGTCAATATTAACAACCGCTATGTTGTTGTTGTTGTGGTCTTCAGTCCTGAGACTGGTTAGATGCAGCTCTCCATGCTACTCTATCTTGTGCAAGCTTCATCATCTCCCAGTACCTACTGCAACCTATGTCCTTCTGAATCTGCTTAGTGTAGTCATCTCTTGGTCTCCCTCTACGATTTTTACCCTCCATGCTGCCCTCCAATACTAAGTTGGTGATCCCCTGATGCCTCAGAACATGTCCTACCAACCAATCCCTCCTTCTGGTCAAGTTGTGCCACAAACTTCTCTTCTTCCCAATCCTGTTCAATACTTCCTCATTAGTTATGTGATCTACCCATCTAATCTTCAGCATTCTTCTGTAGCACCACATTTCGAAAGCTTCTATTCTCTTCCTGTCCAAACTGTTTAGCGTCCATGTTTCACTTCAATACATGGCTACACTCCATACAAATACTTTCAGAAATGACTTCCCGACACTTAAATCTATACTCGATGTTAACAAATTTCTCTTCTTCAGAAACGCTTTCCTTGCCATTGCCAGTCTACATTTTATATCCTCTCTACTTCAACCATCATCAGTTATTTTGCTCCCCAAATAGCAAAACTCCTTTACTACTTTAAGTGTCTCATTTCCTAATCTAATTCCCTCAGCAAAACCCAACTTAATTCGCCTACATTCCATTATCCTCGTTTTGCTTTTGTTGATGCTCATCTTATATCCTCCTTTCAAGACACTATCCAGTGTAGAAAAGTAAAAAGACAAATGTGTTGACATCCGGACACAGAATAGCACGAGAGCTCTGTTTGGTGGTGTTTGTACCGCTAATACCGTTCTGGCCGCCGTGCTCACATTCTAGGGCACTTCTCGGGTTCTTTCATGACAGGTTTCAACGTCAATATTAACAACCGCTATATCACTATAATTCTCTTCTCAAGAGCTATAGACTGTAGTTGTAAAAAGCATACGGTTTTATTTAAAAAAAGCCGTTATCAGCAGATATATTGATATCTGCTGATACCGGATAAGTGCCCAATGACGCTCTAACATTTGCGATAAACCGCGTTTCAACATGTGTAACCGTTCAAAATAAAAGGGATGTTATGTCTTACGTAGCTCTGTTTTATAGCACTATCAGTTTCAAGAAAAAAAACACGCGTTGCTTGTAGAACGCCAACAGAATTCTATGGCGGCTACTGGAATACAATAAATGGGTATTTCCCCTCCAATAATGTTTCACTGAGTGAGTGTTGCTTAAATAGTGACCGCTATGAATGCGTACTGCGTAACTCTACATTGCTCGGCTGCTCCTGTGGCTAGTATTATACACAACATCGAGAAAACGTTTTTCACTCAACAAGTGCCACTATTTTTCAAACAGCTACTGCCGTAGCAAATCGTACAATTGTAATTATGTGCTATCTGGCTCAGAATAGATGTACGAAACAAGTTGAAGCTTGATAAGGCTTGGCGAATAATTTACTTGTTCTCACAAAGCAAATGCCTGTGTATATTTCGTTGGAGATAGTAGCTTATAAACAGGTATGAATGTCTCAATAATATCAATTGGAGCATAACTGATAAACGTAGCTCAGGCAGCTAGATATACGAAATACCATTATTTCTGGTTCATTATCATGTCTAAATAAAACGTCGAATGAGTGGATACTTAAGAAATGGAACTGAATCATCTCCCCTGAATTACGTTTATACTGTGACCACCATTGGCGGTCCCTCGTAACTTACAGGCAGAGGAGGTCTCTTCTGAAGGTGAAATAATAGCAGTAGTAGCAAGTACCCGTCTTCAAGTCAACCTATTATTCGCTTGCATGTTTACGTCTTCTTCAGGTTAGTAGGGTGAAACTCGTACTTTCTGATACGCTAATGCAATTTTTATCGAAAAAAATTAGTGTCGACATCGACGGGTGTCAATCTGACAAAAATAATTCTTGCGCTTTCGACAGAAGATGTCATTTCGATACGCCTTGATTCTTTAAAGCGTCGAACTCCAGTGCATAAAACAGCTTTAGACTTGTGATTTGTTTGCAAATGAGTTAATGTGTTAAATATTTAACGTTAAGCACCCAAGAAAAAGAGTTTATCCTAGGTTTGTAATTATTTGTAAAGTTTTTTGTAAGTCGCTAGGAGCTCTCATTATCAAACACTGGATGAGTATAGTTTGGGTAATTTGCGCTCCATTTTAGCAAAAGCTAATGTTTATGAAGTCATATCTTCTGAACAACGAGTCTTGCAATAATAACAACGTGCAGGTACATTCAGTGGTCTATGTGGAAACTGTCTAGAAAGTGTGATGCGAATAGAGTTAGTAGTAAATGAGATATAAATTAAAACGTCATGCCTGGTGCTCAAGTTTTGATGAATTAACAGCGAAAATGTAGTAAACGGTAAACTTTTTCCTTTCGTCATTTTGTGGGGGTGGGGTCAGCTGGAATAAATTTCGTAGTGGTTAGAAATTGTGTATAAAGTTGTGTTGGAAGCTGCTAACTGCTCTCGTCGTCAGACACTGGATGAATATAGTCTGGGAATATGTACGTGCCGCGAGTTACGCTGCCTGAAGACATAATTATACAGTTTCTAACTTTACTGACACTTTAACTTAGTATTACACATCTTAATGAGCAGATTCGGACAATATTTAAACTTTGAAATTCGCTCAGTAATTATTTAAACTCCTTCCGAACAGGCTTCGGTAGGCCCAACAGTACCATCCGGCCGCCGTGTCATCCTCAGCCCACAGAGGTCGCTGGACGCGAATATGGAGGGGCATGTGGTCAGCACACCGCTATCCCGGCCGTATGTCAGTTTATGAGACCGGAGCCGCTACTTCTCAATAAAATAGCTCCTCAGTGTGCCTCACGAGGACTGAGTGCACCCCACTTGCCAACAGCGCTCGGCAGACCGGATGGTCACCCATCCAAGTGCTAGCCCAGACCGACAGCGCTTAACTTCTGTGATCCGACGGGAACCGATGTTACCACCGCGGCAAGGCCTTTAGCTCAATAATTGTATCAAATACCGAAAACCAAAGCTTTGTTGCCTCTGGAGGCCGTTAGGTACATAACGTGCAACTGCGACTGGGTGAACGTCCAGGGTTATTATAGTAATACGGATGCAGATTAGATGAGTCTAATTGGCATCCATTTCAGGAAAAGGCTCAATATCTGAGAAGTATGATACTATCTCTGGAAAAAAAGGAAAATCACTAAAATGTGACCCGTCTCTATGGATTCCCATAAAAGCGACACAGTGTAAGTAGGCTGTTTAGGTTCTTATATTGGTAACGCCAGTGCCACCTAGCGCTCTGTATGAAAATCACTGGCTGTGCTGTGTGCAGTCTGTAGCTGGTCGGCATTGTTGTAATACTCGCCTTTGTAGTGCTGGGCAGTTGGATGTTAACAGCGTATAGCGTTGCACAGTTGGAGGTGAGCCGTCAGCAGTGGTAGATGTGGGGAGAGAGATGGCGGAATTTTGAAAGTGGACGATCTGGACGTGTGTACAGCAGAAAGAGTAAATTTGTAATATTGGATTCATGGACTGATATATATATATATATATATATATATATATAAAATGACTTTTGAACACTATGAAGGTAAATACATTGTTTGTTCTCTATCGAAATCTTTCATTTGCTAACTATGCCTATGAGTAGTTAGTGCCTTCAGTAGTTTGAATCTTTTATTTAGCTGGCAGTAGTGGCGCTCGCTGTATTGCAGTAGTTCGAGTAACGAAGATTTTTGTGAGGTAAGTGATTTGTGAAACGTATAGGTTAATGTTAGTCAGGGCCATTCTTTTGTAGGGATTTTTTAAAGTCAGATTGCGTTGCGCTAAAAATATTGTGTGTCAGTTTAAGCACAGTCATGTATAACTTTTCTAAGGGGACGTTTCAACAGTGACATAACATGCAGGAGCGTTGTGTGACGTGCGAGCCATAATGCGTGATAGCCCACCATATCGCCAATCCGGTAAGTGTGCTGCCGCCTTATCTATAGTCTGTTCATCGTTAGAACAACCCTGATGTAAGCATTACGCTGGGTGTTGTTCCGCCGTTTGCTATTACCTCCAACTGAATATTAATAATGTTTCGTTTAATCTGTTCCAGTTGTTTTATTACAACACTTCTCACAGATAGATATCTGAAAATGCTGGAACACCGAAATCATTCTCATCAAAAACATTAAAATAATATATTCGCAAATGGATTAGACTAAATATTACACCTACACATAATTAATAACATCGACAAACAGGAGAATACAATACAACTTGAAATGTCATTTAAATTTTAAAAGTGATAAATTAATATACAGTGATAGTCGGCAACATGCTTTTCAAGGAAACAACGGGAACCCTATTTTAGCTTAGTAAAAGAGCATCAAAAAACTATTTTTTTCCGGTTACTTCTCAAAACCATTGGGACCTATCAGTTTTTCACTGCTTTTTAACGGTGTTCCTATTCTGTGCTTCACAAAAGAAAACGGCGCAGTTTGAGCCATTCCCACAGTACACATGAGAAACACGAACGAGTGAGAAGCATTTCAATGATTGCGTGCGTTTTTGTTCAGAAGCGGTTGGGGAGGGGGACAGACTTCCCGCCATTTTCTTCGATACTCACAACCGGAGAGGTTTTTTTTGCACCCTCCAACCCTGCAGATGTTTCTTCAGGATCACGTATATAACTGAACGCCCCTGTACAGGAAGGTGACCACTTACTAACTGAGAAATGGTGAGCAGTGCATTGTCACATACGAAGGCTGATTTTCCTCCACACACTCCATTTACTCTGAAGTGCACAACAGGTGATGTCATTTCGATCAACATAAAAAAGAGTGGAATGGAACTCACAACCTTGTGAATACAAATCGGTTAGTATATCCACTACGCAACCATAATTTGATAGATTTGGAAATATTTTTATAATGATACTATACCATGTTTGTCAAATTTATTAAAAAGCGCGTGAAAACTCGAGTTTCAGCATTTCATGTTCAAAGGAGCAATAGAGACAGTAATTACAAACCAAGCTGACGTGTACCGATCATAACGTCGTGCGCAAATTTGTTCAGAGAAAGTGACTGTACAATGAGATTTAAAGTAAGAAATACATGGCGTAAGCATTTTGCTTTACTGATCACCAAAACCATTGCTGTATGTTAATGCTTTAGAACGTCTTAAAATTTCATTAACGGTAATACAACAAAAAATGTCTAATACATAATGAGGGTCTACTTCCAATGGCGCAACAACACCCGGATCATCTACTACGACCGCTGACCAATCGCCGCGAATGTGTTTCTTTACATCAGGATCATTCTTACCATGAATCGAGTAAGTGTGACGTTTCGCCCTCCACTATAGCCCGCAGTTGTAAGTAGAACAGATGCTCGGAGGCATGTACTGTGTAAACTGTCGTGCAAAATACACTGATTCTCCTGTCGAGGTATTTTCGACTCTCCCAATTTCCGAAACTAACAGACTTGACTCCCTCCTACACATTTCTGTACAATGAACCAGAAAATGTACATGTAGTATGTAACGGGTTAGTCTAGACTCACGTCACTGGAAGGAGAAATGTAGTCGTCGGGATATTTGCGAGTAACGTAGCCAGTGCCTTACCGTTGCGCTATCTCTCTCGCCACAATGAACAAAGACGATAGATAAGATTACACAAAAGTGACTGTGCCTCTTAGCCTTTCTAATGTGTCCATCGCCAGCCTAACTTAATAAACGCTATTATAAGAATGAGTTAAATGTTATCAGCTTAACTGTAAAGTGTATGTAGGATATCTTTTTATAGCATAAAAATAACATTTTCTAGTTGAGGGAACTCGCACACAAAGGTATGCGAACTTTTTGTTACTCAAGTTAAATAATCTGTAGACGTACAATACAGATTCCATTTCTTGAATGTTGCGCATCTAATACCTACTCGATCTCCTCTATTCTATATTTGGTAAGTTCTGCAGCCTCTGCTCATCTGTCTTCCGGCAAAACTTTCAAATTTTAGATTGCTGTAGCAAAGCGTGGCAGATACATACGTCTCATTAGTGGACCGGTGTTTCTACGTGCCTCTCCGAGTCCCTTTTCTACGTGACACAGGGAAACAAATGAAGTTTAAGGTTGAAAAAGAACCTAACTGTGTTTTTTTCTAACTGTATTTATTCTGAACCGCTTTTCGGCTTCCTGGACCACCATTAGGAAACAACTGAGTAGTGTCCACTAAACAACTTTAGATACAAAAATATTACCAACTCTCACAGAATCTTTGGTCATGACATTATGTGAGAAATGACAAATCCAGCCGATCACTCATGCTATGAATTAAACTTCTTAAATTCGATTTTACACGATGGACACTTACACTGATACCCGCTATTTATGAAGAGGTTCGCAGCATTCCTGATCTAAGCGAGTCTTGGGTCACGGTACACTGTTTCTCTGAAAGTGGGCGCTGATTAATAACAGACATTTGTTTTTCCCCCAGGTCTGTCCATCAGCAGAATTTTTTACTGTCTTGTAGGACTTCAAGCGAATAGGTTCTTTAACTGGTTAAGTAGTTGCTAACAAATTCAAACATTATTTTATCCATGGAAGATTTCCGAGTTTCGCCCTTCTTCAATAGGGTTTACGTAGTGACAAGTCGTAAGTCAATTTCAGGCTCCAATCGCTTTTTGACACTAAGGATAGATTCTCGCTTGTAATCTTTGACCGACAGCAACAATTATTGCGAAAACTACTATGGCTATTAAGTCAAAGGAAAATACGAACTTACGACTTCCAAACGGAGTATACACTGGTAAGGCAGCGCGACGTTGAAAACAACCTTGATACTGACCGCTGCTTTAATATTATCGCGGACTGTCGTAATAATGACAAACTCTTATTACACAGTTATTAAACTCAGGAAAGTTCATCTGGATTCGTGGTTCACTGAAGAAAGGTAAAATGTGCGATACGGAACAACACGAAACGAAATTCCTGTTTTGTTAAAAATGAGTCAGTCATGTTTGCGGCTTAATAATTTCGCTTATGAAAAAATATTGCTGTGATTTCAGATGCATCATCTAAAATCATGTAAAATAAACTACTGGAAATGTAAAAAAATTGATAAAAATCGGAAAGAGTGTTACAACTGGTATAAAAATCAAATGGCTCTGAGGACTATGGGACTTAACTTCTGAGGCCATCAGTCCCCTAGAACTTAGAACTACTTAAACCTAACTAACCTAAGGACATCACACACATCCATGCCCGAGGCAGGATTCGAACCTGCGACCGTAGCGGTCGCGCGGTTCCAGGCTGTAGCGCCTAGAACCGCTCAGTCACCCCGGCCGGCACAACTGGTATAAATAAATGCTTTTCACAAGTAATTCAAAATACACTGTTGCAAATTGCAACTGGACCGAGAAGTGCTTTCACGACTTCATGACCTTGTAATGTAAACACAAAAGATCAGCCGGCAGAGGATGAAAGAAACTCTATCCACCGCATGTGCAACCTTAACGCGAGCTCGTTAAGTGTTCGGTGAGGAGAGGTTAGTAAGTTCTCCTGACCTCCAGGGTCACCTGGTTTCTTAGCTGGGGCCCCTACACACAGGAAGAGCTACAGTTACGTTAGCGATGGCCATAACCATCATTTTCTGCAAAGGGCAGTTCTCCTGTTCATTAAATAGTCTAAACTCACTGCTTTGTCCGAAAATAAGTAAATCCCGTGACGCTTTATTTAGGTCACTCTGGATTATTAATGACGACTTTTTATTTTTTTAAAGTGCAGTGTGCTGTATTAAATAAAAAATCTGATGTTCTTCCATGAAGTAGCGCTGTTAGAGTCTTCTCGTAATCCCTAACAAAAAGCCAACGTACGCAGAATTTTGGACAAACTGGAAACGTTAAAAGTTAAAGAACATTTGTGGTGGACACATTTGTACATCTTTTAAGAGTCACAAGCATCGTGCTGGAAAGTATTTGTTGTTGTTGTGGTCTTCAGTCCAGAGATTAGTTTGATGCAGCTCTCCATGCTACTCTCTCCTGTGCAAGCTTCTTCATCTCCTAGTACCTATTGCAACCTACCACTTTCTGAATCTGCTTGGTGTATTCATCTCTTGGTCTCCCTTTACGATTTTTATTCTCCACACTGCCCTTCGATACTAAATTGGTGAACCCTTGTTGCCTCAGAGTATGCCCTACCAACTGATCCCTTCTTCTAGTCAAGTTGTGCCACAAACTCGTCTTCTTTCCAATTCTATTCAATACCTCCTCATTAGTTATGTGATCTACCGATTTAATCTTCAGCTTTCTTCTGTAGCACCGCATTTAGAAAGCTTCTATTCTCTTCTTGTCCAAACTATTTATCGTCCATGTTTTACTTCTATACATGGCTACACTCCATACAAATACTTTCAGAAACGACTTCCTGACACTTAAATCTATATTCGATGGTAACAAATTTCTCTTCTTCAGAAATGCTTTCCTTGCCATTGCCAGTCTACATTTTACATCTTCTGTAATTCCACTATCATCAGTTATTTTACTCCCCAAATAGCAAAACTCATCTAGTACTCTAAGTGTCTTATTTCCTAATCTAGTTCCGTCAGCACCACCCGACTTAATTCGACTACATTCCATTATCCTCGTTTTGCTTTTGTTGATGTTCATCTTATATCCTCCTTTCAAGACACTGTCCATTCCGTTCAACTGCTCTTCCAGATCCTTTGCTGTCTCTGTCACAATTACAATGTCATCGGCGAACCTCAAAGTTTTTATTTCTTTTCCATGAATTTTAATACCTACTCTGAATTTTTCTTTTGTTTCCTTTACTGCTTGCTCAATATACAAATTGAATAACATCGGGGAGAGGCTATAACCCTGTCTCACTCCCTTCCCAACCACTGCTTCCCTTTCATGCCCCTCAACTCTTACAACTACCATCTGGTTTCTGCACAAATTGTAAATAGCCTTTCGCTCCCTGTATTTTACCCCTGCCACCTTAAGAACTTGAAAGAGAGTATTCCAGTCAACACTGCCAAAGGCAAAGTATTTACAATTTTCAAATTCAGATCTCTCATATCCAGTCTTTCATTTTCTTCTGTATTCCCCCTTGGAAAATTTCACATAAGAGTTTCTTGTCGAATGTCTTGAAAAAAATCGGAACAGGACGTTCACTGGAAATTCTGGGATTCAAGATATCTCCATCCACTTCCTCGTGGCATCTGGGGATGGCCTTTGAGGGCCAGGGGCGGGAGCGGTTGTGTCATAGGGGAGATGTGTCAAAAAATGCAATAAGGGAATCACAGATTCTGCAAACAGAATGTAGTTTTTTCCCAATACTTTTGAAAAATTTAGAGAATTGGCTTTTGAAGTTGACTGCGGAATTATTCTACTGCCTCCAACGTCCATTTTGCGTACGACACCACTAAAATAAGGTAAATCAGGGCTCCTACGGAGCCATATAGAAAGTTGTGTTTCCAGAATGAGATTTTCACTCTGCAGCGGAGTGTGCGCTGATATGAATCTTCCGTAAAGTTTGGGAGGTAGGAGGCGAGATACTGGCGGAAGTAAAGCTGTGAGGACGGGGCGTGAGTCGTGCTTGGGTAGCTCAGTTGGTAGAGCACTTGCCTGCGAGAAGCAAAGGTCCCGAGTTGGAGTGTCGGTCCCGCGCACAGTCGTATTTCCGTAGTAGTGTTACAAGGCACCCTCCGCCATGCCCCACACGGTGGGTCGCGGAGTATGTATGTCGATGTACGTGTAGGTGTAGATACAGATCCACCAGTTTATACCCGCACGACGCCGCAGTGTGGAAGGCCGGACTGGTGGTCCTTGGAAAGCGGAAGCCGGCGGGCCGTTGACACGGCGGAGTGCTGAGCGAGCGCTGCATGAGCCGGCGCCCACGTCTCCGCATTCCTGCGGCACGGACGTCACCAGCCCACACCCCCCACACGGCCGCACACCCCCAAGTGACATCTACATGGATACTCCGCAAATCGCACTCAAGTGCCTCGCAGAGACAATCTCGTATAGCGCGCGGAAAGAACCTCTTTCCGCACGAGCTGCGATTTCTTTCATTTCATCTTGGTGATCGTTCCGCCCTATGTAGGTCGGTGTCAACAAAATATTTTCGCATTCAGAGGAGAAAGTTGGTGTTTGGTATTTCGTGAGAAGATTCCATCGCAACGAAAAAAGCCTTTCTTTCAATGATGTCCAGCCCAAATCCTGTATCATTTCTCTGACGCTCTCTCCCATATTTCGCGATAATACAAAACGTGCCGACCTACTTTGAACTTTTTCGGCGTACTCCGTCAGTCCTATCTGGTAATGATCCCACACGGCGCAGCAGTATCCTAAAAGAGGACGGACAAGCATAGTGTAGGCAGACTCCTTAGTAGACCTGTTACATTTTCTAAGTGTCCTGCCAATAAACCGTAGTCTTTGGGTAGCCTCCCCCACAACATTTACTATAGGTTCCTTCCAATTTAAGTAGTTAGTAATTGTAATACCTAGATAATTTAGTTGAATTTACAGCTTTTAGATTAGACTGATTTATCGTGTAACCGAAGTTTAACCAATTCCTTTCGGCACTCATGTGGATGACCTGACACTTTTCGTTATTTAGGGTCAACTGCCACTTTTCGCACCATTACGATATTTCTTCTAAATCGTTCTGAGGAAAAAAAAAGGTTTCAAATGGCTCTCAGTACTATGGGACTTAACTTCTGAGGTCACGAGACCCCTAGAACTTAGAACTAAAGAAACCTAACTAACCTAAGGGCATCACAACATCCATGCCCGAGGCAGGATTCGAACCTGTGACCGTAGCGGTCGTGCGGTTCCAGACTGTAGCCCCTAGAATCGTTTTGCAGTTTGTTTTGATGTTCTGATGACTTTATTAGTTGATAAACGACAGCGTCACCCGCAAACAACCGAAGACGGCTGCTCAGATTGTCTCCCAAATCGTTTATATAGATAAGGAACAGCAAAGGACCTATAACACTACCTTGGGGAATGCCACAAATCACTTACGTTTTACTCGATGACTTTCCGTCAATTACTACGAACTGTGACCTCTCTGACAGGAAGTCACTATCCAGTCACGTAAATGAGACGATATTCCATAAGCACGCAATTTTACTACGAACCGCTTGTGTGCTACAGTGTCAAAAGTCTTCCGGAACTACAGAAATACGGAATCGATCTGAAATCCCTTGTCAATAGCACTCAGCACTTCATGTGAATAAAGAGCAAGTTGTGTTTCACAGGAACGATGTTTTCTAATCCCATGTTGACTGTGTGTCAATAGACCGTCTTTATCAGGTGAGATGCGGAACCATAAAAATCATTTGAAAATGGAAGGATTCAGAGTGACGCCTGTGAGTGAATTATCTGACAACGGCGTGGAGCAGCGAGGAATAGTCTGCAGTACGTAGCTGGCACAATTCCCAAATGCCGTCTCTCGCTCACGAGTGCAAATATCTGTTGAATGTGCGATACATCGTAGTTCACAAAAGGGGAATGTGGTTTTCTAGTCAAAGGAAAATACCCATTACGCGCTTGGGTAGGAAAGGAAACCAACTTATTTTATGATATGGTCTACAGTGTCATCACGATACCTCTTCCGAACATATTTTATTTAGTGATATTGTAAACATGGTCATAACCACTGCTGAAGATAAAGGAAAAAACATATGCGGTTTCAGCAGAATAGACATCGAGCACACTTTGCTACTGAGGTGCGTCAGTTTGCTTGATGAGCAGTTTCGAGGCCGCTGGATTGGCCGTGGTTAAGCAACATTTCCAGCCCAACACAAAGCTCGAGCCATTCCACGTCAGGCAGCTTGTCATGGGGAATACGCACGGCTTGTGTGGCTGGACGTCGATGCAAGATATGAATAACCGCGCAAAACTATTGAGGAAGTCTTCCGTGTGCGCATAACTTCTGAGATTATCCGCAATGTCAAAACAGGAGATGGAGATGCACAGATCTCTCCGTAAGGCGTGAAGGTGCAAATACAGGTACGCTGTTTGGGTCTGGGAGTACGGAGACTTAACGGACACGATGTAGTTTCCGCTCTGTGTTTGGTGGAGTGTACGGTCTGTCAATCACATGGTGGTGGATTATCTTTATCAGCATCGGAAACTGACACAGCTGAACACTGAATTTGATGTGCAAGAGCATTTGATTGTTCTTCTTCATCTTCAGGTTCCTCTCTGCTTTTAAAATCTCCAATGAGCGGTTCTAGGCGCTTCAGTCCGGAACCGCGCGACTGCTACGATCGCAGGTTCGAATCCTGCCTCGGACATGGATGTGTGTGATGTCCTTAGGTTAGTTAGGTTTAAGTAGTTCTAACTGTAGGGGACTGATGACCACAGCAGTTGAGTCCCATAGTGCTCAGAGCCATTTGACCCTTTGAAGACAGTCCTCATCATTGACTTCATCGGTTTTAGAATTAAGGCCTTCAGAATCTGAACTGGAGAGCATACGATGTATTTCGGTAATATCCTTTCCTTTTGTAAGGTCGAAATTCTGTTTTCGAGATATCATTTTTTCACCCATAAAAAGTCAGTTTACTGATTATTTTCAATTATCCACTGCAATTGTTGAAAACAATAGGTAATTTAAGCTTCATAAGTAACATTGTTATAATTTCTTTGTTGAAAATAGTATAAATATACTATATTTGACATCATAATTACAGGTATAAATAATCTTAGTCCCGAAATTCCTTAGACAGATTATGCTACACAGGGGTGCACATGTACCACGAAGGCTAAATAATATAAAAAGGAAACACTGTTGACTCTTTGAAGGTAACAAACACTGTTGACTCTTCGAAGGTAACATACGTACTGATTTGTTAAGGCTTGAAACTACTGGAAAGCGCAGAACTGCAGTGCTACAGTGTATCTGTCGGCTATTACTACAATTTTTGGAAGTGCTGGGTTACAGGTGTGCCACCAATAGCATTAAAGGGTTAACAATGCCAGAACCATCGAACGTTTCTTCTCAGAACGCACTGTGTCGAGGATTAGGCGACAGCGTCGGCAGTTTCCGTCCAGTTGCTCCCTCAGATCGGTATCACAAGAAAGAATGAAGGGATAATTTAACCGATGCGTACAACTGCAACCGAATGGGTAGACTGTTTTCCAACCAGCGAATGAATCGGCTGTTACCATCACAAAGGTTTCACAGACGGTAGTACTTCATTACGAGCGTTTTATAGGAGCTGTGGATGATTTTCATTTCTTCAGTATTCTCTCTGTCAATGTCATTGTGGCCTTTCAGCCCAAATCGCCTCGGATGTATATCCCTAGAAATTTGAGGGTTGTGACTAACTTCAATGACTGATAGATGATAGTATAAACAAACAATATGGAACCTTTCCGGCCAGTTCACGTACATTGCGCCACGTTTATTTATGTTCAAGATGAAGTACTAGACTTCGTAACAAAGTTGATCCTCCATAGTTTTCCAGAATTCCTTAGTTTTGCAATTACTCGACTTACCTGAATGCCTGTGAGTCGTCTGCGAACTATCTCAGGGATCGTCTGATGTTATCTACCAGGTCTTTTATACATGCAGTCAATAGTAACGATCCTATCACGCTTTCTAACGGCAGACCGGACACTATTTTCGCTTATGAGGGTTTCTCCTGATTAAGAACAACACCCTTATTACTGTTTGATAAGAAGTTTACATTCCAAATTCGCGCTTGTTCTGGTGCTCCGCAAGCACGTATTTTGTTACTGGCTGCTACATCGGAACTGCACGGTACTCATTCAGCGGATGAAGAAACACGGTGACAACTGGAGCGCCACGTCCACAACCTTCAGGGTGTAAAGGAGTGACTTTTTTACACGACTGGTGTTCGCAGATCTGTTTGTCGAGTTCCTGCCGTAGTCTACAGCACGACTTTTTTTTCTTAGTTTCCCGATGAGGAGTGCGGCTATTGTTAGCGCTGCAATCGCATGGCTTGCCCATTAACTCAAGGCGAGATCTCGAGACGCGCTTTTAATGATGCTGTGTGTGTTGCAAGAGGACCATTTGCAAATGAAGTACCGCTACTTGTTTTTAACAGTTCTATTGTTTGCGAACCGGAGGCAGATAATCGCACGTCTCCACCGTGGGAAGCAGTTCTGTGTCCTGTGACACGGTGAAGGCCATCAGACAGCTTTTCGGGTCAGTAGTACTACGCCTTACAACGCAGTTAAGTGCGGAGCTTATCAGCGCCGAAAACTCTCAGCAGTCGCAATTTAGTACCTGCGTCTTGTTCTGCTGCGGGCAATTAAATTCTTAGGGCGTTATCTGAAGATCACGAGACTTTCTCTTTAATTAACACTTTAATTTTTGTTGTACAACGCTTTTACTAATAGCGATTTCCTTGACATAGCCCGGCCTATTAACTCTGCTTCTCGTTATCACAAGAGGTTGCAGAAAACAGATTATACTCGATTTTTCAGCAAAAGACTGACATGAAGTTTCTGTATCAACCAGTTTACAAAGAAATGCGTTGTATAAAGAAAACTGACAGAACCATTCAGCGCACAAAGTATTCGCCGTTGCTAACGGTAATCGTGATATTGGCCTTTTGTTTGGCGAAGGTGAAAGTTAAATCACCAAAGCGACATTAATTTAGGATGTCCACGGTGTCCCTGGAAAACTTCTGTGCTATATCTTCTCTGATGTCCTGTCCACACCACTAATTCCTCCGAAGAAAGGCCAGGAATTAGTTTAAATGCGACGAGAATTTTGAAAGTAATCAATATCGATATGTATATAATTCTGCATGATTCCGTGGCATATATTCTTATTTATTGAGTAAAACTTCTTTTTTTCACCTAATATACACTCCTGGAAATGGAAAAAAGAACACATTGACACCGGTGTGTCAGACCCACCATACTTGCTCCGGACACTGCGAGAGGGCTGTACAAGCAATGATCACACGCACGGCACAGCGGACACACCAGGAACCGCGGTGTTGGCCGTCGAATGGCGCTAGCTGCGCAGCATTTGTGCACCGCCGCCGTCAGTGTCAGCCAGTTTGCCGTGGCATACGGAGCTCCATTGCAGTCTTTAACACTGGTAGCATGCCGCGACAGCGTGGACGTGAACCGTATGTGCAGTTGACGGACTTTGAGCGAGGGCGTATAGTGGGCATGCGGGAAGCCGGGTGGACGTACCGCCGAATTGCTCAACACGTGGGGCGTGAGGTCTCCACAGTACATCGATGTTGTCGCCAGTGGTCGGCGGAAGGTGCACGTGCCCGTCGACCTGGGACCGGACCGCACGGATGCACGCCAAGACCGTAGGATCCTACGCAGTGCCGTAGGGGACCGCACCGCCACTTCCCAGCAAATTAGGGACACTGTTGCTCCTGGGGTATCGGCGAGGACCATTCGCAACCGTCTCCATGAAGCTGGGCTTCGGTCCCGCACACCGTTAGGCCGTCTTCCGCTCACGCCCCAACATCGTGCAGCCCGCCTCCAGTGGTGTCGAGACAGGCGTGAATGGAGGGACGAATGGAGACGTGTCGTCTTCAGCGATGAGAGTCGCTTCTGCCTTGGTGCCAATGATGGTCGTATGCGTGTTTGGCGCCGTGCAGGTGAGCGCCACAATCAGGACTGCATACGACCGAGGCACACAGGGCCAACACCCGGCATCATGGTGTGGGGAGCGATCTCCTACACTGGCCGTACACCTCTGGTCATCGTCGAGGGGACACTGAATAGTACACGGTACATCCAAACCGTCATCGAACCCATAGTTCTACCATTCCTAGACCGGCAAGGGAACTTGCTGTTCCAACAGGACAATGCACATCCGCATGTATCCTGTGCCACCCAACGTGCTCTAGAAGGTGTAAGTCAACTACCCTGGCCAGCAAGATCTCCGGATCTGTCCCCCATTGAGCATGTTTGTGACTGGATGAAGCGTCGTCTCACGCGGTCTGCACGTCCAGCACGAACGCTGGTCCAACTGAGGCGCCAGGTGGAAATGGCATGGCAAGCCGTTCCACAGGACTACATCCAGCATCTCTACGCTCGTCTCCATGGGAGAATAGCAGCCTACATTGCTGCGAAAGGTGGATATACACTGTACTAGTGCCGACATTGTGCATGCTCTGTTGCCTGTGTCTATGTGCCTGTGGTTCTGTCAGTGTGATCATGTGATGTATCTGACCCCAGGAATGTGTCAATAAAGTTTCCCCTTCCTGGGACAATGAATTCACGGTGTTCTTATTTCAATTTCCAGTAGTGTACATATAATATGCTTCAGGTGCAATTTCCCTGTGTGACTTCAAACTATCCTGATCAAGAATTTTTTCTCTGCTGACGCTGTGAAACAGGTAGATGCTATGAGTCGCTTTGGATTCAATTCGCTGTAAATTCAGATATAGTGACTGTACTGTGTGGCCAAGAAAGCTCAAGCGTATAGATAACGCTCTTAAAACATCGAAAATATTTGGTCCCAGTTAACTGCAGTAATCAGTTTCGGTGGCCAGCAATCATGATGAATCGGTGAAAAAACCTAGTGCGTTGTTAACCTCGCCTGGCGCTTCCGGAAATTCGTCCATGAGACGATGCTCCAAACAAATGCATCGAAAGAGGTAACGTAGTGATTTAAGCCACGAGATCCGCATTGTACAAGAGTGGGGCTCAAATCCTCGCTTCGTAGTTTAGATTTTCCTGTGTTTGCGTAAATCGCATAGGCCAACTGTCATCAGGGAACCTACCAATTCCAGCCTGGTCGGATCCGAGCTTTGTCTTGATCTCTATTAAGTTCGTCGTAGATGGCGCCTTAATTATTTTCCTTCCTTCTGAGTAATCTCGGGTGGAATAATACTGTGACAGTTGCGCCGTGGTTTGAGGCTTCTCGGCTCATATAAGCCAGCTCCAGACTATACAGTTCATGCGTGCGTGTTGCTACTACATAATATTGCTTTTCAGAGTTCTTAATGATCGAAGATGAATATTGTAAAGGGAAAAGGGAAAAAAAGAATAAGAAAAGAAAGAAAGAAAGAAAGAAAGAAAAATGCTCTACGAGAAAAATAAATTCAGGTGGAGTGGCGAAAGAGGAGTTCTTTATCACACTCCAAAAAGGAATTCTGCAGTGCGGTTACCAGGAAACAAAAACGAAGCAAGACATGTAAAGAGTGTATTGGTTGCTCCGCAGCTGTGCTTTACAAAAGAAAATTTAGATTTGATTACGGAGTGCACTGACAAAGAAATGAAGGCTCAGAAATTTAAATAAAAAAAAACAAGCATGATAAAAATTACCTTAATGCAGCTCTTACAGTTAATAATGCATCGGAAACACTGATTATATTGAAATACAAGCTCTTATAAGATTGATTTACTGTGCTGGAGTGATAAAAATGGCAGGTGTGTTTACAAAAGAACTTTTTGAGGCAGACATTGGAATAGAAATATTTCGGTCAATCTTGCCTGAAGCGGTTTCAGTTTCTTAGTAAATTGTCTCAGATTCTATGACCAAGACACTCGAGTCTAGAGAAAACTGAGCGACTAATTGGCTCCTTTTCGGGAAGTATTTTAGCGCTCCATAAACAAAGTGAAAGAAGTATACATCCCTTCTGAATACACAACAACAGACGAACAATTAGTTGGATTTAAAGGCCGGTGTCCATTTAAAACGTATATTGCTTCCTAAACAGACAAGTATGGCATCAAGCTACTGATGTTTTGTAATGCTAAAATCTTTCATGTGATCGATGCAGAAGCGTGTACAGGCAAGGGATCTACACAAGATAATATAGCTCAGCACGAAGGAGAGAGAGCCAAATTCTTGCAATTTTCTCTTTCGCTGGTCATCTTACCCTTTTATCATACGCCGCCCCCCCCCCCCCCCCCCCCACAAAAAAAAAGAACAAGAATATTCTTATGCCCCCAAGTATGCACGAGAAAGGCGTGAAACACATGCAGTAGAACTCCGGAAATCATTCAGTTTTATAACTCTACCAAAAGAGGTGTTGGCACGCTAGACCCGTTATGTCATTCGTATTCTTGTGCTAGGAAAACTCGTTGCTCGCCCCTCTGGCTGTTTCATAATTTTGTTAAACATTACTAGATAAAGTCTGCGTTACTGTCGGGAAGGAGCTCTGCAGATGATAAGAAAATATTTCTGAACAGAAAATCTTGCCTAAGACTGTCTGTAGATATGACGCGAACACACATGTTAAGACGTTTAGAAAAACAGCTTTAAGAAGAGAACTCCGTCAAACCATCAGTCGTATTTCACATCTGCTAAATGAAGAAGAAGCTCAAGGAGTTCCAGAATTCATTTATTTTTAAATAAAACAATTCAACATTTTAAAAGTCCTTTTGTAAGTAGGCTGTTTACGTTTTTATGTTGATAACGCCATTTAGCGCTCTATATGAAATCACTGACTGTGCTGTGTGCAGTCTGAGGCTGGTCGGCATTGTTGGAATTTACTATTGTAGTGTTGGGCAGTTGGCTGTTAACAGCGCGTAGCGTGGCGCAGTTGGAGGTGAGCCGCCAGCAGTGGTGGACGTGGGGAGAGAGATGGCGGAGTTTTGAGAGCGGATGATCTTGACGTGTGTCCTTCACAGACAGTAAATTTGTAAGACCGGATGTCATGAACTGATATGACTTTTGAACACTATTAAGGTAAACACATTGTTTGTTCTCTATCAAAATGTTTCATTTGCTAAGTATACCTATCAGTAGTTAGAATCTTTTATTCAGCAGTATTGGTGCACGCTGTATTGCAGTAGTTCGAGTAACGAAGATTTTTGTGAGGTAAGTGATTCATGAAAGGTATAGGTTATTGTTAGTCAGGGCCATTCTTTTGTAGGGATTTTTCATAATCAGATTGCGTTGCGCTAAAAATATTGTGTGCCAGTTTAAGCACAGTCATTTATAATTTTTCTAAGGGGACGTTTCACTTTTTTTATTTGGGGTTCAGCTGTACCTCAGTGCAACAGACCTTTCGATGAAAATAAGTGTAGCATTCTAGGGTTAAATATATATTGTTGACTGCACTCTATTATAACAGTCGTTACTGTTATTGTCATTGTGATATTTGCTTTTTATTGAGTGCCAATAAGTAGTTCTTAGTTCAGTTTTTCGTCCATATTTATGAACAGGCGCTTAATAGTGAGCTTCGTGTCTGCTTCAAAGTGACAGAACGCTCAGTGGCCTGGGAATGGAAGAAAACATATGAGTGCATGAAAAGTGATCCTCAAGATAAATTCAAATAGGAAAAAACCTTCCGACAAATCAAAGCGGATGCTCAAAAAACGAGTGATAAAGTCACCAAAAAACTAAAAATAATTGTATCTTATATGGTTTCGTTTCGCGTCATCTCAGAATGTACCGAAAGAGAAATACCAATGACGAGAGAGAACCAGCGGGAAGAGACAGATAGAGCTTAACTAAGTTTAAATAATCAAGCAATTATTCATTTATATAGAGGTAAATTTTTTAATGTAGCACCAGTTATTAACCTTTTCCCACCACCCAAAATTCCATATTTAATGCCAGATGTACGAAAAATTCGTATTTAAGTAAATAAACACATACATTTTGAAGAAACCTAAGTTTTAGAAATGTACTTTTTATTCAGCTGTAGCCCTTATGCAAGCAGTTATTCAGCCCGGCATTGATTGAGTGAGTGCTGGACGTTCTCCCCAGGGATATCTGGACGTTCTCCCCAGGGATATTGGCTCAAATTCTGTTCAGTTGCCGCGTTAGATCGTCAAAATCCCGAGCTGATTGGAGGGCCCTACCTATAATGCTCCACCTACCTATCATGCTCCACCAACGCTCTCAATTGGGGGTGAGATCCGGGGATTTTGATGGCCAGGGCAGGGTTTGGCAAGCACGAAGACAGGCAGTAGAAATCTCACCGTGTGCGGCCGGGCATTATCTTGCTGAAATGTAACTCTTGGATGGCTTGCTATGAAGAGCAACAAAACGGGGCGCAGAATATCGGAGACGTACCGACGCGCTCTAAGGGTGCTGCGGGTGACAACCACAGGGGCCGAGCTATAAAAACAAATGGCAGCGCTGACCTTCACTCCTGGTTGTCGGGCGAACCTCAAGCTGGTATCCCACCGCCGTCCGGGGCGTCCCCAGACACGTCTTCGGCCTGGAATCTCATTGACTGGAGTAGAACTGCCTCCAGCGACGAATCCAGCTTCGATATGGCCCCGATGACCAGCCAAGACGTGCCTGGAGGCGTCCTGGACAGCGCCGGGAGTCTGGTTTGCTAACCCCTACGGCACCTCGCTCGGTAAGACCGTCTCATACATACAGTGCCACCATAAATGGAATTGCATCGCTTCCCGCAACCGCTTGGAAGGATGATTTTGTGTTGATGGCTTGTACCATTTCCATGAACAAGCAGTTGGAAGAGCAATCAAAACAAACTCGATGCTTGATGGGTAAGTGATGTGTGAGAAATGTTAGAGAACAGCAACTTAATATTACTGTAGGTACAGTTACATCTGAGCAGACACGCAAATAGTAATGAAGACACGGATTGTTTCCGATGGCCGTATACTTTCGGTGGAAGCAGTTCGATGTAGCTCTCAAAAATACTCAAGAAAAACTACTTAGAAGTTTTCCAGAGGAAGGTCGCCCTCTCTGAGGAACAGGTGGCTCTGTGGTAGAATGCTCGTCCGCCGCATGGGAGATCTGGGTTCGATTCCTGACCGGTAGGGTTGTTTTGGGGGAGGAGACCAGACAGCGAGGTCATCGGTCTTATCGGATTAGGGAAGGACGGGGAAGGAAGTCGGCCGTGCCCTTTGAAAGGAACCATGCCGGCATTTGCCTGTAGCGATTTTAGGGAAATCACGGAAAACCTAAATCAGGATGGCCAGGCGCGGGATTGAACCGTCGTCCTCCCGAATGCGAGTCCAGTGTTTAACCACTGCGCCACCTCGCTCGGTGATTCCTGACTGTGATAAATTTTTAAAGGAAGGTGCATATTCCATGAGCATTTCCACAAAGAGTAAAATACGTGAAGATAACACAAATTTAATGTGTAATCTTTTTGTTTAAACGATCTTCATTAATAATCTTTACTAATGTCAGTAATTAAGATTTTTTGTATGTATTGATAGTTGGGTTTAAGTAATAAGAGGAGGTCCATTTTTTATGAAAATTATAATTAGAAGTGTTTTAATTAACTTATATTTAATACATTCTATATTAAATAACTTAGGTATTCGAACTAAACGGATAAAAAATCAAAAATGATAATGAAGGAACCGAGCCTCGAACCAGCGATCCAGTGATTACCAATGTCGAACGATACTAATTTTTATCCATCGTCATATATTTTACGTTTCATGGAAAATATTATAAAACATTCACCTTTATTAAAAATTTCCTCCGGCCTGGAGTACAATCTAAGCGTGTCTCACAGCCCATTTGAGTATCCCACAGTAAAAGTAAAGTTAAGTCGTATGGCACAAATGGGTGGAAGACCTTCTAACAGCAGGTTAGGCTGCCTAATTCATGTTTCCCCTATCCCTCGCGCCTTCGGACACCCAAGTGTATCTGTTAAGTGTAAGTTACACTATATATATATATATATATATATATATATATATATATATATATATATATATATATATATATATATATATATATAAGTGTATGTTGGTGTTTGAGACGACGAGAGATGGGAGAACGTGAAGCCCGTTGCTGGCATATAGCCTACCACCCTCCAAGAGCACCAAAGGGCCGCTGATCTTAACATCCCCATCCGACGGAAGACGTGTGATTTTGAGGAGCGCTCAGCTGCACGCTCACCAGTGCCCGTACAAAGTCCCAATTTTTACGCAGTCCATCCGACTGGAGGACCACTATCATTGGTGTCGCATGGCCGCATGATCTGGCGAGACGCTGCGGAGAGATTTGCAATTCAGTTCAAGACAGCACAAAGATTAGTGATCAAAGCCTTCACGCCACCACCCTTCCTGTCGCCTCTACCTTAAAGACAAAAGGAACATTGTCAACAGTGTGCGGCATACCCGACGGTCACCCACCCGAGCACTGGCCACGCCCAAGGTTGCTTAAGTTCGGTGATCTCGCGGGACTCTAGTACCCAACTCGGCACAGACGGTGACCTATCCCATGCTGTAACGTTACGACTGCGAATTTGCTTTCGAGAACATTCAACTGCGCATTTGCTTTCGACTTTGGATGAGGTGAAGGTCGTTCGCTGTAATACTTGGATTTGCAGAGCAGATTTCCAGGCGGCAGGAAGGCGAGCTGGACCTGTTAGAAACGCCGTCCACCCTCTTTGAGATGTGCGTCAGTCGGGCCTAATTAGCTGCGAGAGCACGTGCCGGCCAGACAGCCTCCAATCACGGCCGCTTCCGGCTGCCCCGGCGAGTTTTCACCTCTGCAGCTCTGCAGACACACCGCGGCACAACACACGGCGACCTCGTTGCCTGCTTACGGGCGCCTCTTCACGTTCCCGACACCATCCGCTTATGTGCCAGCGATCGGCGGCATGCTATTCGCATTCAGTACGAAATTACACTGCTCGCCATTACAACTGCAGCAGCGCGAGGCTGCATGCGAAAGACACGACAAAGGGCACGAACTAACTGTGCTTCGTGCTTGGGGAAGATAATGATTAGCATTTCAGTACAACCGACGAACTGGGTAGGAGTGTCGCCATCTGCATCCTGTGGACAAAGAAGGATTAAGCGGCGGGATTCTGATTCAGGAATGGAATTTGAATGCTGTTTGTTTGTGAGGAGATCGCGTTATGAAAAAGCGATGTTTAGCAACAGGTTTCGGAATTCAGCTGTGGCAGGGTCGAGAGCTACCGAGACCCTGCATCGCGGTAACGCGCCCTCTTCTAGCATGGAATCCGTCTCGTGGATTAATGAAGAGGGTTAGCCTGAATGTGGTTTTTACGCAGTTTCCCTCAATCCCTCCATTCATCTCATCTCCTTTCAGTACAAATTGCGACACTCACCATCATAATTCCTGTCCTCCTTGGTAAAGCCAACTCCACTCGCCAAACATCTGCAGTAAATTTTCTCTCCTTTTCGTTGTGCTTTACAGTTGTTTCTGGCCCTTTTAAGACTTTGCCTTCGTCATCATACGTCAATCTAGCGCTTCCCTTTCAGCATCGGCATATGGTTGTCCTTAAGAAGCCCCTTTGACACTCGCGACTTTCTTGTCTCACTCGACTATTCGTCGCAAGTGAGTCTGTTGCAACTCTGCATGTGTTTTATTCCTGTACTGAGACTCGCCTGGCGCGAGTAGCCGTTGTCGTTTACACGTCAGCGCCACAACTGCTAGTGTTGTGAAAACTGGCTGCTGTGTTGTTTGGTAAATGAACGGTTTAATTCAGATTATGAAGTAGCTGCCTTTCTAGGAAAAACTCTAAATATAGTAACAGAATATAGAAACGAACAATGATAAAAAGATATTACTAATGACTAAAGCAAAACAGCCGGCCAGAGTGGCCGAGCGGTTCTAGGCGCTACAGTCTGGGACCGCGCGACCGCCACGGTCGCAGGTTCGAATCCTGCCTTTGGCATGGATGTGTGTGATGTCCTTAGGTTAGTTAGGTTTAAGTAGTTGTAAGTTCTAGGGGACTGATGATCTCAGAAGTTAAGTCCCATAGTGCTCAGAGCCATTTGAACCATTTTTTAACTAAAGCAAAACCCCTACTGGATGTTCTTGACAAAGGTCATAAGGCAAATTCTCCACACTTTTGACAGCTGAAAGAATAGGAAATGTTTGGAAGAACTATTTCAATACAACTACATATACTTGGTGGCGAAAAATATATCCTTAGAAAACATGAAACAATATACACAGGGCGCTAAATAGCGCCGTTTTATTTTATCCTTATTCTGAGTGCCGTATAACATCCAAAATTATTTTTCTCGTTAAGTAGATATGATTTCTCCATTGTTGAAATAATTTGCAACAAAACAGTTTTATCTATTTATGTTCTTGTTAACGCATACCCTAGACTTTTTCTTTTCGCAGGTAGGTATTGTGCAGTGCAAATATCTTTTTGCTTTTAGATATTTCCTCTGTCTTGTGGGAGAACAGTAGTAGGAAACATACCAAGCCCTCGTGCAACTTCACAATGTGTCACAGAAAAACAAAGAAAATAACAAAATAATGACGAAAGAGACACAAAATCCACTACTATGACAGGAATAAGGCCGGCAAGAATGGTTTAACTTCCTATATAACCAGACGAAGTGTAATCGCAATCTGTAGCATACTCAAGATTTTACAGCTCCACGCTCGGCGCAGTCATTTGATCACTGAAGCCACGGATCCACTAGTGGCTGATTCAGCAAGCACGTGGTGTGCAACCAGGAGTAGTCGACTCTGACCAGAGAGTCGCTCGTGCAAAACGGACTTTAGTGTGCCTTTCTGAGGTAACACTCGCGCAAAATAAGTTGATCCTCGGCGCGGTGACTGATGGGAGGGACTTTAAATGGGAAATGTCTTTACAGTCGCTCCCATGAGCCACCGCGCCAAGCGCTGAGGATCAATTTAGTGAGCGCCTACAGTAGTGCGTTCATTTACCAACGGCAAACCGTGAAAGGAACGATATCCTCGAGGAATTCTTCAAACTTCATAAATGAAAACGTTGTTCGTAGAAAGTAAAATTGGAGGAGTTCCGCAATTGAGGAAAGCGAGAATTTACTGCACAAGTTTGGTGGCTAGAAGTAAGAAAGTACAACCCACAGGCTAGCCTTAAAAAATACTACCATCTGCTTGATTTTCTAAAGCAAATAAAAAATTTACCAACACTTGATGAATTACTTCGCTTGAAATAATGGCCACAATTTAAGATGAAAATCTTTCAAGCTTTACCGAACCTTTTGTGTGTATCACACATGTGCAAGCAAAGCGGTTCAGGTGAACGAGTATAGGCACACCCGATAGAATGGTTCCATTCGTTATGTATAGCAGTCTACTTGTCCTTTACTTATGATTATGTTCTGGCTATATTAAAGAGCTGCATGAGACCACCCTTAGAGTCTTCTGAATGAATCAGTAATGTTGTAGTGAAATGTTAACATAATATACTTTGTGCCTGGTGTTGGTGTTTTAATTCTACTGACTTCAGAGCATTTCTTGGCTTTCACGGACTGGCAATACGAACGTTAAACCCTTCATGCAAGCTACACTTTAACAGTGATGTATAGGGGTAAAATATTACGTTCACTACGTCCGAATCAACCAAGTTAGCCGGCCGCAGTGGTCTCGCGGTTCTAGGCGCGCAGTCCGGAACCGTGCGACTGCTACGGTCGCAGGTTCGAATCCTGCCTCGGGCATGGATGTGTGTGATGTTCTTAGGTTAGTTAGGTTTAAGTAGTTCTAAGTTCTAAGGGACTGATGACCACAGCAGTGGAGTCCCCTAGTGCTCAGAGCCATTTGAACCAACCAAGTTATACAATGCCATTATTAGCTGCGTGAAAGTGTAGAAATTTCATTTTATAACCATCAAAAATATCTCGTCTGTGAGTCGTATACTCATCAAAATACAAGACAGTAACTGTGTCTTTCTGTGAGCGTTAAGTGCCATAAAGGCATTCTGCAGATGACTTGAATGACGCGCAACACAAATGCTTCAGCTGTTGCGAATGCGATACATGAATAGACAAGCAGGCTATTTATTATACGGTCTCACAGGTTTTCTCGACGTGACTGATTAACGGTGTGTTTTCGTATGTTCTTTTTCTTCAGGTTCTGCGTACCGCGCGTAGGTTCAAGTGGCTCTGAGCACTAAAGGACTGAACATCTGAGGTCATCAGTCCCCTACAACTTAGAACTACTTAAACCTAACTAACCTAAGGACATCACACACATCCATGCCCGAGGAAGGATTCCAACCTGCGACCGTAGCAGCAGCGCAATTCCAGACTGAAGCGCCTAGAACCGCTCGGTCACCGCGGCACGCCGCGCGTATCAACTCGTTGCCTGCGTGGACACCGACCAGACTGTGAGGTATTGTTGGTGTCGCGAATCCCTGCGCCCGCTACGCCCTTCGATGCCCATTTGTTGGTCATTTGTTTTTCGGAATACGTACTGATGATGTGTGAAACGCACACGTTGGAAAACCTAACAATCCGGGACGGATGTTCCAATTACTTAAGCATAGCTTGGAATCGGAACTTCAATTTAATTCGTCGTCCTGAAAAAGCTGGGAGAATGTGCGCTTTACGAAATAATAGTACTAGTTAAGAACCACAAATGAGTAGCAAATGAATATGAAAGGGTGTGGCGGTAGCCGGGAGTCGAACTCTTCTATAAATAGCGGCAACACGCGCAATAGTTCAGTCTGATAGCAGCCCAGGCGGCAAGCGCGTTAGTTAATATAAATTTAATATTAAATGGATAATACTATTCATCCTCCCAAGGCTTTTGGGATGTTTGCCTTCATTGCTAGTCAAAAGCTGGTACTGGAAACCCTCTTCCAACTCTGCCCAAAAGTGGCTTCCAGTGGCAAAGTACTGACAGCTCGTCTGGAAGGTCCCTCGCTCTACAGTGAGTGGTTACTCGAAAAGACCGCTCAACCGGGAGAATGTAAAAAAAGTTATGATCCGTATGTACACCATTTAGGCTGTTATGCTTTGCATATTTCATAGCATAATGAATCGCAGTAGCATACTCACCTCGATACATAGACGAGTTCATTTATCTCTGTGGGCGGAAAAATGTTATCACCAGTAACAGTAGCCGAAAGTTATTTTGACGATACACAAAAACGTTGAGCTGATCTCCAGGTGCACTTTCTGAATACTTGTAACGGCTTTCCCAAGCACTAATCAGAACAGTGCCAGTTTAAGGCGAAACAAGAACACAGTGTCTAATAAATTTTTCATATAGATAATGCTGTAACTATAACGTAAGTGTGACGTAATTTCTGTCATATGTACCTTCTGTTATTTTGTTAATTTGGTCTTATAATTAAACTCCAAATAGTTAATTCAAAATAATTAAGAAGAGTACTGTAATTACGATGCAGTAAAAAGCTGGTCCCTGTCAGGGAAGTTTGCTATAGTATACAGTCAAAGAATGTTTGAAGAAAGGAGTTATGTCGCTTGGCGCGTAAGCGCGGAGTCGGGCACAAATAGTCTGTGGAGAGAGTTTCTAGCGACAAGTGGTCAAGTGCAGACGCGGTGCGCGGAAATGTAACGAATAAACTGTAAGAGTTTCTAATATATGGGTAGGTGTATTCTGTGGCCCCCTGTTGCAAATGGGCCCAGTAAATCGTCATCAAGAGTAGTTGATATTCAAGCAGACAACTGTAGGCTCAAAATTCTTATATGGATAATAAAAGAGCCTGTTGCCATTCATTGTCGACGAATGATGACTTACACCGATCCCGGCAGCAACTCATCATAGTAAGATCGAACAAATTTCATCTGTAGACTGTACAAGACTAGCCAGCGTAGTAGTTTTTCTTAACTGGATAACAGAGTGTTTCGTGCAGCAACTGTTCTAGTGGAAATCAACTTTACCTCAATCATTTACCTAACGGGGTGCTATTCTACCACCATTAACTACTCCGAGATTAACACCACCGAAAGAATAGTAAAATATTGAAAATAATGAGGTTATTTAATTTCGGTAATTAAGTTAAAAAGTGCAATTTATAAAACTAAGTACTATACAAAATGTCATTTAACAGCAGTAAACTTTATTTCTTGGTAGAACAACTGGTTAAAGAGTAATAACTACTAGTAAAAGAGTAAAGCAAATATTAGCTCGGAATAAGACATTTCATGCTGTTTGTGTGCATCGTAAGCTTTGCTCACATGCAAATTACGTTAACAGTGTAGTGTAAAATTACTTTATGTCCACGAAAAGAACGTTACTAACTTTTCACAAATAACTTACTTTAATAGAAGAGAAGTATTTATGAACTGAATTTCTAAAATCAGTAACGGTTTGGATTACAGTCAGTAATGCATAGCTGTTCATTTACCGAACTGTTTTGCCAACAATTAACTTTTACTTGCACGTGTTCAGTACAGATTATTTTGCTGGTTTTCTGATTAAGTCATCGTATTAACTGTGTGTTTTTACCACCGACCTCGGGCCAGTGCTTTTGCTTCAGTTCTCGCATGGTTACAATTCAATGATAAGTTGGTAATTACAGGTTATAAACAATTCATAATTATAACGTAATTTTTGCTGGCATAGTTATGTGGCTACAGTTGTTAAGCAATTTGCAATCTAAATTTATAACAGATGCAGTCTCTTTACTCCGGGTTTCACTAACTGTCATTTTTACCATTTTTGTCAAAATTTCTTTCACTCGTTATCCTGCAAAAATAGTCGCGCGATAACGATTCGGTTGTAACTGCATCTGCTTTTATTCGGATATTTATTGTTCTTCAGAATAGACGCCTTTCCCAAACAACAGGGAATAATAGTTGCATGTGTCACTTATAAAATACTTAATTCAAAAAAATGGTTCAAATGGCTCTGAGCAGTATGGGACTTAACATCTGAGGTCATCAGTCCCCTAGAACTTGGAACTACTTAAACGTAACTAGCCAAGGACATCACACACATCCATGCCCGATGCAGGTTTCGAACCTGCGACCGTAACAGTAGTGCGGTTCCAGACTGAAGCGCCTAGAACCGCTCGGCCCATTCCGGCCGGCCAATATTCTTAATTAACCGGAAGCGAAGGTCCGTTACAAGGGGAAACACTGGGACAACTATAATTAGTTTCCATAGCATAAAGTTGGCACAGGAATCTGACAACGTTGCAAAGGAAGGTCAATAATACGTACTCAGCACGAGGCCACAACAGCACCAGATAATAGGGGTCCGTCTTGGCTACGTTTTGCCAGGCACTTCCCAGAACCCCTGTGGCGAACAGCTGCAAGCGACGAGGCGAGCACATGTGGTGCGGCGTCGCATCGTCCAGGCCTGCGGGCCTAGCCTGCCCTTCCCGCGCGCACAACTCTCGCTGCCAAACAAACACCTGTCGCTAAGGCCGGTATTGCACTATCAAATTTCTTTGTCCCATATCTTTGTCAAAGAAATTTGATGCTGTAATAGGGAACTTTGTCAAATGTTGTAAAATATTTGATCAAATCTAGGGCCTCGCTGTAGATTTGATCAAACAAATCGCTTGTCTTCTGTTCTCTGCAATGTGACATGATACCACGTGGAGCGCTAGCATCGCTGCAGCGCTCTGTCGTCTGTAGTGTTTTTATAAACATTGCCGGTAAATACAATTGGTGTGAAGCGAAACTACAAAATCAATAGTGATGTATGAAGCTGATGAGGCGCTTTACAACGTGAGCCAGCCTGAATACAAAAATAGATTAAGAAGATTGGAGACTTGACCTGACCTGACCTGACCTAACCTAACCTAACCTAACCTAACTCTCTCCTGTAGCAAGGAATCGGAGTGTTACAGTGAGCCTGTCTTCTGCAGATATAGCAGTTCTTAAGTGAGTATTGTGCTTTGTGATGTATGGATAAGCTTCACTGAGCATATAAAGAAACGTATGCTCATCCATTCTTAGGCAATTGATGTCCGACTTGATGTACTCCACTATAAGCTCAGGTAACAAGTTTTGTTGAATGTTTTTATGTTGTCGTCGTAAAACCCGCGGATTCACCCAGGTACGTTTCCTTTTCTTCTCCCGCTTCTCTTCCACATGTGCACACATTGCAATTGTGGCACATGCAACTGCTTCGGTTAATAACAAGTTGTTGTTGTCAGCCATCTTGAACTGGACGAAAAATATGACAGTGTAATACCCCTTTTTAGCGCCACGTCAAAGATCTTCTTTGTCAATTATATTTGACAAATATTTGATCACATCTTTGACAAAGAAATTTGATAGTGTAATACCGGCTTACGCGCCGCTCACCCACACCGGTGTCCCCTGAGGAAGTGCGCCCAGCCGGTAACCTACAGCCACACCGCTGCCAAGCTTAGGGGGAGTGTTTCGTCTCTTATCTCCATATGAGATGCATATGGATCGTGCTCACGGCTAATTATCATAAGCTTAGCGGACATAACGTTACATCATTAAAAGAGCACACTGGCCGCTTTGGACCGCTGTCGACGATGGAGCTCTGGTACCACACAATCGTTCATCTGAGTGGAATCGGCACAGTAACATGGGACGGCGTGTGGAAATCTGACAGAATGGCGGAAAGGAGCCAACGTATTTGGGTGTGTCCACGACAAAACCGTGAACGAAATTGCCAGAACTGTTGGTCTTTCAACGCGGAGAGTCCTATTTGTATACGGCGAATAGTATACCACCACTTGAAGTCACGTAACACGGTGTAATAAAAAGGGGTCGCAGGAAAGTCTTCGCTGACAGCGGCGAGAGACGTTTGTCACGCGTTGTCAATGACATTCACTTTCAAACACGACAGGAATTGCTGCTGTCGGTGAATGTAACTCCATCTGAAGCAAACATTTCGATCAGAATTGCATACAGTGGACCTTTCGAGTCGGACACCTCGCCTCACAGTGGCACAGGAAACTCCTCGCCTTCCAGAGCGCAAACAACACAGAAACTGGACAGTAGCAAATATAACTGCGTAGGCTTCCGCGGCCGGAGACAGTCGACATAAAAGTTTTCTGGGTTTGGTACCGCGTAGTTTTTTTACATTACGACGCGGTACCAAACCCAGAAACCTTTTATGTCGACTGGACAGTAGCTATCTGGAAGCGTCTAGTGTGGTCCGACGAAACGCGCTGTCGGCTCTTTTCAAATTAATCACGGCGCGATTGCACCGACGTTCCAATAAAGCGTTTTATCCTCAGTGTGTGGAGGTTGTAATTCGGAGCGGACGTGCTTCCGTGGAGCTTTGGGGATGTTTTTCCCCACTACGATTTGGGTCCACTCATGAAGTTACTGCCGACATTAATCCAGGATTTTTATCTAAACAGTCTGGTGAACGAGCGTTGCCTTTTCTCTACATCTTCACGACCAGTGTGCTTTGAATAGGTGGCCGGGGTGGTCGAGTGGTTCTAGCGCTACAGTCTGGAACCACGCGACCGCTACGGCCGCAGGTTCGAATCCTGCCTCGGGCATGGATGTGTGTGATGTCCTTAGGTTAGTTAGGTTTAAGTAGTTCTAAGTTCTAGGGGACTGATGAGCTCAGCAGTTAAGTCCCATAGCGCTTAGGGCTCATTTTTTTGCAGTGAATACTCACACCCCTCCGCCACACACCGTCAGGTGGCTTGCGGAGTATGGATGTAGATGTAGATGTAGATGTCTCCAAAGACGAGAAAAGCCACATTCTTAGGACTGCACAAGTACGTTCCTAGTGTGACAAACATTCAATCACCTGTAGCAGCTCGATTGACCCGGTAAATCGTGCGACCTTAACTGCACGCGTGGGACCATTTGGAACTGGGGATCAAACGCAGCAGTCAACATTCCCATAATGTGGCAGCGCTACGAGGTCTACTCGTCGATAAGCGGCTTCCGACAGCATACCATATAAATTTACGGACTCGCTCAACTGAGGCCAGTTTCAAGGCCAGGAGCGGTGTTAGTATGTGTTACCGCGACGCCTCCTGGGGGCGGCTACGCAGCAGCTCTGCTGGACGCTGGAGGCGGCTGAGTGAGGGACGTCTGCGGAAGCGGGTCACGCAGTTCCTTCCGGGAAGGGCGGGCAAGAACCGCCGGCTCCCCATCCCGGCTGGTCCAGTCCAGTCCAGCCTCCCGCGGGAGCTGCGCCTGGAATGTGAAAGCGGTCCGCCGCCGCTCCGCACTTCTTCCTAGCGGCGAGCCGCATCCCGTCCCTGTCCGGGGCTGTCCGCGTTTCGTGTGAATACCGGCGGCCACGTCCGCACCGACTGATCTGGAGCTCTGCGCCGGACCGAGCCGGCGGCCTTTTCGCAGCCCCTCAGACCGCAATCTGCGCCCGTGTTTACCCAGCGGCACGGCCGCAGAAACCGCGTACCGTTTGCAAAACAGTGGTGATCCGGTCCCGTGCTCGAACGTAAAGTGATGACTGAATTCTTCAAGTCAGTCTCGAGCGTGGCGGCAGTGTGGGCCGTCCCACGTCGGAACGTGGAGTACAGCAGTATCGCGTCACTAGAGGACGACGCCTGCGATGAAATGGACCACACAGCGCTCTTAGCCTCCGTTAAACTTAGATAGTCAACTCTCCAGCGTTCATACGAGTGCTTAGGTGCTGGGACGTTTGATTAACAGGCTATGTCTCGCCGTAACTGTGTGCGAAACATTGACGATGAACAGTAAACACACGTAGAGAAACAGAACCATTTGAAATGTCGCATTACAGACGACACCTACAGCGTGTAGCTAATGAAGAAATACTCCAGCGAATGACACTGTACCACACAAGCGGCTTGTAGTGAAATTGCATGCCTATGGAATATCGTCTCAGTTATGTGACTGATCCGTGATATCCTGTCAGAGAGGTTACAGTTCGTAGTAACTGACGGAAAGTAATCGAGTAAAACAGAAGTTAGATGTAGATAGTGTCGGAAGTTCCATGCGGCTTTTCGCGGATGACGCTGTAGTATATAAGGAAGTTGCAGCATTAGAAAAAACTGCAGCGAAATGCAGGAAGATCTGCAGCGGATAGGCACTAGGTGCAGGGAGTAGCAACTGACCCTTAACGTAGACAAATGTAATTTATTGCGAATACATAGAAAGAAGGATTCTTTATTATATGATTATATGGTAGCGGAACAAACACTGGTAGCATTTACTTCTGTAAAGTATCTGGGAGTATGGGTACGGAACGATTTGAAGTAGAATGATCATATAAATTTAATTGTTGGTAAGGCGGGTACCAGGTTGAGATTCATTGGTAGAGTCCTTAGAAAATGTAGTCCATCAACAAAGGAGGTGGCTTACAAAACACTCGTTCGACCTGTACTTGAGTATTTCTCATCAGTGTGGGATCCGTACCAGGTCGGGTTGACAGAGGAGATAGTGAAGATCGAAAGAAGAGCGACGCGTTTCGTCACAGGGTTATTTGGTAAGCGTGATAGCGTTACGGGGATGTTTAGCAAACTCAAGTGACAGACTCTGCAAGAGAGGCGCTCTGCATCGTGGTGTAGCTTGCTGTCCAGGTTTCGAGAGGGTGTGTTTCTGGATGAGGTATCGAATACATTGCTTCCCCCTACTTATACCTCTCGAGGAGATCACGAATGTAAAATTAGAGAGATTCGAGCGCAGCGCGCACGGCGGCTTTCCGGCAGTCGTTCATCCCGCGAACCATACGCGACTGGAACAGGAAAGGGAGGTAATGACAGTGGCACGTAAAGTGCCCTCCGCCACGCACCGTTGGGTGGCTTGCGGAATATAGATGTAGATGAAGCGATTTCTGTCATTCCCCAAGTTAGAGTTATAGGCCCTTTGCTGTTCCTTATCTATATAAACGATTTGGGAGACAATCTGAACAGCCGTTTTAAGTTGGAGATGGTGGTGGGTGTTAGGATGTTTAAGGGGGACTAAACAGCTAAGGTTATCAGTCCCCCATAAGTTGGAGATGACGCTGTCGTTTATCGACTAATAAAGTCATCAGAAGACAAAAAAAAAATAATTGCAGAATGATTTAGAAAAGATATCTGAATGGTGCGAAAAGTGGCAGTTGACGCTAAATAACGAAAAGTGTGAAGTCATCCACAGGAGTGCTGAAAGGAACTCATTAAACTTTGGTTACACGATAAATCAGTCAGATCTAAAGGCCATAAATTCAACTAGATACCTAGGAATAACAATTACGAACAACTTAAATTGGAAGGAACACACAGAAAATGTTGTGGGGAAGGCTAACCAAAGACTGCGTTTCATCGGCAGGACACTTAGAAAATGTAACAGATCTAGTATAGAGACTGCCTGCACTACGCTTGTCGGTCCTCTTTTAGAATACTGCTGCGCGGTGTGGGATCCTTACCAGATAGGATTGACGGCGTACACCGAAAAAGTTCAAAGAAGGTCAGCACGTTTTGTATTATCGCGAAATAAGGGCGAGAGTGTCACTAATGATACAGGATTTGGCGTAGACATCATTAAAACAAATGTTTTTTTTTTTATTGCGGAGCGATCTTCTCACGAAATTCCCATCACCAACTTTCTCCTCCGAATGCGAAAATATTTTGTTGACGCCGATCAACATAGGGAGAAACGATCACAATGACAAAGTAAGGGAAATCAGAGCTCGCACGGAAAGATACTGGTGTTCGTTCTCTCCGCGCGCTATACGAGACTGGAATAATAGGGAATTGTGAAGGTGGTTCGGTAAACGCTCTGCCCAGGCACCTAAATGTGATTTGCAGAGTATCCATATAGATACAGAGAGAAGGAGTTTCACGCCACAAGTTCATAGCGCAGATAATGAGGTAATTGAGGGAAGTGTAGAGGCAGACAAAGGCTTGAAAACAGTAAGTTTTGGCAAGCAGCAGTTTGTGCAAGAAAGTAGGGACTTGCATTGGGATAGAGTAGCTTCGAGAGCTGCAGCAAACTACTCGCTGGACTGAAAACTACAACAACATACTTTACCCTTTGTTTCGCTGCCATTTTGTCAGTCATGCATCAGTCGTATTTAATATTATATTGCACTAGCCGACTGACTGACTGACTGTTCCGCGAGCTCTTGGAAGAATATTTTAAACAATATGAATCGAAACACACATTACACCAGTGTCGTACATGTTTTCATTCAGAACATAAAATATTATTTACACCACAGAGAAAAGTAATCGCTGGTGGAATTAACTTATCTGTGATTATAAATGCAAACAGTGATGAGACAAGTTCAGAGCAGTGAATGCTATCAGCCGTCGTCCGTCTTCCTGAGGCGTTCGGACTGCCATAACACACTGTCCGGAAGGAGCAGGAAAGTTGTGTTGATTTATTGACTGTCATAGACGCAGGGTGTACAGGCGCAGCTGTAGCTGAAAATGCGTAAGGTACTGAAAATACTTTTAAATACACACACTGGAATACTCCTACGGCGTAGTCTAGCTGCCGTTAGCTCTACGTCGCCATCCAGCCATTCATGAGACACTCATTACACCCGTCATACATAATTACTGTTGACTTTCAAATAGTTTTATATAGCCCTACAATGTATGTATCTGAAGCATAAAACAACGCATTTAAACATACGCTTGTCTACTATAAACATCAACTAGGCAGCAGCCCAAAACGCAGACATTTTGGACCTTTGTCCTTTTAGCAGCTTAACATTAAAGCATACCGAGCAAGAACCTATCACATGGATCCATATTCCTTAGCCGAGAGCATAACGTTAAATAGAACTTCAAAAATATCGTTAACATTGTGAGAGGTCCACTTTTACGTGGAGCCCAATTTAGTAACACAACTCATGAAAAATGACCTGAAACAATTGTCATATGTAGAAGAGATTGTATTTTTGACACCACTGAACCAAAGGTGTTGCCTGAGTGGGAGAATCGATTGCAAGTAAGAGCGCAGTTGTCGTTGCCCTCTGTTACAGGTAGGATGTAAGACAGCTAGTGGCTACCTAGGTGAATTTAGTTGTTGGTCTATGGACGCAGCATAGCACTATTTTTACAAAAAGACGTGACGAGTGATATTATTTGTGCTCACACAGAGCCACTAAATGTTAGGTCGTAGTTATGTCTATAAAAGTGTAACCTGTGTAGTATTAATTTGAAAGGCTATAAGATTATCAAGAATTGAAGTGATACTGATCAACAAATATTGACCACTGTCCATGGCAATTAGAGAAGAGTAATTAACTGATACTGTAACTCAAAGGGAAAGCAACTGGAACAAATTTGTATGGTAATGAAATTTTGTATACTTAGTTCTAAGTATGCCTCAACGCAATGTGGGTTTCGCTAATTTTTACAGCACTGACCCTTGAATGTGGGAATTAAGTATTTTACATCAGATTTAATGTATAGGTTGATTAAGTATACCCAATTTGTAATATTTTGTGTGTTTTGTAATTATGATACAGGGAACTTAGATTTTGGAATCTATTTTGTCAAACGATGTTAGACTTTTTGTCATGTAACAATCCAAGTTTCTTTTTTTTAAATTAAGATATTACGTGAGAATTGTAGAACAGTTGAGAAATTAATTGATTTTGAAGTTAATGAAAATCTTTTAAATACGAAAGTTATCGAGAATAGTAGAACAGTTGAGAAGTTGACTTATTTTGAAGTTAATGAAAATGTTTCATATCAGACTTTGTGAAGGAGAAACTTCATTTGGAAAACAATTTTCAAACTGAAGCATTTGGTCTTAGAATATCCCCTTATCAGGACCTCATCTTCTTCCATGTCGTGTTTATTTGAACCCAATGAATATTTTTTTAAAGAAATCATTTTTCAACCGGGGTCAGAAAAATATTAATGTGCTAGAATCAGAAAAGTATTAATGTTTGTAACAGCTTCAATGCGGCAAGCATTGCACAGCGCTGAGCCTATGTCCAGTATTTGCACTGAATATCTGCAAGATTATTCATTTAGCATCCTATCTACTGATATTATCTGTACGAAGCTATTTTACGGACGGCGTTGCACTTCGCTGCGCTAAAATGGAATATATTCTATGTTGAATATATTCTGTGCCTAGTTTGGATAGAACAGAATACTAAGATTACATCCGTTACGACTCCATGGCTAAGGAAAACTTATTTCATTGTTTATTTGCATAGGGAACTTTATCAGTTTAGAACTAGGTGCTCACGAGATTGGGTAAATTTCAGAGGGACTGATTTCATTATGAAAATTGCGTATCGGTTTTGCAGGTTAAGTCATTTGCTCAACAACACATCACACAGTAAATTTGTATGACAGAAACATTACACATTTCACATTCATTGGCAAACAAAAACAGAAAACCTTTTGTAAAAGAACGTTACAACATATTAAAACTACATTGCCCACGGCTTACATTAATTTATATTTCATAATTTGTGGAATACGTGGAACGTTGTAAAACCGAACCTGGATTCTTTGTGCTACCTGATACTAGCCTGCTACAAAATATTCACGTAAAACAAATGTCGCTATTCACTGGTTCAAATTCGTGTCGTCTAGGAGTTGATTTAATGTTCGGTATATATATGTAGTTGGGCAAAAGGAAAATAACAGTTAAAGCAAATGATTCACTTTGTCAATATCATTTCTGCAAAGAGGATTGCTCCTAGCGGAAAGGTCACGGGCAACATGTCCTGGTTTCCCTCTGTTTACGCCATAATTACATCACAGAAAATAGTTATCTACCAAATAAAATAAATATACAATTTTCACATATTCTGGCATTCTGCAATATTCTTAAATAATAAATTTAGTTCTTCTTAATGAAACACGATTTTTCTAATTCTACACATAAGGGAAAAATCTCCAAAACCTGTGGCGCTCACAAATACAAGAACTTGGAACTTCCGGCAGGAACGACTGACATGTTGTTGTTGTTGTTGTTGTTGTCTTCAGTCCTGAGACTGGTTTGATGCAGCTCTCCATGCTACTCTATCCTGTGCAAGCTCCTTCATCTCCCAGTACCTACTGCAGCCTACATCCTTCTGAATCTGCTTAGTGTATTCATCTCTTTGTCTCCCTCTACGATTTTTACCCTCCATGCTGCCCTTCAATGCTAAATTTGTGATCCCTTGATGCCTCAGGACATGTTCTACCAACCGATCCCTTCTTCTAGTCAAGTTGTGCCACAAACTTCTCTTCTCCCCAATCCTATTCAATATCTCCACATTTCTTACTTGGTCTACCCACCTAACATTCAACATTCTTCTGTAGCACCAAATTTAGAAAGCTTCTATTCTCTTCTTGTCCAAACTATTTATTGTCCATGTTTCACTTCCATACATGGCTACACTCCATACAGATACTTTCAGAAACGACTTCCTGACACTTAAATCTATACTCAATGTTAACAAATTTATCTTCTTCAGAAACGCTTTCCTTGTCATTGCCAGTCTACATATTATATCTTCTCTACTTCGACCATCATCAGTTATTTTGCTCCCCAAATAGCAAAACTCATTTGCTATTTTAAGTGTCTCATTTCCTAATCTAATTCCCTCAGCATCACCCGACTTAATTCGACTACATTGCATTATCCTCGTTTTGCATTTGTTAATGTTCATCTTATATCCTTCTTTCAAGACACTATCCATTCCGTTCAACTGCTCTTCCAAGTCCTTTGCTGTCTCTGACAGAATTACAATGTCATCGGCGAACCTCAAAGTTTTTATTTCTTCTCCATGGATTTTAATGCCTACTCCGAACTTTAACTTTTGTTTTGTTTCCTTTACTGCTTGCTCAATATACAGATTGAATAACATCGGGGAGAGGCTACAACCCTGTCTCACTCCCTTCCCAACCACTGCTTCTCTTTCATGTCCCTCGACTCTTATAACTGCCATCTGGTTTCTGTACAAATTGTAAATAGCCTGTCGCTCCCTGTATTTTACCCCTGCCACCTTTAGAATTTGAAAGAGAGTATTCCTGTCAACATTGTCAAAAGCATTCTCTAAGTCTACAAATGCTAGAAACGTAGGTTTTCCTTTCCTTAATCTTTGTTCTAAGATACGTCGTAAGGTCAGTATCGCCTCACGTGTTCCAACATTTCTACGGAATCCAAACTGATCTTCCCCGAGGTCGGTTTCTACCAGATTTTCCATTCGTCTGTAAAGAATTCGTGTTAGTATTTTGCAGCTGTCGCTTATTAAACTGATAGTTCGGTAATTTTCACATCTGTCAACACCTGCTCTCTTTGGGATTGGAATTATTATATTCTTCTTGAAGTCTGAGGCTATTTCGCCTGTCTCGTAGATCTTGCTCACCAGATGGTAGAGTTTTGTCAGGACTGGCTCTCCCAAGGCTGTCAGTAGTTCTAAAGGAATGTTGTCTACTCCCGGGGCCTTGTTTCGACTCAGGTCTTTCAGTGCTCTGTCAAACTCTTCACGGAGTATCGTACCTCCCATTTCATCTTCATCTACATCCTCTTCCATTTCCATAATATTGTCCTCAAGTACATCGCCCTTGTATAGTCCCTCTATATACTGCTTCCGCCTTTCTGCTTTCCCCTCTTTGCTAGAACTGGGCTTCCATCTGAGCTGACTGACATACGGAACTAATATCTCTGAGACCTTCAGAGCCTCTAGGGGTGTCGCCTTGTGGAAGAACAGAATAGGAATAGGTACGGAGTATGGTGCGAGGTGGCGCAGTGGTTAGCACAATGGACTCGCATTCAGGAGAACGACGGTTCAAATCCGCATCCAGCCACCCTGACTTAGGTTTTCCATCGTTTTCCTAAATCGCTTCAATGCCGGGATGGTTTCTATGAAAGGACACGGCCGACTTCCTTCCACTTTTCTCCCCTAATCCGATGGGACCGGTGACTCCGCTGTCCGGTCCCCTGCCCCAAATCAACCCCATGTTCGTTGAGACGCGCAAAACAGAATTTTTTGTCGCCACCACATTTCCTAGAAAAGTCAAGCTACTTAAGGTTTGTTCACTGGCGCTCTGCAGTTTTGACTATCATCACTAGTGCCGACTACGCCCAGATAGCGTTTAAAAGTTGTTGTTGTTGTTGTGGTCTTCAGTCCTGAAACTGGTTTGATGCAGCTCACCATGCTACTCTATCCTGTGCAAGCTTCTTCATCTCCCAGTACCTACTGCAACCTACGTCCTTCTGAATCTGCTTAGTGTAGTCATCTCTTGGTCTCCCTCTACGATTTTTACCCTCCACGCTGCCCTCCAATACTAAATTGGTATAGCGCATTTTAAACACTCGTTTCATAGACATCTTAACAATTTGCATTCGATATCTGAAATGAACTTGGCCTAATGCTTTGAACAAATAGATGCATTGGCATTTAGCTAATTTGGCCAGGTTTCACCTCAGATGTAGTGCTCTCTCCTTCCTTCCCTCTAGAAGGTGGGGTAGCCATCGCTACTTGGTGGTGGTGGTGGTGGTTGTTGTTTATGCTACAGCGGCATTGCAAAGTGGATTTCTACGTGGTTATGGCCGAACGACGAGTATTAACAACCTCTGAACGCGGAATGAGACATTCCATTTCGGAAATCGTTAGGCAGTTCAGTATTCCGAGACCCGCAGCGTCAAGATTTTACATAGAATACTAAATTTTGGGGCATTACCTCTCACCACAGACAACGACCGAGAGCAGCGTCGTCTGCTTAGGGTTCTCAGTGCTAACAGACAAGCACACTGCGTGAAATAACAGCAGAAATCAATGTACGTACGACGAACGTATCCTTTAGTGGGCATAAAATCGACCAACAATACCCCTTTCCGATTCCCAAAAACTGTTGTCATGACTTTACCGGCAGACTGTGTTTGTTTGAATTTCCGCGGCTTTGGCGAAGAAGGATGCCACCACTGGCGTGATTGTTGCTTAGTCTCAGGTGTAAAGTGGCATGCCCAAGTTTCGTCACCCGTGACAAATGAGTCCAGAAAGTTGTCCTGTTCCTCTGCAAGGCGGCGAAGAAATGTGCGGGAAGCATCAACATGTTGCCGCATGTGGTCCTCGCTCAGCATGCTTGGGACCCATCTTGTGCACAGCGTCCGGAAGTTCAATGTTTCCGTTAAATTTCTGTGAGCGGTGCTTCGGGAAACCTCAGGAACCAACGTGCAGAGATCATCCACGGTGATCCGCCGATATTCACGCACGCTTTGCTCAACCTTCAAGACTGCCTCCTCAGAAAATGACGGTCTCCCGCTCCTTTGTTCGTCGTGAATTTCGGTCCGACCAGCTGCAAACTCTCTGCACCACTTATGAAAATTTTTGACATCCATGCACGACTCACCATACACTTCCGTCAATTGGCGATGGATTTCAATCGGCGCAGTGTCCTTTGCGTTCAAAAGCAGAATAACTGCACGCAGTTCGCACTTGGCGGTAACATGTATATCTACATTAATACTCCGGAAGCCACCCAACGGTGTGTGGCGGAGGGCACTTTACGTGCCACTGTCATTACTTCCCTTTCCCGTTCCAGTCGCGTATGGTTCGCGGGAAGAACGACGGAAGCTCCATTATCAACGGCTGCCGAGCCAAGACTGAGCGCCTCAGCGCGGCGTGCACATGTCTACACACAGCGCGTGAAGCACTCTTCATAACACTCTTCATACACAAACAGAGTTCTGTACTTATAAAAAAAATAGGAGACCTTACATTCTGCAGGGGAGTTCCAACAATTTGTTGAGTCCACGCCATGTCGATTTGCAGCAGGTATCCCATAACTTTTGTGTATGGCTAGAAGTTAAGATATATTATTGCAGCGTTATTTAGGCGAAATAATAACATACAATCTAAATGAGAAGCCATCATGGCAGAATATAATAAAAAAAACTGAACTACGCAAATTACATTACCAAAACTACATACAACAAAATTGAAACACTCTAAAACAGTTGCACAGCCAGAAATAACGTATGCAGCTGAGACTATCTTCAAATCAACTAATACAGCAGAAATTGACAGAGTACCAAAAATAGAAAGAAGAATAATTAGGACATGTATAAATAAACAATATAAAATAAATGGACATTGGAGAATAGCATCAAATGAAACAGCATATAAGAAAATAGAACCAGTCATGAACACAATCAGGAAGAAACGCATCTCATTCTTTGGACATCAGATGAGAACTCCAGAAAAACAGAATTAGTAAAAAAATAATACAAAAATTGTGGAATAGCAAGATCGACATTAGATGGATCACAGAAATTAAGGAAGATATAAAAGAACTTCAAATTACAGTAGACGACCTAAAAAACAAGACAGAGGAAACCAGAATACTTCAAGACCCGCAAACCAGACTACAAATGAAAATCAATAAAAGGAGTACAGGAAGAGTGGTCTCAGATGAAGAAAGAAAGAAAATATCTGAAAGAGTGAAGAAATATTGGGCAGACAGAAGAGCAAAACACCTTTCATATAAGAATAGACTCTAATAATTATATTACCTAAATATCATATTAAGTTATTGTTGAACCAGATTGTATCCCTGTGTAACAACTTGTTTAGAACTTTGTATTTTTGACTAGAGTGGTCCAATGAAGGCAATAAAATAAATAAAAGTAATAATAATAATTGCAGCGTTATAGCGTGATAGTGTTAAACATTCGATCGCTTACGCCATAAGTCAGAAGAGTAACAGACGAAACGACTACTAAAGCTACAATGAAACAAAACGCAGGACTCAGTGATATCAGTAGGTCCTGGCCGTTTCCAGTGATGACTTTCGTGCCAGTCATCAAGCGTCTTGACGAGCAGTAGCACTATTGCAAGTAAGTCTCCAGAACTAGATGTCCGAGGGCACTACCTCGGTATCCGTGCCACGGAGCGGTGTCTGAGTGAAACGGAGGGACGTGAATCGCCTCCTCCTGCAGCCACGGCCGTGAATCCTCTGCGAGCGCAGCAGCGGGACGGCGCGGCTGGAAGCACTCAGACACACCCGCTGACGTCATCCCGCCCGCGGCGGCGGCAGGCAGCCGCGTTTGACGGCCGAGGACCGCTTCTGCCCACTTGTACAGTGGCTGGCCGGCCGTTCTCTCGTGGGGTATGCAGCGCGGAAGACGGCTCTGGGTCCGCAGGCTGTTCGAGGATCTCTTATTTACGGGTCCGTGCTACAAATTATCCTTCCCCTAACCAAAATATTCCGCAGTTGGTACTGACACTCCCATCGAACTGTTTGTACGATACAAATAAATTGTACACATTGACAAATATTATGTCACCGTGTGTGGAATAGAGATTGTATTATTACAATAACAAAAATTATAGGAAATGTTTGCAAATATTTTTTAGTGATGAATACTCGCTGGAATCACTCTTTATCTACACTCATGCTCATAAATTAAGGAAATTGTTGATACATGGTGAGACAACGCTCCGGTGGGCGGTTTGTGGGTTTAAATCACCTCGGGGTATGACCATGCGGTGCATTTGACCTGCATTCGTCGCACGGTGCCGCTGACAGCAGTCCACATACGCAGAGGTGTTTTGGTGCATGTCAGAGTACGGTGCAGCGATTAAGTGTGCAGACGTCTTCAGACGTGCTAATGGTGACTGTGTGTTGAAAATGGCTCAAATAACACATATTGATGACGTTATGAGCGGGAGAATACCAGGACCACTGGAGGCTGCTCAAACACAGCAGGTCGTAGCACAGGCCACAAAGTGTGATCTCAAAATTATGGCAATGATTCCAGCAGACAGGAAACGTGTCCAGGCGCTACAGTACGGGACGTCCACACTGTACAACACCAGAAGAAGACCGATATCTCACCATCAGTGTCCGCACACGGCCACGGAGTACTGCATGTAGCCTTGCTCGGGACCTTACCGCAGCCACTGCAACAGATGTCTCCAAACACACAGCCTACAGACGACTGAACAAACACGGTTTATTCGCTCAGAGACCTGCAAGGTGCATTCCACTGACCCCTGGTCACAGGAGAGCCTGTAAAACATGGTGTCAAGAACACAGTACATGGTCATTGGAACAGTGGTCCCAGGATATGTTCACGGATGAGTCCAGGTATTGTCTGAACAGTGATTCCCGCCGCGTTTTCATCTGGAGTGATGGTGTGGGGTGGGATTATGATTGGTGCACGTACACCCCTGCATATCTTTGACAGAGAAACTGTAAAAGGTCAGGTGTATCGGGTGGTCATTTTACACCAGTACGTCCGCCTTTTCAGGGGTGCAATGGGTCCCACCTTCCTCCTGATGGATGATAACGCACGGCCCACCTAGCTGCCATCGTGGAGTACCTCGAAACAGAAGATATCAGGCGAATGCAGTGTCCTGCCTGTTCTCCAGACCTAAACCCCACCGAGCACGTCTGGGATGCTCTCGGTCGACGTATCGCTGCACGTATTCAAAACCCTAGGACACTTCAGGAGCTCCGACAGGTATGCCAACCCGTTGTGCGGCCTGTGTACGTGTGCATGGTGATCATATCCCATATTGATGTCGGGGTACACGCGCAGGAGACAGTGGCGTTTTGTAGCACATGTTATCCGGGACGGTTTTCTCAACTTATCACCATTACCGTGGACTTACAGATCTGTGTCGTGTGTGTTCCATGTGTGCCTATGCTATTAGCGCTGGTTTTGTGTAGTCCCACGCTGTGTGGCACCACATTCTGCAATTATCCTTAATTTATGAGCGTGAGGGTATATCCGATGTAGGAGTCGTTGACTGCGTCTACTACATGTGTGTGTCATCCACTTCATCATCATTTAGAATAAGTTATTTAAAAATAGTTGGTCTCTACTGTAGGGTTTTGTCTTAAAACATTTTTTTTAAATACCGTTCATTTGACATTGGGTCCAACAAATTTCACTTGAAAGATTTATATAAGTTGTTGTTGTTGTGGTCTTCAGTCCTGCGACTGGTTTGATGCAGCCCTCCATGCTACTCTATCATGTGCAAGCTTCTTCATCTCCCAGTACCTACTGCAACCTACACCCTTCTGAATCTGCTTAGTGTATTCATCTCTTGGTCTCCCTCTACGATTTTTACCCTCCACGCTGCCCACCAATACTAAATTGGTGATCCCTTGATGCCTCAGAACATGTCCTACCAACCGATGCCTTCTTCTAGTCAAGTTGTGCCACAAACTTCTCTTCTCCCCAATCCTATTCAATACCTCCTCATTAGTTATGTGATCTACCCATCTAATCTTCAGCATTCTTCTGTAGCACCACATTTCGAAAGCCTCTATTCTCTTCCCGTCCAAACTATTTATCGTCCATGTTTCACTTCCATACATGGCTACACTCCATACAAATACTTTCAGAAGTGACTTCCTGACACTCGATGTTAACAAATTTATCTTCGTCAGAAACGCTTTCCTTGCCATTGCCAGTCTACATTTTATATGTATGACACTTAAATATAAAACGTGACATCAGATCGTACACAGCGCAAGTGTGCCACACGTACAGCACCAATGGCATGCGCCGACTGGCTGAAGAGTAGACACAACTAGCCTTACATCGCCTCTGATAGGTAGCGCACCGACGCGTCCTGTATGCTCGTAGCTGCGGTGAGCAGCGAGCATCATTTCCCTAGAACATATGAAGGGCCTATATCAATAGCGCTACAAGTCCAATACCTCCAATTTTCCGCCTATAATGCGCCTGCAGTTAATGATCGAAACAAGCAGAAAAAAAGGTTCATCTCTAGCAAGACGCCATCTTAGCACGGCTTTTTTTTTATTTCAAAACAGTACTTACTTACAAAACACGCCTCGTATTTTGCCCTGGCAGCTTACGATCTATTGACCGGTGAAGGAAATTAGACTGGAGTGAGGTGTGTGGCATTTTCCACCGCGGCTCACACAGTCGCCGGGACGCGCTCTTTCGCTGCTCCGCCAGCAGCTGCTTGCGGCTGCCCGCGGCTTGGGCAGTTCAGCTGCAACACGGCTCTCGCCAGCCGGACGGCCTTTCACTCTCCCCCCCCGGGGAGAAATTTAATAATCGCCGGCCGCTCCACTGATCTCAAAACGGGCGCCCGCTGCCGGCGGCGACGGCCGGCTGCCTCTCTCCCCTCTGGAATTCACTTACCCAGACACCTCCCGCGACAACACGCGCCTAACCTGTCCGCTGACAAGGAGTTCCTGACTCCCTTCGACGTCGACAATTTTTTGCGTGCTGATCACTACGACACACAACGCGTATACAGTGTCCCCACAACGGACACATCACTTCTGTACTTTTTTTCCGCGCAGTATTTGTGTGTGTGTGTGCGAATTCTTAAGGGACCAAACTGCTGAGGTCATCGCTCCCTAGGCCTACACGCTACTTAACCTAACTTAACACACTGACAGCCATGGTGTAGTTGGGTTACCGACCCCTTGGGGCCATTTACTTTTTTTCAATATCCTGCTCCAGTTTGCTCCAAGTGGACTTGTTAAGTGCAAATAAAGTGAAAATATGGGATTTTAGTACCTTTCTTTTAAAACTTTTTGTGTGAGTTACATACGATTCACACGGCCCCAGTTCCATTATTGATTTCCTGCATTGTTGCTACAGCCTTTATTCAGTGTAAGAACCTTCAACATTGCAGCGCGTCAGCAATCGTTTGTTAATATATTAATGGACTGAGATCCGCCTCGATTGCGAAAAAACACCTAGTGTTTACCTAGGTTTCGGTGTAGATAACTACACCTTCTTCAGAACAATAAACTCAAAAGTGTCTATAAAGACCTTTGTCAATAATTAAAAGCTCAGCATAGCTATATATTTATAAAAGAAAAAAGATCTTTAAGCATCTGCAACATGATAGAGACAATATCCTCAATGACCAACTCCTACTAAGAAATAAAAAATTTTTTGATGGTTTTGCGCCGTTACTTCGTTCTTTTCACTCGTAGTTTTGATGATATGGCGAGCGCGGTTGGCCAAGCTGTTCATCTTCTTTTTATCTTTCTATTCTTTTTACGATGTAGGTGGTTTTAGCCCGGTGAACATCTCACGTTTTATCCCTATATCCTTATCTCCACGACGTCTTTAGACTACGTCCCCACAACCCCCCCCCCCCCCCCCTCATTTGACTAACTACTGACTATTCATACAGCTTCTAATAATTTTTTTTTGTCATAATCAGCAATATCATGTATGTTACTCTTCCGAGATACAGTAACCCTGTGTGCTGATCTTTAAGTTTTATCTTGTATTTAGCTCGTCTCCGGTTATGTCCATTTTAATTTTGGTATACGTTGATCCACGTTTGGGAATATACGGGCTTTCTCGTATTTTTATGCGCATGCGCATTAAGTAACTTCCTATTTTTTGCGCATGTGCATAGATAGCGTGTCTAGCTGGTAAGCGAGCGACCGTTTGGTTGCCGCAGTTTGCGACGGGACACGGCCCATCGAACACATGCTGATGTGAGGTGGAGTGTACACCATTAAGTTAAGTTATTCTTTTGACTTTGTTCACATGTACTTTTATGTGTCATCTTTTTCTTTTATAAATATATAGCTATGCTGAGCTTTTAATTATTGACAAAGGTCTTTATAGACACTTTTGAGTTTATTGTTCTGAAGAAGGTGTAGTTATCTACACCGAAACCTAGGTAAACACTAGGTGTTTTTTCGCAATCGAGGCGGATCTCAGTCCATTAATTTATTCACTGTTGTTTGCTCTGTAACGAAGTGGTGGTTCAAATGGTTCCGATGGCTCTGAGCACTATGAGACTTAACTTCTGAGATCATCAGTCGCCTAGAACTTAGAAGTAATGAAACCTAACTAACCTAAGGACATCACACACATCCATGCCCGAGGTCGGTGTCGAACCTGCGACCGTAGCGGTCGCTCGGTTCCAGACTGTAGCGCGTAGAACCGCACGGCCACTCTGGCTGGCAACGAAGTGGTATTGTGGCAGAAGAAAATGTCTCGTAGAAGTTATGAACATGAACAAAGACATGTACAGCAGCTTTTAGATGAAGTTATGGACATAAGTGATGGAGATGCTGTGTCTCTATTTGGTGATAGCTCAGACGAAATTTTACCACAGGAGACGAGAAGCCAAAGCGGAAGTTCTGATGATGAAATCACATCAGCGAAGGTAGGAAGAAGAGTTTCATGTCCACATTCAGTCAAAGAACCAGACTTCACAGCTGTAAAAAGTAGGCAACAAAACACCTCTAACCGTGTTAGTGCCATAATTACTGCAGTTGATTCAGTTTCAATTGAGGTAAGTGTAATGTCAGAAATTTCTGAAGATGAAGATGATAGACTTATAAAAAATTCTAATGTGATTTTCTGGGGGCATGTTACATATCAAAATATGAAAAAGTTTACATTTATTCATTCCAGCTCTGGTGTAAATGCTTCTGTTGCACTAACTCTCAAAGGTAAGACACCGTACGATTTCTTCAAATAATTTGTAACTGATGAAATTTTAGAATATGTGACTCAACAAACTAATTTGTACATGGGAGCAGCCAGACGTAGGTGTACAGTGTGCTACGAAAAAATGAAGAATGAATTTGGACGAGAGTAGACTGTCAAGAAATGCAAACAAACTGCATGTAAATATTTTTGTGTAGAGTGTTTTTTCATAAAGCACAGTGCGTACAGGTGTTAGAGAAACGAAATGGAATGACGCAAGTTTTTCAGTTTCATTGTTGTTGCAATTAGAGTTGAAGAGTGAAATAAAACTGTATGTGATTTGCAATCTACTGTGTAAGTAATATGTCAAACTAAATAATAAAAAGAAGAAAAGTCAAATACGACTGAGCCATGTGAGTTATACCGGGTATCCCAGCTATCTTGTCCACCCAAAATATCTCTGGAACAATAATAGCAATTGGAAAACGACTTTCACCGGTACCAATGTAGGGCTGGGGCCCATGAATGTACATATTTGGAAACATTCTAAAACGAAAGCATATGTGTTTTTTAACACAACTACTGACGGCCTTGGGAGAGCCAGTCATGACAAAACTCTACCAGCTGGTGAGCAAGATGTATGAGACAGGCGAAATACCCTCAGACTTCAAGAAGAATATAATAATTCCAATCCCAAAGAAAGCAGGTGCTGACAGATGTGAAAATTACCGAACTATCAGTTTAATAAGTCACAGCTGCAAAATACTAACGCGAATTCTTTACAGACGAATGGAAAAACTGGTAGATGCGGACCTCGGGGAGGATCAGTTTGGATTCCGTAGGAATGTTGGAACACGTGAGGCAATACTGACCTTACGACTTATCTTAGAAGAAAGATTAAGAAAAGGCAAACCTACGTTTCTAGAATTTGTAGACTTAGAGAAAGCTTTTGACAATGTTGACTGGAATACTCTCTTTCAAATTCTAAAGGTGGCAGGGGTAAAATACAGGGAGCGAAAGGCTATTTACAATTTGTACAGAAACCAGATGGCAGTCATAAAAGTCGAGGGGCATGAAAGGGAAGCAGTGGTTGGGAAAGGAGTGAGACAGGGTTGTAGCCTCTCCCCGATGTTATTCAATCTGTATATTGAGCAAGCAGTAAAGGAAACAAAAGAAAAATTTGGAGTAGGTATTAAAATTCATGGAGACGAAGTAAAAACTTTGAGGTTCGCCGATGACATTGTAATTCTGTCAGAGACGGCAAAGGACTTGGAAGAGCAGTTGAACGGAATGGATAGTGTCTTGAAAGGAGGATATAAGATGAACATTAACAAAAGCAAAACGAGGATAATGGAATGTAGTCAAATTAAATCGGGTGATGCTGAGGGAATTAGATTAGGAAATGAGACACTTAAAGTAGTAAAGGAGTTTTGCTATTTAGGAAGTAAAATAACTGATGATGGTCGAAGTAGAGAGGATATAAAATGTAGACTGGCAATGGCAAGGAAAGCGTTTCTGAAGAAGAGAAATTTGTTAACATCGAATATAGATTTATGTATCAGGAAGTCGTTTCTGAAAGTATTTGTATGGAGTGTAGCCATGTATGGAAGTGAAACATCGACGATAACTAGTTTGGACAAGAAGAGAATAGAAGCTTTCGAAATGTGGTGCTACAGAAGAATACTGAAGATAAGGTGGATAGATCACGTAACTAATGAGGAGGTATTGAATAGGATTGGGGAGAAGAGAAGTTTGTGGCACAACTTGACTAGAAGAAGGGATCGGTTGGTAGGACATGTTTTGAGGCATCAAGGGATCACAAATTTAGCGTTGGAGGGCAGCGTGGAGGGTAAAAATCGTAGAGGGAGACCGAGAGATGAGTACACTAAGCAGATTCAGAAGGATGTAGGTTGCAGTAGGTACTGGGAGATGAAGCAGCTTGCACAGGATAGAGTAGCATGGAGAGCTGCATCAAACCAGTCTTAGGACTGAAGACGACAACAACAACAACAACACAAACTTATGTTTTTTTAAATGGACCTCCTATATTTTTTCTTCAGCAATGCATAGCATGACAAAGCACATACTCAATGGCGTTGATTGCATCGCAATATTCCCATTACATCCCGAGATATTGAGACGCGAAGTTGACGCTTGAAACACCCGACTTGGGCTGGTAGCGGACGCCCTGAGGCTCAGGAGTGAACCCCATGCTGCCCGTAATCGCGATGTGATTGACATGTGTAATCACACCTCCATACTTATCAAGAGGACACATACTTGTCCTCTTGAAATGAAACAATAATGCAATCTTTTTCTGTTACTGCTCTTTCTTCGTTTGGAAACTTCTTTTTCATGAGTAACAACACGTCCATATAGTCAAAACAACTTTGTCCAGCGTAGTCTAATAACGATCAGTCTACTCTCGAAGATTTTCGCTCCAACTCAAAGAAATCATCAGATCTGTCACAGATCCGCCGTATGTGCAAGCCCGACGTATTCACACTGAGCGAATGACTGGTAAAGCAGGGGTCAGTGTTCTCGTCCCGACTCAGGAATAGACGTGGGTTTTAAACGACGCAGAATTATGCTGCAGCTGAACATCCAACACCAACAGTGCTAACGATATACGTGACTGAACAAGGAACTTCTAATCTGATATGTGATCATATTATGCCAACGAATATGAGTTTTGGCCGTTTCTAAGAAAGTAATAGCCCCGTACTGGCGTGGACAGAATGAGTAGTCAGAGAAGAAACAGCTATTGGAAAAGTAAACAAGGTGTTACAGCGCTGGAAGTCATGTGTTGTGCCTTCTCTAAGGACCTATCTTTATTTGAAAGTGTCCAGCAGTGCACTTTTGTTAAGTCCGACTTCGAAAGCTATTTCGCTTATTCAAGTATTTATAATTTCATCCATGGTGGGAAGCAATTGCTAACTGATGTGCGGTATTTGCAATAAATAAAACTGTAGGAATGTAAGTAAAGTACATCATAATTGCTTTTAACTTCCAGAAAATTTTGTACCACAACAAAAATGTATATGAAGCAAAACAAATAACGTCTTTGCATCACACAAACATTTACAATAATGTACCACTTGTATTAACAGTAATTCCAAGCTCACTTTCCTGGCAAGTCTTTCTTAGTTGCTTTGAGATAATGGAACATTTTGTGATTGAGTTTTACTCGTGTGTGTTGATGGATTTGATTACGCGGTTGTGTGTGGCCCGTGTGTTGACGCCTAGTTACTTGTGGCTTTCATACTGTGCAACTGAGATGGCAGTATATCTGGTCGTAGAATGCGGTCATCGGCTCTCGCTTACGACCAAACTCTTGAGTAGTCTTCCATCGGAAAATGAAGCGTCTCAAGTCAACCGTTGCAACATTGATGAGCCAAGACGTTATCTGGATCTGCTTAATAGCGAGTCAGTCACCTGTGGAAAGCAATACACCAGTGATTCTGTGACGTGGATTCGATAAATTGTTAGTAGGTGTCTGAAAGGATGTGGCTCCAGATGACTACGCACAGTTGACGCAATTCCCGTAAATTACGTGCCGAATGTTGGTAACAGTGGAGCTGGTGACCGACAGCACTCCAGATGTCGTCGTCGGTTTCAGATCGGCACAGTTTGGTGACATTTCTCTGTCGTGACATCAGCGTAATTTCCCTGTCGCGGACATCAAACCACTGTGGCACGATTATGGCATTATAAAAGAGACAATTACCCCGTTGGAAGAGGTCATCGCCGTCTGGAAAGACATCGCGCATCTACATCTACATCTACATGACTACTCTGCAATTCACATTTAAGTGCTTGGCAGAGGGTTCATCGAACCACAATCATACTATCTCTCTACTATTCCACTCCCGAACAGCGAGCGGGAAAAACGAACACCTAAACCTTTCTGTTCGAGCTCTGATTTCTCTTATTTTATTTTGATGATCATTCCTACCTATGTAGGTTGGGCTCAACAAAATATTTTCGCATTCGGAAGAGAAAGTTGGTGACTGAAATTTCGTAAAAAGCTCTCGCCGCGACGAAAAACGTCTATGCTGTAATGACTTCCATCCCAACTCGTGTATCATATCTGCCACACTCTCTCCTCTATAACGCGATAATACAAAACGAGCTGCCCTTCTTTGCACCCTCTCGATGTCCTCCGTCAATCCCACCTGGTAAGGATCCCACACCGCGCAGCAATATTCTAACAGAGGACGAACGAGTGTAGTGTAAGCTGTCTCTTTAGTGGACTTGTTGCATCTTCTAAGTGTCCTGCCAATGAAACGCAACCTTTGGCTCGCCTTCCCCACAATATTATCTATGTGGTCCTTCCAACTGAAGTTGTTCGTAATTTTAACACCCAGGTACTTAGTTGAATTGACAGCCTTGAGAATTGTACTATTTATCGAGTAATCGAATTCCAACGGATTTCTTTTGGAACTCATGTGGATCATCTCACACTTTTCGTTATTTAGCGTCAACTGCCACCTGACACACCATACAGCAATCTTTTCTAAATCGCTTTGCAGCTGATACTGGTCTTCGGATGACCTTACTAGACGGTAAATTACAGCATCATCTGCGAACGACCTAAGAGAACTGCTCAGATTGTCACCCAGGTCATTTATATAGATCAGGAACAGTAGAGGTCCCAGGACGCTTCCCTGGGGAACACCTGATATCACTTCAGTTTTACTCGATGATTTGCCGTCTATTACTACGAACTGCGACCTTCCTGACAGGAAATCACGAATCCAGTCGCACAACTGAGACGATACCCCATAGCTCCGCAGCTTGATTAGAAGTCGCTTGTGAGGAACGGTGTCAAAAGCTTTCCGGAAATCTAGAAATACGGAATCAACTTGAGATCCCCTGTCGATAGCGGCCATTACTTCGTGCGAATAAAGAGCTAGCTGCGTTGCACAAGAGCGATGTTTTCTGAAGCCATGCTGATTACGTGTCAATAGATCGTTCTCTTCGAGGTGATTCATAATGTTTGAATACAGTATATGCTCCAAAACCCTACTGCAAACCGACGTCAATAATATAGGTCTGTAGTTAAATGGATTACTCCTACTACCCTTCTTGAGCACTGGTGCGACCTGCGCAATTTTCCAATCTGTAGGTACAGATCTATCGGCGAGCGAGCGGTTGTATATGAGTGCTAAGTAGGGAGCTATAGTATCAGCGTAATCTGAAAGGAACCTAATCGGTATACAGTCTGGACCTGAAGACTTGCCCGTATCAAGCGATTTGAGTTGCTTCGCAACCCCTAAGGTATCTACTTCTAAGAAACTCATGCTAGCAGATAGCATGAAGAGAGGTGTCTTCGATTGCTATCATAGGTCCCAAGGAAGCGCAGACGAATATCTGTCATAGCACAATTCTGCCCCCCCCCCCCCCCCCATCAACCTGTTTCCCGCGTGCTTCGAGTACCCATTCACTTGTATGGCGGCGTGTCTGGACACAGCGGTCGTGCTGGTGTAACAAGAAGCGTGGTCCATACGAGCAGGCGACACTTTTCTACTGACCTTCGGTCCAATGATGATGATCTCCTGCGCACTGGAATCGTTACTGACGAGGTCGTTGGGTCAACATAGAAACACTGAACGGTATACTCCGAAGCACTTCTTGTGCTTGCGTCACTGTACTGTGTCGTCAGATCCGCCAATCCCGTTTTACAGAGCGGCAAAGTGTCCGACAGCACGTTCTGTACAGAGGCGTGGACTTCCAACACCTTGTCGCCTACCTGTGGTTTCCATTGTTGCTTCGCCAGCAGCACGCAGCTTCGACGTTTTCGAAAAGCTCAATCCGAATCCTCTCTTTGTCATAGTCTGTCACGTCAGTGGATGTCTCCATCTGCAGTTGGTGTCGTCGCTAGGATGAGTGCCCACTCGCCTCAGCTCTGCTGATTTGCTGTTCTTACTGCGTCACGCACCCGCAACCCCACCGGGAGCCGTCCCGTCTCGCCGCGGGAAGTGCTCATAGTTAACCTGATGTGGCAAACGTTATGGGATAGCGTTGTGCACATGTACAGATGGTGGTAGTATCGGGTACTCAAGGTATAAAGTGGCAGTGCATCGCAGCAGAGCCGGCCGGAGTGGCCGAGCGGTTCTAGGCGCTACAGTCTGGAACAGCGCTACCGCTACGGTCGCAGGTTCCAATCCTGCCTCGAGCATAGATGTGTGTGATGTACTTAGGTTACTTAGGTTTAAGTGGTTCTAAGTTCTAGGGGACTGATAACCTTAGATGGTAAGTCCCATAGTGCTCAGAGCCATTTGAACTATTTTTGAACTCATGTCAAAAGGTTTCTAACATGATTATGGCCGCACGACCCGAAGTAACAGACTTTGAACTGGGAATGGTAATTGAGCGAAACGTATGGGACATTCCATTTCCGAAATTCCGAGATCCACATAGTCAAGAGTGCACCGAGAATACCAAATGTCAGGAATTACCTGTCACCATGGACAGCGCAGGGGCCGACGGCCTTCACTTAACGAGAGCAGCGGCGTTTGTGTAAAGTTTTCAGTGCTCGTAGACAAGCAAAACTGCGAGAAATAACCGCAGAAATCAATGTGGGACGTACGGTGAACGTGTATGTTAGGATAGCGCGGCGAAATTTTGCGTTAATGGGCTATGGCAGCACACCACCAACGCCTGTGCCTTTGCTAACAGCACGATATCGCCTGCAGCGGCTTTCCTGGACTCGGGACCACACCGGATGGACCTTACGTGACTGGAAAACTGTGGCCTGTTAAGATGAGTCCCGATTTCAGTTGACAAGAGCTGATGGCAGGGTTCGAGTGTAGAGCAGATCCCACGAAGTTGCCAGCAAGGCACTGTGAAAACTGGTCGTGGCTCCATAATGGTGTGGGCTGTGTTTACATGGAACGGGCTGGATCCTCTGGTGCAACTGAACCGATCACTGACTGGAAATGGTAATATTCGGCTTCTTGGAGACCAGTTGTGGCGTTTCATGCACATAGTGTTCTCAAGCAACAATGGAATTTTTATGGATGACAATGCGCCACGTCACAGTTGTTCACGATTGGTTTGAATACATTCTGGACAATTCGAGCCGCGCGGTTTGAGGCGCCATGTCACGGATTGCGCTGCCCCTCCCGCCTCGGATCCTTCCTCCGGCGTGTGTGCGTGTGTGTTGTTCTAAGCATAAGTTGATTTAAGTTAGTCTCACGAGTGTGTAACTCTAGGGACCGATGAAAAATTGGTTCAAATGGCTCTAAGCAGTATGGGACTTATCATCTGAGGTCATCAGTTCCCTAGATATAGAACTACTTAAACCTAACTAACCTAAGGACAACACACACATCCATGCCCGAGGCAGGATTCGAACCTGCGACCGTAGCAGCAGCGCTGTTCCAGACTGAAGCGTCTAGAACCGCTCGGCCATAGCGGCCGGCTTAGGGACCGATGACATCGGCAGTTTGTTCAAATGGTTCAAATGGCTCTGAGCACTATGGGACTTAACATCTGTGGTTATCAGTCCCCTAGAACTTAGAACTACTTAAACCTAACTAACCTCAGGACATCACACACATCCATGCCCGAGGCAGGATTCGAACCTGCGACCGTAGCAGTCACGCGGTTCCGGACTCAGCGGCAGTTTGTTCCCTGAGGAATTCACACACATTTGAATACGAGCGAACGGTCTGGCCACCCAAATCAGCCGACAAAACCTCATCGCACATTTATAGGACATAAACGAGACGCTAGTTGGTGCACAAAATCCTGCTCCGGCAACACTTTCGCAATGATTGACAGTTGTAGACGTAACCTGGCTCAGTGTTTCTACAGGGGACTACCAACGACTTGTTCAGTCACCTCAAAAGTAGATCCGATACGGCACTAGGAGCTATCCCATGACTTTTGTCACGTCGGTGTAGGTGGCTATTTGTGAGTGTCCAAGTCACCGCTCTTCACCAGCGTTCTGCAAAATTCGATGAGTGTGTGTCCTCTCTTTTAACTGGCTTCATTAGGTTCTTCTCACTACCAATAAAATTATTTGTTAACAATATTCATTGGTCTTACTTTTCGTAAGGGATAAACTACTCATGCAAAAATGTTCCTTCTAAGCCGGTTGGAGTGGCCAAGCGGTTCTAAGCGCTTCAGTCTGGAACCGCGCGACCGCTACGGCGCAGGTTCGAATCCTGCCTCGGGCGTGGATGTGTGTGATGTCCTTAGGTTAGTTAGGTTTAAGTAGTTCTAAGTTCTAGGGGACTGATGACCCCAGAAGTTAAGTCCCATAGAGCCATTTGAACCATTTTTTTGTTCCTTCTAAAAGTATCCCCGGATAAGGTTTCATTTGATTTGTCACCGTGTTTCTCTCAGACCCTGGGAACCCCGTGCACTGTTTACGGCCCTTCAGCCAGAGCCGTGCCTGCACTGAGCGTTGCCGCCCCGACCAGCGGACCAAACAACACAAGGCAGAGGTCCGTCCCGCATGCACAATGACACCTGGGGTAGGCCCGCCTGCGACGTCATTGTCTCACTAAACGCTTTCGCCGCCGTCTCCAGGCCCGCCCGCGTAGCGGCGAACTACAGCCCTTTGTCGTTTAAATAAATTCTAGTCCTGAATGGCAGATGTGGAAACTCGCGTGGGCCTCCTTCACCGGGCTGCCAGACCGCACAAAAAGAAAGATAGAAGTCATTTTGTCTTTCTGCATTCTCTTTATAAAATTAGATTTTGTGGTTCGAAACAGACGGAAATGTAAAATGGGAAGAGGCGATACTTCCGTAGACATTGTAGTGGGCGTGATAGACAGACGTTCAGAATAACCAAGAATTATTACTTTCACTAGAAAAAATAGATATTTCTTTCGATAGCTGGTAACGAAGATGCACAACTGTGGCAACGAGTTGGCACTGCTTTATTGCATACGTGGCACAGGCAATATTTGCAATACAGCATTTCATGTTATACCCGTATATTACTGGACAATATGAAAGATCTTACCTTTGTTGCCCGCATCTCGTGGTCGTGCGGTAGCATTCTCGCTTCCCACGGGTTCCCGGGTTCGATTCCCGGCGGGGTCAGGGATTTTCTCTGCCTCGTGATGGCTGGGTGTTATGTGATGTCCTTAAGTTAGTTAGGTTTAAGTAGTCCTAAGTTCTAGGGGAGTGATGACCATCGATGTTAAGTCCCATAGTGCTCAGAGCCATTTGAACCATTTGAACTTACCTTTGTTTGTTTTTTTCTACTTTGTATTCAGCATTTCACTTAATTGATAATTTGCTAATTCAGCTGCAGTAAGATAAGGAAACAGTCAACTACAGCTTCGCAGCCTCTCTGTGAGTAAATTAAGGAAATCACACAATGTAGCGTTTTCTGTAGAAGACCAGTGCAAAACTCGTAAGAAGTTTCTTCTTTTCACACTGCACTCTTGGTTGGGGTATCGTTATAATCTCCATGAAAACTTGGTTTCCTAGTTTTTGGGGCCTTTGTCAAAGAGTGCCAGAAACGGCTTATCCAGGACTTCACACGTCTCGAGAAAGCGTTCTTTATATCGTACGCACATCGACACTATTGGTCCATATTCGCCACCATTATTTAAAAATCCGGACGTTTAATTTCATATCTGACTTGCACGTGTATTTAAACGCACTCTTAATTTGGTCTGGCAAGTTTTTCTGCATGAGTTCGATGAACAATCAATACTCATCACAGAGAATTCCAAGCACCAACATCGAAATTCACGCTTCTTCTCGGATTACACGTCTCTGTTGTTGCTGGCTGTCGTGTAATATTTGCAGCTCTTGGAACACTGTTGTCAACAATCCTTCGGAAGCTAAATTTGTTCTCGAGAATAAAATTTTTCCTGACAGTTCATAACGAATAATCCGTCGCTTCTTCCTTGTTTATATTCGGTAGGGAAGGACTACCGGGGACTACAGTTTGACATCACAGAATATGAAACCGCTAATAGGTAAAGCACGTTCTAGACGTAGACCAGTTGCAAAGTTGGATCTACAAAGGAAGTCATTGAGGGACACTCCAGTATAATTAATTATTCAAGACTGCTTACCAACCAGTCGACAATACACGCAAAAGTAAACACGACTCCCACATTAGGCCATAGACCAATTCCGATTGGTCAACTGCTGCCTACAAGGCAGTACGAGGAGTGATCTATGATCCGTACGTCACCAGTACATTCAGCTGTTATTTCCAGTAGATGGCTCCGGACGATGTGCCGCTCCAGACTTCCGTGTCTCGGATAAAATGAAATGGTACTAGGAACCGAAACGTATTCTTCTGCGTTGATGGCAGCGATGCTAACCATTTTTTTATCTTCGTTCTTTAGATCTGTTTCTTGCTGTAAAATTTTTTGGAACATTGTTTGAGCAAAACCAATGATATTTATAATATTATACAGTGACTTATTGTAATGCACACATTCATGATCGAATTTAAGGTGTTTATTTTTATTTTTAGGTGACAAGTTTCGATCTTCTAAGAGATTTGCAGATATTTCATCCCTTGGTGACCGTAGGAACTGTTAGCTTGGAACAAGTCCATCTGTGCAGGCTCGGAGAACACTGCCCAGATAGACCCGTTTGTTTGTTCGATTCTGTGCGGGTGTCGCATAATGCCTTACAAATTCCACGGGTGAGGACGTCACTCGGTTTTTGTTACACTATTCGGCTGCATAGGCGGTCATATCCGAATGAATTCAGAGTCGCGGTATTATTGTAGCCTATACAGTCGGTTTAGGCCATAAGTAAGCGTAACAGAGATGGTCGGGGAACTCAAATGGATATGTTTGCAAGATGGGAGACATTGTAGTCGCGACGCCTAGTTTAATGAATTTACAGAACCGGTATTCCAGGAAGTGTGTGCAATACGCTATTTAGCTGTGCTAAAAATATAGCTCGCACTGTTGTTCTGAATGATTAAAACATTCAAATAGCATTTTCCGTCAATATTCTCACAAAATATGTGATATTTTTATATAAGTAAAGCTTAAACACAGTTGAATTTCAAGTTTTGGTCACGTGACCGAAGACAATGAGTTACTGGCTGAAGCCCTGATGACGTCACAAGCTAGGAGTGAGACGAAGCATACGCGTGTTATAGGGGTGTTAGCCGAGGTTACTAGTGTCTTCCCGTACTTTTTCTGCATGTAGTTCTGTTATTTAGTGATGAAAAATGCATTTACGAATTTGAGAAACAATGGAAAGAAATTTGGGGAAAGGTATGGTAGAAGCCTTATGAAACTTTATGCGTTTATTGTCTCTTCCTTCTTCAAAAACAACCCAGATTTTCATGTTCCGGACATAAGAAATGCGAAAACTGCATTGCATGGCGACAGGGACTGTGATATAGCACCAATACGGAAAAATGTCTTGAAACTGTGGGAATCTGGAACTGGATTATTTGCTCAGACCAAGCTAAAAAAGTGTCATTGTGAAACTTGTGAAATCCTGCCTAAAACGCAGTGGAAAGATTTTCATCCAGAGGATAATTCTGGAATTTATTGCTGTGGTTGTTACCAGAACTACTGCTGTTTTCCAGGAACCCCTTTTCTCAATTTTCAAATTTTCAGACAGCGTAATAACACTCGCGGGGAACTTCAGAACATGTCTTCAGAGTTTGCCCTCAACAGCTTTACACACTGCAGTTTTTCTGTGCTACAGGTCAGTAATGTAAACCACGGAAAATTATGTCTACAAAATATCCAATGACGCAGCCGCACGTCAAAGTATCTGTTCTGCTGTTTACTTATCAGCTGCTGCAACATTAAGATTTAAAAGTGTTTAAGCAGGACCAACTTTCATTCTAGTGTAATCCCCTGGAATTATTCCATTTCCTAGTAGGTTCCAAGCAATGTTACATTTATCTCTTGGTCAAAATCATACAGCTTTACAACAGGCTCAACGGAAACAGTTAGAAGTGGAAAATTATTGTCTTCACCGACTTGCTTGGGAAAAATAATGTGATCGGAAATTGTTAAATGGTTTCTCAGATTCTTCAGAATAAGAATTACATCAGGCATGAAATGCAGTTTCTTAACATCATTCTTCGGATTCATCTCAAACTGATGAGGTGTAAAATGAAGCTAATAAATTGAAATAGGTATTAAAATATTATATGACATAGAATTTAAAGCTCTTACATAACTGATTATGAATAAAATAAACTTAAGAAGACAGTAGTATTAGGCGAAGGGAACAGGAAGGAAAAAGAAAAATAATTGCTCCGAATGATCGATCTTCCAGCACACTACTTATTACGCTACAAGTGGCAATACGTTTGTGTATATTAAAACGGTCTACAGAGAAAGACGTCGTGACCATCGTCTCATTTGGATCCATGCGAGCGAGTTGCAACCGCATTTTACAAACCTTCTCATTCTTTGGAACACTCAAAATCTATTTTTCTGGAGTTTTTATAGAAGTATTTGTACAGTGTGATACTACACACCATTTGAAACCCAGTTTACCAAAAGAAAGAATGACCCCGTAACGAACTTGTGACGTCACCTAGCCGGCTTGCCCGCCATACTTCGCGAACTCTGGGCTCCCTGCAGGGCCAATGAAAAAGGTATCCGATAAGGTCGTAACTTTGTCCTGTGCTATCGCGAACTTGCACGCATTTAAACGAGCAGTCAGGAATTGCGAAACTCGTCTGAAACAGTTTGGCGTTCCCCACCGGAGACGTCTGCTGGCATTCTAAGACCTGCAGTGTCACGTGATGTGACGTACACGGCACGGCGTGTCCTCCTCGTGGGCTTCGCGTGCTAGCCAGTGACGTCACAGGCATCACATGACTCAAACTGAGCGTTTTAGAGGGCTCTCAGTATATTCGGATTTCATTTCCTTCAAAAAATGCTGAAATTCATGTTGTGTAGGTGAAATAACATAATTAACAATTTAACGCAATTTCCGGAAAGCGATCAAATACCCTGTTCTGCGCGCTCCACTGTGTTATCTTGCGTACTGATGTCGAGAATGAAGTGAATGAGACTGTTGCGCGCGATGTGGCGTACGGAAAAGTCACGTGTTTCACCAAGTGCGAAAATAGGTCAACAAATCTCTAAGTCTGGTATGAAGTACCCTCCACCATACACTGTACGGCGTCTTGTGGAGTCTGCAAGTAGATATAGCTTCTTACACTGCACCACCTGTAAATGGAAAGCGAGTAAAACTTAATTTATGGTGAACAATGAAAAGAATCCGGCGCCTTAAAAGTGGATTATGAAGTGTGGGTGTAGTTTTCTACCGAGCCTATGGCACCGTCTTGTCCCTTCACAATGAGCGAGCTACCTCTTAGTGAACACTAAATGCGGGGCAACGTCCCTGATGCTTATCTAACGGCTTACAGCGGTAACAAAAACGTGATTTACAGTATTTCGTACAGTTACTGGTCAAATTTAAAATGCTGTCATAACAGCTGTAGTCCTAAGTCAAATGTTTCAGGGACTGCAACGGGGAATAGATGGATCACGTCAGCTGCCCGCTGAGATGCTGGGAGCAGTCTCACAGAAGAAAAGAGTATTCCGAGAGTGGTACTTGGTGCGACACCCTGCCATCAAAGGTCACAGAAATCACAATGAGCTGAGGCGCGCACAGAAACAGGGATTGGACAGGCGAGGTGGCCACCCTTCGCCTTGATGGCACTGCCTGGAGGAGAACGAAACAATTAGTCAGGAAAGGACAAGCAAATCGGCAGGGAAGTTGCCTGACGCCAAGGCTACTATCTTGGCGGACGCATTCGCAGTAGAGAGTGTGTTAGACGAGGAACGTGCTCGCCTTGTGCAGCAACGCTTGTCTGCCTTTCTTGCAGCAGAGACGGAAAATTACGGTGGCACAGAAGCCGTCGCTGAGGAGGAGGTGGAAGAACAGCTCTGCAGACTGGGCCCCGGGAAGGCTCGAGGCTGCGATCAGGTGGAGTACGCAGTGCTTAAGGGGAAGTTTACTGTCTTTTGGTTAAAAAATCGTTTTTTTAAATTGCATTTTTGGATCCATAAAAGTGTTTAGAATCCACCCCTGAAACGGTTTTTCCGAATACGGAACGGAAATTTTTGTTATTCGTGGTAGAACAAAAAAATGTACCTGCCTGGAATCGGCTTTTTTCACGCACCAGTTTTTTTCTTTCGGAGGATGAGTTATTGTACCGGGGCTTGGCAGTAAACACCCAAAATTAAAATGAAAGTTTGAACGCGTGTGTTTGGAAGTTAGCCCCCAAGCACTTGCATTCTGGTGCGAAGACTGCGGAGTCTGCGACTTTCGTGGCAGTGAGCAGCTTCAACGAAGGGTATTCGGCAATTCTGAAGACCATGACAACGATGGACGTCACCCTGGGACTATTCGACGCAGTTCGCCGAGCATTCGGACGACCACCGGATTCAAGCGGCCGTAAACCACTTGTCACCGGCCGTACGAGCGGCTCTGGAGCAGCGCAGGATGGCCCAGATCCAGCAGAACGCCCTCTGTGAGGAAGAGGAGTAGCAGATTTAACGTACGTTGCATAATATTGCATTTATATGTAGTCAAAACGTCAAACGTGTTTTTTCTCGAAATGACTTTTTTTTCGCGCGGTATGGTAACTTCAAGTCTACTGAACCGACTGGAGTGAACCTTTGTTTCCGACGAAGCTAACTAAATTGTCTAGGAGTTGTACCACTTTTATTCCGATCTATCAACTATAAATATTTTTACTTGGCCGACGAAATCGAAAAATCGATGAAAGTCCCCTATTTTTTCAAATGGCCGGAATTTTGTTTCCTATGGTCCAAATAAATTAAGCGAGGTACAACTCCCAAAGAATCTTATATACTTCGCTAACAACAACTCAATTTTGATTTCAGACGAGCCGGCTGACCTGTGACATACCGCGCGTGGAGGTCTGCATCGAAGTTTTGTTTCGTTCCGACGGCACTTCCGCCTTTGCTCTTCGACATTTCCGGTCAACAAAATTCCAGTTTGTATAGGAAATATCAATAAACATTTTGACCAAATTTGACATTGATTCCGAGAAAAAAAATCTCAAAGAACATTCTTTTTCGGGCCAAACGTCCCCTTAAACAGGCACCACCTCGCGCCCTCCGATCCGTCACTGACTTATTCAGTCATATTTCAAGGACTAGCAATACTGCTTGGAAGTATGCAAAGGTAACTGCAGTCACTGAATAGGGGAAAGACGCAGGACTGCCACAGAACTAAAGGCCTACCAGTTCGCTCCCTCCCGTCTAGGAAAGTCTTCGAACGGCTGTGCGTTAAAAAAATTGTGGAACAAGTAAACAATGAGGATTTATTATCACCGGAACAATTTGGTTTCCGGCGCGGACTAACAAAGGGAAGGCCACGACGTTTGGAACGCGGATTTCCTGCAAACTTCGTACACTCGTAGTACTCCATGAGGACAACAAAACGTGTAAGCCGTAGCGCGTACTGAGAAAGCGTTAGTGAGAAAATCGCACGATGATTTCGGTCGTCGAATATTTATCTGTGCGTGGCCATTTTAACCACGAAGCGGCTGCAGGCGAGTGAGGCCGGCACGGTAGCTCAGCGTGTTAGTTCCCGGGTTCGATTCCTGGCGGGGTCAGGGATTTTCTCTGTCTCGTGATAACTGGGTGTTGTGTGCTGTCCTTAGGTTAATTAGGTTTAAAATCCGGCACGGTAGCTCAGCGTGTTCGGTCAGAGAGCTGATTGGCCTCTGTAATAATAATACTGAGTGGAAGGATCAACAAACAAACTCGACCGGGTGTCATGTGACGTCCGCAACGACCAAACACAACGATCAACAACGAATAAATTGCAAAAAAAAAAAAAAAGTTTTCGGTCAGTGCGTTAGCTTCCCTTTCTAATAGAAAGACTGAGCGAACGGATGAACGAACAATCTGAACGGGTGTCATCGGACGTCCGCCCTGAATCCAGCCACTGGACCGCTGGATCGAGTTCCGTTCGTCAGTTTTTTTTCCTTTTCATTATCACAAATAATATAATATTCATAACTATCGACAAATAAACGACCAAACGCATAAAGTGATACTTAAAATGTATGCTTGTCCGTGTCTTCAAAACTGTTCATATTTAATCGAAAGAGAACGAAAAATTGTTTCTCAGAAGACACTATTAAAGTATACTCGATACTGCATAACCAAATATCTGTGCCGATTTTAAAGAAAATACTGCGTTGTGCATGGTTTTTCTTCCAAACTATCGTCTGAAAGAGAAGTTGTTGAAAATGTTAACCAGGTTCGTTTTTCCACGGAAAACGTCAAAAGACCTTCCGCATGCGGAAGCATAGCATTTTTTCAATGCAGCTGGTGCCGTTTAACTTTATGTTTTCCATGTTTTTACGAAAAATACGATCCTGCAACTTGTACTCGTAATTTCGATAGCGACGATTAATTGTACATCTTTCGAAAGCCGTCTGTGCCGGACAAAACTTGGAGGTAACGAGTCGTTTCGGGCTCCTTCCAGGTATAAGGGATTTCTCAAATCACGGAAAGCATACATTTTCATTATCACTTTATGCGTTTAGTCGTTTACTGGTCGATGGTTAAGAATATATCATTTGTGATAATAAAAATTAGTAGATTGCCAAATAACATTGTAAATTTAATAAAAGTTCATCCGATTACACGTATTTTCCGCATTATATCAATTGTAATATAAATAATAAAGAAAATGATTGTGTTGATATAAAAAAAAGACGAACGGAAGTCGATCCAGCGACCAAGCGGCTAGAACGCCAACCACTTTTATAAAAAAAATTTAAAAAAACTGTTTTGTTCTATATTGTTCGTTGAATTTGTTCTGAGCGGACGTCTGATGACATCCGTTCAGTTTGTTCGATGATTCGTTCGCTCAGTATTTTTATTATAAAGGGTAGCTAACATTCTGACCGAACGCGCTTTTTTTTTTAAATCTCATTTTGTTCGTTTACTTCCGTTGCATATGCTCGGGGCGGACGTCGTAAGACATCCGTTAAAATTTTTCATTGATCCATGAACTCAGTTTTTTTTATTACAGAGGGCTATTAACTCTGACCGAACACGCTGGGCTACCGTGCCAGCACCACTTCTTATTTTTTTTTAAATCTCATTTTGTTCGTTTCCGTTCGTTGTATCTGCTCTGGGCGGACGGCGAAAGACACCCGTTTCAGTTCGTTGTTGATCCATTTACTCAGTTTTATTATTATTATTACAGAGGGCAGCTAGCCCTCTGACCGAACACGCTGAGCTAACCATGATGGCAAAATTAAACTTTTCACACGAGGGAAGAATTGAACCAAAGACCTCTCGGTCCGCAGCTCCACACGCTAACCACGGGACCACGGTGCTCCTGCTGCGTCATCTAGAGCTGAGCAGCGCTCGGCTGCAGCCGCTTCATGGTAAAAATGGCCACGCACAGATATACACTCCTGGAAATGGAAAAAAGAACACATTGACACCGGTGTGTCAGACCCACCATACTTGCTCCGGACACTGCGAGAGGGCTGTACAAGCAATGATCACACGCACGGCACAGCGGACACACCAGGAACCGCGGTGTTGGCCGTCGAATGGCGCTAGCTGCGCAGCATTTGTGCACCGCCGCCGTCAGTGTCAGCCAGTTTGCCGTGGCATACGGAGCTCCATCGCAGTCTTTAACACTGGTAGCATGCCGCGACAGCGTGGACGTGAACCGTATGTGCAGTTGACGGACTTTGAGCGAGGGCGTATAGTGGGCATGCGGGAGGCCGGGTGGACGTACCGCCGAATTGCTCAACACGTGGGGCGTGAGGTCTCCACAGTACATCGATGTTGTCGCCAGTGGTCGGCGGAAGGTGCACGTGCCCGTCGACCTGGGACCGGACCGCAGCGACGCACGGATGCACGCCAAGACCGTAGGATCCTACGCAGTGCCGTAGGGGACCGTACCGCAACTTCCCAGCAAATTAGGGACACTGTTGCTCCTGGGGTATCGGCGAGGACCATTCGCAACCGTCTCCATGAAGCTGGGCTACGGTCCCGCACACCGTTAGGCCGTTTTCCGCTCACGCCCCAACATCTTGCAGCCCGCCTCCAGTGGTGTCGCGACAGGCGTGAATGGAGGGACGAATGGAGACGTGTCGTCTTCAGCGATGAGAGTCGCTTCTGCCTTGGTGCCAATGATGGTCGTATGCGTGTTTGGCGCCGTGCAGGTGAGCGCCACAATCAGGACTGCATACGACCGAGGCACACAGGGCCAACACCTGGCATCATGGTGTGGGGAGCGATCTCCTACACTGGCCGTACACCTCTGGTGATCGTCGAGGGGACACTGAATAGTGCACGGTACATCCAAACCGTCATCGAACCCATCGTTCTACCATTCCTAGACGGGCAAGGGAACTTGCTGTTCCAACAGGACAATGCACGTCCGCATGTATCCCGTGCCACCCCACGTGCTCTAGAAGGTGTAAGTCAACTACCCTGGCCAGCAAGATCTCCGGATCTGTCCCCCATTGAGCATGTTTGGGACTGGATGAAGCGTCGTCTCACGCGGTCTGCACGTCCAGCACGAACGCTGGTCCAACTGAGGCGCCAGGTAGAAATGGCATGGCAAGCCGTTCCACAGGACTACATCCAGCATCTCTACGAACGTCTCCATGGGAGAATAGCAGCCTGCATTGCTGCGAAAGGTGGATATACACTGTACTAGTGCCGACATTGTGCATGCTCTGTTGCCTGTGTCTATGTGCCTGTGGTTCTGTCAGTGTGATCATGTGATGTATCTGACCCCAGGAATGTGTCAATAAAGTTTCCCCTTCCTGGGACAATGAATTCACGGTGTTCATATTTCAATTTCCAGGAGTGTATATTTGACGACGGAAATTATCTTGCGAGTTCTCAGTAACGCTTGAGAAGTACGCGCTACTGCTTACACATGTTGTTGTCCTCATGGGGTACTACGAGTGTACGAAGTTTGCAGTAAATCCGCGTTCCAAAAGTCGTGGCCTCCCCTTGTAAGTACGCAACAACAGGTACTGCGCCTCGGAGCGTTGATAGAGCTCAGGGTCATCGGGTGCTCCTGGACGTCTGCAGGGCCTTTACTTGCGAGTGGCACGACGGCCTCCTTTACAGACTCACTGCACTGGCGGCACTGAAGCCACACGCCGGGCCCACCGCGTCACTGCGACGTCGCACTTTCCATGTCCGCGCCGGAGATGCCGTGTCGACAGCGGGGCCTACACTAGCCTGCCGCTAGTGGTATCCTTGGCGCCCTTCTACACTCCCTGTACACCTTACGCAAGTCAGAGAGAGAGTGGCGTTGTCACTCTACGCAGACGACACCGCACTCTAAGTACGGTGCTTTCAGGAAGGCATCTTGCATCGCCCTTTGCGGACGGCACGCGACGTAGCCTGGGCCACTGAATGGCGCCTGAAGCGTAAAGCCACTTACTAGGGAACCTCCCCATCGCACCCCCCTCAGGTTAAGTTATAAGTCGGCACAGTGGATAGGCCTTGAAGAACTGAGCACAGATCAATCGAGGAAACAGGAAGAAGTTGTGTGGAACTATGAAAAATATAGCAAAATATACGAACTGAGGAGTCCATGTGTAAGATAGGCAACATCGAGGAGAGTATCAGGACAGGAGCGCCGTAGTCCCGCGGTTAGCGTGAGCAGCTGTGGAACGAGAGGTCCTTGCTTCAAGTCCTTCCTCGAGTCAAAAGTTTAATTTTTTATTTTCAGACAATTATTATCTGTCCGTCCGTGTCAATTATCAAAGTTCAGGCACTCACACATAATCAACTTCGCTCTCCAAAATTCCAGGACATGTTCAGATTTGCTTGGACATACGCAAGATTTGACGGTCTGCACAAGGAAAAATTTGAAAACGTTAAAAACATATGTTTTGACAGAGCACAGGGAAAACTGTGCGACTGTGAAACTGTTGCATTCATTTGTTGCAGTTTATGTGCCAAACTCGTATGTTTTCATCACTTTTTTGGGAGTGATTATCACATCCACAAGAAAACCTAAATCGGGCATGGTAGAAGAATCTTTTTACCTATTCGCCAAGTGTACAAGTCAGGTGGGTCGACAATATATTCCTGTCATCTGACGGAAATGCCGTCACCAGTGTCGTATAGAATATATCAGACATGTTTATCCGTAGAAGAATCGGTTGACCTATGACGTTACGATCAAATGTTTTCGGTTCCCATTGGAGAGGCACGTCCTTCCGTCTACTAATCGCACGGTTTTGCGGTGCGGTCGCAAAACACAAACACTGAACTTACTACAGTGAACAGAGGCGTCAATGAACGGAAAATTAAGAACGTAATCTTTTCACTCGAGGGAAGACTTGAACCAAGGACCTCTCGTTCCGCAGCTGCTCACGCTAACCACGGGACCACGGCGTCCCTGTCCTGATACTGTCCTTGATGTTGCCTATCTTACACATGGACTCCTCAGTTTGTATATTTTACTTATTTTTTTCATGGTTCCACACAACTTCTTCCTGTTTTCTCGAGTGATTTGTGTTCAGTTTTTCAAGGCCTATCCCCGTGCCAACGTATAACTAAATCTGAGGGGGGTGCAATGGGGGGTTCCCTAGTAAGCACGGTGCTTTAAGGAAGGCATCTTGCATCGCCCTTTGCAGACAGCACGCGACGTACACGGAGCCTGGGCGACTGAATGGCGCCTGAAGCGTAATGCCAATTAGAACAACGCTGTGATTTATCACGCGCGTAGCGTGCCTGTGGACCTTCAGCCAGTGCAGATCACGCGAAACCCGATCGCAGTCTCGCACTGCAAAACGTCTTGGGATGACCCTAGACAGACACCTCATCTAGAGGCCGCATATCAGAGAGGTAATAGATCAAGCGCTTGGCCGTATACGTGCGCTTTACCCTTTACTAAATCCTATGGACAGGTCAACTGTACCCTCGCACTGCGGCATCACGCTATATCTGGTACTGACTCGCCAGTGCTAGAGTTGCTTGCTTGTTGTTGGACAGGGATGTATGGGCGCACACGACGGAGATGTCTTCAGCGCCCGCTCAGTAACAGATTGAGATGGGTGTCAAGAAAATACAAAGAACAGTAAGATAAAACAGAACGTAAAACACAGGTAACTAGGTTGGAAAAATATGTGCCTACCGTCAGCAGCTCGTGGTCGTGCGGTAGCGTTCTCGCTTCCCGCGCCCGGGTTCACGGGTTCGATTCCCGGTTAGGGATTTTCTCTGCCTTGTGGTGACTGAGTGTTGTGTGCTTTCCTTGGGTTAGTTAGGTTTAAGTAGTTCTAAGTTCTAGGGGACTGCTGACCATAGATGTTAAGTTCCTCAGTGCCCACAGCCATTTTAACCATTTTATGTGCCTACCCACACCGAAACGTGGGACGAAGCAAGCCGTCAGCAGTAAAACATGACAACGCAAGAAGAAAGTGGTAGAGGGAGCTAAAACAATGTAGTAGATGGAAGTGACTGGCTGACCGCAAGGAAAAAAGGGAGGAGCCAGCCACTAAAACTTCCAGCCTAAAAGTTTAGGCAAGAGTCCAGACACATCACAAAACTTTAAAACCCTAGACACACCACGCCAGTGCTAGAAACGCGGCCGTGGTGCGGGAGGACGCAGCAGACGATCACGTAAGTCCGCTGCAAGGACCGCACGACAGAGTAGCGACTCGCCGTTCATCTCCCACACGACTTCCCGACTCGAGAGTTGCACAGAATTACCGGGATACCACTAATGCGAGACCGGTTTGAACAGATTGCTAGCCAGTTTTACGAAACGTCGCAGCAGCCAGAAAACAGGCTTATCGCGCATCTGGGCTGCCAGATACACAGGAGGGGGACCACTCGATGACCCGACCTGCCACGGCAGTGACCAATCTCGTGGTAAAAACAGGATTAAAACCCTTAGAAGACATGTTGTAACGGAAGAGAGGACAAACACGGAATGTTAGTCCAAAAAAAAGCAATGGTTAAGAAATGAGGGAACAGTGTGAAGTATTTCGCTTGAGCGACTAAAGGCAGAAAGGAAGCCTCTCTAGATTAAGGACGAGAGCCAGAGAGTTTTAATCAGTCAAGTATTGCAGTCAGAAACTGTGTACGTGTCTTGAGGCAGGCTAACTCAGACGGCACCGTCACTAGACTATACTCATCCCGTATTTCAGAACGACAGCACTTAGCGACATCCGGCCGCGGTGGTCTCGCGGTTCTAGGCGCTACAGTCTGGAACCACGCGACCACTACGGCCGCAGGTTCGAATCCTGCCTCGGGCATGGATGTGTGTGATGTCCTTATGTTAGTTAGGTTTAAGTAGTTCTAAGTTCTAGGGGACTGATGACCACAGCTGTTAAGTCCCATAGTGCTCAGAGCCATTTGAACCATTTTAGCGACATCCAATAAACATTGCACGTAATTTCACCCCGCCACAGTCCGCCCTCCGTAGCTGAGTGGTCAGCGCGACAGTCGGTCAATCCTAAGGGCCCGGGTTCGATTCCCGGCTGGGTCGGAGATTTTATCCGCTCAGGGACTGGGTGTTGTGTTGTCCTAATCATCATTTCATCCCCATCGACGCGCAAGTCGCCGAAGTGGCGTCAAATCGATAGACTTGCACCAGGCGAGCGGTCTACCCGACGGAAGGCCTTTAATACCAACTGTATCCGAAACAGCGTTTGCAGACACTATTCAGATACACCATTGAATGTACCTGCTAAATTATATCATTGTACTAAAGGTACTTCAAGAGGTACGATGTCATCAACGTTGAGACGCGTGGAAAACTAGGCTTCCTTAAAACGGAGCCCCAATGTTCGGTTCTTTAGAGTGAGGCGTCGAGGCGTAGGACGGGTAGTCCTAAACGAATCGAACTCTAGCCTTCCCGGTTTCGGTCGTGCAGTTTCTCTAAATCATTTTAGACGAAGACTTCCTTCAAGATGACCGAAGGCTACTACAGCCCTCTGCTCGTCCAATTAAGCTAGTGTTCCCTCTCTACTGATCTGGGTATCGAGGGCACGTTAAATTCTGTTCCCTTGTCTCTCCTCCTGCACCGAAATTATCAAGCTCCCACTACTTATGTTAGAGTGGCTGGCTGTCCGCATATTAGGTCTTGCATTCGATCCCTAACGCGCTCGTAATTGTTTTGCGGAGAGTCGATGTCTTCTCATCTGTGAGGCCACCACTTCAACAGAGACCCATGGGCATAACTGCGCTGGTTGCTAATCGTGAAATTCCCGTTAATCGAAAGACATGTACCAAGCAACGTAAGACTATGTGCTCTTGCAGAGTCCATGTGGTAGGAATGTCTGTGGAAGGAGCATTCTGATGCGCAACGCAGAATTTTTGTGGCCAGCATACGATGACTCCAAAACTCAGGTGACTGTGGCAAGGCGTAGCACTTCCCCTTAAGCGGTCAGCAGATTTCGAATGTCATTGCATCGCTTGTATAGACCGATTCAAAGTACCGTGGATTTTGTAATCGCGGACAGTATATATCTCGACACTTGGCATCCGATATATGGATGGAACTAGGCTTGAAACTACGAGGAAATAACTGCAACGGCATTTCACCTGTTCGCAACATTCGTCTTATCTCAGATGTCAATTTTTGTTTTTTGTTTTGTTAGAACAAGATAAAGAGTAGTCACCGCTACTTTTTTGGTACTTTACTGCATTTTATCGGATGCAGAATCTCTGTTGCAATACACTATATTGTAGCGGCGTTGCGAAATGGGTTCCTTGAAACTCAACGTGAAAGAGTCCCGAAGAAATTCCGATTTTGAGGTATGACATGCAGCTAAGGAAAGAGCTGAACATATTAAACATCCTCACCGAAATACAAGAAAAACAGAAGAAATTGGAAGCAACACCTCGAAAGGAACAGTGGAGAAAGACAACCTCCCCAGATGAGAATATTTAAGCCAGTTGGAGAAGGGTACCGTTACAGGCTGCACAAAAACAAGGACCTAATGGCTGATGTGAGGATGATATGATGACGATGACTTGCAACATATTAGCGATTTATAGCACTTTGAATTGTTTTTCTTCAGGAATGAAATTCTTTCGATTTTATGTCCTCATACAACCTTTCTTAAAACTTCGTTCATTCCAAAGGAAAGTAAAAAATTAATCGCACATAATCATTCTTCACATCATAGGTACTAGTAGAGTAGCTTATGTGACTGTTTTAAAGTAAGCATAATTACTTGGAGATCTGTACAACCCCAGGGAAATGAATCGGACTACCATACATGAATCTTACACATCTCCCGAAATGTGAGCACATTCAACGGACTGACCCGTCTCTAAGTGTATGGCGACACTGTCACGTTAATTAATCTTACAATATTAATTCTTTCCAACACTGTGCCTAGGTATTTTTGAACACACAAAGCGCCCCTCTGTAGTACGACAACCGTAATTAAAATTTTTGGAAGGTATGTTTCCCTCGTTTGACGTATTTCGATTCACATTCTTAGCGGCAATAGCCACTCTCCGTTGCTGCTACTAATAAATAAATCCGTGAAAAACAAGGAAAGTACGTTTTAAACAAAAGAAGCTTTTCGTCAATAGGAAAATCATCAATCAGAGGTAGCTTGCTAGATTGAATTGTTTGTGCATGCAGAAGGGAAGGAAAGAAGCAGACAGAGATGGTGACCAATCAGAATCCTTACAGAGTCTTGCGCCTATTATGAACGCCACCTGTTCTACATCTTCCATCAATCGTCGCTAGAAAAGTAGAACGATGTCGCTATCTGACAGAAGTGAGTTACCTCGCGGTTATCTGATAGGTACTGAGTGCATGTAAACATGTCAAAGCATACACAGAAATCTTGACCTTGTTTGATAATTTATTTCATTTCATTGCTGGGTTCATTTATCACTGGTTCATCAATCTGGTTGAAGGCAAAAGTTTTGGGAAATAGTGTTGCAATGTTTTGCTTGTGCATAAATTCTCGTGAAAGTTAAAACTTTACACCTGTGTTTGTTAAAACAGATCGTGACTCACAAGGTGTACACAGACAGCGTACGTTCGTATTCGGAGAATATCATCACCAGGTATATCTGTCGTTTGGAAGATTGATGCTACGGAACGGCTATTCATGCATACTGATTACTTCTTACCAAAAGTTGATTATTCTTATGATAATTAGCGAAAAGAAGTCAGCAATACAAATTCCAGTTTCTTTATTGTTATGTACTCATACTGTGATAACGCAAATGGTAACCAACGTTTTTAACAGTCTCCAAAAGTATTTGATACACAAATCTTTCTGACATTTCTTTTACATACGACTGCAAAATTCCCTGAAAAGTGTGACGTTACTTATGCAGCTTCTGTAATGCCTGTCTTCAGAATACGAAATAATGCCTACAAGGAAAATGGACATGGATGGCAAATGCAAACCCTGTTGCAGTTACTTCAAGATTCTGCAGAAATTTTCTGTCTTTCATCAAGAATTTGGGTCCCATCAATTCCATCAACCACTATTACGTTCACACTTATGTTCACCATCTCTATTTCTCTGTTAGCGAGAGTTCCCCTTCGCTTGTCAGTAACGGCCAAATAAAGTCTTTCTCCAACACCAACAGATTGATACTACATCGATGGCTATACTCCTCAATCCAGCTCACGAGGAGTCGCGGAGGGTACTTTGTTTATCTGTGTCACTTCCAAACTTCCCTGTTCCAGTCCGAATGATGCACGGGAAGAACCTTTGTTGGTAAGCCTTCTGTCAACTCCAATCTCTCGACTTTCACATTCATGGTCTTTGTGCAAGATATCTGTAAGATGAGTCAATATATTGGTTGGCTCTTCTAGGAACGTTATGCTTTCGTAATTTCGACAGTAAATCACACACTGATGCCCAACGACCACTAATAATACTTCATCAATTTGTTTCTGATTGGTGCGAGGTATTTCTAGCGTTGATCTTCTGATCTGTTGAAATCATCAGAAAAAATGGATACGGCAATGTATAAGTTTAGCTCCAGTGCAGATGGTGGACATTGCTTTCTTTTATCGTTCGGTCGAATACCTGGCAATATTCTTTTCTGGTCTACTCAGAAAGACAGCTCGTTAACCGCACGACTGATGAGCTTGAGACATACTCTTGCTTAAGGTCACCAATGAGTATCATAAAAAAATCTGTCATTTGAAAGTACTGGCGGATTAAAAATTTGTGCCGCAGCGGAACTCGAACCACCGACATTTGATTTTAGCGGGCAAGTGTTGAACCGACTGAACAACCCAAGCACGACTCACGACCGTCCTCACGGCTTTACTTCTGCCAGTACCTCATCTCCGACCTTCCAAGCTGCTCTCCCACATACCTTGCAGGATTAGCACTCCTGGAAGAGAAGTTATTGCGGAGACCTGACCTACTCACAATCTGCTGTTTTGTTTCCGGAATGAATTCTCACTCTGTACAGGAGTGTGCGCTGATCTGAAACTTCCTGGCTGATAAAACCGCGTGCCGGATCCGTGCCCGAACCTGGGACCTACGCCTTTCGCGGGCAAGTGCTCTACTGACTGAGCTCATTGAACACTCATTCTGCATCCTGTCAGTTCACTGTTGCCCAGATTCTGGCCGCACCTTTCTGATTTCTCACTTGTAATTATTCATATTCTTCGTCTCCCAGGACATAAAACAAGTACGAAAATTGTAATTTGCATTTTAGAAGAGAATTCTATAAACCCTCGAAGTCATAAATTGGGGGATGAAACCGGCATCTCCCAAACCGAAACTTGACTTCAGAGCCTTCGGGCATGTTTTTCATTGGGTCTGGAAAGTGTTACGAAACATCATATGGTAGCAAAAGAACACTGTGTAGGGCTAATGTCCTCAACAGCCAACGGCCTTGCCACAGTGGTAACACCGTTTCCCGTCAGATCGCCGAAGTTAAGCGCTGTCAGGCTGTTACCAGTCGCATGGGTCACCGTACGCGTCTGGCGAGCGCTGTTGGGAAGCGGGCTGCACTCAGCCCTTGAGAAGCTGCTCGACTGAGAAGTAGCGGCTCCGATCTTGAAAGCTGACAACGGCCCGGAAATCAGTATGCTGACCACATACCCCTCCATATCCGCACCCAGTGACACGTACTGTCTGAGGATGAAACGGCGGTCGGTCGGTAGTGTCGGGCCTTGCTAGGCCTGCTCGAACGGAGAGAGAGGGAATGTCCACAATGGAGCAGCTGACTGTCCACTGTTTTGAAATTTGCTGGCACATTGAAACTGTGTGTCGCACGAAGAACACAGTTTACTATGTAGTGTTCTTGGCGGGCATGAGGCGTTAAAAGTGCAGAAAACAAGCTTTCAATTACTTTCTTCCCTTCGAATCGTGGATGAAGTGGAAGCTAGGACCATCAGCAACAACTGTAAAATAACCCGGCGAACTCTGTTTTGACACAAACGTTTTCGGACACTACAACCAGGCCGCATATAGAAAATACACCACAGTAACTGTTCGACAGTTAAGCGCGAACACTGTATGTGAATCAATCTGTTCTCTGAAGCTGTTACTGCCTCTAGAAACCTGTATCCATTACGAATAGGAAAGACGCCGATAAATATTTCGTTTAAGTATTTGTAAGACCCATAGAGTACGATTCTCCGGAGTCTCGCGGTCTCACTGCATTTTAAGAAATAACACCTGCAACATCTTAACTGGACTACACCCTGCCTATTTAGCCCATGTTAATTTAGGTAAGTATTTGACCCATTTCTGAAAAAAACGTATTTGATGCAAGACCTTAGTATTTTTACTGTATGCTACATGGTGCTAAAGGAGTCAACTGTACTAAAATCTACTTTATCTATTTTATAGTTGTTAAGAAATACTTTTTCAAATATATTAACAAAAAATATTAAGTATTTTTTCTGCAGAAAATCTTTTTTGTGAACTTTCTAATGTGGTAATATTAATGAATGTGGCTTTTTATGTTGCACAAAGACTCTGAAAATTTCATTCATTTATCTATGATAATTTCTGATACAATGGGACATATGAACTGAAAATTTTAGTTTCTGGGAAATTGACTTTAAAGAAAAAACTTTTGAAATTTGTTACAGGTAATTAAAACTGTCCTACTGCATTGGCCTCTAGCAGGTCTTCCAGCTTCTTTTTCACCTTCCTGGATGTTTGTCTTGCTTTCTTGGCCATATTAGAAGCAGACATGTCTGCATTGGCTATCCTCATTTTATCGCAATGTTGCAGCCCAGTGATCATATTTTCACCAGGATTAATTCCCAGCTTTTTGAGTACCCAACACTTTCCAATATTACCACAACTGAATGTAATAACAGCATCATAAACTCCTACTTTCGTTGCATGCATGCCTACAAATACAGTTTTAGAAAGACGGTTCCAAATTATGCCGTTGAAACATTCATTTGGGTTCTGTGTCTGCCCATGCAGACATTTCCTTAGATGGTCAGGAGGAGCCAAGTCTCTGAAAATAGGTTTAATTGCTGTAATAACAGCAGCAGGAAGAGAATACTGGCGAGAATAAGGTTCTCAAGTTGCCTGAGCCCTGTTGTATTTGCACCACGAGTTTTCTCCTGATGGACACAATCAATGACATGGGTTATCATCAGTAGAGGACTTACGGAAGAATATGGCCCAAAGATCTCTCTTTATTGCCGCCAGATTTTCTTTATTTCTCCTAATTGCCTGCCCATACTATACTTGCAAGTTTTCTATTGCAGTTTTAGTTAACCGACCCTGTCCAGTCAACGATCTTCCATCTTCTAATTATTGGCCTCTCATATCAACAGTTAGTTTTCTCAGCCTTGTTCCCAAACGTTTTTGAACACGTCCTTCACATTCTGTTTTGCTAATAATGGCATCTCCATATGGTTTACAGTCGACAGTGGGTGACAGAAAAGTGGGCGTAGCACATAAACACACTTGGTATGAAAATGCTCTTTAAATGCTCGAAAAAAATGTTTATCAGCAAAATCCGTTTCAGAGTACTTAATAAAATCTTAATCTATGGAAATATGATGCAAACCGAAAATCGATTTTTTTCTACCTGAACCAAGGTGTGGTCCCTTTAATGACATTACGGAATTTTGCATCAGATAGCTGTACGAGTGTTGACCACTCAAACAAGCAAGGAAGTCAAAGAACAAAGTTCCTCCAAAGGCGGGACACTGGCATGGCCTGAACTAGAATCAGAGAAGAGGTGGTATCGTCGCCGCGGAAACAGAGACGAGACGGGGATCTGAACCCCTCTCCTCCGCCGGCAGGACGCTGCGCCACGCGGCTGGCTTTTTCAGAGCGGAAGGAACAGGTGCCGCTCGCTCGCCGTGCCCGTGCCCGGCAAGGCCTTATGGGCGTGGCGCGAATTCTGCGTTGCGTCAGGCGGGCGGCTTTCAACATTCCCGATAGCCGTCGCGTTTCACAACTAATCCCAGACCATTTCCCCCGCAATCTGCAGGTAATGTTTCAGTAACGCAGCATCCGTGTAGTAGTCATTCAGGCGAGTACAGCTTATCCCCATGAACGGTTACCACTGTACAACATTCGTGATAACGACGTAAGCCCCAAGTAACTACTCATTGGCAGGTGACGTATGAAAAGTCCCAAGTGGTGACTGAAACCTAGCTCGACCCAAAAAAGCCAGCTCCTTTCCTTAAGAAAGCTATACAAACATGTTCTTTCACGTCACAATAACTCGATTGGCTTTTAGGGGCATAATACTAATAAATCATTAAAAGTTATTGTAAGTTTAATTTTATATTGAAAAAAAAACTTTTCAACATTAGAATCAAAGAAGCCTTTGCAAGAAGAAAAATATTATCGTGCATTTAATGGTAACGCACTGGAATGTCGAAAAGCACTCCGTCCTCAGGCAACATGTGGTCCATCGGGACCATCCGACCGCCGTGTCATCCTCAGTGAGGATGCAGATAGGAGGGGAATGTGGTCAGCTCACCGCTCTCCCGGTCGTTATGACGGTTTTCTTTGACCGGAGCCGCTACTATTCGGTCGAGTAGCTGCTCAATTGGCATCACGAGGCTGAGTGCACCCCGAAGAATGGCAACAGCGCAAGGCGGCCCCGATGGTCACCCATCAAAGTGCCGTCCATGCCCGACAGCGATTAACTTCGGTGATCTGAAGGGAACCGGTGTATCCACTGCGGTAAGGCCGTTACCTAACACAGAACCCAGTTCCTGATTGGAGGAAAATCCCCAACCCAGCCGGGAATCGAACCCGGACCCGTTTGCGCAACATTCCGTCGCGCTGACCACTGAGCTATCGCAGCGGACCACGGGATGTAGAGCAAATTCGATTTTTACTTAGCTTGAAGATAAACAAAACAGGAAACTGACAACTAACCTACATCAAAAATTACAATAACAGTAACTCATGAATTCTCGCTTCTTGTACCAAAAATGATTACGACATATTTGCCATGAAATAAATATTACAGCATTACAAGCTAACTGTCACTGCGAAGATAAAAAAAGTTTTGTGCACTTATTTTGAAATAGAACAAAACTGATGTTTCTAACAGCTAGGAAAACTGCAGTAACTGTTATTTCTTAATTCTTAGCGGCCGTAGCTAAACATAAATACAGGAAACTTATTACATTCAACAATCTGGGCGTGGTACGCAACGTTATTTTTGTAAACATGTTTGTTGCAAATTGAAAACCTAACACGGCTTTGTAGTCACAACTTCGACAGAAATTGCATCTGGCACGTTTGGGGTTTGTTTTCCAGTAGTGGAACTTCGTATATAAGAATGTCCTGTTTGTATTATTCTAAAAACGACCGCTGATTGTTCATTTCGTGGTAGCTTTTTTTTCTAGCCTCAGTATAAGGAGTGACTAGGATTATTCCCACTTCATCAAGAAATTGTTGTAGACAATGCTTTGAATGTGAAGAAGCTCATGTGTTAGATCGATGAAAAAACTGCACGCCTTGATTTTTCCAGTTTATGTACCATATAACTTTCCTGTATTGATTTGTTTTCAAAACATAAATAGTAGTACTACTGCATAGTATCAATATTTTCATCGTACATTTTGAGGACTTACTCGGTATTATATTGTTTGAATGAACAACGTCCCATCGAAGCTACCAGTTATTCATCTATGATTACATTAACTATGTGCCGGGGCTATACATGTAGTTTCGAAAGTATTTCAACCCACTTTCCCAACAGAATTCTTGATAGAATTTGTCATTTGCTGTCGATAGTTGCGTCAGACTTTAAACACTCGGGTCATATAGACTAGCGTAACGAATTAAGCCACAACAAGAGGAAAAATATCTATTTTGTCATTTGAACCTTATGCTATGCAGAATGTATAGAAAAACAAAGCCATGACGTTTCGAGCCCTAACATTATGGAAGAATAAACTCCTTTCCGCGCCATATTGAGCCAAAGATAACAGCAGAGTACTAAGAAAGCAGATTAAGGGCGTGGCAGACGCATGACAAATATTTTTCACGGCAGTGCTAATACTCTAAAAAGTCTCTGACGAACCGCACGTATTCCGTCACCCGTCATCAACACAAAAATATTTTCAGCCAGACATAATGGTTATTTACGCAACATCTTGACGACTGCTCGTATCAACACGCGGTTTCTGTCAATCGCTGCACAAAACTATGCATGCCACGGTTTTACGACTTATCAGGATGATGCGTTTATGAGTTGTGAGGGAAATCAGGGTCACTTCCTTTTTGTTTTGAGAGAGAGAGAGAGAGAGAGAGAGAGAGAGAGAGAGAGAGAGAGATCATCAAAGACGGACTGTAACTGATTTGCAGCGTGACAATGACAAGAATCAGTGGCGGCCTTGATGATCGTGTCATCATGACAGTCTCTGAAATGCTTTTCAGAAAAGCCAACGTAAAAGTAGGTTTTGAATCTGATTCGTTCCAAGTATGGCGGGACAGTAAACTGATAGCAACAATTACTCGTGTTGTTTCTTATATTCAGTGTAGATATCAAAATCAAGAGGTGTACCTGACTGTAGTCTCATATAACGCTCATTTTTATGTCATTTCTTCTCAGAATGAAACACTAATGTGTGCATTGACTTTTCCGCGTTCAACTGCATGTGTCTCCTTTGTTTAGTGTATTAGCGTAGTAATATTCTAAAGTAAAATGAAGAAGTTAGAGTGACATTATATTTTCTCTACAATGTGTAAATTTGAGAGTAACTTTTGTACGCGGGCAGTCAGCGCTTCAGTATTTACGACGCCAATTTCACATCGCTAGTTCTAAACAGCTGAGCGCCTAAGAGGTACGAGAGATATAAAAACGAACGAAGGCTACAGTTTGACGTCCAGCCAACGAAGAGGTCATTAGAGAGGTTGGAACAAGCTTAGCTGAAGAACAGTTAGGACGTACTCAACGGAACCATCCCGGCTTTTGCCTGAAGCGGTTGAGAGAAAGCGCGGCGGTCAGGAGATGGCCGGACAACAGACACTCCAGCTTAGCTGCGCCTTATCTTTACGCTGACCCCGTCTCGGAAACTAAGAGCTATCGGAGCCAAGGCTATTCGAACAACTGCTTACTGTTGTAAGACAGGAACGCCCCGCAAGAACGACCGTTTCCTCTTACGCCATTCACATGAAATGGAGGTTAAACACGCAATTTAGCATAAATATTAATACTGCATTTCCGCAGTTATAAGCTGTAGCGGGACTTCGATTTTCGCCGCGCTACACTCGTTCCCTCAGGTAAAAATTCTACCGTCGCAGCCGTATGAGCGCTCGACGGCAGAGAGTAACTCTTTTTTGTTTTCTATCAGTTTCTTGATTGTCTCTCTAGAGAGCGGAAGCTTAATGCAGACGTGATCTGATTAAGACGAAAAAACTTATTAATGTGTAGACATTGTGGAAGTTGTTATGAAACTCTGAGGATGGAGAGAAGCAACTAAAATAAATTGCATTTAATATCAAGACGGTTTTGGATACATTAGAAATTCCTGGACAATGAAACTTATTGCAAGATTTCGGAGCAGACTTTTCACGCAGAAATGAAGGAGATTTTTGAAGACCTGGACGCCGCACGAAAGAAGACAAGTTAACCTGGTAAAGGATGAACTCTTATCTACGCCATTTCCCCCTGTCAGTTACATTTTGTTATTCCCTGTTTCTTTTTCAATAATTTTTGTAGTGGAAATTGGTTTAACTTTTGCTCAAAAACGCCACAAGGACCACCCCAACAATAGCTTTTCCGAATCACGAAGTCCGATAGCTTTTCTGTAATACGAAGTCCGATTTGCTTTTCATTCTTTCCCTTTTTCACGGTCATTTACGATTTTAAAAGCCCCTTTTTATTCACCATTTCTTCCCACACTTTCAACCTTTTCTTTTCTTTTCTTCTCTTCTCTTTTTTATTTTTTTATTAACCACTACAAAGCTTTCTTTTCTGCCCGTACTTTTAGTACGGAAAAGCTTTGTTGTGATACCATGACACTTGAGCTCCTTCCGCCGCGCGGTCTAGGGCGTCTTGTCAAGGTCCGAGCTCCCTCCCCCCCCCCCCCTCCCCCCTTCCCCCACCCCTCCGTCCGAGGTTCGAGTCCTCCCTCGGGCATGCGCGTGTGTGTCGTCCTTAGAGTAAATTAGTGTAAGTTAGATTAAGTAGTGTGTAAGCTAGGGACCGATGACCTCAGCAGTTTGGTCCCCTAAGACCTTATCATAAATTTCCAAACTTGAGTTCCTCTACACACTTGACACTGACCTGCAGAGTGTAGAGGTATTTGCAAGCCATTTTTACCCAGACATGGATCGAGTTAATATATCATAATCTCAAACTATGTCATCAAGTTGCTAACCACTGAGTACACTTTGTCACGGACGGACGCATGCAAAAAGTTTCCGGGTTAGAAGTTTTATAGCTGAATGTAGACGTACAGTCTGTCTAACGTATGTGGTCACTATCATATTACAAGCGATTCGAGATATCGAAAACTAATTTCTCGAACAAATGACAGAGTGTTGTGTGGCGTGTTATTTGGTGCGTACCTCATAAATAACACTTTATGCACCAAGGCAGTGGAGCGAGTACAGTACATGTTTTTAAAGCGACAATGTCTTTTGTGAAAGGGTTAGCAAGTACTTAAATTGAGGCATGAAGCTATCGACACTTGACAAAATTAGTAACGGAACGTCGAGACCAAAAAAAGAGAGAGAGAAAAGCGGGGAGACGCGTAGTAAAGCTGAAGGCCACAACAGCCAGCAACTCGCCGTTCCCTGCTTCACAGCTCTTTTAAGTGGCAATAAAGGCAAGACAGTGTGTTATTCCTGTAGCCGTGGCTCTGGTTTTGTTTTTCATTTCCGACTTTCTTACAAACTTTTAACTGCAAATTTTACTTTAGCAGCGCTCGATTTCTGTCAAAAAAGTACATAACCGTCATAGAGCTGCTTCAATATCGCAGATGCGAGAAAATCGCTAGCCCTGTTTCGTGGTGTCACTTGTCTGAAACTTTCTTCCCATACCACGAAAACTTCACTGAAAACGTGATGGCCTGGTCAAGTGGAACGAACTGTCTAGTCCAGTTACTTCATCTTTACGCCTGAAGTTAACTGTGCGATCATGACACTATGCGGTCGGAAAAATCATCACTTATATATGTGGCTTCATTTACAGCAGAAAATATACTCTAATCCACGATGAAGGAATTATCGGAACGAGACGCAGATCGGTACATTTCATGTACATGTACAAACAAATGATTACAAATTTTGGAAACTTATGGTAAGGTTCTATGGGACAAAATTGTTGAGGTCATCGGTCCCTAGACTTACACACTAATTAATGTAACTTAAATTAACTTATGCTAAGGACAACACACACACACTCATGACCGAAGGAGGACTCGAACCTCCGAAGGGAGTTGTCGCACGAACCGTGACTAGGCCAGCAGGTCAGCAACTGGAAGCAGTTAATTCCATAAATTATGTGGGACTTGGAATTAGGAGTGATTTAAAATGGAATGATCATATAAAGTTGATCGTCGGTAAAGCACATGCCAGACTGAGATTCATTGGAAGAATCCTAAGGAAATGCAATCCGAAAACAAAGGGAGTAGGTTACAGTACGGTTGTTCGCCCACTACTTGAATACTGCTCACCAGTGTGGGATCCGTACCAGATAGGGTTGTTAGAGAGTAGAGAAGATCCAACGGAGAGCAGCGCATTTAGTAATCGCGAAAGCGTTACGGAGATGATAGTTAATGTTGAAGTTTCGAGAACATACATTCACCGAGGAGTCAAGCAGTATATAGCTGCCACCTACGTATATCTCGAGAAGAGACCGTGAGGATAAAGTGAGAGAGATTAGAGCCCACAAAGAGGCACACCGACAATCTTTCTTACCACGAACAATACGAGACTAGAATGGAAGGGAGAACCACAGAGGTATTCAAAGTACCCTCCGCCACAGACCGTCAGGTGGCTTGCGGAGTATGGATGTAGATGTAGATGTAGATGTAGATGTAGACTCCTCAGACCACGCGGCTACCCCGCGTGGCCAAATGATTACATTTTCAGAAAAACTGGATGATTTATTCAAGAGAAAGAGGTTCACAAATTGGGCAAGTCAATAACGCGTTGGCTCACCTGTGGCGCTTATGCTTACGCTCGCGCTTCGAATTCATTGATAAATTGGTTCAGTGCCTACGGGCTCTCAACGGCGAGGTTATCGGCGCATTCGCTGATTGTCGGATGTCCTCCTGGGGGATTTCGTGCCAGATTCTGTCGAAAATGGCGTGTTAGATGGTGGAAATCCGCCACCGGTTGGAAGGCGCCACCCATAACGCTCCAAACGATCTCGGTTGGGGAGAGATCTAAAAAATAGCCTCAAGTACTGTGAGATATGGAGGGGCATGTGGTCAGCTCACCTCTCTCCCGGCCGTATGTCAGTTTACGAGACCGGAGCAGCTACTTCTCGAACAAGTAGCTCCTCAGTTTGCCTCACACCCTCTGACTGGAACCGTTGTTAGCACTGCGGCAAGGCCGTTGGCAGAGATGGCTATTACTTCACTGATGCGACATCCCTGTGAACACAGTGGTAGGTTGTCGTGACCCCCCCCTCCCCCCCCTCCCCCACACACACAGTTTAGCCTGTAGGCGAAGTACTGGTGCTAAACTGTGTTCGCATTGACCCTGTGTCGATAATCATGTTGTACAAATGGAGATGATGTCTTAACTATTGACGACGCCTTTGGCACAATTGTTTTATTAATCTCCATTGCAGGATGTAATTTTAGATTTTTTACTTCTCATGAAGGTATATTTATATATACCGAAGCCTTGGTCAAGAATTTTAATAAATCTTTATCCTGCAACTGTTTTGGCTGTCATCATTTACCGTGAAGAATTTTTTTCCTACTTTTTTTTTTTTTTTTTGCTTCCTGGAGCGTATTCTATGTGGAAGACGTTGGCGTGGTACTCACTCTCAAGTTTCCTGCAAATCGAGAGACAAGTTTAACCATTTAAGTGCAGGAATACTCCCGGTAAAGCAAAAGAGCATACCTGATTTTCGTAGGTGAAGCGTTTCAGGAAGATGCATTTCAGCAGTCGGAACTCAGCACAGTGGAAGATGTGTTTAAACAGCAGGACATCAGTTCCCAGACAGAGGTCAGCTTGGCCACTCCGCTAGGTAATGCAGCCCCTCACCTCACACGGTAGGCGACCAGCGCTCTCGCCTTCTTCCATTCCCACGGAGAGGCTGCGTCGTCCGCGCGTCCAGGGCGGACAGTCTTGAGTTCCACGCCTCTCCTATGCCGCGCGGCGGCAGCGCGTTACTTCGTTATCGCCTGCTGCTGGAATTCCGGGTCAAGAGCCCCGCCCGTGCCACCGAATGTGGCGCCACCGCGGGCATTCCGTATCTGTCTGTCCTGTAGCCGCCACTTTCCCTCAAAGGTCAATGGCACGCATAATGGCTCTCGTCAGACGAGTTGAAGCCACCGGCGGATAGCCACGGCGTGCGCCTAATCTCCCTTTATTTTCTCTCTGCCACTGGCGGAAAGTCTGTTGTTTTATTTCCTGTTGACAATTAAAAAAAATCTATGTGCGCTGTTCAGTTCCGCGCCGTGGATTTTTCGTGAAAATGTCACGATGAAATCATAACAAGTGTTTTGTTTAAGTATGTAATTGTGATCACCAATCTCTTTAATGGGGAGGTTTTGCTATCTTTTGGTTCAAAAAATCGATTTTTTTTTTTTAAATTGCATTTTTGGATGCATAGAAGTGTTTAGAATCCACCCCTGAAACGGATTTTCCGAATACAGAACGGAAATGTTTGTTATTCGTGGTTGAATAAAAAAATGCACCTGCCTGAAATCGGCCTTCTTCACGCAGCGCTATTTATGTTTCCTATGATCCGAATAACGTACAAGCCCTAAAGAATCTTAAATACTTCGCCAACGTCAACTCAATTTTGATTTCAGATGAGCCGTCTGACCTGTGACATACCGGGCGTTGAAGTCTACATCGAAATTTTGTTTTGTTCCGACGTCACTTCCGCCTTTGCTGTTCGACATTTCCGGTCGGAAAAATCCCAGTTTGTAGAGGAGATAGCAATAAACATTTTGACCAAATTTGACATTGATATCTATAACACATACTGAGAAAAAAAATCTCAAAGAACATGCTTTTTTCTGGACAAATATAGTAAGCCTCCCCTTATTACAATGATTACACAAAGCAGTATACTGGTTACCGAACACCGAGCGAGGTGGCGCAGTGGTTAGCACACTGGACTCACATTCGGGAGGACGACGGTTCAATCCCGTCTCCGGCCATCCTGATTTAGGTTTTCCGTGATTTTCCTAAATCGCTTGAGGCAAATGCCGGGATGGTTCCTTTGAAAGAGCACGGCCGATTTCCTTCCCCATCCTTCTCTCACCCGAGCTTGCGCTCCGTCTCTAATGACCTCGTTGTCGACGGGACGTTAAACACTAATCTCCTCCTCTTCCCCTCTGGTTACCGAATATATAAAGCACAAGGTCGGAATGTCCCTCAACGCTGTGTGCCCGATGCGGCAGCTACGTAGTCGCTTTGTGCCGTTTTTTCATTTCCCTTTCGACGTTGTCGTAGCTCTCGCATTCGCTCGGCACTGGACTTTCTGCTTTCTGGATTCCTTTCTGATTTACATTTTCAATAATTCCAGTCATATTTACGAGTCGCTAATACCGACCATATTTACGAGTCGTATGAGACGACATCTTTCATTATTTTGCAACTTTCAATTTAATATCTGTTTTCACTTATATTCCGCCTAATATTTCTATTGTCTCACTTAGTCGGCCGGTGTGCCCGTGCGGTTCTAGGCGCTTCAGTCTGGAACCGCGTGACCGCTAAGGTCGCAGGTTCGAATCCTGCCTCGGGCATGGATGTGTGCGATGTCCTTAGGTTAGTTAGGTTTAAGTAGTTCTAAATTCTAGCGCACTGATGACCTCAGAAGTTAAGTCGCACAGTGCTCAGAGCCATTTGAACGTGCATCAGTGTGCGTTACAGGCGTTACAGTCGCAGATAGTGAACATGGGCCCGGGCAAGGTGTGCCCGGCTTTACTCGTAAAGCTGTATCATCAAAACAACGGCAACAGTGTTGCCGCTCTTCGCGATTATCGACGCTTTAAAGAGATACGGAGAGGTCCTGTTTCCGCACTGGGGTCCAAGAAGCACGATTCGGAAGTTCGGAGGGCGATTTGGGGATTGCTCCAGAAGAGGACGACGGCCAGTTACGCCACAATGTGTGGAAGAAGTTCCGTAGCCATGGCTGATGATGCTAGACGGAATGTGCTATCTTCAAGCAGTGCACGAATTTCTTCACGACAGCGGAAAATTCAATCGTCCACCGTTCGAAAAGTGTTGCAAACAGTTGTGAAATGGTATCCCTACAAACTTCCAGTTTGTCGTCTATGTAGGTGATCGTCACATTGAGCAACTTTTGTTGACCCGGAACGTAAACATGGTACGCAATTAACAATTATCCCCTCATGTGGAATACAAAACGTGTTTCTTGCAATAGTATATTCGTTATTTCTCTCCCGCGTGTCCTTACAAATGTTTCCTCAATGTTTCATTGGCCGACGAGCACTCTTTTTCTGATGGGGACACCTTCAAGTAGCGAAAGTTTAATTATGACGACCATGTATACAGGGTGTTACAAAAAGGTACGGCCAAACTTTCAGGAAACATTCCTCACACACAAATAAAGAAAAGATGTGGACATGTGTCCGGAAACGCTTAATTTCCATGTTACAGCTCATTTTAGTTTCGTCAGTATGTACTGTACTTCCTCGATTCACCGCCAGTTGGCCCAATTGATGGAAGGTAATGTTGACGTCGGTGCTTGTGTTGACATGCGACTCATTGCTCTACAGTACTAGCGTCAAGCACATCAGTACGTAGCATCAACAGGTTAGTGTTCATCACGAACTTGGTTTTGCGGTCAGTGCAATGAGTTGGCAGATGCCCATTTGATGTATGGATTAGCACTGGGCAATAGCCGTGGCGCGGTACGTTTGTATCGAGACAGATTTCCAGAACGAAGGTGTCCCGACAGGAAGCCGTTCGAGGCAATTGATCGGCGTCTTAGGGAGCACGGAACATTCCAGCCTATAACTCGCGACTGGAGAAGACCTAGAACGACGAGGACACCTGCAATAGACGAGGCAATTCTTCGTGCAGTTGACGATAACCCTAATGTCAGCGTCAGAGAAGTTGCTGCTGTACAAGGTAACGTTGACCACGGCACTGTATGGAGAGTGCTACGGGAGATGGTTCAAATGGTTCAAATGGCTCTGAGCACTATGGGACTCAACTGCTGTGGTCATCAGTCCCCTAGAACTTAGAACTACTTAAACCTAACTAACCTAAGGACATCACACACATCCATGCCCGAGGCAGGATTCGAACCTGCGACCGTAGCAGGCTCACGGTTCCGGCTACGGGAGAACCAGTTGTTTCCGTACCATGTACAGCGTGTGCAGGCACTATCAGCACCCCATGTTCTTCCACCTACGCTCAATGAAGCACGTTATCATGATTTCATACGGGATACTCTACCTGTGCTGCTAGAACATGTGCCTTTACAAGTACGACACAACATGTGGTTCGTGCACGATGGAGCTCCTGCACATTTCAGTCGAAGTGTTCGTACGCTTCTCAACAACAGATACGGTGACCGATGGATTGGCAGAGGCGGACCAATTCCGTGGCCTCCGCGTTCTCCTGACCTCAACCCTCTTGACTTTCATTTATGGGGGCATTTGAAAGCTCTTGTCTACACAACCCCGCTACCAAATGTAGAGACCCTTCGTGCTCGTATTGTGGACGGCTGTGATACAATACGCCATTATCCAGGGCTGCATCAGCGCATCAGGGATTCCATGCGACGGAGGGTGGATGCATGTATCCTCGTTAACGGAGGACATTTTGAACAATTCCTGTAACAAAGTGTTTTAAGTACGTTCTGTTGCTGTGTGTTTCCATTCCATAATTAATGTGATTTGAAGAGAAGTAATAAAATGAGCTGTAACATGGAAAGTAAGCGTTTCCGGACACATGTCCACATAACATCTTTTCTTTATTTGTGTGTGAGGAATGTTTCCTGAAAGTTTGGCCGCACCTTTTTGTAATACCCTGTATCGAACATTAATTAACTTCATCATGAGCGTGCTCCAACAGATTTGATGGTCTCTCTCAATCGCGATGCACAGTGCTGGCAGTACTGCGGGGAAAGCCATTGGCACAGGTCTACGTACTGTGCGGCACGTTTCAGACAGGCGGAAGCAGAAAAAGGCAGCGAGCAGCGAGTACCGACAGCGGTGGCGCTGGGAACGGCGGAAGCGCTCGCTTTTTCCGCCCGGCCGACAGCGTAATTTTAGCGGCAACCAACAACCTCTGTCTGTCTGTCTGTGTGCGGGGGGCGTCTATGGCGTCCGGCTACCCTCTCTCCGTGGTGGGCGGCGATCCGTGAAGCCAACACTGCAGCTGACCGCGCGAACTAATTCTGGGTAATCCCCGGCTACCCGCAGGCACGTACAGTCCCCACTAGATATGGGAAAAGTCGTTCATCCTTGGGAACCAGTTCACTGGTGATCGCTTCTTTTTGGAAACCGTTCATTTTTACTCGTTCACCGTTCATTGTGCTTGGTATGTGGTTCTTATGAAAAATTGAAAATTAGTAGCATAGGTGACTGAAGATGGAAGGCGCCAATACGGGGCACTTGCCTCCGCCTTGGAGTACAGAGTTTTTATTCGTAACAGAATTCTCACACACTTGTAATTTTCGTGATTCTGCAAAACATCTCGTTTAGCCAACTGTAGCGTTATGCGACTGATCGCAGTGAAATAAGGTGGAGCACGGTAAACCGGCCCCGAGTACAGAATGCTCGCCAATCACGCACGATTTGTTGACCGCTATGAGCAGAATAGATAAACACGTAATAATTAGGCAGTGAAGAAATGACAAATAAGCTAATGCAAACAACTTCGAAACAATAGACGACGATTGGTAAGCGACAATGAGCAGTCTAGTACTCGGGGCCGATTTTTCGTGCGCCACCCTGTACCACTGAAATAATATTGTAGGAGTTATCATATTCTCTTTACAAAAAGTGACACGATACAATCGTTTACGAAGCGCGGGCTTCATTCGGTTGTAAGGCGGTCTGCCTTCCATAACAATGAACATTCTCTTTTACCTTGGACCAAAAAAGGACGGAAAATGGCCACTCGTTTGTGCCGTGTCGACGTCCTTTGCATGTGTAATAACAAAAAAATCTTGCCTTTTTACAAGCATTTCTTCTGCTGTTTATCGAAATAGTGAAGTAAGGTGATACGCCGTTTAGTTACCTGAAAAGATGTATGTATCACATACCACGTAATTTTTATGTAGTTTACGTGATTATAAAATACATTTTAATTACCGGTCGTGGACGCTGAATAGAATACCAAAAGAACCAGAAGTTCAGAGTAAAAAAAAAAAAAAAAAAAAAAAACAGATCTAGAATGGGCGTGTGAAGCTAACGAAACGAAAAACTCGTTACTGAACTATGAGCAGCCGGCAGTGGAACTGCGACGCGAAGAAGGACGAGTCCGGCTGAGAGAGAACGAGACCGAGACTGACGGGAACGGGACCGAGGCTGGAACGAGACCGGCCGACGTGCCGTTGCGGGAACGAGACCGACCGTTTCCCGTTCCCGGGAACTGAAAGTAGAAAGCCGCAACCGAAGTGAAGTATGAAAGACCGTTCCTTAGAATTCGCTCCTCGCTCGTTCCGTTCATTTTCGTGAAGCGTTCCTTTGGACCCGGTAGTTCGCGAAGGACCCATCTCTAATCGCGACACAAATTATGTAGACCGAACTGAAATTAAAGTTACTTTCTGATTCTGTTCCATCTGCCATGCCGACAAACAGATCATATTTCGATAATGACGACACGAAACATAAGATGGCATGTATGTGAAGAACGTCAGCTTTTTACAAGCTAAGATTTAACGGCTTTGTGATATTACAGTGGATGAAAACACAATAACCAAGGCGCACAAGGACAAACTTTGTGATCCGTGGTACGGACAATACAGAACTGTGAAACTTGCAGAGCAGTTACGTGATCTAAAAAAATGACGTCAATTAACTCACCGTGATACTTTCCACCAGGTCCTATCTTTCCATCTATGTTATTAAAATCTAGCTGCAGGGATAAGGAAGAGAGATAATTGATTTTCAAATGTTTTACGTACAACAAATACTTTTCCAGGTCTGAAGGATGTCCCGAAGAGTTAAAAATGTTTGGAACAGAATTTAGACCTTACTTCTTTACCAGCCAGTTTATCAAAATACTGGCAAGTACAACTTTTGCTAGGCGTCATTCTGTCTGCTCATTCAGTAATTATTGCACTTACACTGTTTCAAAAAATAATACCAAAAAAAATAATATGTCGGGTCGTGAAAACAGGCGGATTCGAAGCGAGCGAACTGTGAAAAGAACATTGCACTCTTTCGCGAAATGTAGCAAATGTTTTCTTACACTCACCTTCCCAGTCGCAAGTACGTCGCTCTTTCGTTTGTCGGCCTGTTGGTGTTGTTGAGAACGTTACAACAGGGTCATGCGGCCAAAATTCTGGGTGAATAATAAAACGACACCTGCTACAAAGTACTGGTATGAGCAAGTGTATCAATTGAAAGGATTCGAATAAAAAAGTATGAGTGTCGAGAGGAAAGTACTGGATAAATAAAGCGAAGTAGCGATACTTTTTTTGGGAAACCTGCAATAAACATCTTATCTCTGTGTGTAGTATAACAGCAGGCCGCTGCCTCGTTGTGTGTGCCTGTTCCTATGAGATCGTTGCGAAGCAGGAAGAGCTCTCGCGCATCCATTAGGTGACACAGTCTCTACAGGGTGAAAAGTATTTAAACCGACAAACTCTGGGAGGTTGTAGGGGACATCAAAACAAATATTTTTCCCTAATGCCATTTTTTTCTTATGAGGGGTATTTAAACCGGTAGAGGAAGATTTCTCTGGCGGCAAATTAATTAAACCAACAAACACTTTTCCATTTTTTATGACCAAGAGACAACACATTAACACAACCCAATTTCAATTACAGTAGATTTTGAAAAATGCGTCCATTGACATGTAGACAAAGGTTACCTGTCGGATCATGTTCTGTCTGACACGGGCAAAAATCCCAGGAGTATCCTGAATTGTTCCTGCTTCTGCTACTATCCGGGCAACCAGATCCTCTTCTGATGCAACAGGAGTTGCGTAAACAGGGTTGTGCATCTCCCCACACACAAAAAAGTCCAGAGGGGACATATCTGGGGATCGAACAGAGCATGGTACAGGACCACCTCTGCCAATCCACGTTTCTGTGAACCGTCGGTCCAGGAATCGACGCACATGACGACTGAAATGTGCCGGCGCCCCGTCATGTTGGAACCACATGCGTTGTCATGCAGGGAGCGGGACGTCTTCCAGCAATTCTGGCAACGCTCTGGCGAGAAAATTGTAATAGTGCCTGCCATTTAATGGTCTAGGTAGCAGACACGGCCCAATTAAACAGTACCCAACAACACCGACCCACACATTAACGAAGAACCGCACTTGAGGAGCGCTAGTAACTGTGGCATGTGGATTATCCTCACTCCAAACATGCGAATTGTGCATGTTGTAAACTCCATCACGCCCGAACGTAGCTTCATCTGTAAAGAACACAGAGTATGGAAATGTAGGATGCATTTCACACTGTTTTAGGTACCACAGCGAAAACTGTGCTCTGGGTGGAAAATCAACTGATTGTGGACACGCTGTAAGTGAAATGGACGTAACAATTGCTCTCGAAGGACTGTTCTTACATTCGTCTGATTCGTCCCCATGTTACGTGCAATTGCACCAGTGCTGATTGAAGGGTCCCCGGGATCTGGCGATTAGGATATTGTTGTTGATAAACCAGCTGTACAGCTCGTCCGTTGTGGTGTGCTACGTAGTACGCACTGACCATATCAGTGTACTCACTCCAGGTGTATCGCTCCATTAGTAAACAGAGACAATGCACTACTACACTGGTGGAGAGCAGTTGCCTACAACTGAAGAGCGTAATACGCCCTTTAACAACTGAAGATCGTAGTACGACCTCTAACAACTGAAGAACGTAATACGACCTCTACCGGTTTAAGTAATCCTCATTGGAAAAAAATGACATTAGGGAAAAATATTTGTTTGATGTCCCCTACAACCTCCCGGAGTTTGTCGGTTTAAATACTTTTCACCTTGTATAGCACGGGTGCTGTCTCCCAGGCGCAATGTAAGGTACAACGGTAAACGCGAATCGAATGGTACGATGAAGTAAGTATAGACGAAAGGAGACTAGACAAATGTTTTTTAGTAGACCTTCCTTCAAAATCCTGAACGTGTGGTGTGGTGTGTGCAGCAAGAGACAACACTCAGATATAGATCACTCCATAAGACCACCAGGAAACTGTTGCGGGTCCGAACAGCGTTCACACAAAACCCTGACAGCGTCAGCAGAATCCTCTTTCATTTTTTTTCTTTTTTGCGGCATCAATAGTAATTGGAAGTCTACAACTGTTTTGCAAGCGCAGCCACCAAGCACATCCTGCTGAAGGCACGTACAAGTACCGCATCACCGTCGCGTATGCCACAGTGACTCAGTGCTGAACACCACCTTGTTTCCTTGCATACTGCATATCCGCTTCTTTTGACAGAACGAACTCGTCACCTTTTATGACCTGATATGAGAAAAGCATTTCCGCACAATGTTTTACACGTTAGAAATTTTGGCGGAAACTAAATGATCAAATGGTTCAAATGGCTCTAAGCACTATGGGACTTAACTTCTGAGGTCATCAGTCCCCTAGATTTAGAACTACGTAAACGTAACTAACCTAAGGACATCACACACATCCATGCCCGAGGCAAGGATTCGAACCTGCGAGCAACAGCGCGGTTCCCGACTGTATGCGCCTAGAACCGCTCGGCCACAGCGGCCGGCCAATGAAATTAAAAAGTAATAACAGATAAAAATAAAATGTTTATGAATCCGAAAAGAGTCAATCTATAAGTTTAAGTAAACGCAATCAACAATACAACAAGAATCAGCTTAATTTCTCGAGGAACTCCTCGACAGAATAGAAGGAGTGATCTATGAGGAAACTTCTCAGTTTCGATTTGAAATCGCGCGGATTACTGCTAATATTTTTGAATTCTACTGTCGATGAAGCAGTGGTTTAATGGTGAAGATCATACAATTCATGTACTGAAGTGGTTCAAAAAAATATACAGGGTGTTCCTGGAGGGAATGTTAGAATTCAGGAATATGACACGAACGGTCATTCGATGCAACAAAAAAAAAGTCTAGTTATCTATTCTACTGTATCCCTTCAACTGTACGCTCTTTGCTTTCCATATTCTGAGAGGTGGTAGTATGGATCAAAACAAGAAAACAAAGTCCAGTAAATACCGGCTCTATACAGTGCATACGTTTGTTCATCTTCGCTACAGTGAAATACACCTCTTCCACTGAAGAAGTGCTCACAGCTTTTAACATATGCATCTTAGAGCACAAGTGTACTAGACGTTGTTACTTCGAGTAATATTTCCTGTCAAATCCCTGATAATTGACCTTTCTTCCCGGGACTCCGCGTATGAAAATAAACGAAGACCCCTATGTGGTAAACATGACAAAGCTGAGGATCGTTCATCCTTAAAGATATCAGAGAAAATACGGGCTCTGGCTAGTGTTGAGGATACAGAAGGGAAGGTGATAAAGCACACTGAGTTGGCGTGACGTGCCTGGTTTAATTGGTTACTGCGTGTCCAGAATTAGTTCAGTGTAGGTAATTCATACTTTCGTTTCGTTCTACCATAAGAGTTTCGCAGCGACAGAGCTGCTGCAATTCACTGACTGACAAAGACAATCACAGTACTTTTTGAGAAAATAATAAACAGCCAATCAGCTGCAAAATATAAGGTTTATTTAAACCCCTTGACCACGGTCTATAAAAATGTGTTCTTCATAAGAAAAATACTGGCGGCCTAAATAGCTGAACAATGAATACCTGTTAAGGTATTTTTGACGTTTTAAGCTAGTTTAGCATAATAATGGTCACTCACTGCTGTGGACCGTCCTCGTACATACTACGTGCCCCCTACCGTCGGAAGCTCTCCTCAGCCCAGGCGTTAGGTACGCCGTGTTAGTGCATCCACTGTACGTTGGTGAAGTACTACTCAATGTAGACCACCAAGTTGTGCAATTTTTTATGTTCTGGAGATGAAATTTTATATTTCACCGGCGCCATTCGCTATATTTCAACGTACCTCCGCCACAACATGTAAGCCAGTAAGTTTGAGTGATTTTTATATTCGTAAAGAAATATGAATATTTTAGTTGCACCACATTATTCGCTTTGTGACAGATGGCGCTGTAATAGTCACAAACATATGGCTCACAATTTTAGACGAACAGTTGGTAACAGGTAGGGTTTTTAAATTAAAATACAGAACGTAGGTACGTTTGAACAAATTTATTTCCGTTGTTCCGAGGTGATAGATGTACCTTTGTGAACTTATCATTTCTGAGAACGCATGTTGTTACAGCGTGATTACCTGCAAATACCACATTAAAGCAATAAATGCTCAAAACGACGTCTGTCAACTTCAGTGCATTCGGCAATACGTGTAACGACATTCCTCTCAACAGCGAGTAGTTCGCCTCCCGTAATGTTCGCACATGCATTGACGATGCGCTGACGCATGTTGTCAGACGTTGTCGGTGGATCACGACAGCAAATATCCTTCAACTTTCCCCACAGAAAGAAATCCGGGGACGTCGCATCAGGTGAACGTGTGGGCCATAGTATGGTGCTTCGACGACCAATCCACGTGTCATGAAATATGTTATTCAATACCGCTTCAACCGCACGCGAGCTATGTGCCGGACATCCATAATGTTGGAAGTACATCGGCATTCTGTCATACAGTGAAACATCTTGTACAAACATCGGTAGAACATTACGTAGGAAATCAGCGTACATTGCACCATTTAGATTGCCATCTATAAAATGGGAGGGGGGGGGGCAATTATCCTTCCTCCCATAATGCTGCACCATACATTAACCCGCCAAGGTAGCTCATGTTGCGCTTGTCGCAGCCATCGTGGATTTTCCGTTGCCCAATAATGCCGGTTTACGTTACCGCTGTTGGTGAATGACGTTACGTCGCTAAACAGAACGCGTGCAAATAATCTGTCATCGTCCCGTAATTTCTCTTGTACGTAGTAACAGAACTGTTCACGACGTTCAAAGTCGTAGCCATGCATAGAAATATGGTACCGGTGCAATAGACGTTGATGTAGCATTCTCAACACCGACGTTTTTGGGATTCCCGATTCTCGCGCAGTTTGTCTGCTATTGATGTGCGGATTAGCCGCGACAGCAGCTAAAAGACTTACTTGAGTATCATCATTTGTTGCAGGTCGTGGTTGACGTTTCACATGTGGCTGAACACTTCCTGTTTCCTTAAATAACGTAACTACCCGGCGAACGGTCCGGACACTTGGAAGATGTCGTCCAGGATACCAAGCAGCATACATAGCACACGCCCGTCGGGTATTTTGATCACAATAGCCATACATCAACACGATATCGACTTTTTCTGCAATTGGTACACGGTCCATTTTAACACGGGTAAAAATAAAATAGGGGTAATGCAGGAGTAGGTTTAGTAATGAATAGGAAAATAGGAATGCGGGTAAGCTACTACAAACAGCATAGTGAACGCATTATTGTGGCCAAGATAGATACGAAGCCCACACCTACTACAGTAGTACAAGTTTATATGCCAACTAGCTCTGCAGATGACGAAGAAATTGAAGAAATGTATGATCAAATGAAAGAAATTATTCAGATAGTGAGGGGAGATGAAAATTTAATAGTCATGGGTGACTGGAATTCATTAGTAGGGAAAGGGAGAGAAGGAAACGTAGTAGGTGAATATGGACTGGGGCAAAGAAATGAAAGAGGAAGCCGCCTGGTAAAATTTTGCACAGAGCACAACTTAATCATAGGTAACACTTGGTTCAAGTATCATAAAAGAAGGCTGTATACATGGAAGAAGCCTGGAGATACTAAAAGGTATCAGACAGATTATATAATACTAAGACAGAGATTTAGGAACCAGGTTTTAAACTGTAAGACATTTCCAGGGGCAGATGTGGACTCTGACCACAATCTATTGTTTATGACCTGTAGATTAAAACTGAAGAAACTGCAAAAAGGTGGGAATTTAAGGAGATGGGACATGGATAAACTAAAAGAACCAGAGGTTGTACAGAGTTTCAAGGAGAGCATAAGTGAACTATTGACAGGAATGGGGGAAAGAAATACAGTAGAAGAAGAATGGGTAGCTTTTAGCGATGAAGTAGCGAAGGCAGCAGAGGATCGAGTAGATAAAAAGACGAGGGCTAGTAGAAATCCTTGGGTAACTGAAGAAATATTGAATTTAATTGATGAAAGGAGAAAATATAAAAATGCAGTAAATGAAGCAGGCAAAAAGGAATACAGACGTCTCAAAAATGAGATCGACAGGAAGTGCAAAATGGCTAAGCAGGGATGGCTAGAGGACAAATGTAAGGACGTAGAGGCTTATTTGACTAGGGGTAAGATAGATACTGACTACAGGACCTTTGGAGAAGAGAGAGCCACTTGTATGAATATCAAGACCTCAGATGGAAACCCAGTTCTAAGCAAAGAAGGGAAAGCAGAAAGGTGGAAGGAGTATATAGAGGGTCTATACAAGGGCGATGTACTTGAGGACAATATTATGGAAATGGAAGAGGATGTAGATGAAGACGAAATGGGTGATACGATACTGCGTGAAGAGTTTGACAGAGCACTAAAAGACCTGAGTCGAAACAAGGCCCCCGGAGTAGACAACATTCCATTGGAACTACTGACGGCCTTGGGAGAGCCAGTCCTGACAAAACTATACCATCTGGTGAACAAGATGTATGAAACAGGCGAAATACCCTCAGACTTCGAGAAGAATATAATAATTCCAATCCCAAAGAAAGCAGGTGTTGACAGATGTGAAAATTACCGAACTATCAGTTTAATAAGCCACAGCTGCAAAATACTAACTCGAATTCTTTACAGACGAATGGAAAAACTAGTAGAAGCCGACCTCGGGGAAGATCAGTTTGGATTCCGTAGAAATACTGGAACACGTGAGGCAATACTGACCTTACGACTTATCTTAGAAGCTAGATTAAAGAAGGGCAAACCTACGTTTCTAGCATTTGTAGACTTAGAGAAAGCTTTTGACAATGTTGACTGGAATACTCTCTTTCAAATTCTGAAAGTGGCAGGGGTACAATATAGGGAGCGAATGGCTATTTACAATTTGTACAGAAACCAGATGGCAGTTATAAGAGTCGAGGGGTATGAAAGGGAAGCAGCGGTTGGGAAGGGAGTGAGACAGGGTTGTAGCCTCTCCCCGATGTTATTCAATCTGTATATTGAGCAAGCAGTAAAGGAAAAAAAAAAATGCGGCGTAGGTATTAAAATCCATGGAGAAGAAATAAAGACTTTGCGGTTCGCCGATGACATCGTAATTCTGTCAGAGACAGCAAAGGACTTGGAAGAGCAGTTGAACGGAATGGATAGTGTCTTGAAAGGAGGATGTAAGACGAACATCAACAAAAGCAAAACGAGAATAATGGAATGTAGTCGAATTAAGTCGGGTGATGCTGAGGGAATTAGATTAGGAAATGAGACACTTAAAGTAGTAAAGGAGTTTTGCTATTTGGGGAGCAAAATAACTGATGATGGTCGAAGTAGAGAGGATATAAAATGTAGACTGGCAATGGCAAGAAAAGCGTTTCTGAAGAAGAGAAATTTGTTAACATCGAGTATAGATTTAAGTGTCAGGAAGTCATTTCTGAAAGTATTTGTATGGAGTGTAGCCATGTATGGAAGTGAAACATGGACGATAAATAGTTTGGACAGGAAGAGAATAGAAGCTTTCGAAATGTGGTGCTACAGAAGAATGCTGAAGATTAGATGGGTAGATCACATAAATAATGAGGAAGTATTGAATAGGACTGGGGAGAAGAGAAGTTTGTGGCACAACTTGATCAGAAGAAGGGATCGGTTGGTAGGACATGTTCTGAGGCATCAAGGGATCACCAATTTAGTATTGGATGGCAGCGTAGAGGGTAAAAATCGTAGAGGGAGATGACTACACTAAGCAGATTCAGAAGGATGTGGGTTGCAGTGGGTTCTGGGAGATGAAGAAGCTTGCACAGGATAGATTAGCATGGAGAGCTGCATCAAATCAGTCTCAGGACTGAAGACCGCAACAACAACAACTATGTATGACGAAGCAAATACCGTCCGCACTGGCGGAATGTTACGTGATACCACGTACTTAAATGTTTGTGAGTATTACAGCGCCATCCTACCACAAAGCGAAAAATGTGGTCCAACTAAAGCAGTCATATTTCTTTCCGTACTACACGAATACGTAATAAAAATGGGGTTCCTATAAAAAAACGCTATTGGTATCCGTTTAACCTATGGCAGCGCCATCTACCGCGCCAACCATAGCGCCATCTGGTTTCCCCCTTAAAGCTAGCCAAGTATCGTTCTTTGTAGTTTTTTCGTTTGATGCTTATTTCGTGCGATATTTGGCCCGGTCACGATCAATTGACCACCCTATATATATAACGGGTGATCAAAAAGTCAGTGTAAATTTGAAAACTCAATAAATCACGGAATAATGTAGATAGGGAGGTACAAATTGACACACATGCTTCGAATGACATGGGGTTTAATTAGAACCAAAAACATAGAAAAGTTCAAAAACTGTCCGACAGATGGCGTTTCATCTGATCAGAATAGCAATAATTAGCATAACAAAGTAAGACAAAGCAAAGATGATGTTTTTTTACAGGAAACGCTTAATATGTCCACCATCATTTCTCACCAATAGCTGAAGTCGAGGAATAATGTTGCGAACAGCACTGTAAAGCATGTCCGGAGTTATGGTGAGGCAATGGCGTCGGATGTTGTCTTTCAGCATCCCTAGAGATGTCGGTCGATCACGATACACTTGCGACTTCAGGTAACCCCAAAGCCAATAATGGCACGGAGTGAGGTCTGGGGACCTGGGAGGCCAAGCATGACGAAAGTGGCGGCTGAGCACACGATCATCGCCAAACGACGCGCGCAAGAGATCTTTCACGCATCTAGCAATACTTTTTTTTTGTTGTTGTTGTTCTAATAAACCCCATGTCGTTCCAAGCATGTGTGTCAATTTTTACCTCTCTATCTACATTATATCGTGGTTTATTAAGTTTTCAAATTTATACTGACTTTTTGCTCAACCGGTATATTCCTCGGAAGGAAAATAGTGACGACATACCAGGTTAACAGTGAATGCATGTTAATATATTATTTATTATTATTTCTTCACAAAGATTTCATCCGTAGGATGCTGCTTCAGCTACGTAAAAAAATTTAAGATTACAGTACTTATTGAATCGCTTTCAAATCTCGATCACAGCTTGCGAAACCCAGTGCGCTCCTTCGATTTTTTTGGCCATGGGTTCGGTTGCCGGAGAAACTCTGGAAAACTGGTTCTGCAGGTGTCACCATTAATGCCTCTTGGAGATCAGACCTGCTCGCTCTCTCTGTGTCTCTCTCTTTTTCTCTCTCGCTCTCTATCTCTCTCCTGCTCCACGATTATGGGCAGAAACTTGTTCCACACCTGGAGTAACTAACTAATGACTTAAAACTGTTTACAGACTATAAACGAAAGTCAGAGAGGGTACTTACGTTTGCGGTGTACAGAAAAATGCAGCCGTGTCCTCAGACTGTTTACGATGGAGCACTCCTAGCCCAGTGAATCCACGCTGGTGTTCTGTTTAGGAGTTAACGATCTTAGACTGAGTTAAAGCTGACGACGAGCAAATACGAAACTGGCCCATGACGTGGAGGAGTGGAGTACTAGATCTGGAAAAACAGAAAACAGACGATAAGTATTATGCTGTATGTATTTCAGAAGATGGATAGGAAAACAAGTTAAAAAGTACAAAAAAATTTATTTTGGTATGAACCGCTTCCAGACCCACTATCTCGCACGTAATCTGCCATGGTTACAAAATATGTGTTACAGCGAGCCTTGTGTTTTGCGGGAAACAAAAGAAACTTTTCTCGAGTGAATGACAAGGCGCACATCACGGCCACAGACACTGAATCCCCGTACTCTGGAGGTCGTTTGAATCTACTGTAATAACTCAATAGAAGAAAGAAAGGAAATGTACATCCAATTTATAACATAGCGACAAGAAACCCCTGGAGAAACGAATCTCACTTCAGACGGGAATCCTCGGTAACGGGAGAACCTGCTCAGCTAACGTCTCTCTCCCACGAGACTTCTCTGCTTCTCCCGAGGAAAGTAGCACTGTGCTTAAGGAGTGTTCATGAAAACTCTGGGATCTGAAACCCGCTTCTCCCATAACAACATTCGAGCACTTCAACTACAGATCCATCTTAACTGGTCAGATAGTTCTGTATATCCTCTCCATTTAGTACGTGAATTATTCTATGTCGAAGGTAAGATATTGTAAGCTTATTGTCATATCGCTGACTCGGTTGCGGAATATGTTTGCGAGTGGCCGCGTTTTTGCAGTGTCTTGCTGTGCTCTTAGGACGTATCTTAGAAGACAGACTGAAGAAAGGCAAACAGAGATTTACAGTATTTGTAGATTTAGAGAAAGCTTTTGGAAAAGTTTATTGAAACTCTGAATGTAGCAGGATGAAATGCAAGAATCTAGAGGATATGTACAACTTGTACAGAATCATACAGCAGTTTTAAGAGCTTGAAAGGGTAGTAGTAATTGGAAAGCGAGAAAGATGTTATTCTATTGATACAGAGAGCAAGTTGTGAAGGGAAACAAGGAGAAATTTGAAAGGGGAAGTCCAGGGAGAAGAAATAGAAAGGATAGCGTTTGCAGACGACATTTTAATTCTTCCAGAAACAGCAAAAGCACTTATAAGGCCAGTTTAAAAAGAGTGGATAGTGTCTTGAAAAGAGGTTATAAGATAAACATCAAGAAACGTAAAACAAGAATGATGGAACGTAGTCGAGAGTCGAATTAAATGAGGAGATGCCGAGGGTGTTAGACCGGGAAATGAGACACCAAAAGTAGTACATGGGTTCTATTAGTTCGGCAGTAAACTAAATACCTGTGACTGAAGTACAGGCGATATAAGATGCAGACTCTCAATGGCAAGAACGTATTTATGAGAAAGAGAAATTTGTTAACACGGAATACAAATTTTAACTTTAGAAAGTATTGTATGAAGGTATTTGTCTTGATTGTGGCCTTCTACGGAATAAGGGAAGTGAAACATTACAGAACAGAAGAGCGAGCTGCCTTTAGAAAAGTGGTGATAGAGAAGAATGTATAACATTAGACTGGTAGATAGGATAACTACCGGGCAGGTGCTGAATCGAATTGGGCAGAATAGACATTTAAGGGATAACTTGTCTGAAAGAAGGTACTGATTGGTAGGACACAGTGAGCCACGAAGGAATCGCCAGGAGGGACGTGTGAATGGTGAAAATGTAAAGGAAGACGAAGGCTTCACAACTGTAAGCAGGTTGGAGTTGATGTAAGTTGTAATGAAACTGGTAAATGTTTCAGGTTTATTTGTACTACAAAACAAGAAACTGTTCGTACGTAAATATTTCATATAAGAGTTGTTGAATCTGTGCTTTGTTATTTATTATTATCAAGTTTTTTATATTAAGTACACACATGTATAAATACGAAATGCTTTTGTGAACTGTGTCTTCACCCATGTAACGTTACTTCAAGAATATTTCGTATACTTTTGAAATTCTTTACGTATTTTGTTCTCTAAAAATTTTCTGTATTATAATAAGTTTGTAACTAATGGTATTGGTTACTGAAACGTTTGGAAATGATAAATCAAAGATGTGTTGTAAGTAAAATTCTTTTAGTTATGTTAAAATGTTAAGATGGAGACAATGGAACAACTTTAATGTAAGCTCATTTTTGTCGGTTGAAAGTCAGACGTCGTGTCGTCTGGGTATGTTCACGAAGTACTGTAAGAATTTGAAAGGAATTAATAAAGTGAGGAATATTCAGATCAACTTCATTGACATTTCATTTAGTAATTTCAATGACATTAATTGTTAACCATGAAATCGTTTTCGGAACCGGGAATCATCCAGTCTAACGTGCGAACAACGAGAATGGCTGCTGATGGACAATCAACACGAGATCAGTAGAAACCGTGTCCATTTATTGCAACGTCGATTTCAACCCGCCTCCGTAGCCGGCGTCGGAACCGCTCGCCAGTGCACTGGCGCTCGACTTTAAGTTAAGTCGGTTCCAGTTCTGTTGGTGACTGGACTTTTCACTGCCAGTATTTGGACAACAAGTGTAGGAGAGGTGGCAGCGTCAAGCTCCTGAACACCAATATTTGCGCGAATCTCCTGGATTGCATTCCAAACTTCTTCGCACGAAGTGAGGGCCTCTGACAATGTTGGTGATGCTCCATTCTTGGAGACGTTAAACTCGGCTGCCCCCATGGTGCTCTTCGAGAGGAGTAGGCTATGAGTCAGGACTGGATTTCACCCTTCCCCTTCTCTAATTATCTCTAACACGAACATGACACTACGCTATACACACGCATACTTTACACTCACCCATACTGCACAAACACACAAGCAACAGAACTGCCACACACTGAAGCGCCAAAAAAATTGGTATAAGCAAGCGTATTCAAACATAGAGATAGGTAAACGGGCACAATACGGAGCTACGGTCGGCAAAACCTTTATAAGACGACAATTGTCTGGCGCAGTTGTTAGATCGGTTACTGCTGCAACAATGACAGGTTATCAAGATTTAAGTGAGTTTGAACGTGGTGTTATAGTCGGCGCAGAAGCGATGGGACACAGAATCTCCGAGGTAACGATGAAGTGAGGATTTTTCCCGTACGATCATTTCACGAGAGTGCCGCGAATATCAGGAATCGGGTAAAACATCAAATCTCCGACAGCGTTGCGGCCGGAAAAAGATCCTGAGACAACGGGACCAACAACGAGTGAAGATAATCGTCCAACGCTTCCGCAAACTACTGCAGATTTCAATGCTCGGCCATCAACAAGTGTCATTGTGCGAATTATTCAACGAAACGTCATCGATAAGGGCTTTCGGAGCCGAAGGCCCATTCGTGTATCCTTGATGACTGCGCGACACAAAGCTTTACGCCTCGCCTGGACCAGTCAGCACCGACATTGGACTGTTGATGACTGTAAACATGTTGGCCGCGCGGGCGAGTCTCGTTTCAAATTGGCGGATGGATGTGTACGGGTATGGAGACAATGTCATGAATCATGGACCCTGCATGGCAGCGAGGGATTGATCAAGCTGGTGAAGGCTATGTAATGGTGTGGGAGTGATGTGGGAGAGCTGATAACGTCCAGATACGTCTCTGACATGTGACACGTAAGTAAACATCCTGTCGAATCACCTGCATCCATTCGTGTCCATTGCGGACTGGGGCAATTCCAGCAGCACAATGCCACACCCCACACGTCCAGAATTGCTACAGGAACACTCTTCTGAGTTTAAGCGCTGTCGCTGTGGCCACCAAACTCCTCAGAGATGCAAATTGTTGAGCACAGCTGGGTTGCCTTACAACGTGCTGTTCAGAAGAGATTTCCACCCCTTCGTACTCTTACGGATTTATGGACAGTCCTGCAGGATCCACGGTGTCAATTCGCTCCAGCACTACTTCAGACAATAGTCGAGTCCAAGCCACGTCGTGTTGCGACACTTCTACGTGCTCGCTAGGGCCCTACACGATATTAGGCAGGTGTGCCAGTTTCTTTGTCTATTCAGGAAAGGAGCCAGTGCGCGCTGGCCAAAATAGCCACACGACATTTACGTCTGTTTGAATACATAGATTATTCAGCTCCTCTTCTTATTTCTTCGAGATAAGCTATTTTTTTAGTAGAAGTCGTAATTAGCGGTAACGAAATAAGAGGGATGTTTGCAGCAGCCGTGTAGAGATGAAGAGGCTCACAACGGGCAGACTGACTGCGCCCAAAACGTTGTCGGGCTGGAGACGGCAACGACACACGGCGCGGTGTGGGTCAGGTGCAGCGGGGCGCGCGTGTGGAACGTGGCAGCAGCAGCTGAGGCGGACCGCTCCCTCGTGAATCAGCGAGTGGCCGGTGCGCAAAGGCACGCAGCCACGCCCTGCCCTGCCTTGGCTGCCACACCACGTGAGCTGCCGCGCTGTCACGGCTGCCCGCTGCCCAGAGGCGGCGGCTCACGTGCCGCTGCCTCGTTACGCTGCGGTCACTGTGGCGCCGTCAACCCACATTGTCCGAAGACGTCCGATCTTTTCAAACACAGACCCCCGAAAGGCGGAGGTCCCGAGTTAAGAGTCTCGGTCCGGCACAGTTTTAATCTGTCAGGGAGTTCACAGTTTTAATCTGTCAGGAAGTTTCATACCGGTCTGCAGAGTGAAAATCTCATTCTGGAAACATACCCTAGGCTGTGGCGAACCATGTCTCCGAAATATCGTTTCTTCCAGGAGTGCTAGTTCTGCAAGGTTCACAGGAGAGCTTCTGTGAAGTGTGGAAGGTAGGAGACGAGGTACTGGCAGAATTGAAGCTGTGAGGACGGATAGTGACTCGTGCTTGGGTAGTTCAGTTGGTAGAGCACTTGCCTGCGAAAGGCAGAGGTCCCGAGCACGAGTCTCCGTCCGGCACACAGTTTTATCTGTCAGGAAGTTACCTTATTCTTATGTTTTTTTAGGGTGGGAAATCCAAATATGATACTTAAAAAATGTATCACCCACCATTTCTCCAGTTAAATTTATTAAATTAAACAATTTTTTAAAGAATTTAGCAGCTTTTATACAGTGAAAATAATTTAGAAAGGAAGTGTACCGATTGTAGATGACGTTGGTAGCACTGCTGAAAAACATTTGCTGGCAAAAAAGGTCGATTCTATTTTTGTGTTAACAGATGGTGTTTTGTTTAGTGTCAACCTAACCTCACTTTCTCGTTTCCCGTAAATGTGCTCAGTACAATCTCTAGTCCTCATTGTAAAAACTCTGCTGACAGTTTTTCTTATATTTGTTGTAAATTTGTGATTTAAAAAAGCCAAAGAAGCATTACAGACTTTGTGGAAAAGGTTTATCTATCATACGTTGAATCTAAACTTGCTGATCGAAGTAAATCTTGGGCGCCGCATAAGGCATGTTATGACTGTGTTGAAGAATTGAGAAAATTGTCCAAAAAGGAGAAAGGAGCCTTTATGATATGAAAGGAGCCAAGAAATGGTTCCGATTATTGCTACTTTTCAAATGTTGATATTACTGGTCAGCCGGCCGTTGTGGCCGAGCGGTTCTAGGCGCTTTAGTCAGCAACCGCTACGGTCGCATCTTCGAATCCTGCCTCGGGCATGTATGTGTGTGGTGTCTTTAGGTTAGTTAGGTTTAAGTAGTTCCAAGTTCTAGGGGTCTGATGACCTCAGAAGTTAAGTCCCACAGTGCTCAGAGCCTTTTGAACCATATTACTGGTGATAACTCTAAAAACAAGACGGTAAGAAGCTACCCTAACCTTCTGTCCGCCATCCGTTTTCAGCAGGCCATTAAAGTGAAGGAGAAACGCTACCAAGGCCGCTGGATCACATGTTGGGGGACTACGGTTGGTCACTTCACCGAGAAGTTCAGCAAGCGACTCATCATAGAAAAATCTACACAAGATGCTTCAAAGAAAAATGACAAAGAAAACCAATTCCAGCTGACAAGTTCAAAAATGGTTCAAATGGCTCTGAGCACTATGGGACTTAACATCTATGGTCATCAGTCCCCTAGAACTTAGAACTACTTAAACCTAACTAACCTAAGGACGTCACACAACACCCAGCCATCACGAGGCAGAGAAAATCCCTGACCCCGACGGGAATCGAACCCGGGAACCCGGGCGCGGGAAGCGAGAACGCTACCGCACGACCACGAGATGCGGGCCAGCTGACAAGTGAAATCTCTGTTACCACATATCATTGTTTTAAGTAGCTTACTGTAAATACAAACAATGCTTATGTTTTAACAAAGCGTTTCATTAATTTCCCCATTTACCGTATAGCATTGCCTTTTCATACTATATAGTAAAAAGCACATTGCTCGAAAACTATGGGTGATACAAAAAACTAAGGCTACATTTGGATTCAGCTCATAAAAATCTATAAAGATCAGCTTTCAAAGTAAAAAAAAGTTTAAAAAAAAACATTTTTCGTTGGCCTGTGAAATCAGTACGTCGCTACGTGCGCGGTCACAGTATAGCCGATCTCATCGCCTTAGCTTACAGATTTCAGACTGCAATCCGTGAAATTCAAAGCAGTTTTTTGGGGGGTGATGATGGCCGAGACGACAAAAACATGAGCTGTGAGAAACTGATAAGTTTAGTCAAAGGGGTAGTTTGTGGCATCCTGGTAATGAAAAATATCATAATCAGGATACAGATCGGAATCTGTGGACTGAAAACGCAGGTTTATTAGAAACCACAAATAGGCGGCAGGTTTATCAGAAATTTTAGGTCTAGATTATAAACTCGAAAAATAATTTGTGCACGTGACAAGGATCATGTGATTAGAGTATCTTACAAGGGACAGGCAAAACCATGTGAAGAGTGGTTGTAGTGGGAGGGTTGTGTTCGACGGTCAACAACGCAGGTAAGGCACATGTAGCGCTGGACTGTGCGTGTTCAGTACGGACTAAGCATCAGTGCAGGTTGTTAACGACCAGTGCACACTTAGTACTTACATTCAAAGACCGAAGTCGACGTGCAACGAAAGACCTAACGGAGTTCCAAAGAGGGCAGATTGTGGGACCGCGATTAGTTGAAGCAACAGTAACGAAGCAGACAACTTATTGAATGTTTCAAGAGCAACTGATTCAACAGTCATGCCAGACTACACAAAACGTGGAAAGACATCATCGTGTAAACGTAATAGTGGGCGCAAAGTAAATGGCAGAGATCGTCGTACGTTAACACCGATTGTGTCAAAACAGCACAAAACTACGTCGGCTGAAATGACAGCAGAACTCAACAGCCATCTTAGAGACCCCGTATCTATCGACACTGTCCGCCGAGAACTCCATAAAGCGAATATTCATGGACGACCTGCTACACCGACATCATTAGTGACAACAACCAACGCAAAGATATGGTGTCAGGAGCATAAACCCTAGACGGCTGATCAATGGAAACGCATCATGTGGTCCGACGAGTGACCCTTTTCGTTATTTCCAACATCGGGCCGGGTTTACGTCTGGAGAACGCCAAAAGAAGCCTGCAATCCTGATTGCTTGATTCCAACGGTCAAGCATGGAGGTGGAAGTGTGATGGTGTGCCGGCCGGGTGGCCGAGCGGTTCTAGGCGCTACAGTCTGGAACTGCGCGACCGCTACGGTCGTAGGTTCGAATCCTGCCTCGGGCATGGATGTGTGGGATGTCCTTAGATTAGTAAGGTTTAAGAAATTCTAAGTTCTAGGGGACTAATGACTTCAGTAGTTAAGTCCCATAGTGGTCAGAGCCATTTGAACCATTTGTGATGGCGTGGGCAGCCATATCATGGTGTTCTGCTGGTCCCATTATCACTCCGTCTTACAATCAACGTTTATGTGAACATTTTAGGTGATCATGATTGGAATGTTGTTCCTCAGCAATGATGTCATATTTTAGGACGATAATGCACCCATTCACACAGCCAACAAAGTACAGTCGTGGTATGATATGCATGCATCTGAAGTGCAGCGTCTTCCCTGGCTAGCACAGTCCTCGGACTGGAACGTTATCGATCCCTTGTGGGCGGCATTGGAGCGCAGATTCCGGAGCAGGTTTTCGCCTCCCTCGTCACTACAGGAGTTGGAGGAGATTCTGATCGACGAGTGGCACAACGTTCCCTTACAGACTAAGCAATCATTGCATGCCAGTATTCCAAGAGTTGCAGCTGTATTACGGGGAAATATCGATCCACCCCTTATTAATAAACACCCAAGTAAGTACAGGTGTTCACATTATTTTGCCTCTCTCCTCTACTTGTCTTGCTCGCAATAAGACGCCTCAGAGCAGAGTGCAGGGCTATTAGCCCGATGTAGGTGGTGGTTGGTAAAAGTGACGGACTTGCTGAGGTTTAACAGAAGCCAATGCATTACACTTGTTTTCGCGGGACTTAGAGTTTTGTGTTTTTTCATGGCTTTTTCGATATTGAATTTTAATTATTATCCTGTTAAATGTGTAAGTAGGCGCTACAGTCTGGAACCGCGCGACCGGTAAGGTCGCAGGTTCGAATCCTGCCTCGGGCATAGATGTGTCTGATGTCGTTAGGTTAGTTAGGTTTAAGTTCTAAGGGACTGATGACCTCAGAAGTTAAGTCCCATAGTGCTCAGAACCATTTGAATCTTTTTTTTTGTGTAAGTAGGCTGTTTAGGTTTTTATGTTGGTAACGCCACGTAGCGTTCTGTACGAAAATCACTGACTGTGCTGTGTGCAGTCTGTGGCTGGTTTGCATTGTTGGAATATTCGCTTGTTGGGTAGCTGGATGTGAGCAGCGCGTAGCGTTGCGCAATTGGAGGTGAGCCGCCAGCAGTGGTGGATGTGGGGAGAGAGATGGCAGAATTTTGAGAGCGGACGATCTGGACGTGTGTCCGTCAGAAAAAGGAAATTTGTAAGACTGGATGTCAGGACTGATATATATATTATGACTTTTGAACACTATTAAGGTACATACATTGTTTGTTCTGTATCAAAATCTTTCATTTCCTAACTATATCTATCAGTAGTTAGTGCCTTCAGTAGTTAGAATCTAAAGCTGGCAGTATTGGCGCTCGCTGTATTGTGGTAGTTCGAGTAACGAAGATTTTGTGAGGTAAGTGATTCATGAAAGGTATAGGTTATTGTTAGTCAGGGACATTCTTTTGTAGGGATTGTTGAAAGTCAGATTGCGTTGCGTTAAAAATATTGTGTGTCAGTTTAGTGTTGATCAGAATAGGTAAAGAGAGAAATGTCTGAGTACGTGCAGTTTTGCTCAGCTGTTTGAAAATCAAATAACGCAGAGGTATTCCACCACTGTCATTTATAACTTTCTAAGGAGATGTTTAAAATGTTCGTGGATATCAAGACCGGAAGTAGCTAGGAGGCGTGTGTTAACTGTTCTGTAGAATTTCCACTGCTGTGGTCGCATTTCTGCACCTTGCACGGCACTGGTTACTGATACTGAACCACGGACAAGCTTAAGCCTGCCTCACGGGTCCATGCAGGGCTAGCGATGCGTATTTAAAACTGATTTCATAAGTGTAGCAGTGCAGAGGTTTGACCTCGGTTCGCCAGTAGATGTTTCCGAGTAAATCTGCGCAGCAAAACCCATATCGAAATTTAAGTCGCATAATTTGTCTCTCACGCCACACATCGCTAAGAGCGTGTGGATTCTGGGCGCGAGTGCGACATGGCGGGACGTCACAGAAACTCCGTGGACGGACGAAATAACGTTTCGAGACGCAGGCGGCGGCTGTGGACAGAAGCGTTGCGCGGCTGAGACCGCCCCTGCGTCCCGAATTCGATAAACACAGAGCAGAATGCCGACCGCGAGTCTCCGCAATGGCAGTTGAGTCCGCCAGATTTATAGTAAGACGAGTAGATCTTCTCAGTTCGGTATAAAGCGTTCGCCATTGAATTTTAGGCGTCCCACTATTACATATGTTCTTCGTGGTACACGTTAGATTAATTAACAGTGGAAAATTGCTATACAGCGATGGTCTATGCTAGCGCTAAGTCTTTTCCATTCACAGTCCCATTTGTTTCCTAACGCTTCCATGACCTGGACTAAGAAATCCGAGTACGGGAACATCGTACTCTTGACTGCCCGCAGTCGTTTCGGTGCCGTGAAGGCCGCGATGGCCTTTAACCAATATAACAATAATTTCGTTCTTCTCTCACGTAAGTACTCCACACGCTGAATTATATTAAACACAACGGGATCTGCTGTGGCGTTTGTTTGCGGTGCTGTTTGAAAGTTCGACGGTTTAACGGTCTTCATTCGACGTTTTTGGAAACCTTGCTTAACTGCCGCTAAAATTGCTGCTAATTGCGCAATTTATCCGCTGCACTTCGCTCCTCTATTAAATTACCCATTCCTTGATATCTCAGAAAGTCTCTTGTAACGTATTCCTTCATGTAGTTATGCTGTGCCATAGAGATCTCATCTCCTCGACTTGATTCAGTATCTGTTCATCAGTTAGCTGAAGCACCCCTCTGATCTTCAGCATGCTTCAAGTAGCAACAGATTTTGTTCTGCTTCCAGTCGTCCAACACTGGTCGGTTTTCGCAGCGTGACACTTTTTCCACGGAAATTGGTTACAAAAAGTCTTGTACATTTGCTCCTTTTCTTTAAAAGCAACACAAGGCTGCTTAACTTCTGCTGGATGTCCGGTATGGCTCGTGTAGGATACACCAGGCAGCAACCCAAGCTAGGCGGTCGCAAGGTACGGCGAGCAAAATCAGGAGAGCAGACAGGCTTGCAGCCAACACATGTCCTCCATCCCGAACCGGCAGACCACGTATAACCAACTCCACATACACGTGGTTGCTTCCCACCTCGTACCTCGTGGGGTCTCAGCAGGTAGCCCGAGCGAACGTCAACTGCCACTCGCTCCGCGAATGCGGAAAACAACAAGGCAAGCAAAGATAAGAAACATCGAAGGATCGATAATGGACATCCAAGAGACTGGCGCGCCAGTAACGAGCGCCACGGCTCAGGACTTATATGACGGAGTTTTTTAAACGGTTCTATTCTTATCGTAGGGGAGATAAATATGTGGGAAGCAGTGGAGGTAGACCGAAATTGTTTGAGAGTACCGAGCAGTTATTTTTCGAGAGGCTCGAGAATAGCCGTTGTTGAGAGGTGAGTGAGTGCAGTGGAGTGCAATGCAGCAGACCTAGCATTAGGTGGAGGCGCTGATGGACAGCGAGCCTGCAGGTGCACAAAGCCGTGCCGTGCGACTGTAGCGCCGTGTGAAGCGGGCCGCGGATTCCAGAGCGCGGCAGCCAAGGTGAGCAGCCAGCGCTGGCCCGCTCGCCAGGAAGCCACGCAAGGCCGCCCGCCAGCGGGTACAACACGCAGGCCACCCACACCCACCACCGCCGCCAGCTGCGGCTCATGCTGTACCCTCCCATTCCGCGACGCGGGAACAATGACAAGCCTCAGCGCGCCTTCTCATTAGTCCTTCTTTTCACGGTCCTTAGGGGAGCGATGCGCTACAGGTTGTACCCTAAGGTGACAAAACTCATGGAACAGCGATATGAACAAACACAGATGGACGCAACATCGCGTACACAAAGTACAGGGTGATCCTAAAGTCACTGTACATTTCAGTCATATAGTAAGTCACTGTACATTTCAGTGATGTAGTAACGGAATATTTGTTTCTTGCAGGTACTACGACAGAATGCTAACCAAAGAAGAACGAATCGCTGTCGTTTCTGCTCGTCTTTGTGGAATGACGTATGAACAGGTGCGGACAGACTTTTCCCGTCGATTTTGGAAAACAGGCCCCACGAGGCTTGTTATCAAGACCCTAGTCAATAAATTCCAGCTTACTGGTAGTGCTGCAGATGAAGAACGTCCAGGGAGGCCGGCCATAACCCCAGACACCGTCCAAAGTGTGCAGGATGCGTTCACACGTAGCCCTTCCGCATCTACCAGGAGACTTAGTAGGGAGCTTGGTATTGGTTGGTTGGTTTGTTTGGGGAAGGAGACCAGACAGCGAGGTCATCGGTCTCATCGGATTAGGGAAGGACGGGGAAGGAAGTCGGCCGTGCCCTTTCAAAGGAACCATCTCGGCATTTGCCTGGAGCGATTTAGGGAAATCACAGAAAACCTAAATCAGGATGGCCGGACGCGGGATTGAACCATCGTCCTCCCGAATGCGAGTCCAGTGTCTAACCACTGCGGCACCTCGCTCGGTCGAGCTTGGTATTCCTCAAACCATTGTATGGAGAGTTGTTCGTTACAAGCTGCACAAACGTGCGTACCATATTGTTCAAATGTGTGTGAAATCTTATGGGACTTAACTGCTAAGGTCATCAGTCCCTAAGCTTACACAGTACTTAACTTAAATTATCCTGAGGACAAACGCACACGCCCATGCCAGAGGGAGGACTCCAGCCTCCGCCGGGACCGGCCACACAGTCGATGACTGCAGCGCCTTAGACCGCTCGGTGCGTACCATATCCGGGTCGTACATAAGCTTTAAGCGGAGGACTACGCAAACATACAACCTATGTGTCATGACCTGCTATAAGCTGTGGAAAATGGTAATTTGATGCAAAATGTCTTGTTCAGTGATGAAGCTACATTTCATAATGGCTCTGAGCACTATGCGACTTAACTTCTGAGGTCATCAGTCCCCTAGAACTTAGAACTGCTTAAACCTAACCAACCTAAGGACATCACACACATCCATGCCTGAGGAGGATTCGAACCTGTTAGCGTAGCGGACGCGCGGTTCCAGACTGTAGCGCCTAGAACCGCTCGGCCACTCCAGCCGGCTACATTTCATACCTGTGGACATGTGAACAGACACAACTGCAGGATCTTGGCAGACGAACAACCAAGTGTGCTGCAAGAGTGTCAGCGGGACACAGCAAAAGTGAATGTGTGGTTAGAAACAACGAGGTCAACAGTGTACGGGATCTTCTTCTTTGCAGAACAAACCGTTTCCGGAACCACAACCCTAGATATGTTGGAACAGTTTTTGGTGCCCCAGTCGATATCTGATGGGATTATAGATACCGCTGTTTTTCAACAGGATGTTGCGCCACCCCGTTTTGCCCTCGTTGTTCGGGATTATCTGAATCAAGCAATCCCCGGCAGATGGATTGGTCGTGCCTCTCCACGGATGTGGGCACCCGTCTAAGGTATACCAGGTGAAGATCCGCAGCACTGAACACTTAACACAGCGGATTCGAGCCGCAGCTGCTGAGATTACACCAGATATGCTTGGGCACGTTTTTCGGTCTACAGTGGAGCGCTAGGGGGGTGTGCGTAGACATGCAAGGTGGTCACATTGAGATGTCCTGAAATTATGTCCTATTGTAACATAAGTTGCAGTGCCATTACATACTGGTTAATAAAATTTGTTTAAGTACAAAATGTATAGTGACTTTAGAATCACCCTGCATAAGAGGGCAGAGCTGTCAATTGTACTCAAGTGATTATGGCCGCACGACGGGAATTAACAAACTACTCTGAACGTGTAATGGTAGATGGAGCTAGACGCATGGGACATTCCATTTCTCTAATCGTTTACGGATTCGATAGTCCAAGATCCCCAGTGTCGTGAGTAAGCCGCGGATACTAAATTTCGCTTAACGACCGAGAGCAGCGTCGTGGGCGTACAGTTGTTAGTGCTAACAGACAAGTAACACTGACTCAAATGAGCGCAAAAATCAATGTGAGGCGTACGACGAACGTAACCGTTAGGGCAGTGCGGTTAACGGGCTATGGCAGCACACGAGCGACGCGAAAGCCGTTTTGCTAACAGCACGACGTCTCCTCCAGCGCGTCTCTTGAGCTCGTGACCATATTGTTGCACACTAGACGACTGGAAAACCGCAGCCTGGTCAAATGAGTCCCGATTTCACGTGGTAAGAGCGAATAGACACGTTTGGGGGTGGCGCACGTCCCACAAAGCCACAGACCCAAGTTGTGAACAAGGCACTGTGCAAACTGGTGGTGGCTCTATAACGGTGTGGGTTGTGTTTACATGGAATCGAGTAGGTCCTCTGGTCCATCCGATTCAACTGATCACTGATTGCAAAAGGTTATGCTCGGCTACTTGGATACCGTTTGCAGTCATTGACGTACTTCATGTTTCCAAACAACGATGGAATTTTTGTAAAGAACACAAATTCCTGATGGGATTTTCACTCTGCAGTGGAGTGTGCGCTGACATGAAATTTCCTGGCAGATTAAAACTGTGTGCCGGACCGAGACTCGAACTCGGGACATTTGCCTTTCGCAGGCAAGTGCTCTACCATCTGAGCTACCCAGGCACGACTCACACCCCGTCCTCACAGCTTTATTTCTTTCATTCTGGAAACATCCGCCAAGGCTGTGGGTAAGCCATGTCTCCGCAATATCCTTTCTTTCAGGAGTGCTAGTTCTGCAAGGTTCGCAGGAGAGCTGTAAAGTTTGGAAGGTAGCAGACCAGGTACTGGCAGGATTAAAGCTGTGAGGAGGGGACACGTGAGTCGTGCTTGGGTAACTCGGTTTGTAGAGCACTTGCCCGCGAAAGGCAAAGGTCCCGCACACAGCTTTTATCTGCCAGGATGTTTCATAAGGGGAGGAGCTTATAGCTTAGTCATCTGTGGACTAATGTTTAATTTTATCCGTGTATTCCTTCACGTTGTTGCCAAATTTAAAAGTAACAGCATATTATCGCTTTCACAAAACTGAACGATCTTATCTGTATTTCTCAACCGAGAACAACTGCCAACACGGTAGGCTGAATGCAACGTTTTGCCTATGGGCGATGGACTTGTCTCCGCTATACAGTGTGGCGTTCTTCCTAGTTGAGCGATCTTAAAACAGTGGGAAGACACAGACGTGCCTTACAAGGCGGCTGGCGCGCTTCGCGCTTCGGCAGACGGCCGGCGTGACGTCACAGCCCGCTGGAGGGCCTCCCGACAGCGCTGTCGGCCCCTGCGCGCCTCACAGCTCCCCGATAAGCGACCCACGCGCCGCCCGCGGTCCTCACGCGGCCTCTGGCAGATTACGTAGGCCTACCGCGCGAAGCGGCCGAAGCGGGCCACTGGGCCAGCCGCGTTATCTCCGGCCCAGAGCGGAACACGGTTTCACACAGTGTGACGACGCGGCAAGCTGCTACTCCTTCTACTTCTATCTATTCAGCTGCGCTTTACAGTATCGCGTATCCAACCTCAGTGATCCTCCACTCGCGTGGTTGTTTACTGTCGATGAGCGTAGCGAAGGTGGCGAACGTGCCACTAGGCCACCTGAGGACCACGTTCTAATTTGTTCTTCATTCTTTGTTCTTTTCTTTTCTTCTATTATGCTTCCATCTGTTGGCTATATTTCTTTCTTCTGTCTTCAGACCACTTCTTAACCAGTCGTTTTAGCTACTCTGCATTGGAATCTTTCCACTTTCAATACCTTTTCCCGAAAGGCTTCTCTTTTGTTTGTATCTTCTGTTTTTTCTTTCTAAATCCTTTTCCACTTCGTTGACCCACGTTGTTGTGGATTTCTTACCCCACAAATATTTGAAAATCTTGTTAGCTAATCTACTGTCTTGCATTCGAAATAAAGTTCCAAAAAACATGAGTCTTCTTTTTCTCATTACGTTTGAAATATTTTCTATATTTTGGTATAGTTCAGCATTACTTCGTAATTTCCAACCTCCTGCTGTGTTTTGTGGTCCTAATATTTTCCTTACAATTCACCTTCCTAGTACTTCCAAATGGGTGAAATCTTATGGGACTTTACTGCTAAGGTCATCAGTCCCTACGCTTACACGCTACTTAACCTAAATTATCCTAAGGACAAACACACACATCCATGCCCGAGCGACCGGCCGCACAGTCCATGACTGCAGCGCCTAAGACCGCTCGGTTAATCCCGCGGCTTCTAGTATTTCCAATTGTAGTTTAATCCCAGGCATTCTGACTTCACCACTGTGTTGTAATGCGTTACTTTTGCATTGTTGGCTCAGACTGGCTCTGAGCACTATGGAACTTAACATCTGAGGCCATCAGTCCCCTAGAACTTAGAACTACTTAAAGCTATCTAAACTAAGGACATCACACACATCCATGCCCGAGGCAGGATTCGAACCTGCGATCGGAGCAGTCGCGCGGTTCCGGACTGTAGCGCCTAGAACCGCTAGGCCACCGCGGCCGGCTGCGTTGTTGGATAGGGACGTTTTATTGTACAGTTCTTTGGTGGTACGATATGCTCTCTCCATTTTATCGACTCTGTCCACTTTTGCAGATTTCTACAAAGCGTTTTTTTTTATTATCTCCCGAAGATATTTGAATTTTTTTATTCTCTCTATTTGGCCAATATCTGTTGTCAGTAATTCTGGAGCACCATAACGTTTATTAAAAATTTTATTTTTCCTGTAGAACTTCTTAAGCCAGTTCCGCTGGATATTTCTTCCAAGAGATTTATTTGTGTTTGCCGGCCAGAGTGGCCGTGCGGTTCTAGGCGCTACAGTCTGGAACCGCGCGACCGCTACGGCCGCAGGTTCGAATCCTGCCTCGGGCATGGATGTGTGTGATGTCCTTAGGTTAGTTAGGTTTAATTAGTTTTAAGTTCTAGGCGACTGATGACCTCAGAAGTTAAGTCGCATATTGCTCAGAGCCATTTGAACCCATTATTTGTGTTGTAGCAGATACCACATAGTCGGGAAGTGTCGCAAAGTAAACTGAAAATGCGACACAGTTGATTTCGATCTTTTTGCTTCCTCTTGCAAGCCTTATCGGCAAAGAGCTGACTTGAATAACTTTTTCGTTCCAGATTCTCAGTTTCCTCCAACAAACTATTAAAAAGAATTGGGGATATGCCGTCACCTTGTCGTACACCTGTTTTTGGTTTTAAAGGCTGTGTAACTTCCACAAAATTTACTTTTAGATTGTATCTGTGTTTCACCGAGCGAGGTGGCGCAGTGGTTAGCACACTGGACTCGCATTCGGGAGGACGACGGTTCAATCCCGCTGATTTAGGTTTTCCGTGATTTCCCAAACTCGCTCCAGGCAAATGCCGGGATGGTTCCTTTGAAAGGGCACGGCCGACTTCCTTCCCCAGCCTTCCCTAATCCGATGAGACCGATGACTTCGCTGTTTGGTCTCTTCCCTCAAACAACCCAACCCTGTAAGTGTTTCATGGATTAGACTTCAAGCAAAACTCTAGAATTATAGTTTCTGTGGAAAAGATTGTAGGGCATGCGCCTCGATTCTGTCATCACCGACCGGCCGAGAGGGTCCAGACTCTGTCGGCCTCCCCTTTCGAGTAAATGAATGAACTCGCCCAGCTCTCTGGACGAAAACTGGTCGGTCACTGCGCTTCGGCCACGGTATCGTGCGCGGACTCTAGATACCTGTGAGCAGCCTGCAGCATCTCGCTGTCAGGGTAACTAACTGGCGTGTGCTCCCGCGAGCCTGCGCAGCGCACTCTGGAAGCCATCGCAAGACCTCCTCCACGTCGGCGCAGCAGTGGCTGGCAGCCAGTTGCTGCTGCGGCCTTGAGCTGAGTTACCGCCCAAGTGAACGGAGCCGCTGACCCGTCGGCGTGTTTTGGAGTCCCCTCCACCGCCATTTAAAGCCCGCCGCCACGCGAGCGTGGAAAGATCTGGACCACAGCTGCGGCGTCACCAGTAAACGTTCTACCACACTCATTTCCAAGCGTCGCTCACACACATTAAGTTATAGCGACATGGAACAGGATGAGTTTTCCTAGTGTCAACAACGCGAATCTACATCTACATCCATACTCCGCAAGCCACCTGACAGTGTGTGGCGGAGGGTACCTTGAGTACCTCTATCGGTTCTCCCTTCTATTCCAGTCTCGTATTGTTCGTGGAAAGAAAGACTGTCGGTATGCCTCTGTGTGGGCTCTAATCTCTCTGATTTTATCCTCATGGTCTCTTCGCGAGATATACGTAGGAGGGAGCAATATACTGCTTGACTCCTCGGTGAATGTGTGTTCTCGAAACTTCAACATTAACTATCATCTCCGTAACGCTTTCGCGATTACTAAATGGTCCTGTAACGAAGCGCGCTGCTCTCTGTTGGATCTTCTCTATCTCTCCTCGGTACATATTCCGCAACCAGCCGGCCCTGGTTTAAGTAGACGTTGCAGCCAAGAGAAAATCTCCAAAACTGCTGGGCAGAACTGTACCGTAAACTCCCAATCGCTATGCAACATGACGATAGTTGGGAGAAGATATAAGTGATGAAAATACTTATACGATAGAATTCAGATCGAATCTCGATCGTGACGATCGGTAGTCTGACACACACTTACTACTTAGCCACAGAAAGAAAAAAATGACGAGCTTTGCCCTATTGAGAGAAGAAGAAGAAACGGTGCGTGCATTTGACAGGCGAAGCGGTTTGAGATTGGAGCGGCCATTCCAAGACTGTTAAACAAAGCGCTTCAAGGTCCCTCTACGGCTACCGAAAGAGTGCTGAAACGAACTACGTATTGGTGTACGGTAAACGTTGCTGTGATTCTCTTCCCCAAGCAGTACCTACTTATCAAAACGTCTCCATATTCCTTAGGTAGGGCTACAAAAATATGTCCCTGCATTGTTGTCCAACGACCAACAGGAAGTTGAACTCCGACGCAAGGATACAGAGAAACTGAAGAAGGTGACGGAGGAATATACACTGGGGTGACAAAACTCACGGGTTACCTCATTATATCATGTGGGACGTTCTTCTGCCTGATGCATTGCGGCAGCTCGACATGGGATGAACTAAACGATTCGTTAGAAATACTGAGCCACCCTGCCTCTGCAGGCGTCCACAATTTCGAAAGTGCTGCCGGTGCAGAATTTGTGAACGGACTGACCTCTCGATTGTTGTTGTTGTGGTCTTCAGTCCAGAGACTGGTTTGATGCAGCTCTCCATGCTACTCTATCCTGTGCAAACTTCTTCATCTCCCAGTACCTACAGCAGTCTACATCGTTCTAAATCTGTTTAGCGTTTTCATCTCTTGGTCTCCCTCTACGATTTTTACCCTCCACGCTGCCCTCCAATACTAAACTGGTGATCCCTTGATGCCTCAGAATACGCCCTACCAGCCGATCGCTTCTTCTAGTTAAGTTGTGCCACAAACTCCTCTTCTCCCCAATTCTATTCGATACCTCCTCATTAGTTATGTGATCTACCCATCTAAACTTCAGCATTCTTCTGTAGCACCACATTTCGAAAGTTTCTATTCTCTTCTTGTATAAGTTATTTATCATCCATGTTTCACTTCCATACATGGCTACACTCCATACAAATACTCTGAGAAACGACTTCCTGACACTTAAATCTGTACTCGATGTTAACAAATTTCTCTTCTTCAGAAACGCTTTCCTTGCCATTGCCAGTCTACATTTTATATCCTCTCTACTTCGACCATCATCAGTTATTTTGCTCCCCAAATAGCAAAACTCCTTTACTACTTTAAGAGGCTCATTTCCTAATGTAATTCCTGCAGCATCACCCCATTTAAGTCGACTACGTTCCATTATCCTCGTTTTGCTTCTGTTGATGTTGATCTTATATCCTCCTTTCAAGACACTGTCCATTCCGTTCAATTGCTCTTCCACGTTCTTTGCTGTCTCTGATAGAATTACAATGTCGTCAGCGAACCTCAAAGTTTTTATTTCTTCTCCATGGATTTTAATTCCTACTCCGAATTTTTCTTTTGTTTCCTTTACTGCTTGCTCAATATACATATTGAATAATTGCTCAATATACATATTGAATAACATCGGGGACAGGCTACAACTCTGTCTTATTCCCTTCCCAACCACTGCTTCCTTTTCATGTCCCTCTCGATTAAGTCCCATAAATGTTCGATGGAATTCATGTCGGCTGATCTGGGTGGCCAAATCATTCGCCTCCTTCAAATTAATTATGAACCATTGTGGCCCTGTGACATGAAAATGCCATCATTTCTTGGGGACATGAAGATGGTCTCCAAGTAGCCCAAAATAATACTTTCTAGTCAATGATCGGCTGAGTTGGACCAGAGGACGCACTCGATTGCATGCAAACACAGCCCACACCACTTTGGAGCCACCACCAGCTTGCACAGTGCCTTGTTCGCAACCTCGATCCCTACCATCAGCTCTTACCAACTGAAATCGGGACTCATAGGACCAGGCCACGGTTTTCCATGCGACCAAGGTCCAATCGATAAGGTCCCGAGCCCAGGAGAGGCGCTGCAGGGGATGTCGTGCTACTAGCAAAGGCACTCACGTCGGTCGTCTGCTGCCATAGTTCACTAACGTCAAATTTTGCTGTACTGTCGTAACGGATACGTTCGTCGTACGTCCCATATTGATTGTTGCGGTTATTTCGCGCAATGATGCTTGTGTAGTAGCACCGACAACTCCACGCACACGCTGCTGCTGCCGTCGGCCACTGCTCTGTCCGTGGTGAGAGGTGGTGCCTCAAATGTGGTATTGTCAGCACACGCTTGGCACGGTGTATCTCGGAATACTGAACTGCCTAATGATTTCCGAAACAGAATGTCCCATGCGTCTAGCTCGAACTACCTTTCCGCGTTCAAAGTCTGTTAATTCCCGCCGTGTGGCTGTAATCATGTCGGAAACCTTTTCACACGAAACGCATCTATACAAATGACAGCTCAGCTGCAGCGCATGTTCTTTTGGGTATCTGCCTGACGGCATTTACTGTTACATATGTAGGGAAGCAGTTGAGTGTGTAAGGACATCTCGTTATTTTGTGTGCCGTCCGGTGCCCGCAGATGTTGCGAGAGCCAACACCTTCGGTGCCTTACATCCTACTGAGTGAGGCAACTGGAAGTTCGTAAAGTTATCGAAGATGTCGGACGTCGACGAACGAGTTGGTTAGCGGCCCCACGTGTCTGCCTGTAGAAAGACTGAGCAGTTTTCTTAAATCGGTGCATGATCGCCAGGTCTCCGGCGCCTTGGTGAAGGTAGCACTACGGGAAGTTGCAAGTCACATGAAAAATTCTCCGTAGTGCCTCATTGTGGACGGCTTGCTGCCGGTGAAGGTGGGATTTCGCCGCATTATCCGAGACAACACAAGCACAATCCATCACGGTTCCGCAGGAAGAGCCTGTAGATTGTGAGACCACAACGAACGGAGAGCACAGTCCATTCGTTAGTAGGGCGTATTGTGCCCTTAGTCGCTGCGACACGTTGCTACGAACTTCTTGAACGTGTCCCTGCTAGGTGGTCGAATGTCGAGATATCACGCGTAAGTATTTGACCGGCATGGTCTACTGAACTGGTTCGTCGAAAAGTTCCACTTCTGGGATGTACGATCTACAGCTACGTATATACTTCGCTAGCCACCTAGCGGTGTGTGGCGGAGGCACTATTCCCGCCAAAGACATATTTCCCCCTCTCTGTTCGACTCGCGGATCGCGCGAGGGAAAAAAGACTGTGTGAACGCCTCAGTAATCTCCCTTATCTTTGAATGGTGATCAATGCGCGATTTGGAAGCTGGTGGTAATAATACTCTACATCCTCGGATTTTGGAATTTTGTGAGCAGCCCCTTCCGTTTAGCGCGTCGTATATCTGCAAGTGTGTCCCACTTCAAACTTTCTGTGAGATTTGTAACGCTCTCGCGATGGCTAAATGTACCAGTCACGAATCTTGCCGCTCTTCTTTGAACATTCTCAATCTTTTGAATCAGACCCAATTGGGAAGGGGACCCATACAGACGAACAATACTCTAAGACTATATGAAGTAAAGTATTGTAAGCAAATTCCTTTGCTGAAGGACTGCGTCGCTTCAGGATTCTATCAATAAACCGCAATCTAGAGTTCGCCTTACCCGTTACTTGTGTAATCTGATCATTCCATTTCAGATCATTTCGAATAGTCACACCCAGATATTTGACGAATGTTACCGCTTCCAAAGACTAGGCGTTTATTTTGTACCCTTACATTAATGGGGATTTTCGCTTTGTTATACGTAGTAGGTTACACTTACTGATATTGAGAGATAACTGCCAGTTATTACACCACGCATTTATTTTCTGCAAATCCTCATTGATTTGATCACAACTTTTGTGTGATACAACTTTCCTGTAGACTACAGCATCATCGGCAAACAGTCTACTGCCGCTTTCAGGACCATCAACCAGACCGTTTATGAAAATCGTAAAAAGCAGCGGCCCTATTACACTGCCCTGCAGCACACTTGATGTTACGCTTGTTTCTGTTGAAGTCTCCCTATTCAGGGCGACATACTGCTCTCTGCCCGTTAGAATATCCAACCGCATACGTCACCGGATGACCGTAAGCGCGCACTGTTTGGAGCAAGCGACAGTACGGAACTGAGTAGAACGCCTTTTGGAAGTCGAGGAATATGGCATCAACCTGGGAGCCGGTATCTAGAGCCTGTTTATCATGCACAAAGAGGGCCAGCTGTGTCTCGCATGGCCGCTGTTTCCTAAAACAGTGCTGGATTCTGCAACTGGTTCAACTGGCTCTAAACAGTATGGGACTTAACATCTGAGGTCATCGGTCCCCTAGAATTAACTACTTAAACCTAACTAACCTAAGGACATCACACACATCCTTGCCCGACGCAGGATTTGAACCTGCGACCGTAGCAGCTGCGCGGTTCCGGACTGAAGCGCCTAGAACCGCTCGGCCACCGCGGCCGGCTGGTTTCTGCAGATGAGATTCTCAGAGTCTAGAAGGGTCATTATGTCTGAGGACAGAATATCTTTGCTGGATAATATTAGGGCCTGCCTTTTGGTATCACTAAACCAAAGGCGCCATTTTGTAGCCCAGGTCTCAAGGACATCACAGGCTTCTTGGAGACGAAGGTGCAGCGCAGCGGGCCACATACTTCTCGTTAGCACAGACGCTTCTCGTCGGCATAGATGCTCTAGTGATTCTGGGGTTCGTCGGCAGGTCGAAAGTATACAGGGAATAAAGTACTTGACGCAGCAGCGATCCCTGCGGGACGCACAGTGAATGTTGCTCCGTCGACGCGGGCAACGAAGGGCGTCGCTCAAGATACAGCAGCATGACGCAGGAGGACGAGAAGCCCAGCTGAACAACAGCCGCTTACGCCACATGCTGTCGACCGCACGAGCGCAGCACCGGCGAACTCCTTGTTGTTGAACGCTGTGCGCGCCTCTTCACGACACGAAGAAGTTGTGTCGTGTTATGTCCCTGGCGGAAGGCAAACTGCTCTGGCGGCAACAGCGTATCTGCAGGCTTAGCCTCTGCAGTAGAAGACGCTCGAATACTTTGATCAGAACCGGCAGAAGGCCGATAGACACGTAACGCTTCGGGTCGGCTCGATTCTTGCCGGGTTTGGGCACAGCAGTGACTGCTGCATGCTTCCACAGTCGCGGAAACTGCTCCGTGCAGAGAATCTCGTTGAAGACTGAGGTTACGACTTCGTCTGCCTCCCGCCGAAGTTCTTTCAGCATCTTCCCGGTAGTGTCGTCATTACCGGCAGTTTTTTTGCTCGGGGGACTCCTCATAACGGTACCGACATCTTGCTCTTCGTCGCCTTTATCATCCGACGCCCCGAAGTAGACGTTCAGCCCTACTCAACCATCTGCGTGTGTTGCTGATCCTGTGGGTCGTCGTGTGCTCGGAAGTGCATCTGCCTTGTCCCGCGGTCTGTACTCCGTACCACCAGTGGGGTGTAGTGGGGCAAGGCGAGGCCGAGGGCGGGTGAAGTAGCGGAACACATCCTACGTCGACGAGTCTGGCTGCATGGCAGCGCGTTTATCTTCCCAGCGCAGCTCCACAAGGCCCGCCTTTATTTGTACCCGAAGGAGATTAACATGGCGTTTAGTGTTTTTTTGGTGGGGTTTTAGGGCGCTCAACTACTAAGGTCTTTAGCGCCCACTACCAAACGTAAGTGCACATATAATCTGGTAAAACGTAAGGGGGGGGGGGGGGACCAGAAAGTTCTTACAAAGATGCAGATAAAACAATTAAAAGAGTTAGATGTCTTTGGACAAGTCCGTCAAAGTAATAAAACAAAGAATACGAGCAGCTGCTCGAGCGTCATCAGCTAAAATTTCCTGTAAGGTAGATGGCAGAGGCAGGACAACACGAGATTGATTAAAACGGGGACACGACAATAAAACATGGCGCACTGTCAATGCATGACCACAAGGGCACTACGGGGCGGGGTCACCGGAGAGCAGGTAGCGGTGGCTAAACCGGCAATGCCCAATCCGCAACCTGGCCAAAATGACCACCTCTCACCAAGATGATCGGGAGGAGGTTGTCCAAGCTGTTGCGAACGGTTTTATGGCCCGGAGCTTATTTTCTTGAAGTGACGACCAAGTATCCCACCCTAATGACACAAACCTCTTACAAACAATCCCACTAATGTCAGACGATGGGGCACAATGGGAGGCTGGCCGAGGCAGGAGGACTGCAGCCTTGGCCGCAGCATCAGCAGCCTCAATCCCAGGCACTCCTACATGGCCTGGAACCCACACAAAGCTAACATCAGCAAAAGAATGGAGGGATTGCTGGATCCGTTGCACCAAAGGATGGACTGGATATGGAGCTCCACGGCGTTTAGTGTGAGGCTGGCGCGTTGTTCTCTCGTCTTTATTAAGTCTGTTTCGCTCTCTGATCGTAGCTTGGATATGCGGAGGGAGATTCGGTGCATGATGACCCATCCCTCTGTTGGCGGAAGAAATGACATCGCATATGTGCATATGGCTTTCCCAATTGTCTCGGTGTTCGAGGGCTATTCGTAAATTAAGTTCCGATCGGTCGCGACATAGAAACTACAGTGAATATCTGATGAAGCTTTGTACAGATGTGTTGGGTAGTGTCTCTAGCACGCCCGTCGATTGCGTCACGTCACTCTTTTCAGTTCTGAGCACACAGTGAGAATGTAAATATGCCCAGAAAATAGTGTCTCCCGCGATGTAAGAGGGCCTGGTGAGAAACTTCGCCTGAAGTTATGCAGTCCACATGACATAACTGTCATGCGTTTTCTTCTTCTCTGCCGCATTCTGCAGGAGCAATGAGTATGCCGGTGCAGCGCTTTGGATGGGACATGTTTGTTCACCCACAATGCAGCCCGTAATTGGCTCCCCCTCTGTTTCACCTCTGCTCACATGAAACTGCAGGCTATGAAGACAACATTTTGGCATAAACAACAGACTGAGACCAGCGTAGAGAATTGGCGGAGAGCACAGCCTTCTATGACGAGGGTATTGGAAAGCTGATATAACGCTACGGCAAATGTGTACGTCGGAGAGTCGGATATGTAGATGAGTAACTCTGAGTTGTAGGTATCTGTTGCAATAAAATATTTTTTTTATTTTCGCAGTGGTTTCCATTTCGTGGTTGGTCGGATTTTACTTTCCGAATACCCCTTGTATGTGAAATGATACATAATAACGAAATTTCGGTTACTGTGCATGTGCAGTCCAGTAGGAGCAATACATTACTAAATTTGTAGGACGTTTGGGGTTTACTGTTGTTGTGGCCTTCAGTCCAGAAACTGGTTTGACGCAACTCTCCATGCTACTCTATCCTGTACAGTCTTCATCATCTCCGTGTAACTACTGCAACCTACATCGTTCTGAATCTGTTTAGTGTATTCACCTCTTGGTCTCCCTCTACGATTTTTACCCTCCACACTTCCCTCGTATACTAAATTGGTGATTCCTTGATGTCTCAGTACGTGTCCCACCAACCGATTCCCTATTTTTGTCAGGTTGAGCCACAAATTCCTCATCTTCCCAATTCTGTTCAGTACAACCTCATTAGTTACGTGATCTACCCATCTAGTCTTCATAATTCTTCTGTAGCACCACATTTCAAAACCTTCTATTCTCTTGTTGTCTGAACTGTTTATCATCTATGTTTCACTTCCATACATAGCTACACTCCATACAAACAATTTCAGGAAGGACCTCCTGACGCATAAATCTATACTCGATGACAACAAATTTCTCTTCTTCAGAAACGCTTTCCTTGCCTTTGCCAGTCTACATTTTATATGCTCTCTACTTCGGCCATCATAAGTTATTTAGCGCCCCAAATAGGAAAACTCATCCACTACTTTAAGTGTCTCATTTCCTAATCTAATTCCCTCAGCATCACCTGATTTAATTTGACTACATTCCATTGTTGATGTTCATCTTATATGCTCCTTTCAAGACACTGTCCATTCCGTTCAGCTGCTGTTCCAGGCCCTTTGCTGTCTCAGACAGAATTACAGTGTCATCGGCAAACCTCAAAGTTTTAGTTCTTCTTCATAGACTTGAATTCCTATTCCAAATTTTTGCTTTGTTTCGTTTACCGCTTGCTGAATATACAGACTGAATAACATCAGGGATAGGCGACAACCCTGTTTCGCTCCCTTCTCAATCCCTGCTTCCCTTTCGTGCCCCTCGACTCTTTGGGTTTAGAGGGATCGAAACTGTCACCTCTGGTAGCAACAGTTTCTCTAAAGTTACCGGCTACGCGAAGCACAAGTCATCATGTTGGCAGCCCATACCATCAGGTCACTGCTGTGCCCGTATGACGATGGCGGGCACAATCCGGCAACGTCCGTTCTCGTCGGGTCCTCCACACAAGCGTACGTCCATCGTGACACTGAAGGCAAAACTACGACTATATACAGGGTGGCCCATTGATCGTGACCGGGCCAAATATCTCACGAAATAAGCGTCAAACGAAAAAACTACAAAGAACGAAACTCGTCTAGCTTGAAGGGGGAAACCAGATGGCGCTGCCATAGCTCAAACGGATATCAACTGTGTTTTTCATAAATAGGACCCCTACCCCTTTTTTTTATTGCATATTTCAGTAGCACGTAAATAAATATGAATGTTTTAGTTGGACCACTTTTTTCGCTTTGTGATAGATGGCACTGTAATAGTCACAAACATATGCCTCACAATTTTAGACTAACAGTTGGTAACAGGTAGGTTTTTTAAATCAAAATACAAATCGTAGGTACGTTTGAACATTTTATTTCGGTTGTTCCAATGTGGTACATATTCTTTGTGAACGTATCATTTCTGAGAACGTATGCTGTTATAGCGTGATTATCTGTAAATACCACATCAATGCAATAAATGCTCAAAATGAAGTACGTCAACCTCAATGCATTTGGCAATACGTGTAACGACATTCCTCTCAACAGCGAGTAGTTCGCCTTCCGTAATGTTCGCACATGCATTGACAATGCGCTGACACATGTTGTTAGGCGTTGTCGGTGGTTCACGGTAGCAAATATCCTTCAACTTTCCCCACAGAAAGAAATCCGGGGACGTCAGATCCGGCGAACGTGCGGGCCATGGTATGGTGCTTCGACGACCAATCCACCTGTCATGAAATATGCTATCCAATACCGCTTCAACCGCATGCGAGCTATGTGCCGGACATCCATCGTGTTGGAAGTACATCGCCATTCTGTCATACAGTGAAACATCTTGTAGTAACATCGGTAGAACATTACGTAGGAAATCAGCATACATTGCACCAGTTAGATTGCCATCTATAAAATAGGAGGGGGGGGGGGCAATTATCCTTCCTCCCATAATGCCGCACCATGCATTAACCCGCCGAGATCACTGATGTTCCACTTGTCGCAGCCATCGTGGATATTCCGTTGTCCAATAGTGTATATTATAGCCGTTTACGATACGCTGTTGGTGAATGACGATTTGTCGCTAAATAGAACGATTGCAAAAAATCTGTCATCGTCCCGTAATTTCTGTTGTGCCCAGTGGCAGAACTGTACACGACGTTCAAAGTCGCCGCCATGCAATTCGTGGTGCATAGATATATGGTACGGGTGCAATCGGTGTTGATGTAGCATTCTCAACACCGATGTTTTTGAGATTCGCGATTCTCCCGCAATTTGTCTGCTACTGATGTGCGGATTAGCCGCGTAAGCAGCTAAAATACGTACTTGGGCATCATCATTTGTTGCAGACCGTGGATGACGTTTCACATGTGGCACCACTGTACGGTCCTGCACGGCCTAGCGTATGAGATGCCTGCCGCGTAAGGCGCGGGTCGCGCGAGGACGTGTAGATTCTGCTGGGCGCTGCGTGTGGCCCTCCTGCACGGATCGATCCAATATTCGTACGGATCCCGACCAACGCGAGCAGCAACGTCACACGACGATAAGCGGCAATCTCGATAGGCGATTGTCGTGTCGGTGAAGACTTCTGGCACGTACTGGAAGACACTGCCACAGGGACTAACAGTTGGTTTGACCCTACACCTGGGTAAATGTAATGTACTGCACATACATAGGACAAGAAATCCACGACTGTATAACTACGCCACTGATGAGAAACTGCTGGAAGCAGTATCTACAGTAAAATGTCTTGGAATAACCATCGAGAGAGACCTTTAGTGGAATCACACGTAGAGCAAACAGTATGTAAAGCAGATGCTGTACTGACGAGGAGAACACGGCAAGTGGCGTAACTCGATTTCCCTGAAACTTCGCTTAGCGGAAGAGGGGTCATAATAAGCGTACACGTGTCTCGGCTTATCCGTAGATAGTCGACATTTCTGTAAAACTTCCGAGGTGTTTTGTGAGCCTTTTAGCGAGAAAAATGTCCAACCGCAGTGGTGGCACAGTGGCGACCGTCGCGGGTTCACACTTCTTATTTCTGTCTACCGTTTAACTACCCCTGTCTGTATACACTGAAGTAACATTGTCCTTACTCGTCTACTAACTGTGTGGCGAACGAATTAAAAAGAAGAAAAGACAATAAATGGATGCGAATATTATTCGAATTTGTTTTCGGTGAAATATCTGTGGCCTATCTTCGTTTATAACCAACCGAAAGCGCTAGTTTTCAGTAAAGTGATGCGTTGTGCGTTGTCCACCGCGAAATTATTGCCAATGCGCGAAATCTTCAGCATTGTTAACGACTTTTTTTTTCACGAGAAAGACCCATACGAAATGTGACTGCGACAAACTTGCCTTCGGACGATGCTCGTTGTGTTCGCAATTTCTATGTTTTGAATGTTTCTAGCAATTTCTATGTTTCGAATGTTTCTGCGATCGGTAACATACAAGGGGATGCACCTAATCTTCCTGAAGAATATACATAAGAAAAAATATATAAAAATAAATATAAGAAATTACGTAAGCATTACATACAGTGATATGAGAATTTAAAAATACTGAAACCTCTGAAACTACCTACATTTACATCCATACTCCGCAAGCCACCTGACGGTGTGTGGCGGAGGGTACTTTGAGTACCTCTATCGGTTCTCCCTTCTATTCCAGTCTCGTGTTGTTCGTGGAAAGAAAGATCGTCGGTATGCCTCTGTGTGGGCTCTAATCTCTCTGATTTTATCCTCATGGTCTCTTCGCGAGATATACGTAGGAGGGAGCAATTTACTGCTTGACTCCTCGGTGTAGGTATGTTCTCGAAACTTCAACAAAAGCCCGTACCGAGTTACTGAGGGTCCTTCTTGCCGATAGTTCTATGAAACATATTCCGAAATCCAGTTGTAATTTTACAATTAATGTAACGCCCTTGTATCGCCTAAATTAATAAGAAACCCAGGGCGCAAAAGTAAGAGTTCGCGACGCTGACCTCACCGCGCGCTAAAAGGCGCAGCCAGTACCTCGAAAAGTTTGACTGCAGTTTCTCAGTAACAGTCCGGTATCTACATATAATCAGAGGCACGTATTTTATTAATTTTGACTCCTCTTCCATTGAGAGAAGTTTGTGGGAAATCCGGCTATGGCACTTGCTGTGCTCTGCTCGTGAGATTTACGGGAAGAATCTTAAAGAAAAGTAACTCAACCAGGAAAGAAGTGGCTTACAGAACACTTGTTCGACTGATTCATGAGTATTGTTCATCGCTCTGGACTCCTTACCAGGTAGGACCGATGGAAGAGACAGAGAAGACGAACGAAGGTCGGTGTGTTTCGTCACGGAGTCGTCTAGTCAAAAAGCGTCACAGAGATGCTGAACAAACTCCAGTGCCAGACGTTGCAAGAGATGTGTTGTGCATCAGAGGTTGGTTTACCACTGAAATTCCTAGAGAGCCTGACAATATATTACTTCCTCCCACATGGGTCTCGCGAAATGACCGCAAACTAGAAAATTCGACAAATTAGAGACAGTACAGAGGCTTACCGACAGTCCTTGTTCCCACGTGCAATTCGCGAATGATACAGGGAAAGTGGGCATCAGTTAATGGTAAAGTAACCTCCGCCACACACTGTCAGGTGCGTTGTGAAGTACTGACGTACATCGTTGTGCGAGTCATGACACAACAAACAAACAACATTCAAATATGAATTCTTGCTAAGGAAACCTCTGCTTCGCCTTTCCTTGCACACAGAATGTACACTCATGCTCATAAATTAAGGATAATTGGAGAATGTGGTGCCACACAACGTGGCACTACACAAAACTGGTGCTAATAGCATAGGCACGTAGGGAACACACACGTCACAGATCTGTAAGTCCACGGTATTGGTGATAAGTTGAGAAAACCGTCCAGAACACATGTGTTACAAAACGCCATTGTTTCCTGCGCATGTACCCCAACATCAATGTGGGATATGATCACCACGCACACATACAGAGGCCGCACAACGGGATGGCATACTTTGGATCAGGTGGTCGAGCAGCTGCTGGGGTATAGCCTCTCATTCTTGCACCAGTGCCTGTCGGAGCTCCTGAAGTGTCCTAGAGGTTTGAAGAAGTGCAGCGATACGTCGACCGAGAGCATCCCAGACGTGCTCGATGGGCTTTAGGTCTAGAGAACAAACAGGCCACTCCATTCGCCTGATATCTTCTGTTTCAAGGTACTCATTCACAATGGCAGCTCGGTGCGGCCGTCCGTTATCATCCATCAGGAAGAAGGTGGGACCCGCTGCACCCCTGAAAAGGCGGACATAATGGTGCAAAAATGACGTCCCGATACACCTGACATGTTACAGTTCCTCTGTCAAAGACATGCTGGGGTATATGTGCACCAATCATAATCCAACCCCATACCTTCAAACCACGACCTCCATACAGGTCGCTTTCAAGGACATTAAAGGGTTGGTACCTGGTTCCTGGCTCATGCCAGATGAAAACCCTCTATCAAAGACATGCTGGGGTGTATGTGCACCAAACATAATCCCACCCTACACCTTCAAACCACGACCTCCATACAGGTCGCTTTCAAGGACATTAAAGGGTTGGTATCTGGTTCCTGGTTCATGCCAAATAAAACCCGGCGAGAATCACTGTTCAGACTATACCTGGACTTGTCCGTGAACATATTCTGGGACCACTGTTCCATTGACCGTGTACTGTGTTCTTGGCACCAGGCTTTACGGGCTCTCCTGTGACCAGGGGTCAGTGGAATGCACCTGGGCGAATAAACCATGTCTGTTTACTCATGTGTAGACTGTGTGTCTGGAGACATCTGTTCCAGTGGCTGTGGTAAGGTCCTGACCATAGCTACCTGCAATACTCCGTGGCTGTCTGCGGGCACTGATGGTGAGATATCGGTCCTCCTGTGGTGTTGTACACTGTGGACGTCCCGTAATGTAGCGCCTGGACACGTTTCCTGTCTGCTGGAATCGTTGCCATTATCTATGGATCACACTTTGTGGCACACAGAGGGCTCGTGCTACGACCTGCTGTGTTGACCAGCCTCCAGTCTCCCTAGTAGTCTACCCCCCATAACGTCATCAATATGTGTTCTTTGAGTCATTTTCAACACACAGTCACCATTAGCACGTCTGAAAACGTCTGCACACTTACTCGCTGCACCGTACTCTGACATGCACCAACACACCTCTGTGTAGGTGGACTGCTGCCAGCGCCACCGTGCGACGACCGCAGGTCAAATGCACCGCATGGTCACACCCCGAGGTGATTTAAACCCGCAAACCGCCCACCAGAGCGTTGTTTCACCATGTATCAGCATTATCCTTAATTTATGACCATGAGTGTAGATGACGTCACTCCTACCTGCTTTGTGCGACTGCGCTGAAATGCTAACCATTTGTCATATCGGAGCATGGCGATTTGACATTTTTTGCTTAAGGCCTTCATGGCGATGCAGTCTGGTTGCCCAGCAGTGTAGCTGACCTGCCGCGCAAAGTGATGGAAGCGACCTGCAGGATGCGCAGGCGAGAGCGGGTGACCGTGGTATTCCCCGCCCACCGCTGCCTTCGCTCCCCCAGGGACGTCCAATGAATGCACTTTCCTCTGCCGTGCCCGTTCGTCTCTGCCACGACGCACACCAGCTAACCAGCACGGCGAGCTCTTCCACGACTCATCGCTGCTACCTAATAGGCAAGCCGCGTTTATCACCTCCCTTCCTTTTATACATTCCACTTGCTGGATTAAGTACAAGATAAGGATATCAGGTAACGAGCGAGTACCGAGAAGGTGTTTTGGTTCCGATTTGGAAGACGCCTTGCCGTGGAAGTCACATGTAGCAACCAGCAGCGGGGAGAGGTGTGAAACTGCCTTAGTCGTTCCAATGTGGACACGTTCGTGAGTGTTGTTGGCGTTTGTAGTTCATTCTCAGGAGGTGGAGACAACTTGCGCGGCTATCGGAGCTTCGGAGCCTCGGTGAAAAATGGACATATTTAATGACCAAGTGGATCGTACAAATGTATACTATCGGACCTGCTCATTTCAAATCGAGGTAGTGCTGATATGTACACTCCTGGAAATGGAAAAAAGAACACATTGACACCGGTGTGTCAGACCCATCATACTTGCTCCGGACACTGCGAGAGGGCTGTACAAGCAATGATCACACGCACGGCACAGCGGACACACCAGGAACCGCGGTGTTGGCCGTCGAATGGCGCTAGCTGCGCAGCATTTGTGCACCGCCGCCGTCAGTGTCAGCCAGTTTGCCGTGGCATACGGAGCTCCATCGGAGTCTTTAACACTGGTAGAATGCCGCGACAGCGTGGACGTGAACCGTATGTGCAGTTGACGGACTTTGAGCGAGGGCGTATAGTGGGCATGCGGGAGGCCAAGTGGACGTACAGCCGAATTGCTCAACACGTGGGGCGTGAGGTCTCCACAGTACATCGATGTTGTCGCCAGTGGTCGGCGGAAGGTGCACGTGCCCGTCGACCTGGGACCGGACCGCAGCGACGCACGGATGCACGCCAAGACCGTAGGATCCTACGCAGTGCCGTAGGGGACCGCACCGCCACTTCCCAGCAAATTAGGGACACTGTTGCTCCTGGGGTATCGGCGAGGACCATTCGCAACCGTCTCCATGAAGCTGGGCTACGGTGCCGCACACCGTTAGGCCGTCTTCCGCTCACGCCCCAACATCGTGCAGCCCGCCTCCAGTGGTGTCGCGACAGGCGTGAATGGAGGGACGAATGGAGACGTGTCGTCTTCAGCGATGAGAGTCGCTTCTGCCTTGGTGCCAATGATGGTCGTATGCGTGTTTGGCGCCGTGCAGGTGAGCGCCACAATCAGGACTGCATACGACCGAGGCACACAGGGCCAACACCCGGCATCATGGTGTGGGGAGCGATCTCCTACACTGGCCGTACACCTCTGGTGATCGTCGACAGGACACTGAATAGTGCACGGTACATCCAAACTGTCATCGAACCCATCGTTCTACCATTCCTAGACCGGCAAGGGAACTTGCTGTTCCAACAGGACAATGCACCTCCGCATGTATCCCGTGCCACCCAACGTGCTCTAGAAGGTGTAAGTCAACTCCCCTGGCCAGAAAGATCTCCGGATCTTTCCCCCATTGAGCATGTTTGGGACTGGATGAAGCGTCGTCTCACGCAGTATGCACGTCCAGCACGAACGCCGGTCCAACTGAGCGCCAGGTGAAAATGGCATGGAAAGCCGTTCCACAGGACTACATCCAGCATATCTACGATCGTCTCCATGGGAGAATAGCAGCCTGCATTGCTGCGAAAGGTGGATATACACTGTACTAGTGCCGACATTGTGCATGCTCTGTTGCCTGTGTCTATGTGCCTGTGGTTCTGTCAGTGTGATCATGTGATGTTTCTGACCCCAGGAATGTGTCAATAAAGTTTCCCCTTCCTGGGACAATGAATTCACGGTGTTCTTATTTCAATTTCCAGGAGTGTAGTACCTAGTGTGTTACAGTGTTTAAAATAATTAAAACTTGCGTAAAATAAAAGTGTAGCTAAACTTCCACTCATTCACCCCATATTCGCTCTCTTGCCTGACCACATTTTACCACGCAGAATTGTAAAGTGTTGACACACTCTGTGATCTAGAATATGCTTTAAGCTCTGGAAAACGCACAGAGTTTAGACTTTTAACTCACGGAAGTCTGACTGGGTTACAAAACTGAATGAGTCCGGTACGTTTTAAAATCTGCTCCCTAATAATTTAGAAGCAGACTGGACTAACACAGGGTCGGAAAAGTTATACCACATTCGTCACTCTAATTAATCACTTCAGTTAAAATATAGGAGAGTTAAGCTACGCTGGTCTCCAAAATTAAAACAACAAAAACAAATTTGGCAAATTTGCGTTTTTTTGCCACAAAACAGTGTAAACAGGTGATAGTAAAGTAGAAACAATGTAAAGAATACAGAAAGTAAGCAACTGCAACATGCATAACGGGACACAAGTATGTTCTTCGTTTTTTCCAACTTAACGGATTTAGACGTACATTCCGGCGGATGGTTAATGTTCCCAGTATGGATTGTGGCCATCTCTGGCAGCAGCACAGGACTGACAACGATGAGGCATGATATCATCAACCTCGTGTTGAGGCAACAACATCCATTCTACTGCACAGCTGCTCTCGAGTCTTGGAGAGTGGTTGGTGGATTCTAATGTGATGCAATCCATGTCCCTAGCGCATCGCAGACTTACAATATGGAACTCAAATCGGGAAAGCGAGAAGGCCACGCCATGGGTGCAAATTCTTCCGTTTCCAAGACAACATTAACTACGCGAGCTCTATGAGGTCGAGCATCGTCGTCCGTCATTGCGAAGTTGAGCCCACAGCACTTCGCAACAACACCACATGGGACCCAAGATCGCGTCACGATACCTGACAGCAGTTAAACCTTGGCGATTAAACCGTAAAAGTTTATGAAGAGGTGTTCGAGTGGTCGACATAATTCCCGCTCACACCATTATGGATCCTCCTCGATATCGGTCCGATCGAGCGAGGTGGCGTAGTGGTTAGACACTGGACTCGCATTCGGGATGACGACGGTTCAATCCCGCGTCCGGCCATCCTGATTTAGGTTTTCCGTGATTTCCCTAAATCACTCCAGGCAAATGCCGGGATGGTTCCTCTGAAAGGGCACGGCCGACTTCCTTCGCCATCCTTCCCTAATCCGATGAGACCGATGACCACGCTGTCTGGTCTCCTTCCCCAACCAACCAACCAAGATATCGGTCCCTTTTTCACAATGTTTGGGTACCGAAATTGTGTGCCACGTCCCTTCAGATGCGAATCCGTCGAGAGTCACTGTCCAGATCAAATCGGGACTCGTCTGTGGAAAGAACATTGGCCCTCTGTTCGAACGTCCAGGTGGAGTGTTGACGACTCTACTCTAGACTTTCCCTTCTGTCAAGATGCGTCAGAGGTACACATACATCAAGTCTCCGGCAATTAAGGCCACTCTGAATAACCCTTCTGTACACTGTATGCCTCGATACAACACGTCCAGTGGGTGCTGCCAGGTCAGATGCCAATTTCCGTGCAGTACGAAGGCTGTAACGGCATCCCCTTACAGCCAAATAACGGTCCTCTCTTTGTGATGCCACACGTGGTCGGCCCTGCTCTGGTCTTCGGGATACAGTTCCGGTCTCTATGAACTGTCGTCACATCCGAAAAACAACAGAACGGTTCACGCTAAGCCATGGGGCCACATCAGTTCGCTACTGTCCGGCTCGCTCCCATTCTTCTTGTGTCGCTCCACCGCAGTTGAGTCTGGCAGGCGGTTTCACTGCGCCATACAGCACCGACTACGGCTGTGCACAGTAAACACCACCCGGTTTGAAAGGTTCCCTGCCGTCATCGTCGGCGTGGTTCTTTGTTGAACGGAATGTTATCTTCCGTTCAGAAGACGATCGTACGGACATCAGTTGACAGTTTGTACCATTATATCGTGAATTAGTCACAGGACAGGGAAATAGTTGTTTGTTGCTCTAATTCTGGATACCAGTGTAGGTTTCGTCACTTGTGTGAATGTATAATATAGTAGAATAAAATATAGCTTAGTGAAATCTGCAAGACTAAAGAGGTGTGCAACCGGTAAACTGTTAAAAGAACTTTATTCCGCGTCACTGGCTGGGAATAGCTTTTTAGATGGCGAGTAAACAATAAAAATAATTATCATAATAAAAGTGTCCACTTATAACCACTCTCCCTCCCTGGAGAAGTGATCCTGTACTTCAAATGCGACGTCACAGTATGTCGAGCCAGTTGACACTATGCTACAGTAGGTATTTTGTAGGCGTCGCTCGCTGTTCACTCCGTCAGGTCATTGCTTCGTGTTGCTACTCCTGGGGATCTTCAATGACTACATGCGAGACTGTTCCGAAAGTCTGCGCAAGAGACGCTTTTTTCCTTATGTACCGCCCGCATCTCGTGGTCGTGCGGCAGCGTTCTCGCTTCCCGCGCCCGGGTTCCTGGGTTCGATTCCCGGCGGGGTCAGGGATTTTCTCTGCCTCGTGATGGCTGGGTGTTGTGTGATGTCCTTAGGTTAGTTAGGTTTAAGTAGTTCTAAGTTCTAGGGGACTGCTGACCATAGATGTTAAGTCCCATAGTGCTCAGAGCCATTTGAACCTTATGTAACTCTTACGCGCATTTATCCTAACTCGTTTCGTACACGCCACGGCGGACATACCAGTGTGTAGTCTCCTCCTTACGGGACTACCGATCAACCAGACAGTACGAACTTACTTTATAAAACCCTAAATTTTCTACATAATAGGTGGTCCGCTGACCCACTGTAACAGTATGATTGCGTTCTTTTCTGATTAGCCAGTCGACATTTAAAAAGATCAGACATACACATCACGGTGTGGAAATTCCTTAAAGTAGTTACGAGCCTTGCTGTTAATAACAGTAATTGCATTTCACACTTGCAAGAAATGCCTTGCAATTATGTAGTAAGACTCATTGAGCTGTCGCCAGCACACCGGTCAGCAAAGAGGTTGCAAGAAGATCGATAACAGGCGCTGATTGAAGCGCACCTGTGAGGGGAGAGGCCAGAGACAGAAGCGCAGGCAACGCGTCGCCAATGCCCTCGACCGCCAGTATTTGGATCGCCGCCGGGCACCGGAGGGTCCGTTCAGCCACAGACTGAGCCCAGCCGCAGGCACAGTCAGTTCAGTTACTGGCTCAGTCACTATTCCTAGTTGGCATCTGTCAGCTCACGTCACCGGCTACGAGAGTTCTCGTTGTTGTCTTCAGTCCTGAGACTGGTTTGATGCAGCTCTCCGTGCTACTCTATCCTGTGCAAGCTGCTTCATCTCCCAGTACCTACTGCAGCCTACATCCTTCTGCATCTGCTTAGTACGATTTTTACCCTCCACGCTGCCCTCCAGTACTAAATTGGTGATCCCTTGACGCCTAAGAACATGTCCTACCAACCGATCCCTGCTTCTAGTCAAGTTGTGCCACAAATTCGTCCCCAGTTCTATTCAATACGAGAGTGTAGTGTTTATAGTGAGGACTTGTACTTCACCTCCAGTGAGGCTAACGTTGATTATTACGTAAGAGCAGCTACCACAACAACTTGATTAAGGAAAAGTAGCTTCTTGTTCTTATGAATAAAGAACCCCGTTCATACCTGTGTGCAGTTATGTTGTAGAAGGAAGATACCGGCTACCGATCAGATTAGATTAATACTTGTTCCATAGATCATGAATACGACACTTCGTAATGATGTGGAACGTGTCAGGTTAATGAAAGATGTCTGTACACGATATTACATTACACAAAATATTACATGACACTAATGTTTAAGTTAGTTTTTTTCCCTCCCTTAATTTATATCTAAAAATTCAGCCAATGAGTAGAAGGAGTTGTCATCTACAAATTCTTTTAATTTAGTTTTAAATGTTGGTTGACTATCTGTCAGGCTTTTGATGCTGTTTGGTAGGTGATCAAAGACTTTTGTGGCAGCATAATTTACCCCTTTCTGTGCCAAAGTCAGATTTAACCGTGCACAGTGAAGATCATCCTTTCTCCTGGTGTTATACGTATGCACACTGCTATTACTTTTGATCTGGGTTGGATTATTATCAATAAATTTCATAAGCGAATATATATACTGTGAGGTTACTGTGAGGATCCTTAGATCCTTAAATAGATGCCTGCAGGATGACCGTGGGTGGGCTCCAGCAATTATTCTGATTACACGTTTTTGAGCAATGAATACTTTTCTACTCAACGATGAATTACCCCAGAATATGATGCCATACGAAAGCATTGACTGAAAGTAGGCATAGTAAGCTAATTTACTGAGATTCTTATCACCAAAATTTGCAATAACATCCTCTCCTTGCTTCCCAATGCACAAGACCCTCCAGTGTCAACAACGACACAGAACACACGCTATTGGCCATTAAGATTGCTACACCACGAAGATGACGTGCTACAGACGCGAAAATTAACCGACAGGAAATAGATGCTGTGATATGGACAGGAAATACATGCTGTGATATGCAAATGATTTGCTTTTCAGAGCATTCACAAAAGGTTGGCGCCAGTGGCGACACCCACAACGTGCTGACATGAGGAAAGTTTCCAACCGATTTCTCATACACGAACAGCAGTTGACCGGCGCTGTATGATGAATCGTTGTTGTGATGCCTCTTGTAAGGAGGAGAAATGCGTACCATCACATTTCCGACTTTGATAAAGGTCGGATTGTAGCCTATCGCGATTGCGCTTTATCGTATCGCGACATTGCTGCTCGCGTTGGTCGAGATCCAATGACTGTTAGCAGAATATGGAATCGGTGGGTTCAGGAGGGTAATACGGAACGCCGTGCTGGATCCCAACGGCCTCGTATCCATAGCAGTCGAGATGACAGCCATCTTATCCGCGTGGCTGTAAGGGATCGTGCAGCCACGTCTCGATCCCTGAGTCAGCAGATGGGGACGTTTGCGAGACAACAACCATCTGCACGAACATTTCGACGACGTCTGCAGCAGCATGGACTATCAGCTCGGAGACCCTTTGCGCTGCATCCTGTGATGTGATGGTGTACTCAACGACGAACCTGGGTGCACGAATGGCAAAACGTCATTTTTCACCTGCAGTGAGGCTAACGTTGACTATTGCGGAAGAGTTTGTACTACAACAACTTGCTTAAAGGTAAGTAGCTTCTTGTCCTTACGAATAAAGAACCCTGTTAATACGCTGTGCAGTTGTGTTGTAGAAGGAAGATACCGGCTACCAAACAACATCCTCTCCTTATCCCCACAGTACATAATCCTCCAGTGTCAACAACGACACAAAACATATATTAAATTAATTAAGATTTTTAGTTACAAATAATATCTGATTTAAAGTATGTGCCACAGGCAATGATCGTAACCATGTTTTAGTGACTTTACGTAAACAGCATGGTTTCAAACATTCCTATCACAGTGTCTATCTGAGGCATAAGGAATACTTTGTACAGGTTTATTTCATCGTTAACAGTTCCCAAAGTTAAATTACCTACACTGCCCGTATTTGGCTTTTCTCAGGATTACTGTTGACACGTTATTAGCTCTTCAATTAATGAAATGTGAGCGAGAATCTGCTGGTAATAAACTTTAGAGAAGCGGAAAAGCTACTATCTATTACGTTTCGACACGATGACTGTATAATCAGGACAATGCATCCTGTCATAAAAGAGAATCTGTCCAGAGACCCGACCTGAACACAACAGAACACTTTTGGGATGAATTTGTGCTCCATCTTTGCTCCAGACTCAGCATCGCACAACACTTCCTTCCCTAGTTTCTTTCGTTGTGGAGGAATGGACTTCTAAAGTTCACGCCCACCGTGTGATACAGCCAGGATACAGACGACACAGAGAGATATTCTTTAGTGGAAAAGATAACCGACTTGTGTAAAAGCTTTCCACACTACTCAGTGAACACTTTAAGGTTAAAATGTTTGGTTGTTTTAGTTTTGATCGATGGTTATTCACGTTTCACTCTCCTCCACTTTGTAATCGGAAATAGTTTGCTTTGTATGCTTAGCATGACGAAACCACTCGAATCGCTTAGTTACATTGGTAACAGATTATTGTTAGACCTTACTGAAAGTCTGCACTCTACAGAACACCACAAGTTGGTGTCATTAACTCCAGATTTAGGTTTTCCGTTGTTTTCTCAATCATATAGTCCGAAATACCGAATAGTTGCTTTGAATCGGACGCGGCCAAAATATTTTCTAATCCGTGGTCTTGTTCCGTCTCTAATGGCCTAGTGGTCGACGGAACGTTAAATCCTCGTCTTCAGTCCTTTCTTTTAAGCTCCGAACGTTCTTATTAACCTTTTCTGCGTCACACTTGGACTCTGTGTGATCATTGTGGATCAATTAGCAAAGTTCGGAACCGGTGGTCTAGTAAAGGGCATGCCTGCAAAGCGAGCGGTAGCGGTGTCAAATCCCGGTCGGACCGCGGAAATTGTCAGTCTGCCTTTAATGTATACTTCCTCTCTCAGTGATGTGAGGAGTCACTAAGAACAAGTTGTTCAGGTTTACGGTAAAGTGCGGGTTCAATTTCCCCGGCTGCATAACTGTGGCAGCTTAGGAACACTTAAGTCGCTGAAGTCGCATCCAATTGAGATACTTGCACCAGGGCTTTGAGACGCACGTGATAATGATATAATTACCCAAAACAGTCTTTCCCTTACTTCTGTGTCTCATGTAACTGAAAGGAAATTCTAATGTATTGTTTGAACTATTGCCAATAATTCTGCGGACCATCATCGTCGTCAGAAGGAAAAGTAATTTTAATGGCTTTAATCTGTTAGACTGAGTACTAAAAAGAACCACACTGACCCTCAAATGAACGAAACGGGACCGTGAGATATCAGCGATTGGTGCCGCGTGCAAATAAGCGTGCTCTGCTGTTACTTGACCCACTGCACGGCTAATGTTGGCACAGATGCAAAGGTGAAGGCGAGCAGATAAGACCACTCTCTGCATTCCGTGCATCTGCTGCGCTTGTCCACAGCTTGCTTAGTGAATAAGCAGGCCGAAAGTTTTGCAGCTTTTAAGTATTTGCTATGCCGCACATACTGTGTTACCAGGATAGTTGTTATGAGGGTATGAATCAGTGAGACAGCAATGTTGCAGATTGTTTCGGTGAGAAGCGACGTAACATACAGCACTATATCAGTTTATCTTTAATGTACATTCAGAACGAAAAGTCAACATTAAGAGATACATAAAAATGGGACAGTGCAATTTACCATAAGAAACACTGTTATAGCCTTCATTATTGGACTACGTGGACCGCAAAGGTTGCTAGTCAAGTAACAAACAAGTACACGAAGGGGTGCCCACAAAACAGGAATTATTTTTTAAAAGCTATATATTTTCAATTTGTTTACAAAACAACCTTATCCCCTTCAAAATACTCTCCGCTACAGCTAGTTCATTGGTTCCTTTGAAAAGGGCACGGCCGACTTCCTTTGCCATTCACCCCTAAGCCGATCGGACCGACGATCTCGCTGGTGGTCATCTCCTCAAAAACAACCAACCAACCACAGCGTCATCTTGGTAGTCTGTTTTCAACATTGAAACATTTACCGAGTAGAAAACAGAATTCCACAGCTGCAAGTTGTTCACTTAACTTGACATCATAGAAAAGAAACAAGAATAAAACAGAGCTAGCAAAAACTATCACTGCAGACGAACAGAACAACCCAGGCCGACAACATCGGCGACACTGAACCGGCAATGACTCGCTCTATACTCCACTTTTTTTTCCCTAGTACACAGGCGTCTCCGTTATTTCCCTGACTGCCCCAAACAATTTCACATTTTATCCAATGTGCGAACGTATGGCCAGTCGATATGGCTTTCTGGAGCACGATCTGCGTTCGATCTCTTGATGACGTTTTGAGCTACTGTCAACAGCACACAAGAACAGCGTTCACTTCAAAGGCAAAAAAATCAACTACGCGTGGGTTTCCTACTAAGTTTCACGTTTAGTATTACTATTTTTTAGATCAGAAACCACCAGTTTTTTTTCCCAAAACCTAAGAGTAGGCGGAGCGGCCCAGATTAAGGAAGGTTTGGTGTTCAGCTCCACATACGTGAGCCATATACTGGTTTTACGTCTTCAAAGATCCCGAACTTGAGACGTCATAATCCAACCTGTCATTTTGTTTTCAAATCGCAAACGGCTGCGCATTGCCTTACAAGGAGATGACATGTGACATTTTTTACGATGATCCGTCTCTCGGATTTTGACGTTCAACTTTGCTGCCGCCTTAACGGTTAATCAGAGGGAGAGTAGGTTATTTGCCAGCATCGTGTTTCGCCTTCTACCTTCGTTATCTTTCCGCAACAGCGAAATAACTTAATGAGTTAAAATGTGGGATAGCTAAACTAGATTTTGCCCGTTTTGTGAATATAAATTACTGTGGGTGAATGTCGGGATGGTGCCTTTGATAGAGCCGTTGCCGATTTCTTTCTCAATTCTTACAGAATCAGGGCTTGGACTTTGGCGTGATCCCGTCTTCGTCGACAGGACGTTAAATCCTGACCTTTCTCTCCGGATAAATTTCAACACTTAACTGCACGAGCGGTCATAACAGTCATTCTGCCGATTCGGTTACGTATCAGGCAGTTATCTACATGCTATTCGCGCAATTTAACTTGCCACTGCACTGGGAGAAATGATACCTCGCCGGGCAGGAAGGCAGGCAGCACGTACATGAAACATGCCCAAGCTTTGATGAAAGCAGAGCCAACAGACGAAGAGGACAATGCTTTAAACTACTTTATATAAGCGAAACTGAAAATTTGCTGCGAGAGATTACGAAGCGCTACTACACAGTGGTGCGCTGACGAGAAGTATTTGCTAATTAAAGTTAGCGCTGAGCGGAACCAAGTCATAACGGTCGATGTGTTCTGGTACCTCCACTCTGAGCATAGCACACGGAACGTACCCAGTTATCTTGCGTGCACAGCATCGGAGGCAGCTAGTAACAAGTCATCTCTACAACACCCTCTCATAAAGAACCGGCACACTGTCACAGAGATCAGAAATCAATGCAGGGATTCAGTACGCATGAGTCATACACCGATAGTATACACATCATCACCATCAACATCATCGTTATGGAAATAAATGTAACAATAAACACATTTCAAAATGAGATTTTCTGTAGGACTCTTCAACGTTGTTTCGAAAAGCACTTACATCCTCAGGAATCTACACAATAATTCAAACGAGACAACAATGAGCGTGCATACTGCCACGAGCTAGGCGGCATGGCCTACGAGGTAGCGGTTTGCGCCATTGGCTGGTCGCCATGTCAAACACCATCACCAGCAAATACACTGAAGAAACTGGTAAACTTGCCTAACATTTTGTACGGCCCCCGAGGGCACGCAGAAGTGCCTCAGAACTAGGTAGCATATACTTACTACTGTCTGAAGTACTGCATCCTGCAGGGCTGTCCTTACATCCGTAAGAGTTCGAGGGGGTGGAGATCTCATCTGAACAGCACGTTGCAAGGCATCCCAGATATGCTAAATAATGTTCATGTCTGGGGAGTCTGGTGGCAAGCGGAAGTGTTTAAACTAAGAAGAAAGTTCACACTCTGTAGCAATTTTGGATGTATGGGGTTTCGCAGTGTCCTGCTGGAATTGCCCAAGCCCGTCAGAATGCACAATGGACATGAATGGATACAGGTGATAAGACAGGATGCTTACGTACGAGTCACCTGTCAGAGTCGTATCCAGACGTATCAGGGGCCCCATATCGGCCCCACGCCATTACGGAGCCTCGACCAGCCTGCTGATGCAGAGAGTCCATGGATTCATGAGGTTATCTCTATGGTCGCGCGGGGTAGCCGTGCGGTGTGAGGCGTCTTGTCACACAAAGCAGCAAGTTGTTAGCTAATAGGGAATAAAGGGTGCCAATTTTCTGAAGACTTTTTGTATACAAATAATCCCATCCAGTATTAACAGAAAGTTAAAAAAAAAGAAAGGGGGTGGGGCAAGATGTCAAGGCACCATAGGTCATTTTACTTTCCACTGTTCTGAATATAGTTTGATGGCATCCATTACAAAATATACACGTTTCAATTCCGCAGAACGAAATACAGTATCGTGCGACAGAAGAATGCTGTGTGATTAGCCGAGCGGTCTCAGGTACGCCGGCACGGTAGCTCAGCGCGCTCGGCCAGAGGGTTAGCCGCCCTCTGTAAAAAAAAAAAAAAAAAAAAAAAAAAAAAAAAACTGAGTTAATAGATCAACAAAGAACTTAAAAGGGTGTCTCACGAGGGCAGTCATGGACTGTGCGGCTGTCCCCGTCGGAGGTTCGAGTCCTCCCTCGGGCATGGGTGTGTGTGTCGTCCTTAGAGTAACTTAGTTGACGTTACATTAAGTAGTGTGTAAGTCTAGGGACCGATGACCTCAGCAGTTTGGTCCCATTAGACCTCACCACAAATTTCCAAAAAAAATTTGTCTCCATGCCCGTACACGTCCATCCACTCGATACAATTTGAAACGAGACTTGTCAGACCAGACAATTTCCAGTAATCAACAGCCCAGTATCGTTGACGGGCCCAGGCGAGGCGTAAAGCTATGAGTCTCGCAGTCATCAAGGGTACATGAGTGGGCCTTCGGCTCCGAAAGCCTACATCGACGGTGTTTCGTTAAATGGTTAACACGCTGACACTTGTTGATAGCCCAGCATTGAAATCTGCAGCAATTTGCAGAAGGGTTGCACTTCTGTCACCCTGAACGATTCTCTTCAGTCGTTGTTGATCCTGTTCTTGCAGAATTTTTTCAGCCGGAGCAATGTCGCAGATTTGATGTTTAACCGGATTCCTGATATTCACGGTACACTCGTGAAATGGTCGTACGGGAAAATCCCCACTTCATCGTTACCTCGGAGATGCTTTGTCCCATCGCTTGTGCGCCGATTTTAACACCACGTTTCAGACTCACTTAAATCTTGATAACCTGCCATTGTAGCAGCAGCACCAGACACTGGTTGTCTTGTATATAAGCATTGCCGACCGCAGCGCCGTATTTTACCTTCTTACATATCTCTGCATTTGAATACGCACGCCTGTACCAGTTTCTTTGGGGCTTCAGTGTATTTGTCATTTAGTATTTATCATTTTTGGACGGTTCTCGAAACTTACTATGCTCGTAATGTTTGCGTATACTGCCGGCCGCTGTGGCTGAGCTGTTCTAGGCGTTTCAGTCCGGAACCGCGCGACTGCTACGGTCGCAGGTTGGAATCCTGCCTCGGGCGTGGATGTGTATGATGTCCTCAGGTTAGTTAGGTTTAAGTAGTTCTAAGTTCTACGGGATTGATGACCTCAGATGTTAAGTCCCATAGTGCTCAGAGCCATTTGAACCTTTTTTTCGCGTATACTCTTTGTTTATACAAACAGTGGCATCGTAGTTCAGTTCTGTAATGCCTGCAAATAGCTGTCTTCAGTGAAGGTGCTTGTACTTCATTGATGACACTGATTTAGGATTTGAACTTGACTGTGGTTAAGATGTGACAACATTGCTAAGACTTGATTTGGAAAACACGTATTAAAGATATTCCTTAATGCTTAAGTTCAGCAAAATTTTCTCCATGTAATTGCTGACTTCGCTAATCCAAGTATCAGAAGCTTCCTTCGCGTAGTTCCATACTTTAGTATGATACGGCACAATTTTCTGGGACAATTCCACACACATACACAAAGAATTCATTACACAGGAAAATCCCGTAACAATAATATCTGACGACCATCCTCAGACTGTTTTAAAAAATCTGGTATACTAATAACAGCCTCTGAATACATTTACCCTGTTTTGAAGTTGTGTGTGCAGAATCAGACGCAATTTGCAAAAAATAACAGCATTCATAAATATGACACTAGGAACGAGAATACTCCTCGACTATCCGAAACGCAGACCCACTCTTCTACAGAGGGGAACAAAAATGTGTGAGCACGTTTCTTGTGAATTAAAGGTCCTGAAAAATAATGAAAATTTAGATAACAAACTGAAATCATTTCTACTTGAGACCTTCTTCTACACCACAGCTGAATTTCGGAGTAGGTAGTACGTATATGCTAGGGTTACATTTATAAAATTTCGTTGTTCATTACGATTAAAACGGAAAATTGACTTATTAATCTACAATTGTAGCCATGTTTCCACAGAGAAAAATTATCTTAGTTCTGAACTTGCTGATACGTTCCCACATCATGGCGAGTGATCGTGAATATGAGGAAGAGGAGGGAAAAAAAAAGAAACACTGAACTTTAATTTGTTTCTGTTATGTCTAATCTGAGTAGTTATGTTGTGGCTTGACCTAAAGCTAGGAGGTCTATTAAATAGTTGTCGATCCTTTATTTTTTCTCCGCGAAAACATATGCAAGGAATATTGATAAGAATGAGTGACTTTTTAGCGCATTCAGGAAACGTGATTTGCAAGCAGTCTGCCTGTCAATGAAGATGTGGAGCGACCGCACCTCAGACTGTTAGTTGCTTTAAAACAGCAAAACGACTTGCGTAACTTATGCTAGCAGCTGTAGAACAGCAAAATAAACCGTGTTTCGTCACGTTGTCGGCAATTACGCGTTGAGCTTCCCAGAGCTGAAGTTAGTGGGGCTACAGCTTAATGCAAAGCCAGGCGGCAAATCGCCGCCCTGTCCCTTCGTGACGGGACGGACCCGCACCACGAAAATCCCTGTCCCTTCACCCCTCCAGACAGGCCAAAACCACGCCGTCCCCAGGCATAATTCGGGCTTACACGCCACGCTCTGGTCTCGAGGAAGGATTTGAATCTGATCAATAAACGCCCCGTCCTCACGCCCTCCGGCTGCGATCACACCCTTGTGGTCTCAGCCGGGACCGGGTCGGCGGGGACGCCCCTCTGGGGCCGGCGCGAAACTCCTCCACCCGACCCATCCAAATCTCCTGGTTCCGACCCACTGAGCGAGGGTGTGGGTGCATTCCTCCGTCAGTCACCCATCCTGAACCTAGACGAATTCCGTCTATCAAGACGCAGACGCACATAACTGAGGCTGGAACCTCGGCAGTTAGTGAAGTGCTTCTCCTTCTGGCTTGATGTGGTGTGGGGGAAATTACATGGTGGTGCTGAGTGGAACTTGGCTTTGTGCTGGTGGTTTTTTTTAGGGATAGTAGAAGAAGCAGGAAAACGAATGGCCCAATTGGCTGGCCATCGTAGTATTTAAAATGACAGATGAAAGGACAGTAGAAGGGACAGTAAGAGAGTGAGGAAAACGAACGGCCCATTGGCTAGCTGGTAACTTACAAGTAAATGACAGACTAAAGGAAAGGAGGATGGACAGTAAGAGTTGAATGAAAACGAAAGGCCATTGTCCTGGCCTCATCTTCATGGCGGCGTCGGTGACTGCAGTGGCAGACAGTCATGGGAGGGGGGGAAGAAATGGGGGGGGGGGGGGGGGGGGGAAGAGAAGGAAGTCGGGGGTTGACAGATGGAAAAGTGAAAATGGAAGGGGGAAGGGCCTGTAATGACAAGGCCGACATTTGGAGGAGGGAGGGCGTGAGGGGCGGTGAGGGTGGCGTGAGGGGCTGTGAGGGGGGGGGGGGGGGCTGCATGTCATGACGTGGCGATGAGACGGAGTAATGATATGAAGAAGATGAAGTGCCATGAAGGTGACTAGTGAATGGGGAGTCGTGGGGGGCGGAAGAGAAGGTCAGGCCAGTGGGTGGTGGACAAGGGTGCCTGGGCAAAGTATTAGGGGACTGGCAGGTTTGCTGGTAGAAGGAAGTGGCTGCGGAAAGGACGAGCGGCAGCTCGACCGTCTATCAAGACGATCTGACCCGTAAGGTTAAGGTCCCTCACTCTCATGTCGGTGAGGACAGCAGGCAAAGCGCAAGAGCTGACACTGCACCTACGTGTGCCTAAGGACGGCACGTCAAGTTACCCAGCCAGCCAGTGGGTTACCAGGAGCGTCACGGGAAAGCGCCGCTGACGGTTTAAGAACCCCCTTATCATTCTCTAATACTTGCAGGTGAATTGGCGGTACGCATTGCATCGGGACATTGAATTTAGCTACGTATTTAAGTTTGTAGAGAATGCCCACTACATTCGCAACTAGGCACCGAATGGACAGACCGTTAATAAACAATTTCTCGGCTATTGCTAAGCATTTGCGTTAACTTGTCGACGTCTGGCGCTCTTCGAAGAAAAATAAAAAAAAATGAAACACGTAAGGAACTGGACTTTGAGACGATGCCGGTTGAGATTCATGTCAGGGCAACTAAATATAAGTTTTCCACGCTTTCCCTAAATCGCTTAAGGTGAGTGTCGGGATGCTTTCTTCGAAAGGGCACGGCCGATAGCCTTCCCTCAACTCGAGGTTATGTTCCGTCTCTGATGACTTCACGCACGACAGGGCTTTCAAAACCTTAATCATCCTTTCTTCTTGCGGATTAGGAAGATAAAGTAATGGCCCAGTCTGATGTCATTACATACCGTACTTTTTACCGAGAAAGAGTATTTCACTCAAAATTTTATTTTGGATATTTTGTTTCGTGTATGTTGTAGACATCGTGGCGCGTAAACTATTTATTCAAGATGTTTTGAAGCTCAGATGGTTCAAATGGCTCTGAGCACTATGCGACTTAACCTCTGAGGTCATCAGTCCCCTAGAACTTAGAACTACTGAACCTAACCAACCTAAGGAGATCACACACATCCATGACCGAGGCGGGATTCGAACCTGCAACCGTAACCGTGGCACGGTTCCAGATTGTAGCGCCTAGAACCGCTCGACCACACCGGCCGGCTTTAGAAGTTCCTATTACAACTTCTGGGGGTTGTAGAGGGGACTTATTAGATACAGTTTTAATAAGGTACCCATGTTCGAAAAAGTACTGTTTGGATATAAATGAAGTTAGAAGGTCGGATCACTTGCAAATATCTTGCCTCACGCTACGCACACAATCTGAGAAGAGTCCCTGTTGTCCTTACGACGTCACACATCATTTTCGTCCGACTACAACAACGGCTGCGAGACAATGGTTGGTTGGTTTGGGGGAAGAGACCAAACTACGAGGTCATCGATCTCATCGGATTAGGGAATTAGGAATTCGGCCGTGCCCTTTGAAAGGAACCATCCCGGCATTTGCCTGGAGCGATTTAGGGAAATCACGGAAAACCTAAATCAGGATGGCCGGACGCGGGATTGAACCGTCGTCCTCCCGAATGCGAGTCCAGTGTGCTAACCACTGCGCCACCTCGCTCGGTGCGAGACAATGGTAGGTTCGCAGTAAGGAGGGCTTCCTGCTGTGCTCCACGAACGCGCCTCACTTTCGACTTTGAAGTCACGTAGAAGTGAACCCGACGACGAGAACAGCAAACTCTGTCCATGCCGTGGGCTCCATTACAACATACAGGGCAGAGATCATTGTCTCCGAGTGTGTGCGTACCGTGAAGTGAGAGATTCGAAAGTGATTCTATATCTTCAAACTTGCTTTATATCCAAACGTTGCATTTCATGGCATGGGTTCCTTATCAGTACTTTACGTACTAAGTCTCCTCTGCATACCCTAGAAGCCCGTAATAGGAACTGCGAAACACTGCGTATACTAGCTTCTTTCCGTCTTTCCCTTTCTCGTTCCGTAGTATGATCTGCTGCCTGGCTGGTAGCAGACAGGTGGACAAAACAAATTTACGGTCTGTTGTAAAGTGACCGAGTGGGAAGGTGCTGGGTCGCCTCCAGTGGCTCTTAAAAGGCCTCCCCTGACAGCCGCCGCGTGGGAGGGCGTTCTCCTTGGAAACTAGTCCCCCCTCCCTCCCCCCGCCCCCTTCATCGTTGCGTCATCATTCAGGACGAGGCGTCAGCGGTGAACGAACGGCAAGCCAACGCTCGTGGCTGGCGACCTTTCAGCCGTTCAGTGTTTAAGCAGAAAAAGTCCATATCTTTACCGTCAATTTTTCCGCTGTTTATTACTTTTCTGTTTTTATTGTTTTATTCATTTCCAAGAATTGTCTGCACAGCTGAGCGCAAGAGAGGATAATCAAAAGTCTTGACTGTTCCCAAAGTTATAGTCTTGATTTTTATTTTTTACATTGTGTAAGATAAAACTATACAAAAAAAGGGCTGATCGTGTATTTCTTCGTGTGATTTAACCTACAGTCATGGAGCGCATCCATCATTAATATGGATAGTTCTCTTAAATAATTGAAAAAAAAAATTCTATGCATAGAATATGATTTTTTTTCTTGACATTTTGTTCGAGCGCAACTTCCTACTCCTAGTTAAGAGGGAAAAATATAGAATTATTAATCTTGCACTTGTCTGACCAATGTTTTTTGTACGAGAACCGCAATGGGTAGGGTAGAATGGATTTTCTACGAAACGTCGACGCATCTGCCATTTTATAGATGGCTGACGATCGCGAAACAAGTTAATCGGCAAGAGTTAATAAGTGAAAGGGTCAGTGTTTTGCTGTATGGACACACTCTTAACATTTTTTTACTTGTCTTCAGAGATGTTTACAGAACTACAATTTTAAAAGTTGATTCGGTGCTCGAGAGCTGTTAAAAGGAGGAATAAATTGTTTTAATGTATGTTCCTATTCGCAGAGATTCTTGCAACAGCGAAAGATGGGACGTGCGCTAACAGTCTGCCAGTCCAGCGTAGTTTCACCTCAACTGACACGTGCAAATAGCACAATTGAAAAAAAAATTACGCACTTAACATATCCTATGTACTAAATTGAACATTAGTCTCCTATTTCAAAGTTAGAAAATATGGATTTTTACACTATTTTCATATCGTAAATGGACACTGGCAGGATGTTGTGAATACATTTAAGGGAAGGCTATGAACATAAATATGACCCCAGTGAAAATATTCTGCTAACATAGAGCATTACTAAGAAGTCTTAGTCTCTTATGCACCTCCAAAGAAAATAGTCCAGAGGAACTGAGTCAGAAGACCGGGCAGGTCACTTCACTGTTGCGTCCACGATGAATCCATCTGGTAGGATACCTTCGCTTCTGAACGCAGCGTGCATGCAAAGCATTATGTGCTGGACATCCGTCGTGTTTGTACTACGTAAGGATTCAACTTCTTAGCGGTACTTCACACACACACACACACACACACGCACACATACACACACACACACACGTCGAGAAGACGACTAACAATTCGTGTGAGAAAGTTGACATATGTCCTGCCGTTTATGTTACAGCTGATGAGATAGGGGGCAATCATTTTAGCACCAAGCCTCCGACATGAGACTTAACTCTTCAAAATGGTTCAAATAGCTCTGACCACTATGGGACTTAACTTCTGAGGTCATCAGCCCCCTGGAACTTAGAACTACTTAAACCTAAATAACCTAAGGACATCACACACATCCATGCCCGAGGCAGGATTCGAACCTGCGACCGTAGCAGCAGCGCGGTTCCGGACTGAAGCGCCTAGAACCGGTCGGTCACCGCGGCCGGCCGGCTACTCGTGATGGACTTGCGTAGGCAGCGGCGTGTGTCACAATACACGTCACGTTCTGAGCGCGAGTGACACTGCACAGGTGCCATCCGTTGTCAAATACAACCGCGCAACCTGCAGGCTGGACTAGCAACTGCTTTTATGCTTAAGTATGACTTTCTCGCTGTGTTGCCATATATTGTCCAACCCCTGTATACTTATTCCGTCCAGTATCCTGTTGCATCCTTCCCCTTTTCCACCATTTTCTTTTCTGAAAACGGCGTGGGAAAAACGCACTGATGGTCTTTAAGTGTACCCGACTTAAATAATGTTTTTAAATTGTGTGTAGTATGGCACGCACTCTTCGGTACTTTCCGCGGCACACGAGTCGGGGAGCCGGCCTGTTTAGCCAGGAGGAGTACTGCAGGGTCCTCGGTAAGAAAGGCGTGTTTGTTCCCGGCGGGCCAGAAATGAGCGTGAAGAGGAGAAGGGTAGCGTCCGGCCGGAAGCGGCCGCGCGGCTACACAACAGCCAGCTTCCCGGCCACGGCGTGGCGTGCTGCAAGAGCAACAAGTGCCGAGGCGAGGCGAGGCGAGGCGAGGCCGGACCACTGCCGCCAGCCCCGTTCCCAGCGGAGAAAGCGCCGGCGAGGCGATGTGTGTCGCAAGGCGGAGGCCGGCTGCCGCTGCGTCCGCCTCTGCCACTGCCTGAAGATGCCACCGCGCAGCGCAGCCGAAACGTCGAAGCGCGCAGTGCAAGACCTGACAACGGTCCTCTCCAATTACGGCTAAAGTTGTCGATTTACTCTTATCCACACTGTGAAACTGCGAACGTGGCTGTACTCAGTACAGAGCAAGTACGCTTATAAAGGCTTTTAGTCACTTTTTTTCGTGTTCTATTCATTTAGGCGGTGCGTTTCTGACCCTGTGCGTCCATTATCAGGCGCAAATCACCTTTATACAGAGGAGTCCAAAAAATGTACCCACTGTTTAAAAGTCCATAACTGGCAAACTAAATGACGGAGTTGTCTCATCTTTGGTAGTGTAATAGTTTGTAGTTCCGGCAAGCGCCACGCAAGCGTCTTATTGCGTTGTTTTGTTTTGCCAGATGACAGTCGTCAGATAGTCAGTGTTTTGTTCTTAGTTGCAGCCGGCCGGAGTGGCCGTGTGGTTCTAGGCGCTACAGTCTGGAGCCGAGCGACCGCTCCGGCCGCAGGTTCGAAACCTGCCTCGTGCATGGATGTGTGGTGTCCTTAGGTTAGTTAGGTTTAATTAGTTCTAAGTTCTAGGCGACTGATCACCTCAAAAGTTAATTCGCATAGTGCTCAGAGCCATTTCTTAGTTGCACCTGTTTACTCGAGTAAACATGGCTGGCGCAAGGCTTACATTAGATGAAGGGAAGTCAGTTTTGAAGTGGTATTTTAAGTACGAAAACATTAATGTGGTTCAACGGCGATGGCGAAATGAGTATCAAACAGAGCTACCGACACGTTTAACGATTCGTCGCATTCGAGACAAATTAGAAGCCCAAGGCTGTGTTAAAGACGTACACAAACTACGATCTGGACGACCTGTAACAGTAAAAAGTCCAGCTAACTCCCGTCGTGTGTAACGACAATTCACTTGAAACTTCCTGGCAGATTAAAACTGTGTGCCCGACCGAGACTCGAACTCGGGACCTCTGCCTTTCGCGCGCAAGTGCTCTACCAACTGAGCTACCGAAGCATGACTCACGCCCGGTACTCACAGCTTTATTTCTGCCAGTACCTCGTCTCCTACCTTCCAAACTTTACAGAAGCTCTCCTACGAACCTTGAAGAATTAGCACTCCTGAAAGAAAGGATATTGCGGAGACATGGCTTAGCCACAGCCTGGGGGATGTTTCCAGAATGAGATTTTCACTCTGCAGCGGAGTGTGCGATGATATGAAACTTCCTGGCAGACTAAAACTGTGTGCCTTTGCAAAAGTCCCGAGTTCGAGTCTCGGTCGGGCACACAGTTTTAATCTGCCAGGAAGTTTCATATCAGCGCACACTCCACTGCAGAGTGAAAATCTCATTCTGGACAACTCACTTGTTCACCACAGAAGTCTGTGAGACAGTGTGCCCGTGAAACTGGAATGAGTCGCTCAAGTGTTCGGCGAATTTCGAAGACAGCAAAGTGGAAGAGCTACATCCCACGACTGCTACACGCAATGAACGAGGACGACCCAGATCGTAGAATGGAGTACTGCGAGTGGCTTGCTAACATGGTGCGCAACGACGAAAAGTTTGCAGAGATGATTGTGTGGTCTGGCGAGGCACAGTTCAAACTCAATGGTACAGTAAATCGCCATAGCTGCATCTACTGGGCCGCCGAAAATCCGAACGTCCATGTAGACAAAGCCGTGAATTTGCCAGGAGTAAATGTGTGGTGTGGGTTGTCTTAGCGGGGCTTGATTGGGCCATTCTTCTTTGACGGCACAGTTACCGGTGAGGTGTAAGACTTCAGAAGCTTCAGGCATCCATTTTACCTGCAATCCGAGACTTGTATAGAGACGGAAGTGTTTACTTTCAACAAGATGGTGTCCCAGCCCACTACCAAAATTGTGTTAGGGAGTATCTCAACGAAACTCTACCAGGATGATGGATAGGCCGTAGAGGTGCTGCGGAGCATCCACCACGTTCCCCAGACCTAACTCCTCTGGACTTTTACCTGTGGGGAACACTAAAGGACGTCGTTTATCGACAAAAGCCACGCACATTGGATGAACTTCGAGAATCCATCGTACATTCAGATGCAAACATCCGACTGAACACGTTGCTGTCAGTAGTTCGTGCTGCACGTTTGTGTGTGGATGTTAATGGTGACCATTTCGAACACCTACAGTGATACCTTTAAGTTGGACTTTAAGCTACACTTTCGCCAAAAATGACACAACTCCGCCAATTAGTTTGCAAGTTATGGGCTTTTAAACGGCGGATACATTTTTTGGACCCTTCTGTACACAATTTATTTCCGCTCTTGAGTGGGGTGACATGTAATTTCCTGTTGTGAGAAGCTTAGATACTAGGTGTTGTACTTCCCGAATCAACTACGCAAAACATGATCAATGCCAGAAGAAGTCGGTTTATTCTTTTTGTCATCGTACACCGTTGCACTCAAGGCGCACATCTGTCTGTACACTTTAAAAACACTTTACAGATGGAGTTTAACGTTGTCTGGTCAAGGATGAGGTTTACCGTGTAGTGTTAGAGATCTGAGTATTAAGTAAATTGAGATATGCGAGGAATAAATATAAAATAAGTCTTTAAAATTACTAAAATAACTCTGGCTAGCGAAATCTGTCTGTTCGTATAACAGTGATTCAAGCTCTTTCTGGTTTCATGAAGTATATTTCCAGTTGTTCTAAGATGTTTAGGGTCTAACCTTGGCTTCGTTGTGAAGTACTAGCAAATATATGTGAGAATGCGGGCTTAATCAGCGAATCTCTGTGAAGTTCTCTCGGGTTATCGGCCGAGTCAAGGCGTTGTTCTTGCACAACGTTTCGACAAGTTTAATACTCGTCATCTGCAGGCGAAGTCACTTCACCTGACTATGAGAGTAAGACAGTTGTCGAAACGTTGCCGCAGAACGATGCCTTGATTCGGCTGATAACCTGAGAATTCTACCAAATTGTTTTCGTACCGTTGTTAATTTGTTTGTGTCTAAATTATCATCCATTGGCTATGTAGCCATCGTTTAACGCAATGCCTTTTATTGTGTCCAATTCTGTGTTAAAAATACTTTCTTCTAAGTCAAGTGAATGCTCAGTGCAGCATGGACCTAAATTCAGCATGTCTGAGGTGGGATAGCGTGATGAGTTGCCTATTGTTATGTCTGTGTATGCCTGTTTTCCTGTAGTAGCCATGATACTTTGTACACTCCACTGCTGTTGAATTTTTGAGTATCTCTTTTTATGTTGTGGACCAGTAAGTGTCCTAACTTGTTATCAGTGGACAACATAATTGTTACATTTGTTTTTTTGAACAGGCATCCCATAGCTAGGGATGCTGGCAAAAATGTATAGACAAGAGTGTGACATGGGTGACGTGATGTGTGATGGCAGAAAGGATAAACCAACGTCTGCTGGCGTTAAAAGGTTAAAAATGTTCTTTCTGGTTCGTTCTGAAAGTTTTTTACTGTTTTTTTCACTATTTATCATCTTTATTGCGCTGTTGATCCTCGACATACAAAACCTAACATCTAACCTTATCACAACATCTCACCTCACTCAACAGCACAACTAAATGATATAATAAGACGACCTGTAGCCCACGATGTCTCTACAGGAACCGAAATTTATCGTGAAATTGAATAAAACACTACAAAATTGTGGCTGAAGGCGTTTTGTGCATACTTCTTGTGTAAAGTTATCGTATCTCAAAAAGTGTTTACTAACTTGCAACGAATGCATTGGCACATAATGCATGCTATCTAATAAGAGCATGCATCTGTTAAAGGACTTTTTAAGTGGATGAAAACATGCGTACCCTCACTACACCGATTGGTCACGCATTTCAGATACTGTTGGCATTATGTGGTTCCACCAACAGCCAATTCCAGATTCCTCTGGGAGCATCAGTACTTACGGCGGAACTCACTGCAATCAATATGATTACAGCTTATATAAAGATACGTGCACTATTTTGGCAGGCACCCGATCAGCGCTGTTGCTCATATCGAATCATGTCGCGAATAATACCAACGATTACGTGGTGCAACCGGCCGTTATGGCCGAGCGGTTCTAGGCGCTCCAGTCTGGAACCACGCGACCGCTACGGTCGCAGGTCGAATCCTGCCTCGGACATGGATGTGTGTGATGTCCTTAGATTAGTTGGGTTTAAGTAGTTCTAAGTTCCAGGCGACTGATGACCTCGGATGTTAAGTCCCATAGTGCTCAGAGCCATTTGAACCGTTTTTTGATTACTTAGTGTACCAGAATAAGGACTGGATTGCTGAACTACAGCGTCGTAACAAGAAAACCACCAACTATGGCCGAAGGGGCACCACCTTCTCAGGGACAGTGAAACTATCAACGATCTTGTTAAGAGTGACAGCGCCCTTGGGACAAGACATATGAACATTTTCCTTACACGACCTTCTCCAAAACGTCAGGCGGCAGGGCAGAACACGAATTCAAAAGACTAAAAATCAAACATTTTATGCTGCGTTATTAACAACCACGCCCCAATGGTCTGGCGAAACTGAACTCGACGAGGAGTAATCTCATTCTCTTTCTTTCTTCTTAGTGAAATACCAAAATAATGTCAGTAAGTAACTTAAGTGCTACATTCGACAACCATAATTTTAGATAGAAATTTAACAGATAAATTATGGCTTTTTAGTTGGATGCATTCTCAGACTCTATTGCGATTTTGAGAAACTTTGCAGTTGACGTTTGCATGATCGTGCAGTCTTTAGGATCAGAGCAACCCCTTCCACTTATTTTCTTGACGCGGTGTGGAAAGTTCTCAATTACTTTCTGTAAACAAGAAAAGTACGTACCAGCGTCGATGAGAGCGTTCTCACTAAATAGAAATAATCGAAGATCTGATTTCAGAATTGTAGTCTTGGTTATACATTCTCGAAAAGCCGCATTTCAAAAAATGTTAAAGAAAAATGAGCTTTGCACGCCGATTCTATGGTAACGCAGGAGAGCGTTTTGTCTGGGAACGCCCCTAGACAGTGCCAGTTTGTTTTCTGTGACCAGTAAACAGGAAGCGCCTTAATTACGACCAAAAGTGCCGAATGGCGTCGGTCCGCCATTCAAGAAGTGGAGTTTACGTCGGCTCGTGTTTTACGCCGGCTGCCGGCTGTAAACAGAACTGTCGTCTGTGCCTAAGTTACGGCGGGCAGAGACAGCTTGGCGGGATGTCTAAACTGTTTAGTTAGCAGCCACACAAGTGAGTCCAATAACACGCTCAGAGTGTGCGACAGTCTTAATTATTACACTGCTCGCGTATTATGGCAGTTCTGAAGACCAACAATTTCCTCTGTATCTACATCTACATCCATACTCCGCAAGCCACCTGACGGTGTGTGGCGGGAGGTACTTTGAGTACCTCTCTCGTTTCTCCCTTCTGTTCCAGTCTCGTATTGTTCGTGGAAAGAAAGATTGTCGGTATGCCTCTGTGTGGGCTCTAATCTCTCTGATTTTATCCTCATGGTCTCTTCGCGAGGCATACGTAGGAGGGAGCAATATACTGCTTGACTCCTCGGGGAAGGTATGTTCTCGAAACTTTAACAAAAGCCCGTACCGAGCTACTGAGCGTCTCTCCTGCAGAGTTTTCCACTGGAGTTTATCTATCATCTCCGTAACGCTTTCGCATTACTAACTAACCTAAGGACATTGCACACATCCATGCCCGAGGCAGGATTCGAACCTGCGACCGTAGCGGTCAAGCGGTTCCAGACTGAAGCGCCTAGAACCGCACGGCCACACCGGCCGGCAAATTCGGAGGGAGAGCTATGATAGTCTGGCGCTGTTTTTGCTGATTTGTTTTCAGACCGTGAGTTTTAATCGATAACAGAGTTATCGTATATATTTGATACAATTGAAGACAAAATGCTTCCGACACCGTGGTAACCATTTGGAATCAAGTACTTTTCTGTATCAATATGATGCAGTCCCTATCCCGACAATACCGTAATGTATTTGATGAACGGATATCCTTGAAGACTGAACGTGATTCGCACAGAACAACTTTGGAACGATCTAGATCGTCGGATGCGTGGCAGATCAATTCGGCCAAAACTTCGGCCACAACTGATCACCAGGCGGGAAACAAATCTGACCTTCATTGTATCTCAGGACATCACAACGGGGTTCGCCAAAGATTAAAGTAGGCCCTACACGTAGTTAGTCTTTCAAACGGAACGAACAGCAATGCGTGTCTGGAGATTTCTGGTTTCATTACGTGCATTGAAACACTCGTACATTATCTAGATACAGCGCTACTAAGATCAAATATCTACACCACCAATGAACAAGCGTGCTAACACTAATCTCACAGCGTTCACTTTGTTGCTGGAAACGAATCCACATGGTATAGCACTGAATGTCCTCATCTTACGTAAATATGGGACGCTCATGTCTGTTCTCGAGTGCATAGATGTTATTTGTTGATTACATCATATATTCACATACACTTGACTTTACTACTTCACAGCTCTAGGTTTCCGGGTCTGACAAATGGCTCTAAGCACTATGTGACTTAACATCTGAGGTCATCAGTCCCCTAGAACTTAGAACTACTTAAACCTAACTAACCTAAGGACATCACGCACATCCATGCCCGAAGAAGGATTCGAACCTGCGACCGTAGCAGCAACGCGGTTCCGGACTGCAGCGCCTAGAACCGCTCGACCACAATGGCCGGCTCCGTGACCGACAGCGGTACTCCGTATTTCTGGATGTGTACGTTCCTCTTCCCTTACTGCAGGAGAAGACATGAACAGTTTCTCATAGTACACATGGGATTCACTGACTTTCACAGGACTTACTGTGTTTGATAAAAATTGAATAAAATCAGCTCGGTTTTCAAGTCGAGTCACATCGAATAAAACGTTCAAGCTTTCGAGGCTATCTCCACCATCGTCGTCTGGAGAAAAAACCACTGCCTGCCGGGGCTGTTTTTTTCCCTTTATTGTTATTTCATTCCCCCTCGCCCCCATATAGGCGGAGGGTCTGTTAGCGGTACAGTCAACTCGCTCTTCAGCCAACTGACAAGAAAATCTAAATGAGAGGAAAGAATAATAAACAGAAGGTGAGTGCCGGGGGAGGGGGGGGGGCGGCATGGTTTTCCGCTTACGTATTGTATGCATGAGTGCAGCCTGTGGACCAATCAGAGAGGGCTGGAGCGACGTTTGGCTGGAAGGCGACTTGGGTAGCTCGCATCAGGTCCGAATTTCCTCTCCCATCGTTCCCTCTAATCCAAGCTTGTGGACCGTCTCTAATGACCTCGTTGTCGACGAGGCGTTAAACACTAATCTCCTCTTCCTACGGCCAGCCTCGGGACCTATGACGTCAGGCGGCGTTAGGGGCCGTAATGACGGCCCTGATACGCCTTGGCATTGAGTCAAACAGGGCTTGGATGGCGTGTACAGGTACAGCTGCACATGCAGCTTCAACACGATACCACAGTTCATCAAGGGTAGTGACTCGCGTACTGTGACGAGCCAGCTGCTCGGCCACTTTTGACCAGACGTTTTCAATTGGTGAGAGATCTGGAGAATGTTTTGGCGAGGACAGCAGTCGAACATTTTCTGTATCCAGAAAGGCCCGTACAGGGCCTGCAACATGCGGTCGTGCATTATCCTGCTGAAGTGTAGGGTTTCGCAGGAAGCGAATGAAGGGTAGAGCCACGGGTCGTAATACATCTGAAATGTAACGTCCACTGTTCAAAGTGCCGTCATTGCGAACAAGAGGTGACCGAGACGTGTAACCCATGGAAACCCATACCATCACGCGGGATGATACGCCAGTATGGTGATTTGCCATTCGTGCACCCAGGTTCGTCGGTGAGTACTCCACCGCAGGCGCTGCTGTCTGTGATGCAGCGTCAAGGGTAACCGCAGCCACGGTTTCCGAGCTGACAGTTCATGCTGCTGCAAACGTCGTCGAACTGTTCGTGAAGACGGTTGTTGTCTTGCAAACGTCACCATCTGTTGACTCACGGATCAAGACGTGGCTGCACAATCCGTTACAGCCATGCGGATAAGATGCCTGTCATCTGGGCTGCTAGTGGTACGAGGCCGTTGGGATCCAGCACGGCGTTCCGTATTACCGTTCTGAACCCACCGATTCCATATTCTGCTAACAGTCATTGGATCTCGACCAACGCGAGCAGAAATGTCGAGATACGATAAACCGCAATCGCCATAGGCTACAATCTGACCTTTACCAGAGTCGGAAACGGGATGGTACGCATTTCTCCTCCTTACACGAGGCATTACAACAACTTTTCACCAGGCAACGCCGGTCAACTGCTGTTTATGTGCGGGAAATCTGTTGGAAACTTTCCTCATGTCAGCACGATGTAGGTGTCGCCACCGGCGCCAACCTTGTGTGAATGCTCTGAAAAGCTAATCATTTGCATATCACAGCATCTTCTTCCTGTCGGTTAAATTTCGCGTCTGTAGCACGTCATCTTCGTGGTGCAGCAATTTTAATGGCCAGTGCTGTAAATGTGTACACCTGGTCCCTGTAAACTTGTTTCTGTTTATTCTAAACTCGCCCGCCTGATTTGTAGCAGGATCCCAATATGTTCACGCTAACGCATGAGCCAAGACTCTCGTATTCTCAAATTGCCTATTGTGTTGTTTAGATAATGTTCGGCTATGGCTGACTTAGTTTACCATGTCGTTTGTGCTGGTTACAGTGGCCTACAACTGCGCTAATTGTTTGACCTATATAGATGGTGGTGCATTTGCTACGGACACCGTACACATGGGGTGCTATGTCCTCTCTAACAGGGCGCAGGATGTCTCGTATCTCCCGGGGGCGGGCCTGAACACTGATCTCTGCCGCACACGTCCTAACTTTCTGCTCGTTACCTTGGACCCTTCTGCCGAATCACAAAGTGTCCTTCGTCAGTGGAACCTGAAAGCGTTTACAGTGTCCCCTTTGCGGTGACAATTCTCTCTGAACAGCCGTCTCTTGTGCTGCAGTTCAGACAAAGTGCTCGCCGTCAGAAATAACCTTTGCTCTGTGTACTAACGTGTTTGGGTCCGCTCTCTTGAGTACTGGATGGTCAAAACGTTTGGCGTTCGGGTATCGATCGGTGCGCGTTGGTTTCCTGTACAGTGAATGACCAAGCCGGTGGCGTCCTGTCTTCCGCTCACGTAAAACATCAGAGACAGGTAATTTGTCACTGTTCTTCTTCTCGACAGTAAATTTTATGTTGGAGTGAAGAACGTTCATGTGATCGAAGAACTGCTGCACTGCTTTCTCACAGTGAGGCCACATCGCTGGCCGCGGTGGCCGACGGTTCTAGGCGCTTCAGTGCGGAACCGCGCAACTGCCACGGCCGCAGGTTCGAATCCTGCCTCGGGCATGGATGTGTGTGATGTCCTTAGGTTAGTTAGGTTTAAGTAGTTCTAAGTTCTAGCGGAGTGATAACCACAGCAATTAAGTCCCATAGTGCTCAGAGCCATTTGAACCATTTTTTGAGGCCACATCAGGATGGCATCATCAACGTACGTTAGAAATGAAGATAGACGCAAGGTCGCGGTGTTCAGAGCCCGCTCTTCACAATGCTCCAGGAAGAAATTAGCGACTGTTGGAAAAAATGATGATCCCATCACTATGCCATTCTTCGTTTCATAACATTCCTTGCGGTACGAGTAGTATGTTGTAGTTAGAACACGACGGAACAGCTCGACGAATCCAGGTGGAAACTGTTTGATGAAAAGATCCGGCGGGTCTTGTACTGGCGCCCTCCAGCAAAAAATTACACAACGGCGACTACAAGTTTCCAACATGGTGTTCGCATTAGGTGGTTTGTACTCCTGGCGACGATGCTGAAAATAGCCATTGAAAGCTCGATCGTTTTAATCGAAATGACGCTGTTTGAAAACTGAGAAGGGTTTATTCAGGCATGCCGTCGCGAAAGACTCCTGCGACACTTTGCTAAATATTCGTCTGGCTACCTTCCATTCAGAAAGCTGTCGCATTCAGCGGCCGGCCGGAGTGGCCGTTCTGAAAGGAAGATCTTCAACTCCCTAAGGATGCGTTTAGAAGGCTGGGACTGATAAAAATAACAAGGCAGTGAAGGGCTTTGCGATGTCGCTGTTCGGGACTGCTCTTCATTCCACGTAATTTAACCTGGAAGGAACACACGTCAAGGATTTACTGAATGATTAATTTGGGTCTGGGAAATGACGATGAGGAAACTAAGACTGCAGAAGAAGAAAATGTGCATGCTGAACTGCCACCAGTTGAAGGTGACAGTGAAGGTGCTAAATGTGTGCTACTGCTAAAGACTGAATATGATTCCTCATTCCTTGAATGCTGTAATTTCTGACTGCAATCATCTGTCACCTTATTTGTCATTTCATTGTAGCCATCTTTGTTACTGTTTTTGTGGGAAAAAAGTGGTTCTAGGCGCTTCAGTCTGGAACCTTGCGACTGCTACGGTCGCAGGTTCGAATCCTGCCTCGGGGCATGGATGTGTGTGATGTCCTTAGGTTAGTTAGGTTTAAGTAGTTCTAAGTTCTAGGGGACTGATGACCTCAGATGTTAACTCCCATAGTGCTCAGAGCAATTTGAACCATTTTCCACTCAGCCACTGTTATATTGACTTATAGATTGCATCGATCAGTTGTCCTTTTGATTTTTTTTTAATTGTGCAGATCTAATTTCGACTAGAAGCTAGCCATTCTCACAGTATCCAGTGAACTGTGGATGAAACCCGACCAACAGGAAATTACATGCATTCAGCGAAAATAATAATGCATTGAGGATGGTTAGCTTCTAGCCAAAATCTAGATCTGCACAACAAAATTTTTTAAAAAGCACGACTGATCGCTGCAATCTATAATTTACAAGTTGCTAAATATTGTTAATTTGTCCAGGAGTAGCTAAAAATGGGGACATGGCTCGCGTTTGAACAGCACTATACGACAGTTTTGATCCTCTTCTTTTGCAAATAATCCAGCGGTGCCTGGTGCTAGAAGAAGTGGCAAACGTTTCGCGGGACTTTCACATTGGGCTGCGGCGAACGACGGTCTAACCAGGCGATCCGTTGGCCTGAAGCCCGAGGGAGCGGCGAGCGACGGCAAGTGCGAACCAGCTGACCACGCCGCCTCTCACATCCGCCAGGAGTCCCAAGTGTACCGCTGGAGCGAACACCAGTCCCACAGACAGAGCAGAAACCAAACCGAACGCCACAAGCAGATAGTGTGCGTATTCCCTGAGCCGGGTACGAAGGCATGTGTACGTCACGTGGCAAAAGTTGCTGGGTAATTTGAAGTTTGTGCAGATACGATTTCACAATTCTTCGCAGCACTTTTCGAACGGTGTAGCATGGAATGTTTAATTGTCGTGACAGTTCGTTTACTGCCTGAAGGTCGCGCATTGGGTGCAGCGAACCATGGCAACAGAAACTTCTTCAACAATTCGTGGCGCATTGGCCGTCGGCCTCTAACTTTTCTGCAGTACTGGAATATAATGAAATCCCCGCGCGATTCTACCGTAGCGCTCCACTAGACGGACCAAAACAGCACAGCTAATTAAGTGGAGTAATGTAACGTAAGTTAATTTCACGCAGTATAGATAATTTTGTAGTATTTCGTTATAGGTTAGACAATTCGGTGTAGTGTTTTGTTTGTTTTGTCAACAGATGGCATGACAATTTATTCTCGACCAGCGCTACAGCTGCGCTCTCTCGCGGTCAAAAGCGTGCGCTGACAAAACAAGTTACTGTCGACTGGCACATTTGACAGTGGAAGCAACAGTGCCTGTGTCCTTCGTAGTTGTGAATCCATTTTAGATCTGCAATAAGCAAGCAGTAGACACTTTACTTAGACACTATAGGTATTAGGAGACCCATAGTGATTCATAAGTAATTCGGCTTATTTACTTTGTTAAATATGTGGTGACAGGGATCCTAGGAAGTCAACGCTTAGCGTTGCGACCATCGGACTCCATCTTGGGTTATGCACTTCGGCGACTAGCAACCATGCTCTTAAACCAATTCCACACCTTTCTGCAAGACATTTATAGCAAATATTATTCGAGGCAAGTATTTCTCACACATAACTGATGTGAAAAAGATGGTACATCATGGACACGATACCATACCATGGCAGCTGCCAAAAACAACCGATTATGGAAGTTGTCTACAAGTGTGATAATTGTTGTGAACAATCAAGATCTGAAGATGAAGTCTGATGCAATAGGGTGATTGAAATTTTGTGCTGCAAAGTTATCTTAACCCGACTGTAGAATAACCTTACCTATTGCAAAATTAGCTTCCTGTGTATGCTTTAAGGTTCCATACAATTGTGAACAGTACCAATAATAATAAGAGTGTAAAAATTTTATAAAATGTGGCTCGCATTTGTATTTACTTCATAAAATTCGTGAAATTAATAGCAATATTTTTTTGTTTTGCACTAATAAAACAAAACGTTTCTTTGAAAGCACTGTGGAATAATCTTACCTTACACCAAACAGTGGTAATTCGTTTTTGGCAGCATATTGCAGCTGCATCAGGCCAATGTATAGGGCCGCAGAAGTCATCTGGATTTGCCTGACACATTTCAACTCTTTCTGGAAACGAATTACCACTGTATACTCCACTTAATCGGCTGTGACGCTTTGGTTCCTCCGGCAGAGTACGACTGTAGAATCGCTCAGGGATTTCAGGGTGTTCAAGTAATGCAGTTTTACCTGCATCCCAACAAATAATTCATTGCGTGACTTTATTTTTACGTCGTGATTTGTTGTCCACTAACCCTCGTGTATTGCAATGCACTTGCTGTTGACGTCAGTTGTAGCACTCGGTGATAGTAATGCGGGCTCGAGGTGTAATCATTCACAGTAACAACCTAACATAATCGTATTTCTAACAAATGAAAATAGTCAGTTATGAACTCACTTTCCAACCGGATGCGTCCTCTGGTGATTCTTTAGTAACACAATCACTAAATCCAAAGCTGAAACCGCTAAATATGTTTACAATAACAAATTATAGGTGCACATAAACCACAGCTCACCGACCGACAGGGCTAGACCGAAATCCAAAACCTCTCGGTATAATTGTCGTAAAATCGGTGGGAGGACCGTTCGGTAACAGGTCTCAGAAGCTTACTGGATATGATATTTCGATAAAGAACCGAAAATTACGTCACTACCGAGACAAAACTACTACACCGAGCGGTATGAACGATACAGAATAGGGCCCCGTGCAGCGTGCTTTGGACACTGGTGTGGGCGTCGATAGTGCCATTTAGTGTCGGGGCAGTGGCGCGCCTACTGCCGGAGGGGCCGGCCGCCTCCTGCCTATGCTTTGGCGGCGGCCGCTGGCGAGGAAGTGGGCAATTAAGAGCCGCCGATAGTCCAGCGGGCAGCGAGCACCCACTGGCTGCGGCAGCCAGCCACGCGTCCGTGGAGCCGCGTGGCAGGCCGCACTCTGCTCTGCTACCACTTGCGTCTCTGTGTGTACGAGGGTAATCCCAAAAGTAAGGTCTCCTACATTTTTATAACTACATAGACCTGTTTATTTCTACAATGGTTTACATCAGTTGAACATTTAGCTATTTTTCGACTAATCACCATTTCTGTCGATGCATTTTTGTAGACGCTGTGGCAGTTTTTGTATGCCCATGTCATACCGGCTCGCCGCCCTGCTATTTAGAAAGTTATGAAGCTCTTCTTTCACCTCGTCGTCATGAGTGTTTGTTACCTGTGAGATTGGACGTGGTGAGTTGGCGTTACTCAAGAATGACTTTAACGCCACAAAGATACCATTATTAACACCTTACTGGGTCTGAATGACGTCGTGTGATAGGGCTACGAGAAGCTGGATGTTCTTTTTCCAATACTGCAGAAAGACTGGCAGCAATGTGGCCACTGTACATGATTGCTGGCAGCGGTGCTCCAGACAATGTACTGTCGCAAAAGGACTGGAGTCTGGACGGCCACGCAGCACTTCCGAGAGGGAACACCATCGTGTTTGGCGTATGGCTCTGGCGCTTCGTACTGCATCTGCTGCAGCAAACTGAGCACCGGTTGGCAACACAGTGGCACAACGAACTCTTACAATCGGCCGCTTCGAGGACAGCAGCGAGACAGAAGACATGTAGCGTGCGTTCCACTGACACATAACCATCGCCATTTGCGGCTTCAGTAATGTCAAGCGAGAACTTATTGCAGTGCAAGGTGCAAGTCTGTTGTGTTTTCTGATGAAGACCAGTTCTGCCTCGGTTTCAGTGATCGCCGTGTGGTGGTTATAAGCTGGCCAGTTGACGACCTATATCCAACCTGTCTGCGTGCTAGACACACTGGCTGGACCTATATCTGGAGTCATGGTCTGGGGTGCGATTCTGTATGACGGTAGGAGCACTCTAGTGGCTATACCAATTTGTACGTCAATCTGGTAATTTGACCTATTCCCCTGGCATTCATGGACATGATTCGAGGTGTTTTCCAACGGGATAACGCTCGCCCACATACCGCTGTTGTAACGCAACATCCTCTACAGAATGTCGATACGTTGCCTCGGCTTCCTCGATTACCAAATCTGTCTCCAACCGAGCAGATGTGCGACATCATCGGACAGCAACTCCAACGTCATTCACAATCTGCATTAACCGTCCCTGTATAGACGGACCTAGTGTAACACGCAAGTAACTAAATCCCACAATATGACATCTGACACCTGTACAACACAATGCATGCTCGTTTTCATGCTTGAGTTTAACAATGTTGCTGTTAAATCGATTATTAATGTATCAGCATTTCACATTTAGAATGGCTCACGTTCCGCTTAGATTAACCTGTGATCTTGCAATGCTAATCATTTAAATACGTTACTTACACAAACGTATTCCCAAAATTTCACCATTCTACATTAATTGTTTTTTGGTGTTACGATTTTTTTTCCTTCACTGTATTTGTGTTTTTAATTTCGTTTCAATTTCGTTTAGGGCTACACATTCAGTTATCAAAAAAAAAAAAAAAAAAAAAAAAAGCTTGGTGTCTATTCTCCACTTTACAAATATTTCATCTATTCAAGAAGATTTTAGTTCGCAGAAACAAATCCTATTTTCAGAAGATTTTATGTACTTTCCCAAAAGGATTTCAGTGTACATAAAGATTTTTCTTTCCAAAAACATAGAGATGATCAAGAAGTTTTGTTTCTCAGTTTTAAAGAAGACTTCTGGTCTCTGAGAAAAATTTCTGTGTCCAGGAAGAACTTAATTGTTCAAGAATACTGGCAATTTCAAGAAGATTCGTCCGATTACACAAGGCTGCATCGTCACTGTTATTCAACACAGAGACTTGGGGCACATTCTAAAGTAAGCACAGGACTACAAATGTTTTTATTTCCTAAATAAACATAGGATTCTAGAATGATATATCTAACATATTATGCACAAACAACCTTGGGGTACTTCTAATTATTACGTTTAGGATAAAAAAGTTTTCGTGACTGCGGGCGAAGTGGCACAGTGGATATGACACTGAAGTGGTAATGACGAGGCAAGCTCTTCAAGACCCAGATGTAGGGCCCCCGTGGTTTTCAAAACTCGCCTAAGGGCAATGCTGCCGAGGTTCCTTCCAAAAGGACACCATTTCCTTCCTCAGTCGGTGCTTCCTTGCTACTGGCCTATTCGTCGATGGGAGGCTCAACACTAACTTCTCTCTCCCTAACTGCAATCCTACAGCTGTCAGTCTGTCCCTCTAGTGCTGTAGACTCTGAGCATCCTCCAGCAACTGCTACTGAACACTTTTCCGTCTAGTCACGTCCTTCAAGCATGGAAATCTGAAAGAGAGACAAGACCGGCGTCTATCGGTTTCTCAAACCCGTTTCTCGCGACTGCTCTGCCAGTGGGCGACATTCAGCTGTAAAAGTGAACGAGACCGCCATTCGTGCAGCAGTCACTTCGAGGGCGGCGAGAGTCCGCATTTCTCGATATGAAGATTTGCTTTTAGCGGCTCCGTGGATATGTGTCATACCGTAATAATAAATACGGGAAGTCGGTGCTGAAAGCAATACTTTTTTTTATACACCAAAATAAGGAAACCAGAAACCATCGTACTGTACGGTTCGGCATTACAAGGACAGGAAAAGCATGCCACTGTGTGAGAGAATACGTGTGAGCTTCGTTAGGAAGCAACATCACTACTGATGATGTTTCGAAATAAATTTAAGTTGGTTTGGCCGATAAAGACGTATCACATTTAGCAAATGTGACATAACCACGGCATTAGTTCAAAAAATGGTTCAAATGGCTCTGAGCACTATGGGACTCAACTGCTGTGGTCATCAGTCCCCTAGAACTTAGAACTACTTAAACCTAACTAACCTAAGGACATCACACACATCCATGCCCGAGGCAGGATTCGAACCTGCGACCGTAGCAGTCGCGCGGTTCCGGACTGCGCGCTTAGAACCGCGAGACCACCGCGGCCGGCTACGGCATTAGTCAGCGAATACAAAGACTCACGATTCGACCACACATTCGCGCAAAGTATTTTTGTTACTGACTGCGTGACTTCTAGCTCTGGCAATGTTTTGCGTTACGTGCCACAGGTTCAACCGTAGTTCGAATTTCCATTAAACTGTAGGTTCCCCAAGATTAGATTGCGTGAGGTGGTTGTCAGGTAGGAGGAATACCGGCTGAGCGGTATGACTAACGAGCACCGTGGTTTCAAACCATCCTTAACGTCACTAACTGGTTCCTTTTTTAAATATTTTCCTCACAGCACTTTGTTAATTCTGACAGTTGGTGGCGAAGGAAGAAAAGAAGGTTGTAGTGCAAAAGCTGCCAGAGACCAAGAAGCAGCACACCTTGTTCTGGAGTCTTTTGAGTGGAGCAGCGTTAATCTACTAAGGAAACAATACTATTATTACACCGATCAGCCTCGAGGGCGCATCAAACGCAACTTTTTATAAAAGAGAAGAGGAGGGAGAGAGAGAGAGAGAGAGAGAGAGAGAGAGAGAGAGAGAGAGAGAGAGAGAGAGAGAGTTAGCCATGTGCGCAGGACAGTCGAGAAGCAGCTGCCCGGCGCAAGCAGCGAAATCTGCGGATGCAAGAATGAGCGGCTCAACTGCATTTAATTGAGAGGTGTTCGTATTCTTAACCACGCTGACGAGTGCATCCTTAATACGCCAGCTCACGGAAGCAGCTGGTGAAGCACAACGCACATGCAAGTTGAGAGTCGAGCAATGATAATGTAACGACCTGATTTACAAACAATATAAGGCGCACTCCATTTTGTGTAGCCTGTTGAAAATATTCTAGATCCACTGCGCTGTAAGACCAGTTATTTTTTCTTTGTAATATAATGTCAAGTATAAAAAGATCAGCATCACGGGAAGCCGACAAATCACTCGTATCCGCGTTAGAGTTCACAGTTCGTAGTAATAGACGGAAAGTCATTGAGTAAAACAGAAGTGATTTCAGGCGTTCCGCAAGGTAGTGTTATAGGTCGTTTGCTGTTCTTTATCTATATAAACGATTTCGGAGACAATCTGAGCAGCCGTCTCCGGTTGTTTGCCGATGACGCTGTCGTTTATTGACTAATAAAGTCATCAGAAGATCAAAACAAAAAGTCATCAGAAGATCAAAACAAAGTGCGAAACGATTAAGAAAAAATATCTGAATGGTGCGAAAAGTGGCAGTTGACCATAAATACGGAAAGAGTGAGGTCATTCATATGAGGGCTAAAAGGAACTCGTTAAACTTCGGTTGCACGAAAAATCGGTCTAATCTAAAAGCCCGAAATTCAACTAAATACCTAGGTATTACAATTAAGAACAACTTAAATTGGAAATAACCCATGGAAAATGTTGTGGGGAAGGCTAACCAAAGGCTGCGTTTTATTGGCAGGACACTTAGAAAATGTAACAGACCTACTAAGGAGATTGCCTACACTACGCTTTTCTGTCCTCTTTTAGGTTACTGCTGCGCGGTGTGAGATCCTTACCAGGTAGGACTGACTGAGTACATCGAGAAAGTTCAAAGAAAGGCAACACGTTTTGTATTATCGCGAAATATGTGAGAGAATGTCACAGAAATGATACAGGATTTGGGCTGGAAATCATTAAAAGAAAGGCGTTTTTCATTGCGACGGAATCTTCTCACGAAATTCCAATCACCAACTTTCTCCTCCGAATGGGAAAATATTTTGTTGACACCGACCTACATAGGGCGGAACGATCACAACGATAAAATAAGGGAAATCAGAGCTCGCACTGAAAGATATAGGTGTTCATTCTTTCCGCACGCTATACGAGATTGGAATAATAGAGAATTGCCAGGCACTTGTATCTGATTTGCAGAGGATCGATGTAGATGTACACTTCCTTTCGTAGAACTGCTGCAACAGGAGAACAAGTGTTGATACAGCAGGTTCGAGGCTACTGGTGCAGACGCTAGGGCGTTGTAGTGGTATCGAGGTGGTGTGAACTTCAAATTACAGTCAGTCCAGCCCATTCTGGTGTCTTTTTTCTTTTTTACTTTTTTACTGTGTGAACGCTCTAGTGATTCCTGTGATATGGATATAATGACTTCGATGACAATGGTACATATTACATTCTAGCTTTCCTTCCTTTGATATTATTCCCTAATTCCATGTATAGCAGAATGAGAGTCTAACTGTGCACTATTTTACTTCAACACCTTACATCCTTCAGTGGTTATAAACAGATAAATCGGAGATAAAATTATTCGTCACAGTTGCGAAAAATGTTCAAATGGCTCTGAGCACTATGGGACTTAACATCTGAGGTCATCAGTCCGCTAGAACTTAGATCTACTTAAACCTAACTTACCTAAGGACATCACACACATCCATGCCCGAGGCAGGGTTCGAACCTGCAACCGTAGCGGTCGCGCGGTTCCAGACTGAAGCGCCTAGAAGCGCTCGGCCACAACGGCCGGTACAGTTGCGAAAAGAAGGTAGAATGTATAGTGCGTTAAATTTGGGCATACGCCCAACTGACGATAAGGCCAGAAACGGCTAATCCGGTGTGTCCAACATTTCAGCTTACCTGGGCTGTACTGGAAAGGACGCGTATTTTTAGGCAGCACATAATATACTTAACGCCAACAATAACTGCATAGCAAAAAAGTTATTTAGAATTTTTTAAATTTATGATCCTTCATTCTAAAAAGGTGACTTTTTATTTTGATATCTTATGGATGACATTTCATTACTTTCATAACTTTATATAAACGGAATTTTATGGGAACATATTTTCTTTTTTTACCGACCGTGTGACAGATGTTCACTTCTTGGGCAGCACTGATACTTCTACGTCTCCGGACTAAATCTGTAATATGCAGTTATTCTCATTTTCTCAGTATCCAGTATTACAATCTTCTTGCAGAAGGAGCAAGAAAGTCACCGTTATTAAGTGCTTCTGAAGCACCTGATTATCTTATGTTCCTAATTACTAACTAACCAAGATTACCTTTTCTGGAGTGACAGACAAAAAGCAGAAAGTGAAATAAACTTGTCTTCAACCGAACATAAGTTTCAACAAGAAACGAAATTGCTTGAAAAAATTAGAAGCTCAAACACACTATCTCTCATTTGAAGAGATACTCACATAAAACGTATCGACAATAGATTTGTAGTGTGGCCACACGTACTGAAAAGATACGCTGGCTGTTGTCACCTCAGCTTCATCCGGCGATTACTGCGTTACGTTTCGATGGTGAAGTAGCACGCAGGCTCACCTTTTCTGGATGTTCTCGTTCGCAGACGCAGCGTCCACTGGAAGCTGAAGGGCGGTACGTTTAATCGCACGTCGATATGACGGCGCGGTGGCCGTGCTTCGAGTCACAGACCGAGCCTCTCCGACAAAGAGACTCGCGATAACGAGCTACGCAGTACAAAGGCGAATTTCGCGAGAATGTATGGCGTAGGCGGCATAATCGTCACCATCTCTGCTCACTTAGACAGTGAGAGAGGAAATAGGCGAAGAGCAGAAGCCTAACGCAGCCGTACATTTTCGTTTTCGTACCAATAAGCGCGGCTACCGTTTTCCTTTCAGGAACTCCTGTTCACTGCACCTTCCCTGTGACTATTTGGAGTTTCGCACGACAGAGTCTGGTTGGTGGGTCACGTCATCCATAAACAGCCCTTTTCAATCTATCCCAGGCATGCTCGATACGGTTCATGTTTGGAGAACATGCTGGCCACTCTAGTCGAGCGATGCCGTTATCCTGAAGGAAGTTATTCACAAGTTGTGTACGATGGGGGCGCGAATTGTCGTTCATGAAGACGAATGCCTCGCCAATATGCTGCCGATATGGTTGCACAATCGGTCACAGGATGGCATTCACGTATCGTACAGCCGTTACGGCGCCTTCCATGACCACCAGCGGTGTACGTCGGCCCCACATAACGCCATCCCAAAACAGCAGGGAACCTCCATCTTGCTGCACTCGTTGGACAGTGTGTCTAAGGCGTTCAGCCTGACCGGGTTGTCTCCTAACATGCCCCGACGATTATCTGGTTGAAGGCATATGGGACACTCATCGGTGAAGAGAACGTGATGCCAATCCTGAGAGCGGTCCATTCGGCATGTTGTTGGGTCCATCTGTACCGCGCTGCATCGTGTCGTGGTAGCAAAGATGGACCTCACCATGGACGTCGGGAGGGAAGTTGCGCATCATGCAGCCTATTTCGCACAGTTTGAATCGCAACACGACGTCTTGTGGTTGCAGGAAAAGCATTATTTAACATGGTGCCGTTGCTGACAGGGTTCCTCCGAGCCACAATGCATAGGTAGCGGTCATCGACTGCAGTAGTGGCCCTTGGGCGGCCTGAGCGAGGCATGTCATCGACAGTTCCTGTCTCTCTCTCTATCTATCTCCTCCATGTCCGAATACCATCGATTTGGTTTACTCCGAGACGCCTGGACACTTCCCTTCTTGAGAGTCCTTCCTGGCACAAAGTAACAATGCGGACGCGATCGAACAATGGTACTGACCATCTAGGCATGGTTGAACTACAATCCTCCATCCTGGAGGAAAGACTGGAACTGATCGGCTGTCGGACCCCCTCCGTCTAATAGGCGCTGCTCATGCATGGTTGTTTACATCTTTGAGCGGGTTTGGCTGGCTCTGAGCACTATGCGACTTAACTTCTGAGGTCATCAGTCGCCTAGAACTTAGAACTAATTAAATCGAACTAACCTAAGGACATGACACACATCCATGCCCGAGGCAGGATTCGTACCTGCGACCGTAGCGGTCGCTCGGTTCCAGACTGTAGCGCCTAGAACCACACGGCCACTCCGGCCGGCTTGGGCGGGTTTCGTGACATCTCTGAACAGTCAAAGAGACTGTGTCTGTGATGCAATAACCACAGTCAAAGTCTATCTTCAGCCGTTCTGGGAACCGGGGTGATGCAAAACTTTTTTTTTAACGTGTGTATTTTAGAGCTCGAACCTAACAGATGGTACAGTTTTACAGAACGTTTACGGTACTCATCAATTTCGTGGGAAAAGAAAAGCATATGAACATAATCATATGTTATCATCACTAGTTATAGACAACAACCATTAGTAACTATTAGAACAACAGTGATTCCACTAATCTATACTACGGCTAAACTACAAGCGAGAGCTAGTGCGATCGGACAATTTGTTCTTTTTTTTTCGATTCCAGAAGTGGTGGTGGTCTCGCAACTTGTTAGTACAGCGCTTATTTAACGCTCTCCAAAACGACGGAACAGTACGAGTGCAGTAACTGGCAAATCGCCACGGCAGCTTTTCACTACCTCACAAGCCGTGAACATGCGATAGTTACCCTGGAAGTGTATAATTAGTACCCGTACAAGGTGAAATATTTGTAGTGAAAGTACTTCTGGCACGATTCTATACGACTACTGCCTCCTGTTTGATGGAAGTGTTCTAGAAAGGCGAGCGAAACTCCAGATGCGCGATCGACAGTTCCAATCCGCACAACGCCAAGGTGTCCGCAGCTCGTGGTCCAGCGGCTGGCGTTGCTAGCTCTGCATCACGGGGCCCCGGGTTCGATTCCAGGCCGGGGGGAGGGGGATTTTCTCTGCCCGGGGTCTGGGTGTATGTGTTATTGTCATCACTCCATCATTCTTGAAAGTGTCTAGACTGGACTGTGTACACACTGGGAATTTGTACGGTCGCTGATGACCGCGCAGTTGAGCACCCATAAAGCAAACATCATCATCATCAAAACGTCAAGTCGCCTCAGCAGATACCTGAATCTGAGGCCGCGAAGTGTACCAGGAGGGTAGAGTGCCCCAGCTCAGGACTGCTACACACCAACAACGGCCAACTTCATGACATTTGGAGCTAAAATTCTTATGTGAGGGCGCAATCAGTTTCTCACAAATTCGTGATTCTAATTGGAACTTATCATTTCCGAACCTGCAGGAAAGGGTTTAATTCGTGGAGTAGTTTGATGTCCGTACATCCGTTTCGCTGCAAAACGGTTCCACACTATCGACGGAATTTCCTTGTCGCCTATACTGTGGTGGGGAACAACGCAGTGGGGAACAACGCACTTCAGTGCTCGCTAACAAGGGAAATCTGCTTCATCACTGTCCATTATCATGTTGGGTGAATTTTCTCGAAATTGACACGAGTTGTATACACACGGCGACTTCCTGAGTTTGCGATACCACCTTCTTTTCAGTAATGTTTACTCCGATTTTCGGCTACGAAGTATGAGACTGAAGTTCCTCAAGTAATTACGCAATAATTGGAGAATTTATGAAATTTTACATTTTTCCTGATTTATTCATAACCTCATGATGTTTTTGCATGTTTCTGTGTGATAACGTTGTGCTACGAAAATTACCTATCCTACAGATTTCACATTATACTGACTCATGTTCAAAATACAGTACGCACGTGTACGAAATGTAATCTGGTTTTTGTTTTTCCTTGATATAATTCATATCACATGCCACACGAGTCGAACATTTTTCGAAATGTAATTTACGTAATATTTCATTAAATTTAGTATTCAGTAAGCAGAAAGCCGCTATTATGTTCTAAAAACACACTTAACTTTCATTAATAATAGTAAATATACATTGTTCTTTACAAATGGCATATATCAAATTATTAAATTTATTTTCGCAGGTATATAAATACATATTTATAGTATGTTTATGAGAATTTAGCAATAGTAAAAAGTATAATTGATTTAAATCTGTCTATATTCTTAAAAGCGGCAGTTGCTCTATTTATTAGTTTGACTGATGGACGCGTCTGAAAAAAAAGCAAGGTTTTATACATACCTGAGATTCGCACCAAAGCAAATATTTCAGTTCCTCACTTCAATGAGGATATACTTTTGGAGAGTTCTGGGTCAGACCGCGAATATACTGCGCACGTAGTCTCTGTTTTTATTACTTTGGATGAGCCGCACGTGTAAAAAGCCTCCTAAATAATGAATAACGTAATGTTTATGTTATTGTATTATAAATCAATGTGTGGAATAAATATTGGGCAGTGATAGGATGAAAATGTGTTTTCGCTTGGTTAGTTTAAGACCCAGAATCTCCGATGAACTCCTAGTGAATACGATGAGCCTGAATCACGGACAGCTTAAAAAAAGATCACATCTAGTCATATTGAACTTTAACTTATTGGCTCTTTCCTAGCAGGGCAAACATGTACTGAAATAGCAGTGACAAATGCTAGAACCTTACATTATGTTGATACCAAACTCCAAGAATAACTTCCATGTAATATTGGAAGGACCAACAATACAGTTGGTACCAGGACGCTTAGTAGAGTGCCTAGACTGCTTTTGTTGTCTAGCCTAAGTGCCAGCGGGTTTACCAGGACGTCAAGGGAACTTTTTCTGGTCATTAGTATGAAAATTACAGTTAGCAGGAGATTGCAAAATTAGTACAATTAGTGGAATCATCACGCAGCTGTGACACGTGTTATGTAAATTGAGGATGGAGGAGGGGGGAGGGGGGGAAAGGAAAGGAAAGGGAAGGAACTGCTGATGTCAGCTGACGGGAGGCGTGCCGAGGTAGTTCGCGTAGTTGCGATACTCAGTGTGTATCCGGATGGCTAACGCAGCTGCCTCGTAAGCCGTAGATCCCGGGTTCGAGTCCCGTTAAGCACACAGCCTCACTATTCGCAGCTGATTCCGCATGAAGTCCAGGTGCAGCTGACATCAGTAGTTGCCGCTCTTTTCTTTTATTTCTCCCTCTCCACCCTCAGTGTACATAAAATGGGAATACAGATCGCGCGTGTGTGTGTGTGTGTGCGTGTGTGTGTGTGTGTGTGTGTGTGTGTGTGTGTGTGTGTGTCAGAGAAAGACAGAGAGAGAGAGAGAGAGAGAGAGAGAGAGATATGTAGAAATCCAAGACTGTGTTGACTCATGTACTTCTGCATCTACATGATTACTCTGCAATTCACATTTAAGTGCTTGGCAGAGGGCTCATCGAACCACAATCATACTATCTCTCTACTATTCCACTCCCGAACAGCGCGCGGGGAAAACGAACACCTAAACCTTTCCGTTCGAGCTCTGATTTCTCTTATTTTATTTTGATGATCATTCCTACCTATGTAGGATGGGCTCAACAAAATATTTTCGCACTCGGAAGAGAAAGTTGGTGACTGAAATTTCGTAAATAGATCTCGCCGCGACGAAAAACGTCTTTGCTTTAATGACTTCCATCCCAACTCGCGTATGATATCTGCCACACTCTCTCCCCTATTACGTGATAATACAAAACGAGCTGCCCTTTTTTGCGCCCTTTCGATGTCCTCCGTCAATCCCACCTGGTAAGAATGCCACACCGCGCAGCAGTATTCTAACAGAGGACGAACGAGTGTAGTGTAAGCTGTCTAAGTGTCCTGCCAATGAAACGCAACCTTTGGCTCACCTTCCCCACAATATTATCTACACTCGTGGAAATTGAAAAAAGAACACCGTGAATTCATTGTCCCAGGAAGGGGAAACTTTAGTGACACATTCCTGGGGTCAGATACATCACATGATCACACTGACAGAACCACAGGCACATAGACACAGGCAACAGAGCATGCACAATGTCGGCACTAGTACAGTGTATATCCACTTTTCGCAGCAATGCAGGCTGCTATTCTCTCATGGAGACGATCGTAGAGATGCTGGATGTAGTCCTGTGGAACGGCTTGCCATGCCATTTCCACCTGGCGCCTCAGTTGGACCAGCGTTCGTGCTGGACGTGCAGACCGCGTGAGACGACGCTTCATCCAGTCCCAAACATGCTCAATGGGGGACAGATCCGGAAATCTTGCTGGCCAGGGTAGTTGACTTACACCTTCTAGAGCACGTTGGGTGGCACGGGGTACATGCGGACGTGCATTGTCCTGTTGGAACAGCAAGTTCCCTTGCCGGTCTAGGAATGGTAGAACGATGGGTTCGATGACGGTTTGGATGTACCGTGCACTATTCAGTGTCCCCTCGACGATCACCAGAGGTGTACGGCCAGTGTAGGAGATCGCTCCCCACACCATGATGCCGGGTGTTGGCCCTGTGTGCCTCGGTCGTATGCAGTCCTGATTGTGGCGCTCACCTGCACGGCGCCAAACACGCATACGACCATCATTGGCACCAAGGCAGAAGCGACTCTCATCGCTGAAGACGACACGTCTCCATTCGGCCCTCCATTCACGCCTGTCGCGACACCACTGGAGGCGGACTGCACGATGTTGGGGCGTGAGCGGAAGGCGGCCTAACGGTGTGCGGGACCGTAGCCCAGCTTCATGGAGACGGTTGCGAATGGTCCTCGCCGATACCCCAGGAGCAACAGTGTCCCTAATTTGCTGGGAAGTGGCGGTGCGGTCCACTACGACACTGCGTAGGATCCTACGGTCTTGGCGTGCATCCGTGCGTCGCTGAGGTCCGGTCCCAGGTCGACGGGCACGTGCACCTTCCGCCGACCACTGGCGACAACGTCGATGTACTGTGGAGACCTCACGCCCCACGTGTTGAGCAATTCGGCGGTACGTCCACACGGCCTCCCGCATGCCCACTATACGCCCTCGCTCAAAGTCAGTCAACTGCACATACGGTTCACGTCCTCGCTGTCGCGGCATGCTACCAGTGTTAAAGACTGCGATGGAGCTCCGTATGCCACGGCAAACTGGCTGACACTGACGGCGGCGGTGCACAAATGCTGCGCAGCTAGCGCCATTCGACGGCCAACACTGCGGTTCCTGATGTGTCCGCTTTTTTCCATTTCCAGGAGTGTATGTGGTCTTTCCAACTGACGTTGTTCGTAATTTTTACACCCAGGTACTTAGTTGAATTGATAGCCTTGAGAATTGTACTATTTATCGAGTAACCGAATTCCAACGGATTTCTTTTGGAACTCATGTGGATCACCTCACAATTTTCGTTATTTAGCGTCAACTGCCACCTGCCACACCATACAGCAATCTTTTCTACATCGCTTTGCAACTGATACTGGTCTTCGGATGACCTTACTAGACGGTAAATTGCAGCATCCAGGTGTTTCTTCAAGTGCAGGAACAGATGGTAGTCTGAGACTTCGCTTTTATGAGGTTCCAAGTTCTTGCAGTGGTCCACTTTGCAGTTCATGAGGAGCAATTAGCGATATTTCGAGTTTCTTTAATAACAACAGACCTTACAGCAATGGTGCAGGAGTTCTGACAACTTAAAATTGTCGCGCGGGTCAGTGCTAAGCTAGCGACCCTCATTAAAATAACATTATAAATGTACGTCGTTGACTCTAATCCAGAAATAAAATGTTTTCTTCATCGATGATGACGTGATTACGTCACGTAGCGAAATAGCGTGCGCCGCACCTTGCTTGGAGTTAAGGGCCGGCTGGTGCGAGCGTTTCTGTAACGACCTCGCGGCCGGAATAGGAGAAGGGATATTAAGAGAGTTCTTTGACCCTCGCCGCTCCCAGTAGCAGTCTCTGGCAGCAGTCGACACGGCAATCCACGCGAGTATTTCGAGTTTGCTACAAAGTCGTAACGAAGGCGCCCGTGTTCACCAGTGCTGTGATTCTTGTCTTGTGCACTGGCGCTCCCAGCAGTGAACGTCTTCAAGTGCCAGATGGCACTAAAACGGGCATTATGATTACTGTTCCAGCATCGTGTTGAAATATCTGCGGCAACAAGTGACTTAGAACAGCATTTCGTCCAACATGGATTTTACAAGTAGGTGATATTACATGTATACGTAATACAATTCTTGAAGCTTACAATGAGGTCGTTTCTGGACTATAGATATAGGGTAAGCGGGGGCAAAGGTGGGCGTGGGGCAAAGATACGAATCTAGTGTTTTTTTCCTAGTTGTGAGTGCAGTGTGGTAGCCCTGTCTCTTCTGTTGAGGGTTTTTATGGTGCAAAAGCATGTGTGTTGTGTTAGTGGTTTGCGCTTTGAAGCTTTCAAGATACGAGGTGAGTTAGTTTTTTGGAGCTTCCGCTCTAAGTATTTACCATGTAACTGATGGCTATCTGTCTGCTATTAAAAAAAATCCCAAAGAATTACCTGTACGTAGTACGTGATTACGCAACGTTACTCGCGTAACTTAGTTGTTAATTTAACAAGTTGCCATATATGGCAGCTGATACCTTAAGTTCATAAATCAGCGCCATGGGGTAAAGGTGCTAAGAACAGTCTTTTAAGACTGAGCATGTAGGTTTATATGACATATTTAAATATCGGAATGGTGCGAAAAGTGTAAGGTCATCCACATGAGTACTAAAAGGAACGCGTTAAACTTCGGTTACACGATAAATCAGCCTAATCTAAAAGCCGTAAATTCAACTAAATACCTACAATTACGAACAATTTAAATTGGAAGGAACATATAGAAAATGTTGAGGGGAACGTTAACCAAAGACTTCGTTTTATTGGCAGGACACTTAGAAAATGTAACAGACCTACTAAGGAGACTGCCTGCACTAGGCTTGTCCGTCCACTTTTTGAATACTGTTGCGCGGAGTGGGATCCTTACGAGATAGGACTGACGGAGTAAATCGAAAAAGTTTTAAAAAAAGCAGCACTTTTGTATTATCGCGAAATATGGGAGAGAGTGTCACACAAATGATACAGGATTTGGGATGGACATCATTAAAAGAAAGGCGTTTTTCGTTGCGACGGAATCTTCTCACGAAATTCCAATCACCAACTTTCTCCTCCGAATGCGAAAATATTTTGTTGACACCGACTTACATAGGGAGGAACGATCACGAAGATAAAATAAGGGAAATCAGAGCTCGTACGGAAAGATATAGGTGTTCATTCTTCCCGCGTGCTATACGAGATTGGAATAATAGAGAATTGTGAAGGTGGTTCGATGAATCCTCTGCCAGGCACTTAAATGTGATTTGCTGAGTATCCATGTAGATGAATCGATCTTATTTTACAGTTCACAGTTTCGCATTGTCAGATTCAGCATTAACCAGACTAGTTCAACTACATGTTACAAAAACTACGACTGAGAAACGCTCTCCAAGCCGCTGTCTTCTGAAACATTATACAAGGCTAAGATGCTAATTGAAAATGGATGTTCCATTAGAAATGGAGCTAAAAGTCTTTGATGTAATGAATCCACATTATGTAAAAGACTTAAAGCAGGCTATGGAATGGCATCTCTGATGTGCTTCAAGGCAGTGTTTTCTGGGACAGAGGAAACTGAATTGGCGGAACATTGTATGTATCTGGATTCTGTGTCCTATGGCCTTAGGTTTAAACACTTTCGACGTTTAGCGTTTCAGTTTGCCGAAAGTAATGGCGTAAACCAGCCGTTTGGTAAGTAAACCCAAGTGCCAAGGCAAGACGGTCATTCATCGCTCGTCATAACTTAAGTTTCAGACAACCGGAGAAAATCAGTATTGGGAGGATAATGCGGTTCAGTGAAGTACAAACAGTTTTTTTCAGCAGCTTGGAAACTTCGGGATCTAAATACAGTTTTGCACCGCATCGAGTGTATATGTTGTTGGTGTTGTTGTTGTGGCCTTCAGTCCCGAGACTGGTTTGATGCAGCTCTCCATGCTACTCTATCCTGTGCAAGCTTCTTCATCTCCCAGTACCTATTGCAACCTACATCCTTCTGAATTTGTTTAGTGTATTCATCTCTTGGTCTCCCTCTACGATTTTTACCTTCCACGCTGCCCTCCAATACTAAATTGGTGACCCTTTGATGCCTCAGAACATGTCCTACCAACCGATCGAGTGTATAATGAAGACGAAACATTGTACGGGAAAAACTACACCAAAGTGTTGCAAGAAAGGGACAAATTATAACAACACAATATGTTTCTTATGATAAAAGATTTTGTACTTAAATTAGTGATGGGTTAGTGTGTGTATTGATGTTAAATACGATCGCGATGAAGGAGACAATAATGATGAATATTGTGATGATATTGATATTGCGAAAGATTATCCGAGTTAACAATTGGCAGTACCTGACAAATATTGTTGTAATTATAATAAATTTGTGTGGATCTTTACCCCAGACATGGGTCAAAGACACGTTTTCTTCAATGGTGTCATGTTGTTAAATACAACTTTAATACATCGTACAAGCGAACTTGAACTTAACGGTATCACGTAATAAAGTATGATCGTAGGTGGGCTGTGTACGATTTTCGTAGTCATGAAACCAGACAAGCAGACGGTAAAAACAGTAAAGTGTTAAGTGCCCTCCTTTGCCGCCGCCTATCCTGTACGGTACTGGACATGGGTAGCTGACTTCATAAATCGGGTATAAGCCGTGTGCAGGCAATCGGCCACGAAGGCAATCACCGGCACTTCCGATACACCGCACACTTCTCATGGTGCCTCTCCTAGCAGTCACAGGCTCAAGCGAGTCTGACGAGAATGCATGTATTACGTCCCCCCAACTATTATCTTATTGTACTAACGCTATCGACATTGTCTCAAATCAGCCTTCACTTTTGTTCTACACAAGTAACATTATGCCGTAAATTGCTTTCCTTTTCGGCTGTGCCAATGCTACGTGGGTAAGTCAGTTATTATCGCAAAGTAGTTATAAAATTTTATTGCAATCAAATAGGAAACTTACAACAACATCATTTTTTCGACATAGTTTCCTTGCGTTTCAAATCACTTGGTCCATCGTTGTACAAGCTTCCTGATGCCATCATAAAAGAAGGTTCTCGGTTGAGCTGCGAGACAGGAATGCACCGCTTCTTTCACTGCTTCGTTCGAGACAAATCGACGGGCCTTTAATTCCTGTTTGAGTGGATCAAACAAGTGACAGTCAGAAGGGGCAAGATCGGGATTGTATGGAGGATAACCCAGTACTTCAAATTTGAGTTTCTGGAGCGTTTCAGCAGTGTGGCCAGCAGTATGCGGGCGGCCATTGTCGTGCAACAACACCTTTTGACAGCAAACCCTGGCAGTAAGCATCTCACTGTAACGTACACCGTTTATTTTTGTGCCCCTTTCCCCAGAATGTTCCAGCACTGGACCTTGTGCGTCCCAAAAAACCGTAAGTATCAGTTTTCCTGCGGACGGTTGGGTCTTTTAACTTTTTCTTGCACGGCGAATTTGGATGTTTCCATTCCATACTCTGCCGTTTACTCTCCGGCTCGTAATGATGGATCCATGTTTCGTCGCCGGCCGCGGTGACCGAGAGTTTCTAGGCGCTACAGTCTGGAGCCGCGCAACCGCTACGGTTGCAGGTTCGAATCCTGCCTCGGGCATGGATGTTTGTCATGTTCTTAGGTTAGTTAGGTTTAAGTAGTTCTACGTTCTAGGGGACTGATGATCTCAGAAGTTAAGTCCCATAGCGCTCAGAGGCATTTGAACAATGCATGTTTCGTCACCAGTAATAATCCTGTCTAAGAAGTTGTCCCCTTCGTTACCATAGCGATGCAAATGTTTTTTTTTTTTTGCAGATGTCCAAGCGCGTTTGTTTATGCAACTGTGTGAGTTGTTTTGGGACCCATCTTGCACAAACTTTATGAAACCGAAGTCTGTTGTGGATGATTTCGTAGGCAGAACTGTGACTAATTTGCAGACGATGTGCCACTTCGTCAATAGTTAATCGTCTGTCTAAGAGAATCATTTCACGTAAACGCTCAATGATTTCTTCACTTGTGGCGGTAAACGTCGTCCGGCTCCATCACCGTGCGTAACACTCGCGCGACCATTTCGGAATTTTTCAATCCATTCGTAGACACTCCGTTGTGGCAAAACACTTTTCCCTTACTGTACCGAAAGTCTTCGATGAATTTTGGTCCCTGATACGCCTTCCGACCGCAAAAGACGGAAACTGAACGTTGCTCTTCTTTGATGCAATTAGACAGTGGAGTAGCCATGATTAACAGCACGGCAGCGATAACGAAACTAACCTCGCAGCTTGAAAATTGCAAAGACATAACATCCAATAAACAAAGCATGCGTCATCAACGTAAAACGACAGTGCTACAAAAATAAACAAAACTATAACTAAATTAAGGATAATAATTGAGTTACCTTCGTATATGTACCTGGAAAACGATCTGCGTGTGTTACCACTGTGTACTCTACACATCCGTACAACTGGCTCGGCGAACTGGTTCTCGGTGTGGTGAAGGCAAGGCATATTTCTGGCTCAAAGGATCGACTTAGAAGGCGCTATATAGCAGCAAAGTCACTGCAGCCACAACAACATGAAAGAGCGAAGAAGTCTGCTTTAAAGTTATGGAGGCAAACTTTCTCTGAACTGCAGTGTGACGAACACCCCTAAGCCTATTATTCTGAATATATTCACGCATCTTAGCAGTGACATGTCTGGTCATTGAGCCACACTGACTTCAAAATTAGTGCTCGCACAATGTAGGTTGTATGAGTCAATACAGCCTTCGAAGTTGAGTGCCCACATTGTCTTCCGCCCTACCACGAACGGCCTTCGTGGTCACAGAGTGGAAAACTAATGTTGCCTTGAAAGTCTGAAGGTAGCGCATTGTTAGTAAAAGCATTTGTTTCTGCCAGGCTGGCAGCAGATACAGTGAAAAACCTGGAACGCTAGCGTATCTGACGCTGAGGAATAGCGACGACGGGCTTCCGGTTGCCAACAGGCGCTGGTCGTCCGGAACGCTGCCAGTTACTTACCGCTGCGAGCAATAACAGCTCTTGAGTCAGGTGGAAGAACCGGAAAACCAGAAGAAGCTGAGTAAGGCAAGATAGTACCGCCGAAACGGCATTCCGCCATCTATAAGTTCGCATAGCTATAGCATATAGACCAGGGTTTACAATTGTAGTGCTAAGTGAAGTACTGAGAACTGCAAAAATGATGACGAGGTCAAAATTGTTCAAGCTTGATGGCATGATAGCTCTTAAAATCAACTGCATCACAATACTCCTCAAGTTTTTGGCGCAATGTTTTTCAAACGATTTATTCCTCGACTTCAGGAAGTCATTTTAAACCGTCCCGCACTGCCGTCTAGTGAAAAAAAAAGCAAGTTATCGACTACCGGAACAGATTTGCGACTGGATTCAAGACTTCCTTGCAGATAGTACTCAACACGTCGCTCTTAATGGAACAAAATCGACAGATGTAAACGTAATTCTCGGAGTACCCCAAGGAAATGCGATAGCGCCGTTACTGCTTACAATAATGAACTAGTAGAAAGAGTCGGAAGCTCTTTATGGCTTTTCGCAGATGATGCGGTTGTCTATAACAAAGTAGCAACGCCAGAAGACGGTATCGATTTGCAGAATGGCCTCCAGAGAATGGTGCAGGATGTGGCAGTTGACACTAAACGTAAATAAATGTAACATATTGCTTATACATAGGGGAAAAAAACACTACTGAACAGGTATACTGTTGATGACAAACCGATGGAAACAGTGTATCCAGAACGACCATAAGTGGAATGACCACATAAAATAAAGTGGGAAAAGCAGATGCCAGACTCAGAGTCACTGGAAGAATCTGAAGAAAATGTAACTCATCCACGAAGGCGCTTGTTCGACCCATTCTTGAGTGTTGTTCATCTATCAGGGATTCCTACCATGTAGGACTGACAGAAGAGAGAGAAAAGATCCAAAGAAGAGCGGCACGTTTCGTCACGGGATCGTACAGCCGGCGCTGAGAGTGTTACGGAGATGCTCAACAAACTCGTCTGGCAGACGTTACACGAGAGGCATTGTGAATCACGGAGAGATTTACTATTGAAATTTCGAGAAAGCACTTTCCTGGAAGAGTCAGACAACGCATTACTTCCCCCCCTCCCCCCCTCCCCCCCCCCTTCCTCACACACACATACGTCTCGCGTAGTGACCACGAGGGGAAAATGCGAGACGTTGAAGCCAATACGGAGGCTTACACCATTAGGTGACTTGAGGATATGACATAGATGTAAATGAATTCAAGTTTTTTGGAAATTGTGTCTCCTTCTCCTTCTTCTTCTTTCTTTGTTTCTATCAGCTAGGGATCACGTCAATTTCACTGTCTCTCCTTCCAAGATTTAACTGCCGCCCACTATTGCTGCATTCGTTTCCGGCATTATTTTGTTCTTTCTCGGGTCTAAGCCTTCCCTGTCTTCAGAATCGGTTTTTCCTGGAAATCTTTGTGCGTTTGTAGCTTGCCCTTGAGCAGATCACGCTTCTGGATATTTTTAGGAGAAATTTCCAGTTCTCGTAGATCGTTTCCGACTTGTGTGAACTGCGGTTTTTCGCTTTTCCGACCTTTTACGTAGGTTAATATCTTACACTGAAGTGCCAAACAAACTGGTAAAGGGATGCGTATTCAAATACAGAGACATTTAAACAGGCAGAATACGGCGCTGCGGTCGTCAGCGCCTATATAAGACTGCATGTGTCTGGCGCAGATATTAGATCGGTTACTGCTGCCACAATGGCAGGTTATCATGATTTAAGTGAGTTCGAACGTGGTGTTATCGTCGGCGCACGAGCGATGGGAGACAGCATCTACGAGGTAGCGATGAAATGGAGATCTTCCCGTACGACCATTTCACGAGTGTACTGTGAATATCAGGAATCCGGTAAAACATCAAATCTCCGACATCGCTGCGGCCGGAAAAGGATCCTTCAGGAACAGGAGGAACAACAACTGAAGAGAATCGTTCAACGTGACAGAAGGGCGCAACCCTTGCGGAAATTGCTGTAGATTTCAATGCTGGGCCATCGACAAATGGCAGTGTGCGAAACATTCAACGAAACATCGTCGATATGGGGTTTAGGAGCAGAAGACCCACTCGTGTTTCCTCGATGACTGCACGACAGAAAGATTTGCGCCTCGCCTAGGGCCCGTCAATACCGACATTGCATTGTTGATGATCTGGAACGCGTTGCCTGGTCGGAGGAGTCTCGTTTGAGATTGTATCAAGCGGACGGACGTGTACGGGTACGGAGACAACCTCTTGAATCCATGAACCCTGCATGTCAGCAGGGGACTGTTTAAGCTGGTCGAGGCTCTGTAATGGTGTGGGGCGTGTGTAGTTGGTGTGATATGGGGCCCCTAATACGTCTAGATAGGACTCCCACAGGTGAAACGTACGTAAGCATCCTGACTGATCATCTGCATCCATTCGTGCCCATTGTGCATTCGGACGGACTTGGGCAATTCCAGCAGGACAATGCGGCACCTCGCACGTCCATAATTACTAGAGAGTGGCTCCAGGAACACACTCCCGAGTTTAAACGCCTTCGATGGCCACCAAACTCTCCATACATGAACGTTATTGAGCATATCTGGGATGCATTGCAACGAGCTGTTTAAGAGGTATCCACGTCCTCGGATGTAAGGACAGCCCTCCAGGATTCGTGGTGTCAGTTTCCTCCAGCACTACTTCAGGCATTAGTCGAGTCAATGCTACGTCGTGTTGCGCCACTTCTGCGTGATCGCGGGGGCCCTACACGATATTAAGAAGGTGTACCAGTTTCTTTGGCTCTTAAGTGTGATATTCTATGGCAAGCCGCCTACTTCAACTGAAATGGGGTTTTCGCGTAGAGCGACCGCGCCTCCGTTTGGTCGCCTGGCGCGGTTTCTGCACCAGCGTGTGATGTCGGTAGCAGGTCAGCTCCTCCCCCTCCCGGGAAGCGAGTGATGGGCGCGCCGCAGGCCAGGTGGCAGCTGTGTGTCATATCGGATGGCGCGCACGTGACAGCGCAGGCGCGCTACACACAGCGGCCGGTGCTAGCACACGCCTTATCTGCTCCCGCGCTCAAGTGCTCTGCACCTTTATTACTCCGGCAACGACGGCCTGGCAGCTGGTGTGAGGCCTGTGCGTCTCTCTTTGAGACCAACAGAAATCCCGTTCCATGCACTCAAGAGATGGAACCGAGTGTCAAAGCGCACCGCACGTCTCCACCCAGAATGAGGGTTATCATGACCTCAACATTTTGGGAATGACGCTACTGCGCCACTGGCCATACACCAAGAAGAAATGTACATGATAAACGGGTATTCATTCGACAAATGTATTATACAAGAATTGACATGTAATTACAATTTCACGCAATTTGGGTGGATAGATCCTGAGAAATCAGTACCAAGAACAACCACCTCTGGCCGTAATAAGGGCCTTGATACGCCCGGGCATTGAGTTAATCAGAGCTTGGATAGCGTAGACAGGTACAGCTGCCCATGTAGCTTCAACACGATTCCACAGTTTAGCAAGAGTGGTGACTGGCGTATTGTGACGAGCCAGTTGCTCGGCCACCATTGACCAGGCGTTTTCAGTTGGTGACAGATTTGGAGAATGTGTTGGCCAGGGCAGTAGTCGAACATTTTCTGTATCCAGAGAGGCCCGTACAGGACCTACAACATGCCGTCGTGCATTATCCTGCTGAAATGTAGGGTTTTGCATCGAATGAAGGGTAGAGCCACGGGTCGTAACACATCTGAAATGTAACGTCCACTGTTCAAAGTGCCGTCAATGCGAACAAGAGGTGACAGAGACGTGTAACCAATGGCACACGATACCATCACGCCGGGTGATACGCCAGTATGGCGATGACGAATACACGCTTCCAATGTGCGTTCACCGCGATGTCGCCAAACACGGATGCGGCCATCATGATGTTGTAAACAGAACCTGGATTCATCAGAAAAAAGACGTTTCGGAAATCGTGCACCCAGGTTCGTCTTTGAGTACACCATCGCCAGGCGCTCCTGTCTGTGATGCAGCGTCAAGGGTAACCGCGACCGTGGTCTCCGAGCTGATAGTCCATGCTGCTGCAAACGTCGTCGAACTGTTAGTGCAGATGGTTGTTGTCTTGCAAACGTCCCCATGTGTTGACTCAGGGATCGAGACGTGGCTGCACGATCCGTTACAGCCGTGCGGATAAGATGCTTGTCATCTCGACTGCTAGTGATACGAGGCCGTTGGGGTCCAGCACGGCGTTCCGTATTACCCTCCTAAACCCACCGATTCCTTATTCTACAACCGGTCATTGGATCTCGACCAACTCGAGCAGCAATGTCGCGATGCGATAAACCGCAACCGCGACAGGCTACAATCTGACCTTTATCAAAGTCGGAAACGTGATGGTACGCATTTCTTCTCCTTACACGAGGCATCACGACATCGTTTCACTAGGCAACGGCGGTCAACTGCTGTTTATGTATGACAAATCGGTTGGAAACTTTCCTCATGTCAGCACGTTGTAGGTGTCGCCACCGGCGCCAACCTTGTTTGAATGCTCTGAAAAGCTAATAATTTGCATATCACAGCATCTTCTTCCTGTCGGTTAAATTTCGCGTCTGTAGCACGTCATCTTCTTGGTGTAGCAATTTTTATGGCCAGTTGCGTATTTGTAACAGTACATTTATGGGGGACCTTTACTGACATGTTCCCGGTACCTGAATGGCCAGCGTGACGGATTGTCAGTCCTCTCGGCCCGGGTTCGATTGCCGGCTGGGTCGGGGAATTTTTTCAGCCCAGGGACTGCGTGTTGTGCTGTCATCATCCTCCTATCATCTTCATCGGCTGCAGGTCTCCAAAGTGGCGTCAAATTGAAAATCGGCACCCGGCGAACGGTCTGCCTGACGTGGGGCCCTAGCCATATGATTAAATTAAAAACTGACGTGTTTAAGTGGTTTATCGAACCACTTTCACAATAATTCTCTGTTACTCCACTTTCGAACACCGCGCAGAAAAAAGGATTACTTGCGTGTGCGCTCTGATTTCGCTTATTTTACTATGATGATCGCTTCTACATCTACATCAACATCTACACAGATAGTCCCCAAGCCACCGTAAGGTGCGTGGCGGAGGGTACTCTGTACCACTACTTGTCACTTCCCCCCCACTTCCACTCACAAACAGAGCGAGGGAAAAACGACTGCCTATAAGCTTCCGTGTGAGCCCTAATTCCTCGTATCTGATCTCCGTGCTCCTTACGCGCAATGCATGTTGGCGGCAGTAGAACTGTTCGGCGGGCAGTCACCTTCAAATGCCGGTTCTCTAGATTTTTCCAGCACTGCTGTTTTTCGCAAAGAACGCCGCCTTCCCTGCAGGGATTCCCATTTGAGTTCCCGAAGCATCTCCGCAACACTTCTGTTCGAACCTACCGGTAACAAATCTAGCAGCCCTTCTCTGAATTGCTTCGATGTATTCCTGCAATCCGACCTGGTACGGATCCCAAACACTCGAGCAGTACTGAAGAATAGGTCGCACCAGTGTTCCATATGCGGTCTCCTCTAATAAAATTCTCCCAATAAACCGAAATCGACCATTTGCCATCGCTACCCCAGTTTTCACATGCTCGTTCCACCTCATACCGCTCTGCAACGTTGCGGCCTGATATCTAACCGACTTGACCGTGTGACAAGCTGGACACTAGTAATATTGTATCCGAACACTACAGGTTTGTTTTTCCTACTCATCCGCCTGGACTTACGTTTTTCCTTATTTAGACCTATCTGACATTCGTCACACCAACTGGAAATTTTGTATAAGTCGTCTTGTATCTAACTACAGTCACTCAACTTCGACACCTTACCGTACTCCACAACATAAACAGCAAACAACCGCAAGCCTACAGCCCATACTGTCTGCCAAACAATTTATGTACAGAGAGGACAACAGCGGTCCTGTTACACATCCCTGGGGCACTCCCTATGTAGGTCGGCGCCAACAAAACATTTTCGCATCCGGAGGAGAAAGTTGGTGAATGAAATTTCGCGAAAAACGCCTTTCTTTTTAATAATGTCCACCCGAAATCCTGTGTCATGTCCGTGGCATTCTCTCCCCTACTTCTCGATACTACAAAGCATGCTGCTCTTCTTTGAACTTCCTCGATATAATCCGTTAATCCTATGTAGTAAAGAGCCCACACCGCCCATCAGTACTCCAAAAGAGACAGACCAGCGTAGTGTAGGCAGTGTTTTTAGTACGGACCTTGTCGTTGGTGGGGAGGCTTGCGTGCGTCAGCGATACAGATAGCCGTACCGTAGGTACAACCACAACGGAGGGGTATCTGTTGAGAGGCCAGACAAACGTGTCGTTCCTGAAGAGGGGCCTTTTCAGTAGTTGCAGGGGCAACAGTCTGGATGATTGACTGATCTGGCCTTGTAGCACGAACCAAAACGGACTTGCTGTGCTGGTACTGCGAACGGCTGAAACCAAGGGGAAACTACGGCCGTAATTTTTCCCGAGGGCATGCATCTTTACTGTATGATTAAATGATGATGGCGTCCTCTTGGGTAAAATATTCCGGAGGTAAAATAGTCCCCCATCGGATCTACGGGCGGGGACTACTCAAGAGGATGCCGTTATCAGGAGAAAGAAAACTGGCGTTCTACGGATCGGAGAGTGGAATGTCAGATCCCTTAATCGGGCAGGTAGGTTAGAAAATTTAAAAAGGGAAATGGATAGGCTTAAGTTAGATATAGTGGGAATTAGTGAAGTTCGGTGGCAGGAGGAACAAGACTCTGGTCAGGTGACTACAGGGTTATAAACACAAAATCAAATAGGGGTAATGCAGGAGTAGGTTTAATAATGAATAGGAAAATAGCAATGCGGGTAAGCTACTACAAACAGCATAGTGAACGCATTATTGTGGCCAAGATAGATAGGAATCCCACACCTACTACAGTAGTACAAGTTTATATGCCAACTAGCTCTGCAGATGACGAAGAAATTGAAGAAATGTATGGTGAAATAAAAGAAATTATTCAGATAGTGAAGGGAGACGAAAATTTAATAGTCATGGGTGACTGGAATTCGACTGTAGGAAAAGGGAGAGAAGGAAACGTAGTAGGTGAATGTGGATTGGGGCTAAGAAATGAAAGAGGAAGCCGCCTGGTAGCATTTTGCACACAGCACAACTTAATCATAGCTAACACTTGGTTTCAGAATCATGAAAGGAGGTTGTATACATGGAAGAACCCTGGATCAGATAGATTATATAATGGTAAGACAGAGATTTAGGAACCAGGTTTTAAATTGTAGGACATTTCCAGGGGCAGATGTGGACTCTGACCACAATCTATTGGTTATGAACTGTAGATTAAAACTGAAGAAACTGCAAAAAGGTGGGAATTTAAGGAGATGGGACCTGGATAAGCTGAAAGAACCAGAGGTTGTACACAGTTTCAGGGAGAGCATAAGGGAACAAGTGACAAAACAGGGGAAAGAAATACAGTAGAAGAAGAATGGGTAGCTTTCAGGGATGAAGTAGTGAAGGCAGCAGAGGATCAAGTAGGTAAAAAGACGAGGTCTAGTAGAAATCCTTGGGTAACAGAAGAAATATTGAATTTAATTGATGAAAGGAGGAAATATAAAAATGCAGTAAATGATGCACGCAAAAAGGAATACAAACGTCTCAAAAATGAGATCGACAGGAAGTGCAGAATGGCTAAGCAGGGATGGCTAGAGGACAAATGTAAGGATGTAGACGCTTATCTCACTAGGGGTAAGATAGATACTGCCTACAGGAAAATTAAAGAGACCTTTGGAGAAAAGAGGACCACTTGTATGAATAACAACTCAAATGGAAACCCAGTTCTAAGCAAAGAAGGGAAAGCAGAAAGGTGGTAGGAGTATATAGAGGGTCAATACATGGGCTATATACTTCAGGACAATATTATGGAAATGGAAGAGGATGTAGATTAAGATGAAATGGGAGATATTATACTGCGTGAAGAGTTTGACAGAGCACTGAAAGACCTGAGTCGAAACAAGGTCCCCGGAGTAGACAACATTCCATTGGAACTACTGACGGCCTTGGGAGAGCCAGTCCTGACGAAACTGCACCATCTGGTGAGCAAGATGTATGAAACAGGCGAAATACCCTCAGACTTCAAGAAGAATATAATAATTCCAATCCCAAAGAAAGCAGGTGTTGACAGATGTGAAAATTACCGAACTATCAGTTTAATAAGCCATAGCTGCAAATACTAACTCGAATTCTTTACAGACGAATGGAAAAACTAGTAGAAGCCGACCTCGGGGAAGATCAGTTTGGATTCCGTAGAAATACTGGAACACGTGAGGCAATACTGACCTTACGACTTATCCTAGAAGAAAGATTAAGAAAAGGCAAACCTACGTTTCTAGCATTTGTAGACTTAGAGAAAGCTTTTGACAATGTTAACAGGAATACGCTCTTTCAAATTCTAAAGGTGGCGGGGGTAAAATACAGGGAGCGAAAGGCTATTTACAATTTGTACAGAAACCAGATGGCAGTTATAAGAGTCGAGGGACATGAAAGGGAAGCAGTGGTTGGGAAGGGAGTAAGACAGGGTTGCAGCCTCTACCCGATGTTATTCAATCTGTATATTGAGCAAGCAGTAAAGGAAACAAAAGAAAAATTCGGAGTACGTATTAAAATCCATGGAGAAGAAATAAAAACTTTGAGGTTCGCCGATGACATTGTAATTCTGTCAGAGACAGCAAAGGACTTGGAATAGCAGTTGAACGGAATGGACAGTGTCTTGAAAGGAGGATATAAGATGAACATCAACAAAAGCAAAACGAGAATAATGGAATGTAGTCGAATTAAGTCGGGTGATGCCGAGGGAATTAGATTAAGAAATGAGACTCTTAAAGTAGTAAAGGAGTTTTGCTATTTGGGGAGCAAAATAACTAATGATGGTCGAAGTAGAGAGGATATAAAATGTAGACTGGCAATGGCAAGGAAAGCGTTTCTGAAGAAGAGAAATTTGTTAACATCGAGTATAGATTTAAGTGTCAGGAAGTCGTTTCTGAAGTATTTGTATGGAGTGTAGCCATGTATGGAAGTGAAACATGGACAATAAATAGTTTGGACAAGAAGAGAATAGAAGCTTTCGAAATTTGGTGCTACAGAAGAATGTTGAAGATTAGATGGGTAGATCACATAACTAATGAGGAAGTATTGAATAGCATTGGGGAGAAGTGAAGTTTGTGGCACAACTTTGCCAGAAGAAAGGATCGGTTGGTAGGACATGTTCTGAGGCATCAAGGGATCACCAATTTAGTGTTGGAGGGCAGCGTGGAGGGTAAAAATCGTAGAGGGAGACCAGGAGATGACTACACTAAGCAGATTCAGAAGGATGTAGGTTGCAATAATTACTGGGAGATGAAGAAGCTTGCACAGGATAGAGTAGCATGGAGAGCTGCATCAAACCAGTCTCTGGACTAAAGACAACAACAACAACATCTAGTATCTTCTAAGTGTTCTGCCAATAAGTCGCAGTCTTTGGTGTGTGCTCTTTCAGTCGAACGAAGTTGGTCGGAATTGTAATTCCTAGGCATTTAGTTGAATTTACGGCATTTACTTTTGACTGATTTATCGTGTAACCGAAGATTAATTGACTCCTTTCAGCATTCATGTGGATGGCCTCACACTTTTATTATTTAGGGTCAAATGCCAATTTTCGCACCATTCAGATATATTTGCAAAATCATTTGCAATTTGTTTTGATCTTCTGATGAGTTTACTACACGATATACGACGGCGTCATCTGCAAACAGCCTAAGACAATTGCTCAGATTGTCTCCCAAATCGTTTATACAGATAAGGAACAGCAAAGGGCCTATAACACTACCTTGAGGAATGCCGCCAGAAATCACTTCTGTTTTACTCGATGACTTTCTGTCAATTACTACGAACTGTGACCTCTCTGACAGGAAATCACAAATCCAGTCACATAACTGAGACGATATTCCATAACCGTGCAATTTCACTACAAGTCGCTTGTGTGGTACTGTGTCAAAAGCCTTCCTGAAATCCAGAAACACGGAATCGATCTGAAATCCCTTGTCAGTAGCACTCAACACTTCATACGAGAAAAGAGCTAGTTGTGTTTCACAAGAACGATGTTTTCTAAATTCATGCTGACTGTGTGTCAACAGACCCTTTTCTTCGAGAATTCATAATATTCGAGCACACTCTATGTTACAAAATCCTGCTGCATATAGACGTTAATGATATGGGCCTGTAATTAAGAGCCCGCATCTCGTGGTCGTGCGGTAGCGTTCTCGCTTCCCGCGCCCGGGTTCCCGGGTTCGATTCCCGGCGGTGTCAGGGATTTTCTCTGCCTCGTGATGACTGGGTGTTGTGTGATGTCCTTAGGTTAGTTAGGTTTAAGTAGTTTTAAGTTCTAGGGGACTGATGACCATAGATGTTAAGTCCCATAGTGCTCAGAGCCATTTTTTGTAATCAAGTGGATTACTCCTGCTGCCTTACTTGAATCTCGGGTTAAATTCCAGTGGGAGAAACCTGCTACAGATTGGTGCCGACAAGTCGGTCGCAGGGAGAGTTGACGCCTTCCTGGCTGGCGGCCGCGGAGGAAACAAGTGTGTTCTGCGCTGCGGCACGGGGAGCCGCAAGGCGGTCTTACCTACAAAAGTAGGACGCGGCAACGTAAGCCTGTTCCCGGTAATGTTTGCTGCGAAGTCTAAGCGACACCGGAAACAGTCATGGAACCGTAGCGCCTTCGTGACCTCAGAGGCTGTTGGACAGCTCCAGACGGATGTGGCTTTACAGCTGCGAAGGTTGGCATTGCTCTTATAATGTGACATTTGTGGTTTGCGAACGCCCGCTATGTCGGGAATTCACCTGGGGAAACTTTTAGCACGGTAGACGGAGACGGCACGGGAGTTGGAGTGACCAGTGAGAGTTCGGTTTTACAGATTCTCGTGAGACAACCGACTAAAGGAGCAAGCACAGAAAAATGTGTCCGAGTGCGGGAGCATGGCATGGCGGGAAAGCGGATAGACGGAGTTAAATGTCTGTCAGATATATATTACAAAAGACGTTTCATAAAGTATTTGACGGTGTAGTGGCGTACTTCTATCATATCTTTGTTAAAAATTAGTGTCTGGTCCTAGTTTTTATTTAAAAAAATTGTCATAGAACTTTCACACTGAAATGCCACACTCGGTTATTTTCTCCGTTTGATAATACCCAGGGCTGAAATAGTCACCGAAAGGTGTCACACTTGAATATCAACGTCGCGGTGCATGAAGCCCCCCCCCCCCCCCCCTAAAGTGAGACTTGAGTGTGGTTTTTGCTGCTGTGTTGTAACTAGTCTAGAAACGTATCTCGCAAGATGAGCTATCAGTTCAAACTTAAATATTTAATTTCTTGATGGCTGGGCCTGCAATGTCGGAAGATTTCCATTTTCAAGTACGTCTATATAACATCTGATGTGGCTATATCTGGTGACTGCTCCCGCTATATTTCACGCAAGATTCTAAAACACGTCGATTTTATGCTATTTTATACCGTGTGGCGTAATATTTTGGTACAGTATTGGAGACAGTGTGGTTTTAGGGCGCATAACATCTAAGGTCATAAGCGATTGTAGATATTTCCTGTAACTTTTGACAGTTCACAAAATCGACGTGAAATCGATATTTTAGAATCTCGAGTGAAATATAACGGGAACAGTCACCAGATACAGTCACACCAGATGTTATATACATACGTCAGGTCATGGTAGACGTACTTGAAAATGGAAGTCTTCCGAAACAGCTGTACTAACAATCAATATATGTTTTAAGCACTTACACACACACACACACACACACACACACATATATATATATATATATATATATATATATATATATATATATATATATATATATATATATATATAAGTTTTGCGTCACCCCAGTTCCCGGAGCTTCCGAAGATAAGACGTTCAATGTGGATAGTCCGTTTGACTGTTAAGAGATGTCACTACACCCGCCCAAAGATGTAAACAACCATGCACGAGCAGCGCCTATTAGACGGAGGTAGTCTTACAGCCGATCAGTTCCAGTCAATCCACGAGGGGGGAGGTACACAGATAGTGTTGTCTGCATCTCAACCATGCCTAGACGGTCAATACCGCGGTTCGATCGCGTCTGAATTGTTACTTCGTGCCAGGAAGGGCTCTCAACAAGGGAAGTGTCCAGACGTCTCGGACTGAACAAAGCGATGTTGTTCAAACATGGAGGAGACACAAAGAGACAGGAGCTGTCGATGACATGCCTCGCTCAGGCCGCCCAAGGGCTACTACTGCAGTGGATGACCGCTACCTGCGGATTATGGCTCGGAGGAACCCTAACAGCAACGCCACCATGTTGAATAATGCTTTTCGTGCAGCGACAGGACGTCTTGTTACGACTCAAACTGTGCGCAATAGGCTGCATGAAGGGCAACTTCACTCCCGACGTCCATGGCGAGGTCCATCTTTGCAGCCACGATACCGTGCAGAGCGCTACAGATGGTCCTAACAACATGCCGAATGGACCGCCCAGAACTGGCATCACGTTCTCTTCACCGATGAATGTCGCGTATGCCTTCAACCAGACAATCGTCGGAGACGTGTCTGGAGGCAACCTGGTCAGGCTGAACGCCTTAGACACACTGTCCAGTGAGTGCAGCGAGGCGGAGGTTCCCTGCTGTTTTGGGGTGCGTTATGTGGGGCCGACGTACGCCGCTGGTGGTCATGGAAGGCGCCGTAACGGCTGTGCAATATATAATGCCATCCTCTGACCGATAGTGCAACCATATTTGTAGCATATTGGCGAGGCATTCGTCTTCATTTATGACAATTCGCGCCGCCATCGTGCACATCTTGTGAATGACTTCCTTCAGGATAACAATATCACTCGACTGGAGTGGGCAGCATGTTCTCCAGACATGAATCCTATCTAACACGCCTGGGATGGATTGAAAAGGGCTATTTATGGAAGATGGATCTCTCCGAAGTATGTATGCCGAATCGCCATTGAGGTGTGGGACAATCTGGACCAACAGAACCTTGATAAACTTGTGGGTAGTGTAACACGACGAATACAGGCATACATCAAAGCAAGAGGACGTGCTACTGCGTATTAGAGGTACCGGTGTCTACACCAATCTGGATCACCACCTCTGAAGGTCTCGCGGTATGATGGTACAACATGCAATGTCCGGTTTTCATGAGAAATAAAAAGGCGGAAATGATTTTTATATTGATCTCTGTTCCAGTTATCTGTACAGGTCTCAGAACTCTCAGAACCAAGGTGATGCAAAGCTTTTTCTGATGTGTGTATTTAAACTCGGGGGCACTCTTCGCCATCGCAGAAGACGTAAGTGGCTACGAAAATGGTGGATTTATAAAATTATTGTGAACCGTTCAAGTAAAGGCCTGTACGTGTTGTTACGCAAGAAACTTTGGGATTATATGCCGAAATTCTCTGACCGTAAGTCCACAGCAACTTCCAACTTACTGTTGTCGAATATTAAAACTAGCTTAAAAAGAAAGAAACAGAGTTATCTGTCTGTGTTGTTACAGAAGTAAAACTTGCTGTAGCATTCAGGTACATTTTAGGAATTCATTAACACATACATTAACTTAACATCAACATAAGTAGGTTGAATAAACAATTTTATGTTACAAGTTCTTGTTAATTGCTTATTCACTTCTCATTTTCTTCAAACGTCAAAAACTCCACAGTTTTCAGGCATTACCATACAACATCCACTCAGTTTTAGGAGTGCAGGCGCATTAACTCTATTCCGTCTAACACTTAGGCAGTATAGCTTTTCGCCAGACTGAAGTTCCCGTTCCGACCTTCAGACAGAATGAAGTTGCCGTTCCGTCCTTCTAAACACAGGAACCGCGTTACTGCGTATGCTCCCACAGACACACAAAACACACTGACAGGTGGCAGAGAGAATGATACAGTGACTCCGTGGCTATACTGTCGATCCACGCCGGGGTATCGACGTAACGGCAGTAGCAGCTCACTGCGCCACCGTGACAGCCCTGTTCCTCCGGAAACCCTCTGTACGCCCACAGTGAGGGGCTGTGCTGAGCCGCCTTGCCCGAGCCGCGTCGAAGCCGCCGCGCAAATGACGAGCTACGTAAATAACATAGGCCCTGAACCACACACATATTGCAATGCTTGTACTCGTTTAACTCCTGCTTTTCCTTCTTTTGTGGCGTACATTCTGTCCTAATATGAAAAGAAGCATTGTCACCTTAGTTTTTGTTTGTTTGTTACTACCGGTCAGAGACATTAGTGGACGGTACGTCGACCTTTTCTGGGCGCTGTTGGCAGCACACAACAGCGTTACTGCACACAACAGAGCCGTCCGGACAGTCCGAACGAGCTTCCGACGTTATTCACTACGTAATTTACTTACGGGAGTCTCTCCTGGAACACCCGCGCTAACTGGTACGGCCGTGCCGCGGCGCTGCTCAGTCGCTGCTGCAGTACTGGTCAATCACCGTGCCACGTTGCCTCTGTGCCGATCCATAACTGCGGAAATCTTGCCGGTGCAGGACTTTGTGCACGATTATGTCGAATAAATTTTCGATGGGATTCACGTTGGTTGACTTGGGTGACTAAATCGTTCGATCGAATTGTCCAGCTTGTTCTTCAAACCAATTGCGAACAATTGTGGCCTGTTGACACGGCACATTGTCATACATAAACATTCCACCGTCGTTTGGGGAGATGAAGTGCACGAAAGGCTGCAAATGGTATCCAAGTGGCCGAACATAACCGTTTGGGTCATTGACGTCGGTTTGCAGTAGGGTTTTGGAGCATATACTGTATTCAAACATTATGAATCACCTCGAAGGGAACGATCTATTGATACGTAATCAGCATGGTTTCAGAAAACATCGTTCTTGTGCAACGCACCTAGCTCTTTATTCGCACGAAGTAATGGCCGCTATCGACAGGGGATCTCAAGTTGATTCCGTATTTCTAGATTTCCGGAAAGCTTTTGACACCGTTCCTCACAAGCGACTTCTAATCAAGCTGCGGGCGTATGGGGTATCGTCTCAGTTGTGCGACTGGACTCGTGATTTCCTGTCAGGAACGTCGCAGTTCCTAGTAATAGACGGCAAATCATCGAGTAACAGTGAAGTGATAACAGGTGTTCCCCAGGGAAGCGTCCTCGGACCTTTGCTGTTCCTGATCTATATAAATGACCTGGGTGACAATCTGAGCAGTTCTCTTAGGTTGTTCGCCGATGATGCTGTAATTTACCGTCTAGTAAGGTCATCCGAAGACCAGTATCAGTTGCAAAGCGATTTAGAAAAGATTGCTGTATTGTGTGGCAGGTGGCAGTTGACGCTAAATAACGAAAAGTGTGAGGTGATCCACACGAGTTCCAAAAGAAATCCGTTGGAATTCGATTACTCGATAAATAGTACAATTCTCAAGGCTGTCAATTCAACTAAGTACCTGGGTGTTAAAATTACGAACAACTTCAGTTGGAAAGACCACATAGATAATATTGTGGGGAAGGCGAGCCAAAGGTTGCGTTTCATTGGTGGGACACTTAGGAGATGCATCAAGTCCAATAAAGAGACAAGCTTACACTACACTCGTTCATCCTCTGTTAGAATATTGCTGCGCGGTGTTGGATCCTTACCAGGTGGGATTGACGGAGAACATCGAAAGGGTGCAAAAAAGGGCAGCTCATTTTGTATTATCACGTAATAGGTGAGAGAGTGTTGCAGATATGATACACGAATTGGGATGGAAGTCATTACAGCAAAGACGCTTTTCGTCGCGGCGAGATCTATTTACGAAGTTTCAGTCACCAACTTTTTCTTCCGAAAGCGAAAATATTTTGTTGAGCCCAACCTACGTAGGTAGGAATGATCACCAAAATAAAATACCAGAAATCAGAGCTCGAACAGAAAGGTTTAGGTTTTCGTTTTTCCCGCGCGCTGTTCGGGATCTGAATGGTAGAGAGATAGTATGATTGTGGTTCGATGAACCCTCTGCCAAGCACTTAAATGTGAATTGCAGAGTTATCATGTAGATGTAAATGTACCAACTGAAATCGGGACTCCTCTGACAAGGCCATTGTTTTCCAGTCGTGTAGGATCCAACCAATATGTTCACGAGCCCTGGAGAGGCGCTGCTGGTGATGTCCTGCTGTTAGCAAAAGTAATCGCGTCGGTCGTCTGTTGCCGTAGCCCATTAACACCAAATTTCGCTGCACTGTCCTAAGGCCGGTAGTACACTATCGAATTTCTTTGTCAAAGATTTGATCAAAGATGAGATCAAATATTCGTCAAATATATTTGACAAAGATCCTTGACGTGGCGCTAAAATGGGCTATTACACTGTCACCATATTTTTCATCAAAGTTCAAGATGGCTGACAACAACAACTTCTTGTTATTAACCGCAGCAGTTGCATGTACCACAACTGCACTGTGTGCACATCCGGAAGAGAAGCGCGCGGGGGGGGGGGGGGGGGGGTGACGGAAACGTACCTGGGTGTAGCCGTGGGTTTTACGACGACACGATGAAAGCATTCAACAGAACTTGTCACGTGATCTTATAGTGGAGGACGTCAACTCGTACATCAATTACTTGAGAATGAATGAGCGTATATGCTCAGTGAAGTGTATTCTTATATCAGAAAGCACAATACTCACATAAGAACTGCTATATCTGCAGAAGACAGGCTCACTGTAACACTTCGATTCCTTGCTACAGAAGACTTAGGTTAGATTAGGTCAGGTCTCCAATCTTCTTAATCTATTTCTGTATTCAGGCTGCCTCACGTTGTAAAGCGCCTCATCAGCTTCTTTTAATTTTGTAGTTGTCGGTACACACCAGTTGTATTTACCGGCAATGTTTATAAAAACACTACAGACGACAGAACGCTGCAGCGATGCTAGCGCTCCACGTGGGAACATGTCACATTGCAGTGAACAGAAGGCAACCGACTTGTTTGATCATATCTACAGCGAGGCCCTAGATTTGATCAAATAATTGACGGCATTTGACAAAGTTCACTACTACACCATGAAATTTCTTGGACAAAGATACTAAACAAATAAATTTGATACTGTAATACCGGCGTAACAGATGCGTTCTTCGTATGTCCCACATTGATTTCTGCTGTTATTTCACGCAATGCTGCTTGTCTGTTAGCACTGACAACTCTACACCAATGCCGCTGCTCTCGGTTGTTAAGTGAAGGCCGTCGGTCACAGCGTTGTCTTGAAATGTGGTTTTCTAAGTACACTCTTGACACTGTGGATCTTGGAAAACTGAATTCCCTGACGATTTTCGAAATAGAATGTCCAATGTGTCAAGCTCCAATTACCATCCCGGATTCAGTGTCAGTTAATTCCCGTCGTGCGGCCATAACCATATCGGAAACTTTTTCACGTGAATCAGCTGAATACACATGACAGCTCCGCCAATGCACTGCCCTTTTACACCTTGTATAAGCGATAGTACCGCCATCTGTTTTTGTGCATATGGCTATCACATGACTTTTGTGAACTCACTGACAGTAAACAGTAACGGCCTTTTACCCTGTATTGTAAACAGTGACGGCCTTTTAACACTTCCCTGACATGTTGATAGTTACGAAATTACATCTATATCTGACGATTTCGTCTCCCTTAACAGCGACGTGTAGACGAAGGGCAGAGACAACGAGAAGGAGTTCTGCGCATGGAAAGGAGGTGCCAATTGACGAAGAGTAGTCACGAATTTTTAATTATCACTTCAAATGGTTCATATGGCTCTGAGCGCTATGGGACTTAACATCTGAGGTCATCAGTCCCCTAGAACTTAGAACTACTTAAACCTAACTAACCTAAGGACATCACACACATCCATGCCCGAGTCAGGATTCGAACCTGCGACCGTAGCAGCAGCGCGATTCCGGACTGAAGCGCCTAGAACCGCTCGGCCACATCGGTCGGCTAATTATCACTTCGAAAAAATGAAATGACGCCAATAGCTCTTTGCTTGTGTGCAGTTAACGTGTCCGCAGTCGTGGCAGACGCTGAAAATTCCGCGCCACAGATGAGCATAAAATGGCGCAGCTCATCTCCATTTTCTCAATGGCTCCTATGTAAACTATCTGCGCTCTGGCTACCATGTTGTGTTCATAACTGGACCGTTGGAAGAGCCAAAGAGTACGTTCCAAGAATTAAAACTTGCCTCTGCAAGAACTGACTTGGAAATGAACATCAGTACCGAGAAAATATTAAGAGCAGACAACCATCAACTTACAGTCGGAAACCAGACTATAGAAACTGTTGGTGACTATATCTGTCTTGACCACAAAATTAAACTACGGAGGCCGGCCGGAGTGGCCGAGCGGTTCTAGGCGCTACAGTCTGGAACCGCGCGACCGCTACGGGTGCAGGTTCGAATCCTGCCTCGGGCACGGGTGTGTGTGATGTCCTTATGTTAGTTAGGTTTAAGTAGTTCTAAGTTCTAGGGGACTGATGACCACAGCAGTTAAATCCCACAGTGCTCAGAGCCATTTTTTTAAAACTACGGAAAAACAAAAAAAGTGCAGAAATTCCTCGCAGAATAGGACTGAGCTGGGCAGCATTGCAGAAATAAAGATTTATTCTGACCAACAAATGCGTCAGAAATAAGTTGTTGATTAAGGTTTATAATACGTGCATACTACCAGTTACAATCTGTGGCCTGGAAACTATTGATTCTAAGACAAGTGCTTGTGAACTAGACCATGGAGCGACGTATGCTGAGAGTCAGCCTCAGGGATAGGATTGGATCAGAGGACATTAGAAGGAAGACAGAGGTAACAGACGTGCGAGAGGGAACTGCAAGCCTGAAGTGGGAATGGGGCAGAGGGATGCAAGGAGGCAAGATAACAGCACGTGGACCCGTAGAATTGTTCACTGCAGATCGTAGGACCGCAAGACAGGCACTGGGAGACCCCAAAGGAGATGGCTTGATGACGTGGGTCTGGTGGCTGGAACACGACGGACATCGAAGACAATGGAAACACATAGAAGAGGTTCAAAAATTGCTCTGAGCACTTTGGGACTCAACATCTTAGGTCATAAGTCCCCTAGAACTTAGAACTACTTAAACCTACCTAATCTAAGGACATCACATGCTGTGGTCATCAGTCCCCTAGAACTTAGAACTACTTAAACCTACCTAATCTAAGGACATCACACACATCCATGCCCGAGACAGGATTCGAACCTGCGACCGTAGCAGTCGCACGGTTGCGGACTGCGCGCCTAGAACCGCGAGACCACCGCGGCCGGCAGACTCGAGGAGAAGAAGAAGAAGAAGAAGAAGAAGAAGAAGAAGAAGACGGCTACGAATGTACACATTTATCTACAAACGAGTAAAAATGATCTGTGTCGGTTTATTTATTTTTTTCTCGACCTGTAAAAAATTCGTGGCTACTGATCTTATTGTCGACAGTGATTGAATGCTGCACTGAATCGCCCGCTACCGCTAGGGAAGGTACTGTGAGGCAACAGAGAGAAGAAGCCATATGAAATCATACTTGAGAGGAGCAAACTAATCTGTTACTGTCCATCTTGCCGATGAATGGAAAAAAAAAAAAAAAATTAAGCGATCGCCGATAGAAGCCACAAGCTTCAGAACACAGAACAGATATCTTTCATAACGAAGTTGTTAATGGTGAGCTGGAAATTAGAAATCAGAATCCAAAAAACATGATTAAGCGGCGACTGCGCTGGAGGCAGAGAGGCGGCGGTGTGTGGCGGCGGCGCTGTTTTTGCCGCAGAGGCGGAGTTGAAAGGGCGCCGCGGCGAGCCGAGCCGGGCCGGGCCGGGTCAGCGCAGATAGCGGGAGGGGAGGGGAGGGGAGGGGCGCTGCGGGGCTGGGCTCAGCTGCCGCGGCTGTGCCCACGTCAGCGAGAGCTGCTTTTAGGTAACCGCGGTTCTTGGTCGCCATTTGTCGCAGGAAGAAACCGCAGTTGACCAATGCACAACTAGCATCCCTCCACTAATGCTATTTCTGCCACTTATCACCGTACATGTTACAGTGTCATTAGTCGCAAGTATGAAATGAATGCGTCAATGCAATCCAGATATGTTCTCCCCTGTAAAGACGATTACTTTTCAAGACCTAAGGTTAACGTTTCAGTAATACAACTGACAGAAAAATGCGTGGGATTGTTAATACACCGGACAGACAAAGAAACTCATACACATGACTAATATCGTGTAGGGCCCCCGCGAGCAGGCAGAAGTGCCGCAGTACGATCTGCCATGGTCTCGACTAATGTCTGAAGTAGTGCTGGACGGAACTGACGCTATGGCTCTTTCAGGCCTCTCCATAAATCCGTAAAAATTCTAAACAGCACGTTGCAAGGCATCCCAGATATGCTCAATAACGTTCATGTCTGGAGAGTTTGGTGGCCAGCGGAAGAGTTTAAACTCAGAAGAGTGTTCCTAAAGCCACTCCGTAGCAATTCTGCAAGTGTGCGATGTCGCATTGTGCTGTTGGAAATGCCCAAATCCGTCGGAATGCACGGTGAACATGACTGGATGCAGATGATCAGACACGATGCTTACGAACGTGTCACCTGTCAGAGTCTTATCTAGACGTATCAGAGGTCCCATATCAGTCCAACTGGACACACCCCACACCATTACAAAAAAAAAAAAAAAAAAATGGCTCTGAGCACTATGGGACTTAACATCTCAGGTCATCAGTCCCCTAGAACTTAGAACTACTTAAACCTAACTAACCTAAGGGCATCACACACATCCATGCCCGAGGCAGGATTCGAACCTCCGTCCGTAGCGGTCACGCGGTTCCAGACTGAAGCGCCTAGAACCGCACACCGGCCGGCTCCACACCATTACAGCGCCTCCATCAGCTTGAACAGTCCACTACTGATATGATATGCTGATGACGTTGTCTCCATACCCGTACACGTCCATCCGCTCGATGCAATTTGAAACGAGACTCGCCCGACCAGGCAACACATTTCCAATCATCAACAGTCCACTGTCGGTGTTGACAGGCGAGGCGTAAAGCTATTTGTCGTGCAATCATCAAGGTTACACGAGTGCCATATCGATGATGTTTCGGTGAATGGTTCGCACACTGACACTTGTTGACCATCCAGCATTGAAATCTGCAGCAATTTGCGGAAGTGTTGCACTTCTGTCACGTTCAACGATCCTCTTCAGTCGTCGTTGATCCCGTTCTTGCAGGATCTTTTCCGGCCGCAGCGGTGTCGGAGATGTGATTTTTTACCGAATTCCTGATATTCACGGTATACTCGTGAAGTGGTCGTACGGGAGAATCCCCACTTCATCGCTACCTCGGAGATGGTGTGTCTCATCGCTCGTGCGCCGACTACAACATCACGTTCAAACTCACTTGAATCTTGATAACCTGCCACTGGAGCAGCAGTAACCGATCTAACAATTGCGCCAGACCCTTGTTGTCTTATATAGGCGTTGCCTACCGCTGCACCGTATTCTGCCTGTGTACATATCTCTGTATTTGAATACGCATGCCTACAACACTTTCTTTGGCGCTTCATACTTAAGTTACACTTGTCCACAGAGAAAAATTCATATCATCAAAACAGTGAGTAGGAAATATGTTTTAAATTTGTTCTTCCCATGGCTATAATTTTGTATTAATGGAAGAAGTGTGAAAATTTTAAGATGGTCCTGTGTAGAGTACAGATCCTGAGCACTTTGTTATGTTCACAAGTATCTGAACCACATTCACAGTCACTCTATATAACGGAATTAAAAAATATCATTGACAGTAGCACTGGAGGAGCTGCAACAGCCTCTTTAGACCGTCTGAGTCATAACTAAAGCTAGTTTCTAAGTCTGCGAATGAACGTTGTGAGATCGTTAATGAAAGTGTAACCTCCCCCCAGCTCAACTGCTTTCATTACCCGAAATATTAACAGTTGTACAACGTGAATTATATCGCTAGTAATTAGTACCAGTAGAAAAGTTTCATAATCTCCGTGATTTTCCAGACATTACTGGTTGCTATATGCATCCATCCACATTCAGAAGCGACAATCGTTAATATTCAAGACAACTCTTCAAGAAATCACAGCTTAAATTGATAACTGATGACGTGTTACTGATAAATAGTAACATGTGCTGTTGTGTTGTTGTGGTCTTCAGTCCTGAGACTGGTTTGATGCAGCTCTCCATCCTAATCTATCCTGTGCAAGCTCCTTCATCTCCCAGTATCTACTGCAACCTACATCCTTCTGAATCTGCTTAGTGTATTCATCTCTTGGTCTCCCTCTACGATTTTTACCCTCCAATGCTAAATTTGTGATCCCTTGATGCCTCAGGACATGTCCTACCAACCGATCCATTCTTCTAGTCAAGTTGTGCCACAAACTTCTCCCCAATCCTATTCAATACCTCCTCATTAATTACGTGATCTACCCACCTAACCTTCAACATTCTTCTGTAGCACCAAATTTCGAAAGCTTCTATTCTCTTCTTGTCCAAACTATTTATTATCCATGTTTCACTTCCACACATGGCTACACTCCATACAAATACTTCAAAAACGACTTCTTGACACTTAAATCTATACTCGATGTTAAGAAAATTTCTCTTCTTCAGAAACGCTTTCCTTGCCATTGCCAGTCTACATTTTATATCCTCTCTACTTCGACCATCATCAGTTATTTTGCTCCCCAAATAGCAAAACTCCTTTACTACTTTAAGTGTCTCATTTTCTAATCTAATTCCCTCAGCATCACCAGACTGAATTTTACTACATTCCATTATCCTCGTTTTGCTTTCGTTGATGTTCATCTTATATCCTCCTTTCAAGACACTGTCCATTCCGTTCAAATGCTATTCCAAGTCCTTTGCTGTCTCAGACAGAATTACAATGTCATCGGCGAACCTCAAAGTTTTTATTTCTTCTCCATGGATTTTAATACCTACTCCGAATTTTTCTTTTGTTTCCTTTACTGCTTGCTCAATATACAGGTTAAATAACATCGGGGAGAGGGTACAATCCTGTCTCACTCCCTTCCCAATCACTGCTTCTCTTTCGTGTCCCTCGACTCTTATAACTGCCATCTGGTTTCTGTAAAAATTGTAAATAGCCTTTCGCTCCCTGTATTTTACCCCTGCCACCTTTAGAATTTGAAAGAGAGTATTCCAGTCAACATTGTCGAAAGCTTACTCTAAGTCTACAAATGCTAGAAACGTAGGTTTGCCTTTTCTTAATCTTTCTTCTAAGATAAGTCGTAAGGTCAGTATTGCCTCACGTACTCCAACATTTCTACGGAATCCAAACTGATCTTCTCCGAGGTCAGCTGCTACCAGTTTTGCCATTCGTCTGTAAATAATTCGCGTTAGTATTTTGCAGCTGTGGCTTATTAAACTGATTGTTCGGTAATTTTCACATCTGTCAACACCTGCTTTCTTGGGGATTGGAAATATTATATTCTTCTTGAAGTCTGAGGGTATTTCGCCTGTCTCGTACATCTTGCTCACCAGATGGTAGAGGTTTGTCACGACTGGCTCCCCCAAGGCCGTCAGTAGTTCCAATGGAATGCTGTCTACTCCCGGGGCCTTGTTTCGACTCAGGTCTTTCAGTGCTCTGTCAAACTCTTCACGCAGTATCGTATCTCCCATTTCATCTTCATCTACATCCTCTTCCATTTCTATAATATTGTCCTCAAGTACATCGCTCTTGTATAGACCGCTGGCCGCGGTGGTCTCGCGGTTCTAGGCGTGCAGTCCGGAACCGTGCGACTGCTACGGTCGCAGGTTCGATTCCTGCCTCGGGCATGGATGTGTGTGATGTCCTTAGGTTAGCTAGGTTTAAGTAGTTCTAAGTTCTAGGGGACTAATGACCACAGCAGTTGAGTCCCATAGTGCTCAGAGCCATTTGAACCATTTGTGTCGTAAATGTAAACATCACGCTCAAAAACTCTTGTACAAAAATAATTCTTTCTTCTCCATGGACCTTGTATAGACCCTCTATATACTCCTTCCATCTTTCTGCTTTCCCCTCTTTGCTTAGAGTTGGGTTTGCATCTGAGCTCTTGATATTCATACAAGTGGCTCTCTCTCCTCCAAAGGTCTCTTTAATTTTCCTGTAGGCAGTATCTATCCTACCCCTCGTGAGATAAGCCTCTACATCCTTACATTTGTCCTCTAGCCATACCCGCTTAGCCATTTTGCACTGCCTGTCGATCTCATTTTTGAGACGTTTGTATTCCTTTTTGCGTGCTTCATTTACTGCATTTTTATATTTTCTCCTTTCATCAATTAAATTCAATATTTCTTCTGTTACCAAAGGATTTCTACTAGCCCTCGTCTTTTAACCTACTAGATCCTCTGCTGCCTTCACTACTTCATCCCTCAAAGCTACCCATTCTTCTTCTACTGTATTTCTTTCCCCCACTCTTGTCAATTGTTCCCTTATGCTGTCCCTGAAACTCTGTACAATCCCTGGTTCTTTCAGTTTATCCAGGTCCCATCTCCTTAAATTCCCACTGTTTTGCAATTTTTTCAGTTTTAATCTACAGTTCATTACCAATAGATTGAGGTCCGAGTCCACATCTGCCCCTGGAAATGTCCTACAATTTAAAACCTGGTTCCTTAATCTCTATCTTACCATTATATAATCTATGTGATACCTTTTAGTATCTCCAGGATTCTTCCATGTATACAACCTTCTTTTATGATTCTCGAACCAGGTGTTGGCTATGATTAATTTATGCTCTGTGCAAAATGCTACCAGGCGGCTTCCTCTTTCATTTCTTAGCCCCAATCCACATTCACCTACTATGTTTCCTTCTCTCCCTTTTCCTACTGTCGAATTCCAGTCACCCATGACTATTAAAATTTCGCCTCCCTTCACTACCTGAATAATTTCTTTCATGTCATCATACATTTCTTCAATATCTTCTAACATAAGTGTACAAAATGAGTATTGGAACAGTCTGTCATTGAAGTCATTATGCGATTTGAATGGGATGATAAATAAATGTGAAATAAACTGTGAGCTAACAATGTAAATTCCGTCCTCCCCTTGTTTAAGCTATCCCACATCGGAAAATTATCTTCCACGTAGTTCCTGATAAGCACTGCCAGTCTGTGACACTTGTCCGTCCGCCCCGGCCGCCCTGAAATGTTGGCTGTGATGACAGACTGATGTGTGGCGCAGGCCAAGGTCAAAGTTAGCTTGAGTCTGACGACGTGCAAGTGAAAATAGTGGAAAGCACTCATCTTCCTGTTAAAAGCTGACATCAGTGTTATTTGCAACTATCTTACGATATGAAGTTCTTACTATTATGATTATTTTCACTTTTGAGTATGCAATAATTTTAATCTTTCGTTAGTTTTTTTAATAACTTTCAAGAATGTGAATGTGTGAAAGATAACTGCACTCGAACTGTGAGAGCGATAGCTATATCGATAGTCAGAAAATCGAACTGTGAGATACTGTACGCGGGGACGAGTTTGCGCGTGACTGGTTGAAGAAGTGATCGGTGTCGTGACGGTTGAGAACGGACGCAAACTACAGTCGCACAACTCTTACGTTTCGAATACAGCATGAACTGAGCGTTAAACGGAAAGAAATTATTAGACTGGTTTGAACAATATGAGGCTCGCGGGTTGCAGCAAACTGAAGATGACAATGCGCACGTGAAAGAACACTGAGCTGTGATTGTTGTCTGCTGGCCCACATTGTTTGCTGTTGAGTGAGTTGCAAAAACTACTGCACGATAGTTTTTTAAAAATTTTCAACTTAATAGGTTTCACTTGCGTTCTACCACTAACTGTCGCTATAAAAACAATTAAGCATTGTTCTACGCGTAAAACTTATTCACTGGACTGTGAATTTGCGAATGTAACGCGTGTGGCAGCCGGGTGAACTCTTTAAGTTTGCTATCCCAAAGGTGAAGTTAATTTTGGTAATTTTTTTTCGAAACTGTGGGCTTGGCGTTAATAGCTGCATCGTGTGTATCAGAAATGTTATCGTCATACACATACCAGCTTCTATTCAAATGGTAGCAGTGGTTTCCGACCACTCTCTACCCGAAGGAAGCTGACAGAACAGCATTACCGAAAAACCGACCATGGACACAAGTGAACGTAACAGTTGCAATTTACTGTCGACAGATTTATGTTTCCGCCGCCACCACCGCCGAGCTAACGACAATTTCGAATATCCCCCCCCCCCCCCCCCCCCCATGCACAGTTAAGCTTCGCTACAAATCTCTCTCTCTCTCAGCAACGACTCGCTAAGCAGTCCTTTCAACTGTAATTTCATTGCTTTATTTTTGAGAAGATTTTTCAGTATTCGTTTTCTCTGAATAAACGTAGTTTTATGACTGGATTAAAACATTTCATGTTGACATTGTTTGCCGTATTAGTACTTCTTTGCCATTACTATTTGCGAACTTCGGCTCGATTTCATTTTTATTTTGGTAGCTGCTGTACGTACGTATCCTCATGTATCTTTTTGTAGGCTGTGCTTTAACATACACTTACGTGTTAGTTGTATTTCTGTTAGATAATTTGATGTATATAAATGTCGCATTTGTTAAAATGTGGATCTGTGGCATCCTCCATTAGTTTCTGGGCTCCGACCAATAGCTATACAGCTCCTCATTTCTCAGCGTTCTAGAACTCGACATTATTAAAGCATTCTCAGGCACGTGTTAGCTTACTTGCATCTGAAGAAGCAATATATTGCATTTAGTATTTGCTCCGCAAATATTTTCGAAGTATTCAAAGGAATTTGGCAATTTAATTTCTTTTAGGGATTTGTTAACCAGATTGCAGCGTGATCATTACACTAGTTTTGCTAGTGAAACGCATTCTTCCGAGTCTACAATCATTAAAGTTTACTAAACCACGTTTGCGGAGTTAAATATTTAGATACATTCACGGTCAAAATTCGACATTTAAATGGCTTTGTGGCCAGTTTCTTTACAATACGACTACTTGTGATAAATCGCTTATTAAGTTTCCGCTACGCGAACTACTCTCAACGGTTCACTGCGTGTATGTTGTCTTGTACTGTACGGTGAAGTACTACATTGCAGTTTTGACGTTCGGGAGAAGGAGCTGAGTGGCGTTTAACTGGCGCCAGGAAAATGAGATGGTGAACTGAAATGGATCCTGGAGCACCATTAACAAAATTGCAGCCTCTGGCATGTAGACTGGGAACGTACCGGCGAGTAAAAAGATGGGCAGATTCCCGTAGCTCCGCCGCTAGAGGCGCTGTGGCCGTTAGCTGGAGACAGCCGCAAACCACGTACGCTGGCCGTTAAGCGCGTTTAACGGCACTTCAGCGTCAATGCCACATTAGTCTTTTACCGAGCAGTGGTCGCGATGGGCGGCAGATAGGAAGCGTGTACGCTCCGCTGCCCTCTGCAACGCCGGTCCGAGAGACGCAATAAGTGCGTCCACCGGGAGCACACTTTACTCATCTTAGAACACTATCGTTACGTTTTTCCGTGCTCAGTGCAGTAGTTTGAGCTTTTTCGGCTTTGAAAGATATGAATTAAGCAGCTGGATGGATTGATGAATGCTTAGACCTCACATCGCCATAAAGGAGGAAAGAAAGAAAGAAAGAAAGAACGAAAATATTCCTCCAGTTGTCACATTGTGAGAAAAAAAAACCTCTCTGTTATTTCAGTCCAAAAATTAATCCGCGGGTGTTTCGAGAACATTAATCAACTCTGCTAATGCCCGCCTCGCACTCACTTTCCACAGATGCAGTTTCTTAGGGGCAATTTGATGCAGTGTTTTTTTGGATACGAATGGAAACTTCAAATTAAGTTTACTAACAGCGACAGATGGTTTTACAGCACTTTTCATTCGATAGATGGTTTTACAGCACTTCTCATTCGGTAGACGGTTTTAGAGCACTTTTCATTCGCGTACGCAACCTTGCCTTCTGACTGAACGTCATTACTCCTCCACATCTCCCCCCCTCCACATTATTCTTCTAATCATGTACATTTGTACACAGAACACTAAAAGAGGAATTAGAAGTGAAAGAACGTAAAATAATGAGGAGATTCCTAGGACCAAGAACTAAAAATGGTGTGCATTATTCAAAACCCAATGCAGAAATATATAGAAATATCTCCAAAATAACAGACACAATACGCATGAGAAGAATCCAATTGATGGGGCACTTAGAAAGAATGGGCTCAAACAGGTTAACGCACAAAATCCATACATTTTTAAAGAACAAAACTACAAGACCGAACTGGTACAAACAGACGGAAAAAGGCCTGAGAGAATTAGGGTCTCCAAATCTACATGATAGAAATGAAATCAGAAAAATAACAAACACACGGGGTTTTGAGGAAGAAGAGAGAAACACGAACCGACATACACGGTCTACGCAACGAAATCTAGCCCATTCGTTGTTCATGAAGGAATACTGGGCGAAAAGGAAGGCCAACAAACGTTGATTACGCGTGGTCCTAAGTGATCCATCCGCGAAGAAGAAGAAGAAGAAGAAGTACATTTGTATAGCCTTCTATAACAACACGACACTGTTCCCTCATTTTTCCTTCGGTCATTGCGGAAGACGCTAATTGTCATACAGTTCATCGTGGATGTCAGTCACATTATGTTCTTTCATAGCAAGAAAAGTTATACTTCTTACTTCTTTACCTGGAAATCAGGACAACAGATATTGTACATAACGAGGGCATACAAAACGTAAGTTACACATTATGATGGCAGGCTAAATAATGTTTAGTGAATGCGACACTAAAATTTAAAGTAGAAAAGATACGTGACGCTATTTTTCAATATAATCACCAAGTCTCTCTAATCAACGGTCGGAAATTACAATTTCTCGTCGACAGAAATCTATTGTTCGGAGAAGGAGCCAGTGGACGCCCTCACCTGAGGTTTTTCTGACTGGTCTTAGCCTTCTCTCAACTGTAAACAAATAACAAGATGTTTTACATCAAGGCGGGCTCAATTTCTGATATTGTTGTTTTTCTATGCAAACACGGACCAAATGAAGGATTCCAAGATAAAGTTATTGAATGGATGTCGTGCTCAAATTCAAATGGCTCTGAGCACTACGGGACTTAACTGCTGAGCGCATCAGTCCCCCTAGAACTTAAAACTACTTAAGCCTAACAAACCTAAGGACGTCACACGCATCCATGCCAGAGGCATGATTCGAACTTGCAACCGTAGCGGTCGTGCGGTTCCTGACTGTAGCGCCTAGAACCGCTCGGCTACCCCGGCCGGCGGGCGTCGTACTGACAGCAATGTTTTTGACATTGGGTAATTACACACTTAGGAAACATTTGAAGTGACTAACATCCTTGAGTATAGCCTAAGGCAGTAATGCAACGAAAATAACGACACAAACTACAAGTAAGGGCAAAAGCGCTGTTAATAACTCGTTAACTATGTGATTCGGAAGGAAAGAAAGATTAGCATTTAACGCTCTGACGACAAGACGTAGTGTGGTTTATGTTCCAGGTACTGATCAACATTTAATTTTTCTATTAATGATCTAAATTTTACGCACACATGAAAGTACTGTGATCATTGAAGGGCTGTCTATAGAAAAGGTCAGGTCACGGGAAGGGACGCTTCTCGCGAAACGGACAACACAAAACGCGGTCAATGACGCGGTACAGCACTTCTTGCTGGTGGTCATGCAGCGCTAATTCTTCGCAGAAAAAGCGAAGAGCAACCCAGAAAGTGAGCAATCACCTCTTACCTAACTCGTTCGACAAAAAATTTCGCCGGCAAAAGTCTGCGGTAGAAGCAGCGTTGTCCCAGTTTGCTACGACAGAGCAAACACCAGCTGCTACGGAAGGGTTAACACTGATTCCAAATTGTATCCCGCCTAAACACTGTTACAGACCACTCCGGACTAAATTCTTGACGGCGTTCCTTCCTTTCTGTGACGCTCTCGAGATGACCAAATAAACCCTAATGTCGCAGTGTTTCTTTGAATCTTCTCAACCTACAGTGACGGAAATGAAACGTTTTACACCTTGATGGAACGCCGCTGAACCGGCAGTCCAGTAATCCAAAATTAATTTCCTTCTGCGAATCCCTTGACTTAGCTGCATACGTACACAGTGACGCACGACAATTTATGCTGAACCGGGACTCTAACCAGGATTTCCCCCTTATCACGAGCGGTCGCCTTAACGTTCAGGCTATCAGTGCACGCCTCCCGGGCCGGCCCTTTTAACTTCCATATGTCACACTGTCTACGTCTTTATATCGCAGTAAAAGAAACTCCAATTGAAAATGATACAAATAAGATCTTTGGAAAAGTCATTATTTGGTTTTCTGCAAATGGGCTTGCCCTAAACTTTGAAAAAAAAAAAACAACACAGTACATCCAATTTTCTGCTGCAAAAAGTACAGTTCCTTCAATAAATATAACACATCAACAGAAGTTAGTAGACAGGGTAGAGCATACTAAGTTTTTGGGTGTACATACAGATGAGAATCTTAATTGGAAAGTTCATGTTTTGGATCTTCTAAGCGAGTAGGTTCAGCAACTTTTGCAATCAGAATAATTGCCAATTTTGAGGATATAGAAATTAGTAATCTAACATACTTTTCATTCTTTAATTCTCTGGTGTCATACTAAATAATATTCTGGGGCAACTGAACACTTAGGCAAAAGGTATTCACTGCTCAAAAGAAAGTAGTTAGAATAGTGTGTGGGGTTCATAGTCGCACATCTTTAAAAGGTTAGGAATTATTCTTACAACTGCTGCACAGTGCATTTACTCAGTAATGATATTTTTTCCCCACAACATGGACCAGTTTAAAATCAACAGTGACATTCATGATTATAATATCTTTGGCACAGAAAGGGGTAAAATATGATGCTATAAAAATTTTCAACAAATTGCCAGATGAAATAAAATGTCTGACAGACAGCAGTAATAGCTTCAAAAACAAATTAAAATCATATCTCCTTGCCAAATCGTTCTACACCAGAGACGAATTCTTGAATAGGAATATATATATATATATATATATATATATATATATATATATATATATATATATATATATATATATAAATCTTGTTTCATGTGCGTATTTCTTGTGCACTTGACATGTTCCACATCATAACGGCTACCGTACCGTGCGATTGATCAATGGAACACGCAATCAACTGCCTAACTAACTAACAAGCATTTCACCAAATTCATCACCTAATGCTCGCAACATTGCTTGGATTGCAATGTTGCGAGCTTTAGGTGATGAGTTTAGTGAACTCCGATATAAAGATGTAGACAGTGTGACATATGGAAGTTTGGGTCGGTCCGGGTAGCGTTCACGGATAGCCGAATTTGTTAGGGCGACTGCTCGCGATAAGCGCGAAATCAGGGTTCGAGTCCCGGCCCGGTACAAATTGTCATGTGCCACTGTTGGGTAGTTCTATATCTAATATAGTGGATGTCAGGTAATTCACAGTTAGCAAATTAATTTCGAAGTATTTCGTACAGCTCGCGATCGTCAACACGTCTGTCCTTTCAGACATGCATGTAATTGATACTCAGCATTTCCATGGCTGTGGGATGTGCAAAAATTTCATCCGTATGCGAGCTTATTTTCGGTACACAAAAAAAAAATCTTTACAAAAGAAAAATGCTGTGAGGACATGAAGACTGTTGGGTGTGCCTAACTTTACTGGAACTTTACAAATGTAGCACAAAATGTCCCGCAGGACGGGCATGTGGACTTAGTCGTCTTCGTTGAGATTTTGAGAGAGATGAAAGCATTGGCAAGAGGAACATGGGAGCGTCACACCGACACGCAGCTGGCTGCAGGGCAACGACTGGAGAATGGTAGGTGATGAGGTGGCCTCAGGACAGCTGTGTAGCGAGAAGAACAGGGGCAGGTTCTCCTAGAACGACTACATCACGAGAAGATCGGACGACTGTTTCACTATCATTGATGAATAGATGGATGACAAAAACTGAAATCCGGACAGAGGATGTAGGCCGGGAGTCAACGCGAGCCGTCGAGAACAGACTGTTGACACGGTACCACGGACAACAGGGACGCCCATGACGTAGGTCCACTGTCAACTGGGACATGGGGCGACATTTTCTGTTGTTGACCAATGGATCTCGCTTCTATTCGTGATAGAATAGCGCCGGTGTGTCTGTAGACACCCTGATGGAAGCTACAAGAAGCAGCGATTCTCAAGACCCACACCTCTCTAACCCCTGGAGTTGGGTTGGGTTGTTTGGGGAAGGAGACCAGACAGCGAGGTCATCGGTCTCATCGGATTAGGGAAGGATGGGGAAGGAAGTCGGCCGTGCCGTTTCAAAGGAACCATCCCGGCATTTGCCCGGAGAGATTTAGGGAAATCACGCAAAATCTAAATCAGGATGGCCGGACGCGGGATTGAACCGTCGTCCTCCCGAATGCGGCTCCAGTGTCTAACCACTGCGACCCCTGGAGTCACGGCGTGGGGAGGTGTTGGGTATGACAACAGGGCAGAATTGATAACTGCTGGAGGGAGGGTCACATCGCATGCTGATGATAAAGGACGTCATTTCCGAATGGAATGAAATTTTCCTAATTTAATACCCATCATGTGGTGGAACACCTCCGCAGAGTTTCGCAACTTTTGGACTGGTCCACTTGGTACCGGTCCCGCTTGATGAACAGTAGTCAAGAATTAAGCGAACGGCAGATCTGATAAGTGTCTCCTCCACAGGAAAATTACGCTTCCTTAAGAATCTTCCGATACATCTCAGTCCGGTATCTCCTCTCCTCACGCCTAGGTTTGTGTGGTCCGTTGTTCCGATTTGTCCGAAGTACTAGTACAGAATCGTGATGTTTGAGTATTACTGTACACTGAAGGGGGATAACACAAAGTGCAGAAAACGGAAAACGGGCTAGACAAGATTTTTTAGGGGCCTGATGAGAGCGCAGCCATCGTCCAGGAAACGAGTGTTGCGGAGACTCCTCCAGCCTGGAAGAGGGCGATTTCTTCTCTCTGCAGTCGCTGATTGCATCACCGTTTTCCGCTAGACGCACTACTTGCTGCGCTAATTAGGACTGCGAGAGCAGAGGTGCCCAGTATAGCTAATCACGGAAGTGATGGAAAATTTTAAAACTTCCATTCTTTAAAATTTAATCTTCAAAGCGCCGTTCGACGCCATTACAACTGTGTGATGATTTCCTAGTACTAAGAATCCATATGCTATCTCCAGGTGACTCAGTTAATCATTTATTTGAGGTATGTAATGTAATTGCGTCACCGTTTACTGGCGTTTCATTTTTCACTGGGTTTTCATTTTTTAACAGATGATTATATGCGTATACACTAAAGTCATGAGATGATGATGACGAAGTCCCATACTTGACACAGTGTAGGGGAACGATGCGGGAGACCCGCATCACCGTACTAGGCAAGGTCCTGGTGGAGGTGGTCTGCCATTGCCTTCCTCCGGCCGCAATGGGGATGAATGATGATGATGAAGAGGACATAACAACACCCAGTCATCTCGAGACAGGAAAAATCCTTGACCCCGCCGGGAATCGAATCCAGGACTCCGTGTTCGGGAAGCGAGAACGCTACCGCGGGACCACGAGCAGCGGACAAAACTCATGAAACACCTCCTAATATCGTGTCGGACTTCCTTTTTACCCGGCCTAGTTCAGCAAGTCGGCATGGCATGGACTCAACAAAATGGTCCAAATGGCTCTGAGCACTATGGCACTTAACATCTTAGGTCATCAGTCCCCTAGAACTTAGAACTACTTAAACCTAACTAACCTAAGGACATCACACACATCCATGCCCGAGGCAGGATTCATTCGAACCTGCGACCGTAGCAGTCCCGCGGTTCCGGACTGAAGCTCCTAGAACCGCAAGGCCACCGCGGCCGGCTGGACTCAACAAGGTGTTGGAAGCCTCCTTGAGCCACAGTGCCTCTATAGCCACCCGTAATTGCGAAACTGTTTCCGGTGCAGGATTCTGTGCACAAACTGTACTCTCTATTACGTCCCATAAATGTTCGATGGGATTCATGCCGGACTATTTGGGTGGCCCAATCATTGGCTCGAACTGTCCAGAATGTTGTTCAAACTAGTCGCGAACAGTTGTGACGCGACATCGTTGTTTGGGAACATGAAGTTCATGACTGGTTGCAAATGGTTCTTAAGTAGCCGAAGAGAACCATTTCAAGTCAATGATTGGTTCAGTTGGACCAGAGAGCCCAGTCCATTCCATGCACAGTGCCTTGCAAGGCTTCATGGATCTGCGCCAGACTCGAAGCCTACCACCACCTCTTACCAACCTGATCAGGCCACAGTATTCCAGTCGTCTGTATCCAAACGATTTGGTGACGAGTCCTGAACGATATGTCGAGTCGTTAGCAAAGCACTCGCGTCGCTCGTCTTCTGTCATAGCCCATTAACACTAAATTTCGCCGCTCTGCCCTAACGGATGAGTTCGCCGTACGTCCCACATTGATTCCTGCGGTTATTTTGCGCAGTCCTGCTTGCCTGTTACTACTGACAATGTACACAAACGCCGGTGCTCCCGGACGTTCAGTGAGAGGTAATGAAAGTAATGTGATACTTTCGGCACGCTCTTGACACTGTGGATATCTGAGAATTTAATTCCCTACGAAACGATTTCCAAAATGGAACGTCTCGTACGTCTTACTCCAACAACCATTCCGCGTTCAAAGCCTTTTAATTCACGCCGTGCGGCCGTAAACATGTCGTAAACCCATTCACATGAATCAACCGAGTAAAATAACAGTTCGGTTGTTTCCTAGAATGATTATCTATCGAAGTCGAGGTGTCCAACGATACATATCGAGCATACGATCGTAAATCGATCATGCGACTCTGGTGGCGGGCGTTAAGAGTATGTTTACTTTGGGAACTACTGTAAAGACAAAAGAAAAGATACTTGTCACTGTAAAGGAGACGATTTACCTTACTCGTCGCCGGTGTTTTCGTCATGTGAAACTCGCTCGTTTTCCTCACTGTTCGAAATGAGAGTGTAACGGTATTTCAGCATCGAAACTGTTCTTTCTAAGTTTTACACACTTCGCACCACCACAGTCTACTCAGTCCCTTCTTTCCTCGTCTGGTAGTACTCCATATTTGCGACAAAAGTCGAACAATTTTCTACGCTGGATAAACATGGAATTATATTCTTCCATGTGAGAGAATCCGCCGAAGAAACGTCAAGTACACCAGACATCCAACTCACTAACGACATAAATCGTCTTGGTTTCCCTAGAAACTCACGAATAATTCGCGGAGGTATGTAATTTAGAGCAACTAAGGGAACGATGCAAAACAGATAAAAATGACTATCACAAATAATTGAACAGAACGCCCCCCAGCGGAGTCGCATGATCGATTTACGATGCACGCTCGATATGTATCGTTTGGACCTCTCGACTTCGATAGGCAATCATTCTTCGAAATTATCGACAGTCCTGCCAATGCACTGCCGTTTCATACTCTGTGTACCTACCATCATCTGTAAATGTGCATATCGCTAACCCATGGCGTTTGTCATCTTCACTATGTAGAGACAGCAGTCAATACGAATAAGTCTAGTAGTAACACATAACGTATTGTGCACCATCGTGTAGTAAATATAAAGTAGCCAAATTAAAAAAACCAAACTGGAAAGCTTGTACAAATTGTCAGGAACAACTAAGACACTGAAGTAAAAGTAAATACATAAGACTGCAACCAATAAAAAAAGTGACTGGTTGCAGGTTTCATGCATTTACATTAATTACATTTACATTAATTAAAGTCACGGGTCCTAAAATAACCGTAATGGATAAGCTTATTAATAGACATTGAAGTGTTTATGCATCTGAGTTTTCCTCGTTGTTTAGTTATTTTAAACTCTGGTCAAACGTTATCTACGGTGTATTCTGAACGTTGGCTTCTGCGAGCGTTGTCACTGTCAATATAATTCCTCTGGGCTGTTGACCGCATTGTCGATATATAAAACTGTCTGACGTTTCGGGCACCTCCCATAGTGGCCGAAACGTCTGACTATTTTAATACTGACAATACGGTCAACAGGTCAGAAGAATTTTATTGACAGTGGTCTATATTGTGCTATGTTCTACGTTACTAAACGGTTCAAACGGTCACACGATTTCAGTTGCAGGCTGCCTATCTAACGTGTTCCAGGGGCAACAAAAACTTCATTTGCAGCATTTCGTATAATGCTTGACCAAATTTAAAATGCTGTGGCAATCTGCTCGTTAAAAAGTATAATATTACGTTAAAGGTTTGACACAATAACTCAGCTCTTGATGTTACAAACTATGTTTTATGTTTTAAGACAGCGTACCGCACTGCGCGCAAATTACCCCGACTACATTCAACCAGTATTTGAGAATGACAGCCCGGATAGCTGTGCGTGTTAAGAAGCTACTTCCGGGAGGGGGAGGTGTGCCAACCCCGTATCGAATCTGTTCGGCGGGTAAAATGTAAAGGTCGTGTGACTAGGGCCTCCCGTTGGGTAGACCGTTCGCCTGGTGCAAGTCTTTCGATTTGACGCCACTTCGGCGACTTGCGCGTCGATGGGGATGAAATGATGATGAATAGGACAACACAACACCCAGTCCCTGTTTATTGACGACGGCCGGTGTGCCAGTCAACACGGATTTGGTTTTTAGGCGGTTTCCCACGTGCCAATAAGTGAAAAACAGGTCTGGTATCAACGTCTCGCTTCAGTTACACTACTCGCAAACATTTAGGAAACTTTAGCAACGTGGACGTAAAAAGCACAAGATGCAGACTGTTGCGTTAGACATTTCCGCACCGGGTGGCGGCAGAAGTGTGTTTACCCAACCTTTAAACTAACCACGACAAATCCGTTAACAGCCATGCTGACCCTCCGTTGAAGCGAGACAAAGGCACATGGAAAAAAAGTGCACTTCCAATAAATTTTTCACATAATTTCAAATTTTTTAATTACCAACATAATTAGGGTTTTGCGACTTCAACCGTGAAGGTATTTACGCACTTAAGGTTAAATACGTGTCACATTAATTCATCCGTAAAATAATGAGACAACTGAAGCTTTTCATGCACGGGAGTTCGATGCTCCAAAGAAATGGCGATTTTGAGGGGAAGAGGTCTCTGCTTAATGCCTAAGGTAAGACTAAAGGATACAATGAAACAAAACGGCCGCATCCCAAAACTAATTACCGAAGGATGTGGCGCTGTGGTTAACACACTAACTCGCTTAAATGCCCTGCTTCTTTTGAAAGGGACAAGTTCGATTCCTTCTTCACTATTGCTCCATAGAAGCTAACGTCGACGGAGCTTTAAATCCTAAGCTACCTTCTTCATTCCAAACGCTAATTATCAACAATGATATTAGAAACAACCAACACACATGTTCAAATAAAAGATTGATGAGATGTGAAGTTAAACCAAAAGTGCTAATTATGTATCACGTGTCATCTTATCAAATAGTATAAGAGAGATTTTTCGAAGTAGTAGAAGGCTATGATTGATAATGAAACATAATAATTCGGGAGTTCCGATAGTAAACGGAAGGGAAAAATCAACGTGTAGTTTCGTATTCAAACTATCTGTTTAGTTGACGGAGTATTTGTTCCACAACTGCTCGTCGGATGTGTGACAGTGTGAAAAACTGCAGAAGAGATGGGCGTACGTTATGATGTCAGGCATAAGTGTTCGTTTCATTTTGACACACTTTCATTACATCAGCTTATTCTTGTTTTCACACAGGTATGATCTTTATTACTAATACCGACCAAAAATCTTTCTCATCTATGGAAATAATTAACTTGTTCACTTTTGATGACAGACGGCACACATGAAGTCCCCTTTCCCTCCCAGGCTGAAGCGTCCAACGTTTCACGATAACAAAATATTTACAGCCTGATCTTTTTGCTAGTACTGACAACCCATAAAGAAGTTATTACTAGCATCTAGCAATACTGCACGTGTCTTAGATTTTACGCAACGTATCCACTTTAATGTTGTATAAATTAATTTTTGTAAATATATCAATTTTTCAGCACAGGAAAACCAACATTAATACGCAAAAAAACACTATCCACACTCAGATAATAAATTATCATCACTCAGTCGTCCGGTAACGTGATGCATTGCAAGCTCAGTTTAGATCATTTAGCACAAGCTGAATAACGTTCGTGTACCTCTGCTAGGCACAGCAGTCATTCGAGATCTATCGAACGCGTAACGTTTCTCAGTAAGCCGAAGAATGTCCTGTAAGAAGTCATGAGAATTGTCCATGACTCACGTGCGCGTGGCAGTTACCCAGCTGCAAAGAAGAATTGTCAACAGGTTCGCAAACGGTGCACAACCCACTCTAGGCTGTGGCGTGCACTGATGCTGCGGGTGTCAAACAAGGAAGCGATGTCATCGGAGGGCAAGTAATTCATTGTTAAACCCACTACATCACGACAATCTGCAAGTCTTTTTAACACAGCACTGTGAAGACGAGCGAAATATTTTGCTTCCCGGCCAGAAAGCACTGCCATACAAGCACCTTAATATTTTACTAGGTAGGAAACGATAACGATATTCCTATTGTTGCTGGACGGAAATGGAATGAGTGTGTGTGCGTACATGTTCGTATCTCATGTATGGAGGCACATTTTCAAAGTCCTTTTTACCACACTAATTCAATTAATTGTATCTCTTATAAACATGACTATGAAGTTGGAGTACAGGACAGGTCATTCCCATAAAGTTTTGAACTTCTGTAGCCTGTGAATTCCAGGAGATGTCTGCACCCATACAGGTCAATATGCATTGAAAAGGAATGCACAGAATAAAAGTGATTTCGAAACACTTACTACTAAATTCTGTTACGTCATTGAATAGCTATGCTTTCTACTAAGCCTATGACGGCTAAACTGGAAGGAATTCACATGTCATGAACAGCGAAGCAGTGCACCGATTAACTATATAACTATTTTATGACCGCGCTTATTACAGTCCCTAAATCTGTGATCCGTGAATACTAGCTGATTAGAAAGCAATAATTAGTTCCTGATTGTTCCTGTTCACTGGTCCGTACAATAGACGTCACATTTCTGGCCTTCCATCTTTATCCTTCCCTGTATCGAGAACGCTGTTGATTGGTTCGTTGGTTGATATGGGGGAAGAGACGAAACAGCGAGGTCATCGGTCCCATCAGATTAGGGAAGACGGCCGTGCCCTTTCCGAGGAACCATCCCAGCATTTGCTTGTAGCGAAAAACCTAAATCTGGATGGCCGGACGCGGGAGAATGTTATTACGAGCGTCCTCAAAAGCGATAAGTAATTCTCCTTCTTACGACTTGACTCCTGAAGCCTCAATAATTGTAAGCTGTAATATACTACGAGTCGTTAAGTCATTTGGCAACCATCATTGTTTCAAGATCTGATACGGCATCTGAATCTAAGCCAGTGCGCTGACTGGAAACTCCGGTGCCTGTGCAAGGTCGGTGCAGTGGCTTGCGGAGTAGATATGTAAATGTGGGACACGACAATACCACAGAGCCGGGAGTGCAGTGGCCGTAATCACTTAAGTCAAAGATGCAAATTCTCTAGGCAGGTCCAGGTAGACAACACCTGTTCGACAACCAGTTAGTTCCTAATCCTAAGGTCAATTAGGCGATTGCTGGGTTCGTCTTGGCAGAGCACTGCAAGTCACTACACTAGGTTGAGATCTACTTTTTCAAGTATATGGGGCCAACCCATTACCGTTATATGCCGTAGCGAAAACGGACTCTTTACGTGTTGGGGCAGACGTTTGACATTTGAACTACAGGGGAGGTATAAGTGATATTCAAAGTAAGACGCAAATGTAGTTTCGTTTCTGTAATGCGTGTCAATAGCGAAACAGGTCATATGTGGGGAAAACTGAGTTTATCAATATGTAACTACCGTAACCTTCCCGCAGTTTTTTTGCCATCCGTAAGTAGATGTCGAAGAAAAAACTTGTTTATTCAGCCATGTTTCACTGTGTCCTTAAACCCTTCAAAAATACGTACTGACGCGTCACGGGAAAGCTCAACAGACCTGATAGCTGTTGCACGAAGACAGCTTCTTATTCCATTGCCTCTGACGTCGCCGCAGACGTAGCAGGAAATAAGAACGTACCTCTTAGGTATCCGATGCGGCGGGCGAAGAACCGGTGGAAGCGCTGGCAACACACGCGGCGCGCGACTTTGGAGCGGACCGCGACCACCGTAGCTTACGCGCCGGCACCGTGACACGGACTGGCTTCTGGCGGCTGTGGGTCCGAGCTGCGGGCGCGCCGTTGCTCGGCAACGCCGCAACAGCCCAGCGGCCACCTGCCGGCCGACCCTCCAACCAGAGCGGTCCAGCGCAGCTCCTGGAGCGGCGGTCCGCCTGTTTCATATTGTTGGCACTGCGTAGGGAGGGCTGCGAGCGCTACTGCGTACACCGATGTCGGCAGTCTGCGGGCCTCGCCGGGTTCTACCTCTAGTGTTGGGAGAGCCGATTTGCAGAAAATCGGGACCTAAGCTCGTTTTACACGAGCAATTCCCCGGCGCAAAATTTATTGGTTTGGTGAATAAAGCCGGTATTACACTTTCATATTTCTTTGTGAAAGTTGGCATGTCAAATATTTATGTTAAAGAAATTTGATGGTGTAATAAGGAACTTTGTCAAATCTCGCCTGTCGTCAAATAATCTAGGGCCTCGTCGTAGATTTGATCAGAAGAGTCGTTCCTCTTTTTTTTCACTGCAGTGTGAAATGTAACCGCTTGGAGCGCTGGCATCGCTACAGCTATTTGACATCTCTGTAATGTGTTTGTAAACATAGCTTCAAAGTTGGCGTGTTCCTTCGACCCCTTTTCTTTATTACGAGGCGTGTTTTTTTAAGTAAGTACCGTTTTGAAATTAATAAAAGACGTGCTAAGATATCTCAAGAATTTTATTTTTACATTAATGCCTGTACTTTAATCTACTTTTGTACATAATTTCCGTCAATATTGAGGCACTGGTCATAACGTTGTACCAGTTTTTGAATACCCTCTTCATAGAAGTCTGCCGCCTGACTTGTCAACCACTGCATCACCACTGTTTTTGACTTCGTCATCGTTTTGAAGACGCTGACCACCCAGGTGTTTCTTCAAGTGCAGGAACAGATGATAGTCACTGGCCGCAAGATCGGGGCTGTACGGAGGGTGAGCTAGAGTTTTCCAAGGAAAAAATGTGATGAGATCTTGGGTCTGATTTGCCACATACGGGCGGGCATTGTTTTGCAGCCGTCCGCGGTGGTCTCGCGGTTCTAGGCGCGCAGTCCGGAACCGTGCGACTGCTACGGTCGCAGGTTCGCATCCTGCCTCGGGCATGAATGTGTGTGATGTCCTTAGGTTAGTTAGGTTTAAGTAGTTCTAAGTTCTAGGGGACTGATGACCACAGCAGTTGAGTCCCATAGTGCTCAGAGCCATTTGAACCATTTTTTGGGGGCATCTTAAACACTCACTACACAACGCAAGCAAGGAACAATCAGACTGTAATGGCGTCAGTGCGTAGATCAAGGTACAGGCTTTCATGTGAAAATAAAATTATTCGGATATCTTTGCACGTCTTTTTTAATTTCAAAACGGTACTTACTAAAACACGCCTCGTAAACTTGCTTCGATTAGAGTAGTGGTAGTGGGGGAGGCGCAGTTGAGCAAGGGGCACAGTGCATGCTATTAATTGTGTGTTGATAGGCAGGTGGAATATGCTGTAGGCGACGTATGTCCACAATCACAGCTACAGCCATCCAGCTCTACGTCAAGAAACATCTAGGCTGCTTTTCAGCAAACAGGAATACAGGATGTGGTCACACTCTAATATAAAAAATTCTTTCATAGCTTTCCATTCTACTTTGTCTATTTTTGAACTCTGGATGCCACAAATTGAAAAACACTTCATCTGTTTCGTGTTTTTTTTATTAATTTTGTAGTTGTAGGAACATTAATTTCATTAATTAAATTATTAAAAAATAAAAATAATTCTTATTGCCCATATAGTGTACTAAACATGTCTTTACCTTTACACATCCCCCTTCACAGCTTTATAAATCACTTCACATGTTTCTGGGATTATTTTGGGTAATGTGCAATGTTATATTCGTGTGCTATCTTGTAAACTATAGTAACTCTTTCCTCTGTCAAGAAATCCCAGTGTAACAATTTGCCTGTCTGCAAGTAGTATAGCAGTTCTCAAGAGAGTATTATGTCTTGTAATATGATAAGCCACTTTACAGAGAAAATACTGAAATACATTCTCATCCAGTCGTAAGTAATTTATATGTGACTTGACGTCCTTTAGTTGCAGCTCACGTAGCAAATTTTGCTGAATGCTCTTATTATCTCGACGTAATACCTATGGCTTCATCCAAGTGTGTTTCCTTTTTTTCCCGCCGCTTTTTTTCCAGATACACACACAATGCAATTGTGGTACCATACTCCGTTCATCATAAGAATAAATCTGATGTAAACAAACACAAACGCGATGATTGGTCAGAAGCCGTATTCATGTATACCGGCATTTTTACGCTCTTGGAAGTACGTCCTACTTATGTACTAGATATATTGTTACTAAGTTATGTTAAATGAATCTTTCAGATATGCAAATGTATTAACAGCCATCATTGTTTTTCTTAGTCACGCTTTAGCTGGTGTTGTTGTGGTCTAGTCCTGAGACTGGTTTGATGCAGCTCTCCATGCTACTCTATCCTGTGCAAGCTTCTTCATCTCCCAGTACCTACTGCAGCCTACATCATTCAGAATCTGCTTAGTGTAGTCATCTCTTGGTCTCCCTCTCCGATTTTTACCCTCCACGCTGCCCTCCAGTACTAAATTGGTGATCCCTTGATGCCTCAGAACATGCCCTACCAACCGATCCCTTTTTCTAGTCAAGTTGTGCCACAAACTCCTCCCCAATAATCGCCGTTGAAGTTATACGAGGGACTGTATTATAAACAGTTCAGACGCAGGTGTGCTCACATTGGAGGGCCAGCTGGGTCGGTGGCGTATATATATATGATTGCGGTTGGTGGTAAGCTGGTTCATATCTTGCCTGAGTAGTTTTTTTCTTCGTTCAATTTGAAATACCTGTATCTCGTAATTGTAAAACCAATCATCATTTTTTATGAATAATGTCTTATTTCTAATTACATATCGCACGCGAAATACCCGTTTTCTTTTCAAATATAAGTTGTTAGTTATCGATATTTTATGAAAGACTGTTAATAAATGTTGCTTAAATTAAGAAAACAAAACAATTTTATTTTTTAAGCCAAACATGTCCATTGCTTTATACCACAGATGAACGTAAGTGTCGAGCAAACATGAAAAACAATCATTTTCACAACATCAAGCACACCATACAAATGCTTCATTTTTTACATTTGCCACAGTACAATCAGATTAAGAATCCAACAGAACTGATCTGGAGCCACGTTAAGGGATTCGGCCCGAGAAATAACAAGGCTGTTAAGCTGCCAGACGTACTGGAACTAACGCACACAGCTTTTCAAGTGTCACTGCCGGTCGCTGGCGAGACGAAGAACGACACGTCGTAAACGAAGAGGAGAAAATGCGGCACCTGGTTTGCTTCGTGGATTCTGTTGTTGATTGACTCGTTCTCAACGTAGCAGATGACAATTCCAGCACTAAAACGTATTTCTCGAATTCGGATAAGGAAGGAGCTACGAGATTACCAGACGACTGACTGTAATTAATACCTTCTGTGGCGTGATAATTCTATAGTACGGTGAAATTCTTGCAGTATGCTTTTGCATCACACATAGCTCGCTCAGAAAAATTACCCAGTGTTTAAGTTAGGAATTTTCATCACTCTTGTTTGTAATTAGAATACTATGTCAGGTGAGAACGAGAGCATTTTACGTTTTCTGTCAGGTCAGCTAAGAAGCACGCTGTAGAGCTTGAGTTTTGCCAAATATTATTTCATTATCTTTAAAAACTGAATAACATTAGAAGCTATATTGTTTCTTTGTTCATCTCTTTTTACACACACACACACACACACACACACACACACACACACACACACTCACGCAAACCAAACACTACAGACGCCAAATACACTTCCAACTCACGCACCTCACCAGGCCAAACGCGCTACGAAACAAATGAATACTACAAAGCCACAACAACACGCAATGGTGGCGAAAACTCTGCCTATGTTTTGAAAAATCGGAGGAAGTGCAGTGCCAAGCGACCATAGGTCACGAAATCTACATATTCACTTCGCCAACAACATACAAGAAAGCACCACAATATCAAAACCGTAAGTTACACACGAAAAACGTGATATATACTCATTCCCGTTTGTGAATGCATAGTGAATAGAAAAATAAAAATTACGTTTTGTTATTAACAGATGAGTAGTTGTAGATTGTGTAGCAGAATAGCTACCAAAATAAATGTCCAATAGTATGTACAGTAATGCATAAATCCAGTCTTTTTCCCAATTAGCTATATATAGAACTTTGACATTATGTTGTGAACAACACATAGTGCATCAGGTCGCAACAATTATTCATTCACAAACGTAAATATTATGTACCAAAAGTTTCACTAAATGTTAATATGTAACAATAATTTTACTGTTAGAAAATAAAAAAATAACCCAGTGCTGATAGCGCAAAATGTGCTGAAACATGCCTGTGTGAAACAAAAACAGAAAACAGGTGTATTGCATAAGCCAGGCAGAATTCCTCTTGCCATTTCGTAGTGAGCACGGACATAACAAGAAGAACTACAACATCACAAGATGGTTATTTCTATGCCAAGCCAGGTATTTCCTTTGCAGCTCTTCAACAAATTCCAGAACACAACCATCAAACTTCAAAGAATCGTACTCGTCACAAAATTCAACCAACTATGTTTGGCTTATAAAATAGTACCTAACTATGTAACCATAACTGTAAACAACATGTCATCAGCAGCACAGCAGACAAAACGTAAGGCTGAAATCATGCGGAGAGAGCAAGAAAACCAGTCTTTGTATTCCAAAAAACAGGCTCTGAATATTGAACTATACAGATTCCATATAGAACTAGCAAATAACATTAAGTATGCAACATTTTATGATGAATTAATGCACAGGGTTAGGAAATACACAGATACCATAATAGGCATAAAACAGACAATCCAACAAAATAAATTCCCCAAACACCTATCAATGTCACCATCAATACAACAAACATACCTTTCACAAAAGAGTGATTACTCTAACAGGCATAAAATTGTCTGAACAAGAAAGCAGCCTATTTGAAAAGGGTCCCATATATTACATAAACACAATGGTGTCACACAGGACAGTAGAAAACATCATAACAGAAACTAAACACATCATAAAACAACAAGAACAACGAAACACACCTGAATTCATTGCAAATCTAACAAGAGAACTAGTTGCTGAGGAAATAAGAAACATAACCAAAGATAACAAATCCACCATAAAAGAGAAAACAAGAACTGCTGAAGAAAAAACACACACAAAACTACAAAACGAATAAACACAAGAAATTGCCATCATCACAAAATCCAACAAAGGTAATTCAATAGTAGTCATAAACAAACAGGAATACGTTGACAAAACATTACAATTCATCCAAAGCAACAACATCACAGAATTAAAAAAGTATCCAACAAACCGAAACCAAAGTAAGTTAGAGAAAAACCTGAAAAACTTAGAAACAATTTTCACAGAAACGCAGATTAAAAGAAGGATACAGAAAAATCACAAGGCCCTCACCCTAAAATCATTGCCTAAAGTTCACAAACCCCGAGTATCTGTGTGTCCATAGATAAACTTTACCAGAGCACCAACATACTACGTACCAAACACACACACTCTGCTACAGACAGTATACTAATAGACTGAAAACAGAAGCCTAAAGAACTCAAGTGACTTAATAGAAAAAATAAGAAATGAAAACATGCCAAACATAGCAATGCTGATTTCATTTCACATAATTTCCATGTACACCCACATCCCAACAGAAGAAACCATCAACATCATAGAAAGAAACCTTTATCTACAAGGAAAAGTACCCACAACAAACATACCAGAAAGATCAGCCATCCTCAGGCTCATTCAGAGCAAAACTACTTCACATTCAACAATAGATTTTACTCTCAACCTATGGGATCCCAAATCAGTGGCCTCCTAGCTGACATTTTCCTTAATCAGATTGAAATACAAGTCTTTGACAAAATAGTAATAACAAAACAGTACAAAATAATATATTGGTACAGATATGTAGATGACATAATTTGCTTAAGGGATAAACCGCAGCCTCAGATAAAAGAACTTCATGACAACATAAACTCCATCCATGCACAAATACAGTTCACCACTGAAACACAAACACATGAAACACTTTATTTCTTAGATCTCACCATACGGAAAATAAACAACAAACATAATTCACAATCTACAGAAAATGCACAATCACCAGCACCATTATTCATAACCAATCCAATCACCCCATAACTCACAAGTAAACCACCTTCAGATATATGCTACACAGACTGAACAAAATACCCATGAACAAACATGATTACACACAAGAACTGAACACAATGAAACAAATTGCACAGGAGAATGGATATGATGCAAAGAGAGTAGACAAAATAAACCACAAAATAAAAAACAAACGACACAACACAACACACAACAAATCAGCAGACAGTAAGCAACAAATGGTGCATAATGACTCACAACAATGAAGTCACACACGGGGTGGGTAATATACTAAAAAAAAGGCAGTCAACATAGCATACAGAGGCAACAGCACAATAAAAAGCAGACTTGGAAGAAATACCACCAACACTGACATTTACAGCCAATCCAGTATATACCAACTTACTTGCAACTGCGGTCAATCTGTGTATGTGGGCCAAACATGCAGGAATTTCAGAACAAGGTACACAGCAAGCCTCAAAGCACTGAAAAAGCAATAGCTCGCAGTGAACATTTGCAGACCATCAAATAGCACACAATCACCACCCAACAAACTGATTTACACATCCTCAAAACTATTAGCAGCTTATACCAAAAATTAACTATAGAAGAAATCTATCACATCCAAAAATCAATAGCCCAAGGAAAGAAAGTACTCAATGAATACACACACACACACACACACACACACACACACACACACACACACACACACACACACACTCAAGCAAACCAAACGCTACAGACGCCAAATACATTTCAAACTCGCACACCTCTCCCAACCAAACGCGCTACGAATCAAATGAATACTACACAGCTACAACAACACGTAATGGCGGCGAAAACTCTGCCTATGTTTTGAAAAATCGGAGAAAGTTCAGTGTCAGGCGGCCATAGGTCACGAAATCTGCCTATTCACTACACCAACAACATATGAGAAAGCACCACAATATCAGACCCATAAGTTACACACGAAAACTGTGATATATACTTATTCCTGTTTGTAAATGCATAGTGAACAGAAAAATAAAAATTATGCTTTGCTGTTTGCAGATGAGTAGTTGTAGACTGTGTATCAGAGTAGCTACCAAAATACCAATAGTATCTTGTAAGGTATGTAAACTAATACATAAATCCAGTCTTTTTCCCAATTAGCTATATATAAAACTTTGACACAATGTTATGAACAACACATAGTGCATCAGGTCATTAATACATATCTCAACTGTGAGCTATGAAGAAATGAATAATATTTTACAACAATTATTCATTCATAATTGTAAATATGTTTCGCTAAACGTTAACATATAACAATTATTATTTGCGGGGACTTCAATGTAGATTCTTTGAAAGAAGGTAATAGGAAAAATGACCTTGAAGTATTACTCGGTTCTTTCAATTTGACACCTTTTCCTGATTTTCCTACTTGGGTGGTAAAGGATAGTAGCTCACTGATAGATAACATCTTTATAGACCAAGATAAGTTTAACCAGATAAATGCTCAGCCTGTTGAGAATGGTCTTTCTGACCATGGTGCACAGCTAGTTACAGTATATGACATAGCTCCATTCAGCAGTACTAAACAGGCCTCCAAAGTAGTACGTTCAGTCAACGATTTAACAATTGCAAATTTCAGGGAAAGCCTATAGCAGTTAGACTGGGATGAAGTGTACTGTGAACCCTGATGGCAATTTAAAATATAATTTATTTCATGACATTTTTGTAAATGCATTTGAAAACTGCTTCCCCAAGAAAATAGTTAAATATACTCGTAAGAAACCTTGTAACAAACCATGGCTTACTAAGGGTATAAAAATATCTTGTAACCAGAAAAGGGAAATGTATCTGACAGCAAGAAAGAGTAGTGACCCAGAAACTATCAAACATTATAAAAACTACTGTGTTATATTAAGAAAAGTTATTAAAAAATCCAGAAGTATATGTATCATGTCTGAAATCAGCAACTCTGATAATAAAATTAAAACAATTTGGAATATTATTAAAAGAGAAACAGGTCAACCAAGAGCACAGGAAGACAGTACTACCATCAAATCGAATGTAAACTTTACGAACAAAAAGTAAGAAGTTGAAAATATTTCTAATAATCATTTTCCAAATGTTGTGGATATAGTGGGATCCAGGTGTTCATTAGAAGATGCTATGCTGTTAATGGAAGAGGCCATACCTATGCAATTTGATACAATTGAAATCTCACCCACTTTTCCCTCTGAAATTAGGAAAATAATAAACTTGCTTAAAAGCAAAAACTCACATGGAATTGATGGCATTTCCAGCAAAATACTAAAAGCTTGTTCTCAACAGATAAGTAAGATTCTCAGCCACCTGTGTAATAGCTCTTTGGAGCAGGGCATTTTCCCTGATAGACTGAAATATGCTATTGTTATACCTTTGCATAAAAAGGGGGCTATATCTGATGTCAACAATTACTGTCCAATCTCCCTTCTAACAGCTTTATCCAAAATTTTTGAGAAAGTAATGTATTCAAGAGTAGCTTCACATATCTGTAAAAATGAAGTACTAACAAAATGTCAGTTTGGTTTCCAGCAAGGTTTCTCAACAGAAAATGCTATATATGCTTTCACCAATCAAATTTTGAATGATCTGAATAACCGAACACCACCTACTGGAATTTTTTGTGATCTCTCAAAGGCTTTTGATTGTGTAAATCATGAAATTCTGCTAGACAAGCTCAAGTATTGTGGCATGAGTGGGACAATGCACAAATGGTTTAATTCGTACCTAACTGGAAGAGTGCAGAAAGTTGAAATAAGCAGTTCTCATAATATGCAAAGATCAGCACATTCCTCAAACTGGGGAACTATCAAGAATGGGGTTCCACAAGGGTCAGTCTTGGGTCCTTTGTTGTTCTTAATATATATTAATGACTTGCCATTCTATATTCATGAAGAGGCAAAGTTAGTTCTCTTTGCTGATGATACAAGTATAGTAATCACACCTGACAAACAAGAATTAACTGATGAAGTTGTCAATACTGTCTTTCAGAAAATTACTAACTGGTTCCTTGTAAACAGACTATCACTGAATTTTGATAAGACACAGTACATACAGTTCCGTACAGTGAATGGTATGATGCCATTAATAAATACAAACCTTAATCTGAAGCATATAGCTAAGGTAGAATATTCCAAATTTTTAGGTGTGTCCATTGATGAGAGATTAAATTGGAAGAAACACATTGATGATCTGCTGAAACGTTTGAGTTCAGCTACTTATGCAATAAGGGTCATTTCAAATTTTGGTGATAAACATGTTAGTAGATTAGCTTACTACGCCTATTTTCACTCATTGCTAGCATATGGCATCATATTTTGGGGTAATTCCTCACTGAGGGATGAAGTATTTATTGCGCAAAAGCGTGTAATCAGATTAATAGCTGAAGTCCACCCAAGATCATCCTGCAGACATTTATTTAAGGATCTAGGGATATTCACAGTAGCTTCTCAGTATATATACTCTCTTATGAAATTTGTTATTAACAAACAAACCCAATTCAAAAGTAATAGCAGTGTGCATAACTACAATACTAAGAGAAAGGATGATCTTCACTATTCAAGATTAAATCTAACTTTGGCACAGAAAGGGGTGAATTATACTGCCACTAAAATCTTTGGCCACTTACCAAATAGTATCAAAAGTCTGACAGATAACCAACAAGTATTTAAGAAGAAATTAAAAGAATATCTGAGTGATAACTCCTTCTACTCCATAGAGGAATTTTTAGATATAAATCAAGGGAAAAAACAAACAAACAAAAAAATTATAAAAAAATAAAATAAAAAATAAAAAACACAAAAAATAAGAAAGTTGCTATATTAACTTAAGTATGTTGTAAAATGAACTTAATTATGTCATGTATTGGAAAATTTGACTCGTTCCACATCATTGCGAAATATTGTATTCATGATCCATGGAACTAGTATTAATCTAATCTAAGCAACAATTTTACAGTTAGAAAATAAAAAATAACCCACTGAAGATAGCACAGAATGTACTGAAACATGTCTGGGTGAAACAAAACAGAAAAAAGGTGTCTTACATAAGGCAGAATTCCTCTTCCCCTGTTGAAAAATGTTGACAACAGTTTCAAACTCTTTTGAAGCTCGCATTCGGCGTTTGTATTTTGTGTTAGGAGCAACGGAAATGGATTTGCCACTTGTTACGGTGGCAGATGAGCTTTTTCTCTTTCAGAATACATGATGAAACCATACGCTGGATGACAAGAGTAAAGCAGCCAGGAAAAATGTTTAATTACCGAATATCTCGCGCTAGAATAATTCTGGAGAATTTTTTTGGAATATTGTAAGCAGTTTTTCGCTATCTTAGAACAACTATGCACATTTCAAAACAATCAGTTTCAAACAGAAGCTGGTAGCTTCAATGTGGTGGACATCCTTCAGTGTTGCCCGGTTTTCGAACTAAAAATATGGCTTGTTTTGGAAATGATGACCAAAGTAGTCGTTTTGTGGCACTGTCGGCTTTTTTTACCTAGAGGCCCTTCTGCATAAAGAATAAAATGCTTTGTGCTTGCTATTTTTTTATTGATCCCCCCCCCCCACTCCTCCCCCAAAACAAGTATTTTACCAGTTGGGCAGATACACGAATATACAGCGAACCTTCTGCTTTGGTGGTATCTTCGACTGATCCTCGTCGTCACTTCGCCTACCCGTAGTTAAGCAGATGTGCTGAATAAATACAGACAGCACACTGACCCGAAATGGAGCTACGCATCTACGCGCTAGCGACGCACTAGACGGAAGTTTCTTCATGGAAGCTTAAAACCTGACAACATGAAAAAGAGAGGTTTCACAGAAGATAAACTGGAAGTATCGATTGTGGGTTTGAATCACTGTCTTAACACAACAGTCGCGACACTCCGTCTCGTTTTTGTTATCTCCAGCGGTAGCGGCGCCCCAAGCGGCTAGCGAGCGAGGCTTCTGGTAGGATATCGAATGAACGGGAATACTTACGTTCATACTGATTTTTAACAGCTTTTTACAATAGGGGGTATATGTAGTACCATAAAAATCAACAGTAACTAAAATATTACACCACATTTCTGATTACTCAGTTTCCTAAAGGCCTTGGGAGATACGAAACGTTACATTGTGGGACAATTTACGATTTTCTTGTAACATACAGACATTTACTGAATAATATCGTTTTCCTTTAATAACAAAAATTTGTTAGTAAACAACACACTTGACCTTTTACAGGAATATGTCGTATATCTATCTAACAAAGCAGAGTTTTATTCGCTACACTTTCAGCCAGGTGAATGAATGTGTGACTCAGGAAACCTGTATGCAGTGCAAAACCTACATTTACGTATCAAATAAGCCAGCACAACTGCAGCTTAAAGGAAAACCATTCAGACGTTATAATAAATCGCCAAAACAATAAAACTGTTTCCCAACACTGGAGAAACCGATTCTACAATTGTTGCTAAGTCTGAGCCACAAATGGCAACAATCTTCAACCGCTTTTGAAGCAAGAGCAATTACATTTACAAAAAATTTTGTATATTAGATGTTGAATGAAGTGTAATGAAGGGCGAATCATTGGACCCCATTTTTAAACTCAAATTCAAATGGCTCTAAGCACTATAGGACTTAATGTTTGAGGTCATCTACTTAAACCTAACTAACCTAAGAACATCACACAAATCCATGCCCGAGGCAGGATTCGAACCTGCGACCGTAGCAGCAGCGTGGTTTCCGGACTGAAGCGCCTAGAACCGCTCGATCACAGCGGACGGCTCTATTTTTTTAAAAAGAAGTGTCAACGAAAGTGCCTATGATAATAACAACAGAGATATATATGCTTCTCATGCGTGAAATGTCTTTATATTCTCTTGCTTCCGGCGGAATAAGCTACAAATATGGACATAATTCCAAAGTATTCTTCATCAGTGAGTTGTAGTTTTATTATGTCACTGAATCAATATGATTCGGCTGTTTTTACATGTATTTCACCTTAATTCCTGTCTTGTGGTAACTTAACTAACGCATGGAACTCTAAAATATAACAACTATTCCGTTATTTAAGTATAAAATAATTAAAAGCAAACATTCTTACGACGCATATGACTGCTTTCTCACCACTTGGAATGCTAGTAACGGCTTTCGCGCCAGAGAGTGTCGTGCGTGCATTTATTAGCTGTGCTTTAAATGATACGGAAATGTTAACATAAATAAATAAAACTTCACGAAACACGAGAGCAAACATTGTCAAATCCGTCAGGTTTGTGAGATGGGCAAAATACTGGAAAATTCATAAAATACGGGAGCAGGAGAAAATATGGGTAAAATACGGGAGACCCCGTAAAATACGGAAAACCTAAGAAACCTTCTGAATCGTCTAGTACAGATTCAGCAGGTAGCGTAGACTGGCTGTGCTTTAAGAAGTATTTCATGAAAGTCGCGCAACTGACTCTGATACTGCAATGGCTGCAAATGTAGATTAATATGCATGGTCTAAAGTTGGCAGTGAGTCCCTTTCCTTTGTGATATGTCTTCCTATTGAGGTGATTCGTTTACTAAGGGAAGCAGAGTCTGATAATTTCCTGCAGATTTTCTTTTTCAAACTTACCAGTGAAACTACCATATATCATTTTAAGGCCCTGAGCCATTGATATGAATATTTACCACCACATAACTCATGGTGGACTTGGAAATGCCCAATAAAGTGAGCAGTATTACTGATTATTATTCCCATAGAGTACATATTGATATGTATTTCATTTTCTTTGCTGGCTAGGCCATTTTGACACTTAGGGGTTGATGAGCCAAAACATTTTGACCACTGCCCACCACGTCACTGATCGCCGCCTGATGACGTTGCAGCCACGTGACGCGGTAGTGTTTCGGAACTCGCCGTTCAGCGTACTTTGTTGAGCAAATGTGTTGTCTGGCCGGATAAATCGAGTGAAAATGGTCTTGTCCGGATATGCCGCCAACTAGAACAGCTGGGTTCAAACACACACCGCTCCATGGACGCTGGACGGTGACGGCAGTATTATGCTGTGGAAGACACTCACCAGGGCCTCCATAGGGCCTGAGGTAGTAATCGAAGCCACCATCACAGCTGTGGACTGCGTGAACATCATTGCGCACCACCTGCAGTTCTTCGTGCATGATGGTCTCCCGACAGCGATGGGATCTTCCAAAAGAAAACTACCCGTGTCAAAAGCCCAGGATCACGCTACAGAGGTTTGAGGAGCATGACAGTAAACTCATGTTGATGAGTTAGCGACCACATTCGCCTGATACGATCTAGGACGCCAATTTTTTTGGCTCTATAGAGGATTAGCGACTTTCAATCGCCATCTGCATGTGTTTTTTTACGCAAGAGGTAAAAGAATTAAGAGAGTAGAAATTAATTATTGACTTTTTTCCCTATTGCGAATAAACTGCTGTTGAACAGTACTGAGAAAGAGTTGGCCTATATCCGAGAAAACAAGGCGAGTGCCATCTGGCAGTGAACGATGGACACTTTAAAGAGACAGAAGAGAATTAACGATAGCTTAATTACCCATCAGTGTAGTGTTCCTTGATGTATAGTGTTAATTGATTTTGAGCTATTAACAATCATATAGAATTTCTGTGTCTGAAAAAGGCAGACGGACACTGAAAATAGTTGTTCGACGTTGTAGAGATGAGTCTTGTAATTTGATCTAGACTGGAACAAGTGTATGTTCGCGAAAGGAGATATTCTTTATGATACACACTGCAGCACATTATTTTGAAAAAAAGGTTTTTTTACGGAGAAATAAGTATAAGATTTAGGATTTGCTGTGAAAGTCGATGTGATTAATTTCGAGTCGGGGTGCCACACTGCAGCTCCGTGGGGCCAACTGCGACATTCTTCTGCAGAGAGCAAAGCTTGTCATTTTCAAGTAAGTGAAGAACAAACCGACTTCACGAGATTTGATTAGAAAAAATAACCTTTGTTGTCGCATTGGTGGTACAATACTCGTATTCAGTAAGAAAGAGTGTACTAGCTGTTGCTTTCTGTCCAGACATCCGCGTGCTTTTCGATGTTAGTGGAAATGGTTGCCTCTTAAGAGTGGCCCCGTCTCTTCGTGTGTGACGCTGGACGTGCAAACACGTTTAAACTTTAACGCATTTTTGAAGACACTCTTTCAAATTCTAAAGGTGGCAGGGGTAAAATACAGAGAGCGAAAGGCTATTTACAATTTTGTACAGAAACCAGGTGACAGTTATAGGAGTCGAGGGACATGAAAGGGAAGCAGTGGTTGGGTAGGGAGTGAGACAGTGTTGTAGTCTCTCCCCGATGTCATTCAATCTGTATATTGAGCAAGCAGTGAAGGAAACTAAAGAAAAATTCGGAGTAGGTATTAAAATCCATGGAGAAGAAATAAAAACTTTGAGGTTTGCCGATGACATCGTAATTCTGTCAGAGACAGCAAAGGACTTGGAAGAGCAGTTGAACGGAATGGACAGTGTCTTGAAAGGAGGGTATAATATGAACATCAACAAAAGCAAAACGAGGATAATGGAATGTAGTCGAATTAAGTCGAGTGATGCTGAGGGAATTAGATTAGGAAATGAGACACTTAAAGTAGTAAAGGAGTTTTGCTATTTGGGGAGCAAAATAACTGATGATGGTCGAAGTAGAGAGGATATAAAATGTAGACTGGCGATGGCAAGGAAAGCGTTTCTGAAGAAGAGAAATTTGTTAATATCGTGCATATCTTTAAGTTTCAGGAAGTCGTTTCTGAAAGTATTTGTATGGAGTGTAGCCATGTATGGAAGTGAAACATGGACGATAAATAGTTTGGACAAGAAGAGAATAGAAGCTTTCGAAATGTGGTGCTACAGAAGAATGCTGAAGATTAGATGGGTGGATCACATAACTAATGAGGAAGTATTGAATAGGATTGGGGAGAAGAGAAGTTTGTGGCACAACTTGACCAGAAGAAGGGATCGGTTCGTAGGACATATTCTGAGGCATCAAGGGATCACCAATTTTGCATTGGAGGGCAGCGTGGAGGGTAAAAATCGTAGAGGGAGACCAAGAGATGAATACACTAAGCATATTCAGAAGGATGTAGGTTGCAGTAGGTACTGGGAGATGAAGAAGCTTGCACAGGATAGAGTAGCATGGAGAGCTGCATCAAACCAGTCTCAGGACTGAAGACAACAACAACAACATAATACTACACGAAAGAAAGATACTGTTAATGAAACAGGCATCAGTGAAAGTCTGACCATCGCTGATCATTCCAGGGTGGAATTTGTACTTTCCACCAACAAAACTATATTATTTCGGATACAGGTGTTTTGGCCATTTGTACCCTGGCGTCCAAATCGTTGATTTCAATATAGTTTATTTAAAACAGTACTTCGTTCGCTTCACAGACAAGGCCGATTCATGTAGTTACTAGCATACAATCAGCTGCTGCATGTAGTAGATTTACAAGCTCCGCGTCAACAAACCACCGGCCCGCAACTTACGGGGATTGTATACCTCTGGAAACCTGCCAAGAACTTGTTGAACCCAAGCCACGTAGAAGCGCTGCTGTATGTTTTTCCAAATTTGGACAAACACACTGATAAGCACGTGGTCGTAATGTTTGGCTCCTCAGTGTAGAGGATAAGGCATAGCTTCCGTATGTTAGCGCCTAGACATAGCACCAGCCTATGAGGTGTGCTCACGGCAGTCCACCACGGAAGCATGTGACAAGTTGCCAGACGTATTTTTAAACATGGCTCTGATCTTTCTCTTTTGGCACAGGAAAATCTTACTGCCGGTTCAGTTTGTGCAACAAAGCCACTGCAATTGGACAGTCTACAGCGAAATTTTACCCATGAAATAACTGTCTTCATAATCAAGCCGACTGCTCCCCTTGTAAAACACCAAAGCCACAGATACAAACAGCGTATGGTTATTCAGTGATACTGCTTTAATGGCTAGCTCATGTTTGTTGCCTTCATTAATACACAACACGAATCTTTCAGAGGTGCTGTCACGGAATTCAGGTAATTTTTGCGTGGATTATGTTTGTAAATCAGTTCTTTCGTACAGAATGTAAAACTATCATGAGGGCGTGGTTCTGTATTTTAATTTTTGTTGTTGAAATTAATGCGCAGATGAATTTAAATGCCAACGAACATGCCAGACATTCAGTTCGCAATCTGAATTGTGATTTTCTTTTTCAGTGTTGGCAACTTGATCTGATTCGGGGGGGAGGGAGTGAAGGGGAAGGCGGTGGTGCTACAAGTACCCTCCACCACACACCGTAAATTGACTTGCGGAGTGTACAGGTGTAGATGTTACGAACTAATACTTGTATTCATAATCGCTACATGGTCAAAACGCTGGAGAACCAAATTTTATGAAAATACAGTGAAGATGATTTTTAAAAATCCTATCGCCTACCTTCCACCATGAAAGCTGGAACGCACACCAGTGAGCGTTAGAGTGCATGTTGAATACCACTGCTCTAGGTTTAGAGATATTCCCCTCTCGACCATTTCAGCTTTTGTTCAAGTTTTATGTGCAGATTCACTGAACTATGAAAGGAAAAATACATATTTCTCGCTCACAAATTTTATACGTTGATAGTACGAGCTTTAAAGTAAAGGTCAGCAAAATGCCGCGATGACATTTCAGATCTTTTGACCAAGTTTGAAGTTCTGAATTTTAGCGCATTGGTATGATGCATCTGTAAAGCTTCGCAAGATGATTCAACAAGTTGCCCTGTGTCAATTCTGATCATTATTTCTTGTTCCGAGAGGCATTCAAAGTCGTCAGTAAATTTGCCGCGGCAAAATTTCTTCCAAGTTGAAGTAGTTTGATCTCTTTACATGTCTTGTTTAGAAAGCTCTCCTTCTGTGACCTTTTAGTTTAGTGGTTCATTTGTAACACCTTAAAGTTTGATCACATCAGCGTATATATATTTTGAGGTGTTTGGTGATGAAGTTGGCGGAAAAAATTGCAGTAGATTAGATTAGATTAGATTAGATTAATACTTGTTCCATAGATCATGAATACGACACTTCGTAATGATGTGGAACGTGTCAGGTAAAATAAGCGCACTGAAAGGGAAGGCTGAACCATACTTGGCGTAACCACCATTTGAAGGTCACTCTGTTTGTATGACAACAATGGCAAATACATGGACAAATGTAATATGCCTTCAATAAAAAAAATAAAGCATTCACTATAACTGTGTGTAAATGAGTGTTGTGTAACTTCGATTTGATAAAAATTTATCGTTCTATGCTGCGTGTATGTATTACAGTGCACAGTAAAATATTTGGAAACAAGATCTTGCTGTGATACGGATGTATTTTGTTTCATTTACGGCCGCAACGTAAAAGAATAAAGGCATATACGTCAACGTAAGCGACTGTTCAGTGACTCTGGAAAAGGACATTTGCTTTTTACTTTTTCACTTTAATTTTTTATCAGCCTTCTTCTGCAAGCAGACTGGCAAACATCAGGTAAAGAGGATGGTATTGGAATAGGAAAGATGAGATCACTGTCAATAATCAAATTTTCCTCTGGAACTGGAGTCATGTACAGGGAAGGAGTTCTCTCTGCTCCCAATAGACATGTTATTGAAACGTAGCAGGAAGTAATGAGGCCTTGATAGGTCGCTGGAGGGAGTTGGCACCACCTCAATGCTGACACGGTAATAACTACATGTCTGTACACATTTGAGTAAGGACAATTGAGTTTGCAGTAAGTCTCCAGCAACAGTTATTATATTGAGGTTTCCACTGGTTAGAAAACGACAAGCTCTGTAGACCTTGTCTCTAGTAATGGCAACGAGTAATAGTTGATATTTTCTTTGAGTTGTAAACAGAGCTCTGATAGTGAGAGGTAGAACTCAAGAACCAAGAGTTGCTAGAAAGTACTGACATATAGAGCAGTGGTCGTCAAAAGTTTTTTGGCTAATACTGACATTGTGGCGTGGCGCCTCAGGCTGCATGTCTACTGAGCCTATTGTTATTTGGTAATCTACGTGAATTAGTATGTTACGATACGACAATAGACCTGCTATAGTAACTGAGGAATAAGTTGGCTGCTGGCCCGAAGTACTGACCGTTAAAAGTCGGCTCCATTCAGAACGCTTCTCGTTGACTGTTTTCTGTTTCAGGTTGTTGTGACCCGAAGCAACCTAAAGTTGCGGCTCTGTAATTGCCCAACTAAAGTGTTGTTGCATGTCTGTGTGTGGATCATTAGTTGATTAATTACGTTAACCGTACTTGTTTTTGAATCCATTATGCATTATGTGAGATATGACCAAAAATGTTTACAAAGTGTTTTGAATGTCATTTTTCTTTTATTTATTGCATTTTATTACAAAAGCCTTAATTTAATATCATATTTCTTGCTACAAACATTTACTGCATGTGAGGATGACTGTCTCTATTATGCACATTCACAAATCCATGTTACTTCCACATCCAAATTTATACCATAGCAGCTGATTGGTCGAAGTCATTCTCTTGTGGATCCTGTCTCCTGTGCAGAAAGTCAGGATCTGTCATTATTCATCCACTTGACTATGAGTGGCATGTCAGTGGTAGGTCTAGGCGTCCTGTACAGTGTGAGCCAGGGAGGACTCAGGGTGTTATGTCAATCCCTCTAACCAACAAGTTTGAAGTGCTCTGTCTCACTGGAACTGAAACTGAGCCACTGGGACTCACTTCACCTGTTTTGGGGAAACCTGTTTTGTCCGATGTCAGGAGGAGGCAAATGCAAAAGGATAGGGGCCTATTAATCACTGACAGTTCAAATGTATGGCAAATGATGGTACCTTTAGGGAAATTGCAGCAAGGCAACAGGAAAGGACAACAGGTGCACTCACTGTGTATGCCTGGGGGCCTTATTCAGCATGTTGGAGAGACTATTCCAGCAGCTGTTGAAGGAACAGTGCAGATTGTGGCACACACTGGAACAAATGATGCCGGTCATCTGGGCTCTGAGGTTGTACTTAGGTCATTCCAGCAACAGGTTGAGAAGACCAGCCCTGCATAAGAAGTTTCAGTGAAGCTCACAATTTGCAGTATTGTCCCCAGACCCGATCGTGGCCCTTTGGTTCCGAGTCAAGTGGAAGGATTGAACCAGAGACTCTGGAGGTTCTGTGACAAGGTAGGCTGTGACTTCCTGGACTTGTACTATGGGGCTGAGAACTATGGGATCCCCCTAAATGGGTCAGGTGTGCGCTACACATCAGAGGCTGCCACTCAGATAGCTGACTGTGTGTGGGGTGAACACAAGGGTTTTTTAGATTAGGTGACTCTCCGCCCAATCCATGTAACAATAGCTGTAAGAAATCCAGAAGTATCAGTGAAAGATTGAAAGAAATGCCTCCCACAAGTTAGAGCATTAAAATCCTAATAGTAAACTGCCAAAGCATTCACAACAAAGTGCCAGAGTTTGTAGCACTCATGAAAAGCGGTGAAGCTCGCATAATAGTAGGTACAGAAAGCTGATGGAAACAGTAAGAGTTTTTGGGAGAATTTAAGTGTATATTGATAGGATAGGCAAATGTGAAATGGAGGCAGTGTATTTATCAAAGTAGATAAGAAACTCAAATCGACTGAGATAGAAATTGAAGCTTCGTGTGAGATTGTTTGGATAAGACTTAGTTTGAGGGGTGGTCATAAAATGGTAATTGGATCCTTCTATGGCCCACCAGACTCATTTCCTGACATAACTGAAAACTAAATCTCAGTTCATTTGTTTGTAAGTTCGCCAAGCACACTTCAATCACTGCTAGAGACTTTAATCACCCAACAATTAATCGGGAAAAATTACAGTTTTGTTAGTGATAAGACATCCAGTGAAACAGTACTAACTGACAACTACCTAGAACAGATAGTTAGGAACCCCTCTCATGATGGAAACAGATTGGATGTAATAGCAATGTACAGACCTGACATCTTTGAAGATGTCCACAGAGAAACTTGTATCAGTGACCATGGTTGAGGAAACCGTCATTAGCGAAGTACAAAGGTCAACTAAACCAAGAAGAAAGACATACATGTTCAGTAAACTGGATAAAAAATTCAGTAGTGTCATAGATCAATGAGGAACTTGAAACTTTCAGCGCAAGGCAGGGGCATGTACAGGAACTACGGCTCAAGTTTAAAAGAATAGTTGGTCACACACTGGATGGATATGTAGCCAGCAGACCAGTCCATAATGGGAGGGAACCTTCATGGTATACAGTTACTGTGAAGAAACTTCTAAAGAAACAGAGACTACTGCATAATAGATGTAAAACAAAGTGTAGTGCTATAGATAGAGAGATGCTGAATGAAACATGTTTGGCTGTCAAGAGAGCATTGTGTGATGCCTTCAGTGACTACTGTAACAGAATATTGTCAAATGATCTTTCACAGGACCCAAAAGAAATTCTGGTTACCAAATTTAGTGTCCAGCCCCTATCGAATGAGACAGGAGCTGAAAATGTGGGTAGCAAATCAAAATCTGAAATGCTTAACTCCTTTTTCAAATGTTCCTTTACAAGGAAAAACCTGGGACAATTGCCCCAATTTAATTCTGAAAAGTTGAATAAAATAAGTATTAGTATCAGTGGTGTTGAAAAACAGCTGAAACCGTTAAAACGGAACAGACCTCCAGGCTCCCATGGAATCTCTGTCAGATACTGTACTGAATTTGCAGCTGAGTTAGCCCCTCTTATAACTATGATTTATCGTAGAGCCCTAGAATCTTAGAAAATATTCTGAGCTCAAACTTAATGAGGTATCTTGAATGGAATGACCATCTCAATGCCAACCAGCATGGATTCTGAAAACATCAATCATATGAAATCCAATTTGCACTCATCTCACACGACATACTGAAAGCTTTGGATCAAGGCAAAGTCATCATCAGATGTAGAGGCAACTTTGGTTGTGCCCCAGGGAAATGTTTATATTAGTGACCTTGCAGACAATATTAATAGCAACATGAGGATTTTTGCAGATGGTGCAGTTATTTATAATGAAGTACTATCTGAAACAAGTATCATAAATATTCAGTCAGATCTTGACAAGATTCCAGAATGGTGCAAAGATGGGCAACTTGCTTTAAATGCTCAGAAACGTAAAGTTGTGCACTTCACAGAATGAAAAAAAACATAGTATTTATAATTATAATATCAGTGAGTCACTTTTGGAATCAGCCAACTCATATAAATATCTAGGTGCAACACTCTGTAGGGAATGGAATGATCACATAGGCTCAGTCATGGGTAAAGCAGGTGGAAGACTTCAGTTTGTTGGTAGAATACTGGGGAAGTGCAATCAACACATCCAAAGAAGGGCAGCACAAATCATCACAGGTTTCTTTAATCTATTGGAGAGTGTCATAGAGATACTGAAGGGACTGAACTGGAAGACTCTTGAAGATAGATGTAAATTATCCTGTGAAAGTCTATTAACAAAGTTTCAAGAACTGGCTGAAAAAAATGGTTCAAATGGCTCTGAGCACTATGGGACTTAACTTCTGAGGTCATCAGTCCTGTAGAACTTAGAACTACTTAAACCTAACGAACCTAAGGACATCACACACATCCATACCCGAGGCAGGATTCGAACCTGTAACCGTAGCGGTCGCACAGTTCCAGACTGTAGCGCCTAGAACTGCTCGACTACTCCGGCTGGCGGGAACTGGCTGACTCTAGGAATATACTACAGTGTTTACTCTAGGAATGGGCCACAGTCTCCTATGTTTTGTTCACGTAGTGATCATGAGAATAAGATTAGAATAATTACTGCACACACAGAGGCATTCAAACAGTCATTCTTCCCCTGCTCCTTAGGTGAATGGAACAGAAAGAAACCCTAAGAACTGGTACAATGGGAAATACCTTCTGCCATGCAACTCACATTGATTTGCAGAATATAGATGTAGATGTAGTTGCTCTGCATTGTCAGTAGTGGCAGATGATAAAGATTCCCTCTTACACCGCCCATAATCCCACAGTGCCCATGTTACTTACCCTTCTACCCACTGAGATAAGTGGCCAACTTTACTTAGCTCATGGCTGAATTCACCAATGTTAATTAAAATCAGGTGTATCTTAAAACATTACTGTCTGTCAGTATTTTCGTTTGTTACAGAGCAGGAAAACTACTCCCTTGTAAAGTTACTAACATTAGTTGATGTTTTTGGATTTGGCTGTTAGTTGCTTGATGCACAATGTTATAAAATATGGCTGAGATCCATGGGCCACATAAATATTTGATTTGAGCTGCATGCACCCCTTGAGCCACAGTTTGATGACCACTGATACAGAGAGTAGTAGAGTGCACTCATTGATTTGCAAAGATATAAAGCCACTGCATGACACCTCTCTTAATGTGGTTGAACTGTTTTTCTTAAATTGAATCCTTAAGTGGTAGCACCCTTATTCACTTCTTACATAGCTAACAACTTCTCCCCTCTATTCCAAAATCACCTGTGCTAAGCATCCTGGGAATCTTTCTCCCCCTCACTCCATTGAAGACAGCTCAGTAGGCCTCAGCCCACATTGTCGTCAACATCCTGGTTGCCCCGTGCACGCCACGCCTTTGTCCAAGTGGGTGATTGGGCCTGTGCTGAGATGTGACTTAAAATTTTTTATGTCAGATGTGTGGGCTATGTTGTGTAGAGGCAATCCAGAGTAGGAACTTAGGTGACAGAATATTGGAGGAGAAGTAGGAAGGCTATCAGAATCAGTCTCTTGATTTGTGTACAGAAGGAAGATCGATGACCAGGCCTGTGAAACAGTTCAAAGGAAGCAGGAGCTGTCCTGAGACCCCAGCAGATACATGGTGAACTTGTCTGGGCCAGACACGTTGCAGGGGAGCCCAACATAGGAACAAATATTTGTAGAAGCAACTACAAGGGAAACCTGTTGAACTATAGCATCATCAACACAAAGAGTCTGGGAAATTGTTTTAAGACTCTTTGTATGACACTGTATAGTACTTCAGACATTACAGGCATCAGCACATAGGACGCTCTTCTATTGGCCAGTAAGTCATTTAGTGGGGCTAAGTCTGAACTGAGACAGTTCATTGAGAAAGTGAACGTGACATTCAAAGCAAACCAAATGGATGACAAACCATTGATATTTCAATATATCAAGTCCAAAACCATGGGAGAAGCTAGGGCAAATTTAAATCTCTGGGATATAATTAGAACCAGAGGGAGGCAATCTTGGAAGAAAATTATTCAGATAAGCTCACAGTAGACTATTACGTCTGTTGGATGTTTTAGGCCAGACAACAGCCAGGAAACCAATTGGATCATGGGAAAAAGCGAACATATGAATTATCAAAATCATTTCAGAGAGGCACTTTACAGCCCCTGTTCACTGGACTTTTTTTCTTGTTTTGATCCATACTTCGTCCTCCAAAAATATGGAAAGCAAAGAGCAAGCAGTAGAAGAGGTCCACTGTTAGAGGTATCACAATGCTTATTGGTTATAACTCTTGACCCAGTCATTTTTCGACTGGGGTATTATATGGATACCCTTCTTCATCACCCCTGAAAGTTAATAACATCATCATGGAATCACCCTGTATAAATGAGTTGGTCATTTTTTAGGTGACACAAAAAATAGTTGTATCACAGAGAACTGACTATCCACTCACATCTAGAAGTGTATAATTCTATATTGAATAAAAACTCTGTACTCCTGATTTCACAGAGGGAGGGGGGGGGGGGGGGTGAGCACCACTGACAATGCATGGGCAAGACATAAATATTGCCTTCATCATGCAATGTGGGTGAGAGTAGACAGCAAGAGAATCCAGTGAGTGAAGCTTCACGGTGTACTTAACAAGAGGTTGCATTTATGTGAGGTGAACAGCCAAACAAATTTATACCCTATGTGGCTACACTCTGCCAGGAGGTGCAGAGGTAGGTTTGTCTTGGTGTTGGGAGCAATCCCATGGTACTCCACTGACCAGTTCTCGTAAAGAGTGACTATCCATACATTTCTGTGTCCATTCCATACTTCTGTTAATTTGCGCCGGTAGACAGGCACAATAAAATAACACACACACAAAATTTCTAGCTTCTTCAGGAAAGAGGGAAGGAGAGGGAAAGACGAAAGGATGTGGGTTTTAAGGGAGAGGGTAAGGAGTCATTCCAATCCCGGGAGCGGAAAGACTTACCTTAGGGGGGAAAAGGATAGGTATATACACGCGCACACACACGTGTGTGTGTGTGTGTGTGTGTGTGTGTGTGTGTGTGTGTGTGTGTGCACACGCTAGTACATACCTACCCTTTTTTTTCCCCCCTAAGATAAGTCTTTCCGCTCCCGGGATTGGAATGACTCCTTACCCTCTCCCTTAAAACCCACATCCTTTCGTCTTTCCCTCTCCTTCCCTCTTTCCTGAAGAAGCAACCGTTGGTTGCAAAAGCTAGAAATTTTGTGTGTGTGTTTGTGTGTTATTTTATTGTGCCTGTCTACCGGCGCTTTCCCACCTGGTAAGTCTTGGAATCTTTGTTTTTAATATATTTTTCCCATGTGGAAGTTTCTTTCTATTTTATTTACTTCTGTTAATTTGATTTGACAGGATTCTGCAGACTGCAAAAGTATGATGAAATATTCAACGATCTACCAGATCAGTCTTTATATGCATTTCATTTGGGAGACAAGATGCAATTTCCCAGAAGTGTATTAAATTTAAATGAGTGTACAATAAAGGAAAGCAAACCATTCACCCATTGCTGACTGACGTGTGGCATGTAGAAACACTCAATACAATACTGTGTTTACATATGATTTTGTCCTATTGCTCTTTCCCAAGCGAAAGTACACACATTTACATTCACATGCGTAACCACACAGACTCCCAAGTGCTCAGTTCTGTGGCTGTGGCAAGACTGACAACCATCGCAATTTTTTATCATCATCAGCTTCAGCCACTTCACATGCACTGCACCAAATAAAGGTGTATTCCAAACTTTTCCATGCATTATGGTACTCAGCTACATCCACTCATGTTGCTCCTGCAAGTGTTGTAATGTTATCCATCCACATTACATTTCAGTGCAGTCTCAGATTTTTCTTATCTCTTGGAGTCCAACTTCCTTGGTCCATCTAGCATCGTTCCAGATGACCTCCAATTCATTTTAATTACAGTCAAGGTTATATCTTACACTTCAGTATGTTCCCTGATTTGTAAGTTCATTTTCCTATCTTCCTGTCTTCCCTAGAAGTTCCTATTTAAGGATGTGCTCATTGAGGGTATGCCCTTATAGAAAATATTTGCAAAATGAACTTGTATCTGACCTTATCAACAAGACAATGTCAATATGAAGAAACCAGAACATTTAATGAATACTGTGTAGTACCAAGTCAACCCAGAGCCATTGGTCATGGAATCCCAAAACTATTTCTTCATCCACCACAAAAATAATATTAGTTTGCCCTCTGGCCCCCTCTGCCCCCTGTCTCTCACTGCCAAAAGTCAAAACTAGTAATACATAGTGATTACTAACTCTCCGTTGCACTTGCATTGAAAGTTTAGTTTCGGAAACACTTTTTCATTTACCAAAAGCACTCCCTGTCATTTTTATTCTCCTGTACATTAGATCCTTATCTGAACAGAAAGCTCATGAACTGCTGCTATAATTTCATTTTTAATTTGTGCTATTTATCTATTACACTTAATGCCACTACTCATTATTAGCCCTTATATTGCTACCACATAGTGTTTCCATTGTCTACTGATAATTGTGACTGGTAATTTGTATTTAGACTGCTATGTTCAATGTAAAAGAGGCTCTTCTATTTCTGTATGTCAAGGCCCATTAAGGTTCATTCTTCAAACAAAAACAAGGAAAAAAGGTTACTTTCAAAGGAACCATCATCACATTCATGCTAAGTGCATTAGGAAAATTAAGAAAACCTAAATCTGATGTGCCAGTTAGGAATCTGAAGCACTGTCCTTCTGAATCTGAGTCTAGTATCTTACATTGCACCACACCGCTCAGTGCATTCTTTGATATTATATTTTAGGTTGTTTTTTATCAGTGGCCCCTACATTAGGCTACTGTTGATGCTGTATCAAAAGCAACAGATGTAGAGCACTTCGAAATGTCCGTACAGTAGGCCTGGGTTAACTTTCACGTTTGTTCCTAAGCTCCCCTAGAGGTACGTAACTAATCTCTGTCACACCAACAAATAGTTAGCCTAATGTCTGGTTTATCAGTTATTTTGTTTTACATATTGTTTCTTTGTTCCTCTTTATGCCGCTGAGTGTAACAGTGTTGTGGCATATAAAACACTAAAACTCATAACAGAGAAAGCTAACAAAACTCTCAAGAATGACTTCCGTTGATCAAAATGCACTAAAGCAACTCTGTAGATAATGATAACTGACTACATGAATTACAGTTAGACAAGGGAAATGTTACGTAAATCAAGCATAAACATAACCCTGTATATTACTTAAAAAGCTGGTAGCTGAATGGTCAGCACGATAGAATCTCAATCCTAAGGTCCCAGGTTCGATTCCTGGCTGAGTCAGAGATTTTCTCCGCTCAGGGACAGGGTCTTGTGTTGTCCTAATCATCATCATTTCATCACCACTGACACGCAAGTCGCCAAAGTGGCGTCAACTCGAAAGACTTGCACCAGGCGAATGGTCTACCCGGCGGGAGGCCCTAGTCACACGACAACTTAAAAAGCGCAAGATTCTCCGCTATGAATATTGGCAGCCAGCTACATTTGTGTGAACATGCAAAATACCCTAACAAAAAGAATGTCATCAGTATTATGTAGCACTGGATTTCTATGACTGAAATTATTAATATTTTTACTGTATGCATGCATTTAAGAAGTTGTAGATATTAAATACATACTTAAGAAGTCTGTATCAAACAACACTTTAGTGGTTGACTGTGTTACAGCATGGTGTGGTACACATGTTTCCACAGCTGAGTATGGGAACCAACCACCTGTCATAAAACATCGGCCAGAAGGTGTACAAATGATACCGACACAGCTGATAGCATCATTCCTTCAGGATCGTGCAGCTGAACAACACAGTCTCTGGGCCAGTCATCTGTTGGCTGTGCGGCTGAGCTCCTCCGGCCTCAACAAGCAGCATCACTGACTAGATGAAGCTGCTTATCTACAAGCCATCACTATCCCTGACAGTTCCGAACTTCGAACTGGGTGTGCTGAGGTGAGGCTGCCTGGTGGGTGGCGTCACTTGACATTCCAGCAGTCTCCGAGGAGCCTGAGTTTGACACAGGGCCTGTGCGTCTCAGAGTGCTGGCGGTACCTGGCCACTGCCTGGCTTGGCCTTAGGTCACCAAAGTGGCAAAGTGACTTACATCAGCAAAGTCACTGCCCATCGCTAGCTGCTGCTGTCTCAGCGTACCATTCGTGGCCTTGCCTGCTGCCAAATGGTCAGATCTGACATCTTGGCCACTACCATCTAACTACTGCCTGGAAGACATCATCAATTAATACAGAATGTTCCTTTTCAGTAACCATTCTTGATTCCAAGCTCTATTGGAAACTTGTATTATAACTTTCTACACACGCAACTCTGCAGCCAGAACCAACCAGGCCATCTCATAACCTCAGCTGTGGTTGAATTAAATGAGAAAATTTACTCATTATGCATTTTCAGTGATTTTGCCAAGGCCTTGTACTGGGTGGATCATAAAATTCTACAACAGAACCCAAAATTCTATGGTAATAAAGGTATTCCTCTCACAAGGTTATCTTAACAATAGAAAATGGATGGTCAAATTAACAGATGTTTTGACACGAACAAGGTTAAAATCAGAGTTAGGAAACCATCAAATATGGTGTTCCACAAGGTTTAGAGCATGGCTCGTTCCTGTTCTTGAGGTAGACAAATGATTCGTCCAGGACATTCAAGGACTGTACAGAAACAGTGGCGTTTATTGATGGTACACATATTGCTCACATGTAGAAATTCAGGTGAGTTCAAAGTGTTTACAGAAGCCTGCAATATGAATATTGGGTTAAGTTGATAACTGAACATTTTGCACAAGCATCTTTGGGCACCTAGATATTATTACACTTACGTGCCAATATATGTACTTGCTAATGATAATCTGTTATTAATAACAGGACTGAATTTAGGATGAATGATGCCATCATTTAATCAGGAGACTCATGCAAACATACTGTCATTTGGCCAGCGGACAGACTCCCATACGGACAGTACAGTAATAAGTATTCGTGGCATAAACAAACAACTGAAAGATTTGAAAGCACATAAGTCATCAGGTCTGGATGAAATACCAGTTTGGTTTTACAAAGAGTACTCTATGGCACTGGCCCCTTACCTAGCTTGCATTTATTGCAACTCTCTCATCCAGCACAAAGTCCCAAGCAATTGGAAAAAAGCACAGGTGGCTCCTGTGTATAAGAAGGGTAAAAGAATGGATCGCAAAATTATAGACCAGTATCCCTAACTTTGGTTTTCTACAGAATCCTTGAACATATTCTCAGTTTGAAAATAATAAATTATCTTGAGGCTGAGAAGCTCATGTCCCAAATCCAGCAAGGTTTCAAAAAGCATGACTCATGTGAAACTCAGCTTTCCCTTTTCTCACATGATATGTTATGAACCATGGATGAAGGGCAACAGGCAAATGCCATATTTCTAGATTTACAGAAACCATTTCACACAGTGCCCTATTGCACGCTGTTAGAGAAGGTATGAGCATATGGAATTAGTTCACAATAATGTGAGTGGCTTGAAGACTTCTTAAGTAACACAACCCAGTGTACTGTCCTCGAAGTGGAGTGTTCGTCAGAGACAAGGATGTCAACAGGAGTGTCCCATGAAGTGTGGTAGGAATGATGATGTTCTGTATATGCATAAATGACTTGGTGAACAGAGTGGGCAGCAGTCTATGTTGGTTGCTGATGATGCTGCAGTGTACAGTAAGGTGTCAAAATTGGGAATACAAGATGACTTAAAAAAAATTCTAGCTGGTGTGATGAATGGCAGCTAGCTCTAAATGTTCGAAAATGTAGGTTAATATGGATAAGTGGGAAAAACACACCTGTAATGTTCCGATACAGTATTACTAGTATACTGCTTGACACAGTCTCATTGTTTAAATATCTGGACATAATGTTGCAAAGTGATATGGAATGGGAAGAGCATATGAGGATTGTGGTAGGGAAGACAAATCGTCAACTTCAGTTTATTGGGAGCGTTTTGGAAAAGTGTGGTTCATCTGTAGAGGAGACCACATATAGAATGTTGGTGCAACCTATTCTTGAATATTGATTGATTGTTTGGGATCTGTATCTGGTTGGATTGATGGAGGACATCGAAGCAATTTGGAGATGAGCTGCTAGATTTGTTACCAGTAGGTTTGAACAACATGTAAGTGATAGGCGATGTTTCAGGAACTCAACTGGGAATCCCTAGAGAGAAGGTGATGTTCTTTTTGAGGAACACTATTGAGAAAATTTAGAGAACCAGCATTTGAAGCTGACTGACTCTACTGACACCAACATATATTGTGCATAAGGGCCATGAAGATAAGATATGAGAAATTAGGGCTCATATGGAGACATATAGATAGACCTTTTTCCCTCACTCTATTTGCAAGCGCAACATGAAAGGAAATGATTAGTAATGGTATAGGGTACCATCCACCATGCACTACCAGAAGTAAAAGTAATTTCCCTATAGATCATACATCAGATCTAAGTTTCAGAATGGAGTCTTATACTCTGGTGCAATAATCTGTAACAGGTTGCTGGTAGACATCAAGCAGAAATTGACAATCTCCTTGTGAGCAGAGATGACATGGAAGAATACCTTATTAGCCAATCTTCCTGTAATTTATGATAATATTAGAACCCAGTGACGTAAATTCCATTGAACTCTAATGTTTGTATTAAACATGTTTTAACTTTGCCAGCATATAGGTAATTGTCAGTGTTATTTGTAACGCAGCATAAATGTTTTGGTTAAAGTAGCAGAAAAATAGCAACATAGCAATTTAAGGTAAATAACTGTGCCTTTCTTCAAAGTAGCTTTTTTTCCTACTAATATAAATAGTCTAAAAGTAATTCCCATAATTATTAGTGTGAGCAGATAAGCACTATTCATAATTTGTTGTTAGCACACTTCAAAGTAGTAGTCTGCAAAGACTGTCTATGGCTTTTAATGCTCCATGATTTCAAAAATTTTACTCATTCCACATAATTGAAGACCTTCTTTGATGATGCAATTTATGGAACACCATGTACGTATGCATGAGGGGTCACTCCAAAAAACTACACACTATTTTTTTTTTAATCCATCTTTTATTCTACACGTTTGAAAGGTTTACAATGTGGAGATACATCCTTTAGGAACCATATTTTCATTTCTCCACATAATTTCCATCCCTCTAAACTGCCTTATGCCATATTGGAACCAGTGCCTGTATGCCAGCACAGTAAAATTCTGGACCAACCTATTGGAGCCACTGTTTGGCAGCGTGCACAAGGGAGTCATCATCTTCAAACCTTGTTCCACGAAGAGTGTCTTTCAGTTTGCCAAAGACATGATAGTCACATGGAGCCAGGTCAGAACTGTAAGGCGGGTGTTTCAGTGTTGTCCATCCGAGTTTTGTGATCGCTTCCATGGTTTTTTGACTGGCATGTGGCCGTGCATTGTCATGCAACAGCAAGACATCCTGCTTTTGCTGATGTGGTCAAACATCACTCAGTCGAACTTGAAGTTTCTTCAGTGTCGTCACATATGCATCAGAATTTATGGTGGTTCCACTTGGCATGATGTCCACAAGCAAGAGTCCTTCGGAATTGAAAAACACCGTAGCCATAACTTTTCCAGCAGAAGGTGTGGTTTTGAATTTTTTTTTCCTTCGGTGAATTTGCATGATGCCACTCCATTGATTGCCTCTTCGCCTCTGGTGAAAAATGATGGAGCCATGTTTCATCACCTGTCACAATTCTTCCAAGAAATTCATCTCCATCATTCTTGTACTGTTCCAAAAGTTCGCTGCATACCGTTTTTCTTGTTTCTTTGTGAGCCACTGTCAACATTCTGGGAACCCACCTGGCACAAACCTTTTTTAACGCCAACACTTTCAGTATTCTACAAGCACTTCCTTCCCCTATCCCAACGTAGTGTGACAATTTGTTCACTGTGATGCGTCTTGTCAGCAGTCACCAATTCATTAACTCTCTGCACATTGTCTGGAGTGTGTGCGGTATGAGGCCTGCTGCTGCGAGGACAATCCTCAATACTGCCGTGCCCGCTTTCATCACGTAACCTGCTTGCCCACCGACTAACTGTACTGCGATCGACAGCAGCATCTCCATACACCTTTTCAACCTCTTGTGGATGTTTTCTACTGTCTCGTTTTCACAGTACAGGAATTCTATGACAGCACGTTGCTTCTGACAAACATCAAGTATAGCAGCCATCTTGAAGATATGCTGTGTTGGCACCACTCATGGGAACAGGTTGAACTAAGTTTGAAAACAAGTGGGAAGGATGTATCTTCACACTGTAAAACTTTCATACATGCAGAATGAAAATTGTATTTTTACAAAAACAGTGTGCATTTATTTTGGAGTGACCCTTGTATGTACGTATGAATGAATGAATGAATGAATGAACGGAGACACAGTTTTATGTAGTTCAGATTTGAGAGAGTGACGATCCTTTCATTTCTGTTGTTACCCTAATCAGTATGATCAGGAAATGTGAAACATCATCATTGGCTGAGTAATTGAACCACACAAATGAAACCACTGAGAACTTCATAGTGCAAGGATAGGGAGAAAGTGTATTTTAGATGAAAACTTGGAAGATGAAATACTGTAAAATAGTGGACAAGAGATTTTCTTGGTTTATTATCAACAGACATTCTAGTGATTGCATATCAGTTAGCTGTCGAAGACACTCCGAAGCACCATTTTGCAGTTAACAAGTGATTCCATAAACCCCAGTTAATTTCACCAACATGTGCCAAAGGCTTTATACAGAGAAAATGCAGGTTCTTTTCTTGTCATCCTCAAAACAGAACAACACCAAATTAACTTTGATTCAATCAGAATATTTAAACTGAGTGAGTCACGCCCAGTGGTGTACACAACAAGTCAACAGTCACAAATGTGAGAGGCAAACAGGCAGTTTGTAAATTATTGTATAACTGATGCTGGGAATTACACATTTCCACATATACTCCTGGAAATTGAAATAAGAAGACCGTGAATTCATTGTCCCAGGAAGGGGAAACTTTATTGGCACATTCCTGGGGTCAGATACATCTCATGATCACACTGACAGAACCATAGGCACATAGACACAGGCAACAGAGCATGCACAATGTCGGCACTAGTACAGTGTATATCCACCTTTCGCAGCAATGCAGGCTGCTATTCTCCCATGCAGACGATCGTACAGATGCTGGATGTAGTCCTGTGGAACGGCTTGCCATGCCATTTCCACCTGGCGCCTCAGTTGGACCAGCGTTCGTGCTGGACGTGCAGACCGCGTGAGACGACGCTTCATCCAGTCCCAAACATGCTCAATGGGGGACAGATCCGGAGATCTTGCTGGCCAGGGTAGTTGACTTCACCTTCTAGAGCACGTTGGGTGGCACGGGATACATGCGGACGTGCATTGTCCTGTTGGAACAGCAAGTTCCCTTGCCGGTCTAGGAATGGTAGAACGATGGGTTCGATGACGGTTTGGATGTACCGTCCACTATTCAGTGTCCCCTCGACGATCACCAGAGGTGTACGGCCAGTGTAGTTCTCTCCCCACACCATGATGCCGGGTGTTGGCCCTGTTTGCCTCGGTCGTATGCAGTCCTGACTGTGGCGCTCACCTGAGCGGCGCCAAACACGCATACAACCATCATTGGCACCAAGGCCGAAGCGACTCTCATCGCTGAAGACGACACGTCTCCATTCGTCCCTCCATTCATGCCTGTCGCGACACCACTGGAGGCGGGCTGCACGATGTTGGGGCGTGAGCGGAAGACAGCCTAACGGTGTGCGGGACCGTAGCCCAGCTTCATGGAGACGGTTGCGAATGGTCCTCGCCGATACCCCAGGAGCAACAGTGTCCTCAATTTGCTGGGAAGTGGCGGTGCGGTCCTCTACGGCACTGCGTAGGATCCTACGGTCTTGGCGTGCATCCGTGCATCGCTGCGGTCCGGTCCCAGGTCGACGGGCACATGCACCTTCCGCCGACCACTGGCGACAACATCGATGTACTGTGGAGACCTCATGCCCCACGTGTTGAGCAATTCGGCGGTACGTCCACCCGGCCTCCCGCATGCCCACTATACGCCCTCGCTCAAAGTCTGTCAACTGCACATACGGTTCACGTCCACGCTGTCGCAGCATGCTACCAGTGTTAAAGACCGCAATGGAGCTCCGTATGCAACGGCAAACTGGCTGACACTGACGGCGGTGGTGCAGAAATGCTGCGCAGCTAGCGCCATTCAACGGCCAACACCGCGGTTCCTGGTGTGTCCGCTGTGGCGTGCGTGTGATCATTGCTTGTACAGCCCTCTCACAGTGTCCGGAGCAAGTATGGTGGGTCTGACACACCGGTGTCAGTGTGTTCTTTTTTCCATTTCCAGGAGTGTATATTATTTTTCAGAAAAGACACGAAACAAGAATTATGTGATGAATGTCTCCTGTGGAAATAATTGTGTGCCGTATTTCTGGTTGGACCCAACATCACTTATTTCCTCAAGGACTGTAAAATTTTATGTCAAAAGTGAAACCAACCAAAGACAAACCCATAGTTTTAATACTGAATGGATATTGCTCATATAAAAAAGAAACATGTATAGCAGCTGATTCTAATGTCATGGAAAGGAAGAGTTATTTTTGTATGCCTCTCACCCTACACTTTGCATTAGTTAGAACCCTTGGATGTGGTTTTCATAATTGTGATGAAAAAGTTGTGTTTATGGAGATGCACTCATGGACAAAAATTCACCCTTTCCTAACTCTGATTTTCTATAAATGTTGGAACATTTATAGTCAGATTGCATTTGAGAGCATCATCTTCAGAAGCCAATGTGAATAGGTTTCAGAAGATTGGTATCTTCAATTTCAATCCACTTGTTTTTGGAGCAAACGGTTGATGGCCATCCAACAGTGAACAAATCCGACTCCACATATTCTCAGCAATTGGTTGGCACGGAGCTACACTAAGCAGTGTATTGGGTGACAGGCAGTCTGTTTAGGTGAGCTGAAGACTTAGAAATGGGTGTGTCAGTGGGCTCAAATGATCACATTTGTGGTATAAGTCCACATGTTCCTAGGCCTTTCATGTAGTTCACACACAGTCAGTTGGGTTTACAACATCCAGTTATTCCAAATAAACATCGCATTTTGGTTACCATCTTGCAAGAACTGCTGAATCCACTAAGTGTATCCAGATGGGGAATGGTCACTAGAGTGTAAATCCTTCACCAATTACCACTGAGAATTAGGTGTGAAAATGAGAGTGAATAATAAGAAAATGAGGCCAGAGCAATTCTGACATGCATATTCTTCCCTCAGTTAAGGAGCCTTTTTTATGCATGTATAATGAATGATCAAGAGTTTAACTTCAGGTGCATGTTGTTAAGGAGGTCCAAAGCACATTGTGTGTCGAAGATTAAACAGACAAAAAACGTTTTAAGGAAGTTCTATGATAACAACAGTAAATGCCTCATATTGTAGGGGTTAAAGTAGTGAAAGTAAAGAAAACATCACATTATTATGGGGCCTTTAGTTCGAAGACTTGATTGATGTAGCTCTCCGTGCTACTCTATCCTGTGCAATCCTCTTTGTCTCCAAATAATTGCTGCTATCTACATTCATTTGAACCTGTCTAATCTCCAGCACTGTTCTGTGCCACCACATTTCAAAGGTTTCCAGTCTCTTATTGTCTGAACTGCTTATCATCTATATTTCACTTTTGTACAAGGCTACACTCCAGGAAAAACCTGCAGAAAAGACTTCCTAATACTTAAATTGGCATTAGATGTTAACAAATTCCTCTTTTTTCAGAAATGCTTTCATTGTTGTAGCCAGTCTGCATTTTATATCCTCTTACCCTGCCCATAATCAGTTACTATATTGTTCAAATAGCAAACCTCATTTACTACTATTAGTTTCTAATTTCCTAACCTAATCCTCTCATCATCACCTGACTCAGCTCAGTTAACTTTATTTGCTTTTGTTGATGTTAACCTCATATCCTCCTTTCACGACACTGTCTATTCCATTCAACTGCTCTTCCAAGTCCATTGCTGTCTCTGATAGAATTACGATGTCATCGGAAAACATCAAAGTTTTTATTTCTTCTATATAAACTTTAATTTCTTCATCACATTTTTCTTTGGTATACTATGGTGCTTTCTCAGTGTACAGATTGAATAAATATGGATAGGCTACAACCTTGTTGCGCTCCCTTCTCAAACACTGCTTCCTGCTCATTTCATGTTGTCTGGTTTCTGTACAAGTTGTATGTAACCTTTCTGTCCCTGTATTTTATGACTGATACCTTCAGAATGTCAAAGATTGTATTCCACTCAATATTGCCAAAAGATTTCTGTATCTATAAATGCTGTAAACATAGGTTTCCATTCCTTAACCTATCTTCTAAGATAAGCCAGAGGAAAGAATTGTCTCATGTGTTCGTACATTTCTCCAGAATGCAAACTAATCTATCCTAAGTCAGCTTCTATCAGTTTTCCCATTCTTACATGAATAATGTATGTCAGTGTTTTGCAACTATGACTTGTTAAACTGGTAGTTTGGTAATACTCAAACCTGTCAGCTGATTCTTTCTTTGAAAATGAAATTATTTCTTTCATCTTGCAGTCTGAGGGTATCTTGGCTGTCTCATACATCTTGTGCAGCAGGGGAAATAGTTTTCTCATGATGGCTCTCCCAAGGCCATCAGTAATTTTGAGAGTATGTGGTGTATTCCAGGGGCATTGTTTTGGCTTAGGTCTGAGTGCTCTGTCAAATTGTTCTTGTATTATCATATTTCCCATTTCATCATCATCTACTTCCTCTTCTCTTTCTATAATATTGCCTTCAAGTTCATCTCACCCTCTATATACTCCTTCCACTTTTCAGTCTTCCCTTCTTTGCTTAGTACTAGTTTTCCGTCTGAGCTCTTGATATTCAATACAGCTGCTTCTCTTTTCTCCAAAGGTCCCTTTAATTTTCCTTTTCTCTAGTTGTACATGCTTTTATAGCCTTGCATTTGTTATCTAGCCATTACTGGTTAGCCATTTTGAATTTCCTGTCTCATTTTTTAGACATCTGTATACTCTTTCATCTGCTTCATATGTTGTATTTTTATATTTCCCCCTTTCATCAGTTAAATTCAGTATCTCCTGTAATATCCCAGGATTTCTAATAGGGTTTGTCTTTTCACCACTTTGATTCTCTGCTGCCTTCACTATTTCATCTCTTAAAGCTGCCTATTTCATCTTCTGCTGTATTCCTTTCTGCTGTTTCAATCAAGCATTGCGTAATGCTCCCTTTGAAACTCTCAACCACCTCTGGTTCTTTCAAATTATCCAGGTCCTATTTCCTTAATTTCCTACCTTTTTACAATTTCTTCAGTTTTATATATGTATGGGCTTTCTATAGTGTTGAGTAGATGGAATAAGGTGCACGTACTGATTTCACGAAATACAAACACTTTATTAAACATGAATAGTATCATGAAATAAGATGAGTGTTAGCACAAACAGTCCAAAACAAACTAGACAAAGACCAAGAATAATACAAAAGTCATGACACATTCAGCAAAATAAAATCAGAAAAAAAGTTTCTCCTTGACAAGTCCTTCTGTTCCATAAAAAAATACCTATTACCATATTTTGTGGACTGTGAGGCGCACTTTTTTGTTCAAAAAATTGCCTTCAAAATTCAGATGCATCTTATACTCAAAATTAATATAAAAATGTCCAGTGTTTGATTTAAAATTCCTGGCGGTTTTAAAAATGGCCATGTATTTGGTACCATGCGAAACCTCTCTCTATCTGGCAACAACGGATTCAATTGACAGCAGCATTGCACCAATGTGACAAACTTGAGTTGTGTGGATTCACAAGTTTGCTATCACTGTCTCCTTCCCACCCTGCCATCACATATGCAGAACACTGTCTGACCTATGATATACCATTGCAGTCTATGGTGCCAGTGAACTTGAACTGAAAGTGGTTCATGTTATCAGTAACAGTATGACATTTTTGTTAGTAGCTAGTATCATAACAGAAAAAGTGAAAGTTTGCATATGATGTGGGCTACAAATTGAAAGTAACAGCATATATAGAAGAACATGGAAACAAAACAGCGAAGTGGCTTTTCAACCCTCCACCAACAGAAGAAACCGTTCACGATTGGTGGGCAGTTAGAGAGGAAGTGAAACAAAATGAAAGTACTAAATATGCAATAGGGGACTAAATGTAGAATGGCCAAAACTAGAAGGTGATTTATTGAAATGGATTCAAGGACATTGTAAAAATGGCTTTGGAACTAATACAGAAATGATTCAAATACATATTCATAAGCTAGCACTGCAGTTGGTTGACGCTACATGTTTATGAAGCATTGTGGACTTAGCATGCAAACCAGAAACAAAATATCTCAGGAAATTCCACAAGATTTGAAGATAAAATATTATCTTCCCATCATTTTATTATTCAACACTGAAAGGAAACCAGTGTGGAAATAAGACAAAGAGTGAATATAGATGAAACTCCTCTGATATTTGATGTGCAGAGTAACAGAACTTTTGCCATGAAAGGTGCTAAAACCACAACTGTAAAAGCAAGTGAACATGAAAAAATGCACTAGTGTTGAATCATCATTTTTAAGTGCAAGACAATGCCAAAACCTTGTGAAATACCACCAGGTGGTGTTGTTCATGCACACGTCAAGGATTCAATATGTGAGGCTGTTATGAAATTATGAATTAACAGAATGTAGGAGAGAAGGAAGGGTCCTTTATTGAAGAAAAGTTCTCTTCTTATGCTAGATCAAAGATAATATTTTATCTTCAAATCTTCTGGAATTTCCTGAGATATTTTGTTTTTGGTTTGCATGCTAAATCCACAATGCTTCATAAACATGTAGCATGAACCAACAACTGCAGTGCTAGATTATGAGCATGTATTTGAATCATTTCTGTATTAGTTCCAATGCCATTTTGACAATGTCCTTGAATCCATTTCAATAAATCATCTTCTAGTTTTGGCCATTTTACATTCATTTGAAAAATTCTGTGAAAGAGAAATTGCGACAGCGCTTGCTGTTATTCTTGGAGTACTTACTTCAAAATTGCAACCTCTTGATGTCTCGATAAATAAACCATTAAAGTGTATATGAGATAGGAATGCAACAAATGGATGATACTTGAGACCCAACATCAATTCACACCAAAGGGAGCTGTAAAATGACCTACAATCAAACAAGTGCATCAGTGGATAAAATTGAGAAACGTTATTGATAAATCTTTCATGAAGTGCGGCATAAGCAACACTCTCGATGGCAGTGAAAACCATCTTATATGTGAAGCGGGCGATGATGATGAAGAGGAAGAAGAAGAAGAAGAAAATTCAGATGGCAATTTTCAGGGATTTTAAAGGTCAGTTCGGCTTTACCAACTTTTTTTTTTTTTTTTTTCCCTGGCTCTGCAGTATAATAAAAAAATTGTAAAAATATAATTTTTAAAAAAATTGCTTAAAATTTAAGGTGCATCTTATAGACCATGAAATGTGGCAGTGTGCTGTGTAAAATGTGGCGAGTAGGACTAACTAACTCATATCTCTAAAAAAAAAAAGACTCTCATAAAAATTCAGCATGTAGCCATATTCACATTTTAATTTTCAATGTGAATGTAAAATGATCCATGGAATATGAAACTGCCTGCTTACCTACCTACCTGAAACACACAATATTCTTAGGACTCAATTTTGCATGCTCAAATAGACCTCTGCAGGTCAGTGCCGTCACAGAGACCACCCTCCAATGTGAAGCACAGGAGACAGAGTAGGTGGAAACATCACTAATCCCAAACATACTGCAGGCTGTAGTGGTCAGCCATAGTGAGAACGGGAAGATGTGCCATTGTTGTTACATCAGTTGTCATCTTTCTGTTCCTGCAGCATCCGAGCTGCTTAACATGCGGAATGGAGACAGTTGTTTGTCTGCCTTTACCCAGGATACAGAACATTTGGTCGCCACACTGTAGCACCTTGTGATCTGAATATGGGTGTTGAAGAGCTGCTCGTATTTTACCAAGCTCTTATGTACATAAATGTGCTGTATGCCATGAGGTTGGGGAGGCAGCAAACACACATGAGCTATATGTTGTTCAACCCTGATGCTAGGAAGAGGCCTGCAGGAAGCATTCGCCATACAGTATTTCAGCTAAAGACAATTTCAAATTTTTCTTATATGCAGTGCAAACTCCCAAAAAAACCCACAGTTGCACTTCAGTCCAAAACGAATTATGGAACAGCAGTGCCACCTTTAGTGTACAACACCAGCATTCACTAAACTGATGGTCTAAGGGTAGTATGCTGTAGTGTGAAAGTGTTGCACACCATGCACTTTACACAATTGTTTGAAAAGATACGACTCAAACTGATGCCCCTAGTCAATAGTAATCCATGACAGGCAACTGAAACAAGCAATCCACATGTGAATGAAGGGCAAAGCAGTATATTCAGCTGTCATCATTTAAAAGTACTGCTCAAATCTACTACATTGACCGAGCGAGGTGGCACAGCAGTAGTGCACTGGACTCGAATTCAGGAGACGATGGTTCAAACTTGCGTCCGGCGCTCCTGTTAGAGGTATTCGATGATTTCCCTAAATCGCTTCAGGCAAATGGTTTCCTTTGAAAGGACCTGGCCGACCTCCTTCCCCATCCTTGCCTAATCTAATGGGACTGATTACCTTGCTGTTTGGTCCTCTCCCCCACATATACTAACTGGCCACCGCAATGTTCTGTCATTTGTGAATATCAGAACCCACTCAACACAGCTAGTGGACCAACCGGGTCCCAATGGATGTATTGTAATCTGCCTGCAAGCATGTCAATTCTCTGTTGTGGGAGAGCATGGCGCCCTATCTTGCTGCATTGGCAGGTGAGACAGGCATGCCTCCACTTTCTGTAGTCAGCTTTAATACTCAGCCACACAAAGTGCTCAATCACTAACTTTGTGATGGGACAAATAGCACAGTAGGTGATAAATTACACAGACTTAAAAATAGTCCTGCAGCATTTGACAGAGACCAGTGGACATAATCTGTCCTGCAAGGTATCATACCACAGGAGTAAGTTAGTGTCTGGGACCTGGATATGTTCCAACTTCAGACCAGTGTCAGCGTCTTCAAAGAATGCAGATAACTCTTGATCTTGTTCCTGCTCTTTACCCAGTTCTCTGAAATCAATCGGTGCACTGATGCACAACAGGTAATCTACAACCACACTGTCTACCCTGTTCACATTTCAGTAGTAAACTGACCCGTGTAGTCCATGTTTCTGGTATGATGGGACATAGCGTTCTTACTCAGGTTGCTTATCAGGTGGACTAAAGGGTGATGGTTGGTAAAAATTGTGAAGAGACATCCCTCTATACCCTGTCTAAAGTACTTCATTGCTTCAGGTAGGACTAAATGTTTATGCTTATAGGCTCACCGTAACTGTTGGTTATCGGTCAATTTACATAAAAAGGAACACAGAGACTGTTAATGTCCGTTAATATTCTGTTGCAAAGGTGCACCAATAGCTGTCTCACTTGCATCTGCTGCATGGATAAATGGGCTGAGTTTTTGGGATAGGTCACCTGTTAAAGTTAATCATCCCCAGAGTCCTTCCGAGTTCTTGAACCACAGTAGCTCGTGGCACCTATTTAATATGCTCAACTCTCACTGCCATAAGTCTGATCCCAGCCTGGGTCACTGAATGTCTTAAGAATGTCAGTGATCTCAGTTGTAACTGACAATTGTCTTCATTCACAACAATACCTACTTTGTCCAATGTACCAAAGACCTGAAAATGATGTTCCTCATGTTGATGAGGAACATCAACCAGGAAAGCAGACCAGAAAGGAAATTTTTGAAGAGCTGGATCAATAAAGCATTGCCAGTTCTGTTCAGCATTTTTAAACTGAAGTGCTTGTGCAGGAATTCAAAGAAGCAAAAGGAGTAATTATGGCCACCTTTGAAATGTCCTCCTTAGCCATAAGTATCTTTAAATAAGCTTTTTCTCAGCCAATCACACTAAAGACCAAAGCAGCAGCCAACGAATGGGCGAAGTTCTGGATGTTTGGGATGGGTATCTCTCTGGTGAGGTTCGTGCATTCAGTGTCCTGTAGTCCTCACACATGCTATATGTTCCCACTTCTTCGAGTGTGTTGGGGAAGCCCACGGACTATCTGAGGATGTACTATACCCTTCTTTACTAATTATCTACAGCTGTTTATGCAAACTGTAATTTAGCTGGGGCCAGTCACTGCAATTTATGGAAGACAGGCGGTTTTTCAGTAGTGATTATCCTGCGAACTGTATTTGCTTTGACATCACAGTGTACATGAGTTGGAGAGGCATTAACCACAATTAAGCTGAGGGATTATCACTGAGTGCACAGACACCGACCTATAAGTGTTCCTTCAGATCTGGTTGAATGTTGTATAGAAGAACTTGTGCAGCCACCAATGATTCTAGTTGATCGGTGTGCACTTGTGGATGCTATGTACTGCCTCTCTGCACAATCAATTTGCATCCTTGTTGCCCTTACTGACCACTGCATTTACGTCCAATAGAGGTTGAATAAACATCTCCTGCTAGTACACCACCACACCATGTTGGGTTGGGTTGTTTTTGGGGAAGGAGACCAGACAGCGAGGTCATCGGTCTCATCGGTTTTAGGGAAGGACGGGGAAGAAAGTCGGCCGTGCCCTTTGAAAGGAACCATCCCGGCATTTGCCTGGAGCGATTTAGGGAAATCACGGTAAACCTAAATCAGGATGGCTGGATGCGGGATTGAACCATCGTCCTCCCGAATGCGAGTCCAATGTCTACCCACTGCGCCACCTCGCTTGGTCCCTGCTAGTATTTGAATTCTCTATTGTCCTTGGAGCTGTCTGAAGTTGTTCATCCTACTCCATAAGCTCTCCACAAGTTGCAGTTGAGATTGAAATTGGTGGATGAATGATGATTAATGTTGGTAATTGAGGAAATTCTTAATGATGATAGCAGATGTTTTAACTCTGCATGTTTGTTGCATCGATCATGCAAAGTCTCTTCTTGTAATGCTGGACAATCCCTTTTAGTGTCTATGTAACTTTTGAAGCTCATTTACTGAAGGCATTAAGGACTCTGTTTGCCAAAATGGAGATCTGTCAACAATACCTGGAATGTCTGTTTAAAAGTAGTTCTCCTCTTAAATCAGCAGACAAGTTATAATAATACAAAAAACAGTCCCAACATAAACTTTTAATGTCAGCCACCACCAAAAACCTTGTAAATGTTTTGCTGAGACTTACGCCGATGGTGCAGGTAGTGCAACCGCATGTCTTTGCAGGTTAAGCACTCACAGCCCGGAGCTGTAGCAGAGTTCATGAAGTGTGAGAACTGACAGCATTTCTCGGGATCTTGCTTATCTCAGAGCAAGAGGCTGTTAGAAAACTTTGGTTTGTACTCTTGTTGAGAATATAGAAATGGCCACTGTGTTCGGAAGTGTGAAAAAAAAAACTAGTTTGGTTTACACGCATGGGGTCTAGGTGTACTTTCTTGATCCCACAATCTGTGATGCCTACTGAAGATCCTGAGTAACATTTTGGTACGTGCACCGGGAGGTGCATTTGAGTGCAGCGGCACTAAAATATGAGTGGAACCAACACCAGTGCACACACTGTTGGTTGCTGTTGAAACACTGAGTGAATCTGGCTTTAGATGGTCCATTATTTGTAGGTGGTCATATTGAATCTTGGGAGCCAGGAGGCGTTAATATGTGGAGTGTGTGATGTGATTCACCGTATGCATTCTGGTCAGCTACCAAACACCGTGTCATAGTGCAATGTGGCTACCATAGATGTGGCTCACTGATGGCTTCTGACCAGCGAGTGTTCACGTTGTACTATGAAAACAGTGTCGGAAATCTGTAGTTTGATATCTTGCACGAGTCCTGTATTCATAATTGAGGATACGTGAATAACATGAGGCACTTTGCTCTCCCACACTGTCCATTTGTATTATGCAGCATTAACTTCAGATCCATTAAGTTCAGTAAGTGGCACCAGAACTGTTAAGGGATCCTTCCACTTAATTATTACGAGTAATTTGTATGAAAAATTATTGTTCTGTTACATAGTAATGTAGAATATTTTTCTGTGTCATTGATGACACTGAAAGTTGAAAGCATAGATTCCTATAATGGTGAACCAAGTTTGTGGTAGTTACAGCAGAAATTGTGGAAATTTGGGTAACATGCTGTACTGTTTGAACATTGCTGTAAATGTGTACTTATAGCACCAAGTACTTTAACCCAGGGGTGTTGTCCAACAAAACCCCACTGATCGACTGCAACATGGAAGATAACCTGGAAATCTTCATGTGTGACCCAGTTAGCTGGATTCCATGAGGGGGAAGGAACCTCAATAACCAGCATGACCAGGATGATTGGAATTGTAAGAGGTGTGGTCACAATGATGTAACTGTGGACAAAAATCTGACACCAGTCCAGGAAAACCTGTTTGTATTGGTCTCTTTGTTCATCTTCCATAAAGAAATCCGTACGACCTGAAGAAGGTAACAGTGTTGTGATATGTATCTTGACGCTATCTGCCCAGCTGTGGCTGGTGGATGACATAGAATTGGTAATAAAGGTAATCTCCATGTCCTTGTACATGAGTACATATGTATATGTGTATATATCTAAAAACAAAGATGATGTAACTTACCAAACGAAAGTGTTGATATGTTGATAGAGGCACTAACAAACAGACACACAAAATTCAAGCTTTCACAACCCACGGTTGCTTCATCAGGAAAGAGGGAAGGAGAGGGAAAGACGAAAGGAAGTGGGTTCTAAGGGAGAGGGTAAGGAGTCATTCCAATCCCAGCAGCGGAAAGACTTACCTTAGGGGGAAAAGGGACAGGTATACACTCGCGCGCGCGCACATACACATATCCATCCACACATATACAGACACAAGCAGACATATGTAAAGGCAAAGAGTTTGGGCAGAGATGCCAGTCAAGGCGGAAGTACAGAGGCATAGATGTTGTTGAATGACAGATGAGGTTGAGGCCTGGTGGGTAACGGGAAGAGAGGATATATTGAAGGGCAAGTTCCCATCTCTGAAGTTCAGATAGGTTGTTGTTAGTGGGAAGTATCCAGATAACCCAGACAGTGTAACACTGTGCCAAAATGTGCTGGCCATGTACCAAGGCATGTTTACCCACAGGGTGATCCCCATTACCAACAAACACTGTCTGCCTGTGTCCGTTCATGCGAATAGACAGTTTGTTGCTGGCCATTCGCACATAGGAAGCTTCACAGTGTAGGCAGGTCAGTTGGTAAATCAAGTGGGTAAGTGGGTGCTTTCACACGTGGCTCTGCCTTTGATCATGTACACCTTCCGGGTTACAGGACTGGAGTAGGTGATGGTGGGAGGGTGCATGGGATAGGTTTTACACCGGGGGCGGTTACAGGGGTAGGAGCCAGAGGGTAGGGAAGGTAGTTTGGGGATTTCATAGGGATGAACCAAGGGGTTACGAAGGTTAGGTGGACGGCGGAAAGACACTCTTGGTGGAGAGGGGAGGATTTCATGAAGGATGGATCTCATTTCAGGGCAGGATTTGAGGAAGTCATATCCCTGCTGGAGAGCCACATTCAGAGTCTGATCCAGTCCCAGAAAGTATCCTGTCACAAGTGGGGCACTTTTGGGGTTCTTCTGTGGGAGGTTCTGGGTTTGAGGGGATGAGGAAGTGGCTCTGGTTATTTGCTTCTGTACCAGGTCAGGAGGGTAGTTGCGGGATGCAAAAGCTGTTCTCAGGTTATTGGCGTAATGGTTTAGGGATTCAGGACTGGAGCAGATTCGTTTGCCACGAAGACCTAGGCTGTAGGGGAGGGACCGTTTGATATGGAATGGGTGGCAGCTGTCATAATGGAGGTACTGTTGCTTATTGGTGGGTTTGATGTGAATGGATGTGTGAAGCTGGCCATTGGACAGATGGAGGTCAGTGTCAAGGAAAGTGGCATGGGATTTGGAGTAGGACCAGGTGAATCTGATGGAACCAAAGGAGTTGAGGTCGGAGAGGAAATTCTGGAGTTGTTCTTCACTGTGAGTCCAGATCATGAAGATGTCATCAATAAATCTGTACCAAACTTTGGGTTGGCAGGCCTGGGTAACCAAGAAGGCTTCCTCTAAGCGACCCATAAATAGGTTGGCGCACAAGGGGGCCATCCTGGTAGCCATGGCTGTTCCCTTTAATTGTTGGTATGTCTGGGCTTCGAAAGAGAAGAAGTTGTGAGTCAGGATGAAGCTGGCTAAGGTAATGAGGAAAGAGGTTTTAGGTAGGGTGGCAAGTGATGGGCGTGAAAAGAAGCGCTCCATCGCAGCGAGGCCCTGGACGTGCTGAATATTTGTATATAAAGAAGTTGCATTAATGGTTACAGGGATGCTTTCCGGGGGTAACAATTGGGTAAGGATTCCAGGCGTTCGAGAAAGTGGATGGTGTCTTTGATGAAGGATGGGAGACTGCATGTAATGGGTTGAAGGTGTTGATATACGTAGGCAGAGATACATTCTGTGGGGGCTTGGTAACCAGATACAATGGAGCGGCCGGGGTGTTTGGGTTTGTGAATTTTAGGAAGTAGGTAGAAGGTAGGGGTGCTGGGTGTCAGTGGGGTCAGGAGGTTGATGGAGTCAGGTGAAAGGTTTTGTAGGGGCCCTAAGGTTCTGAGGATTCCTTGAAGCTCCGCCTGGACATCAGGAATGGGATTACCTTGGCAAACTTTGTATGTAGTGTTGTCTCACAGCTGATGCAGTCCCTCAGCCACATACTCCCGACGATCAAGTACCACGGTTGTGGAACCCTTGCCTGCCGGAAGAATGACGATGGATCGGTCAGCCTTCAGATCACGGATAGCCTGCGATTCAGCTGTGGTGATGTTGGGAGTAGGACTGCATTATAAAAATCACTCCTGATTACACACTAATTTGCCATTTAAAAACATCACATTAATACTTATTAATCATATTATACATGAAACATAATTCACACAGAAATTTGAGGAAGTTCTTGTGTAGTTTATCCAAAAAAGAATATCCTTCTGAAATATTTAGGTATATCACTGCAGAAAATGAGGTATGCAGACAATCTCCAATGCATGGAGATAACTGCAGAAGTACAATCAATTAATTCTAAAAAAACATATAAGAAAAGGCACTGTAATGATAGTTAAGTTGGGAACCTTGAATGGAACGAGTCAGGAGTGAATTTTGTTGTGCAAAATTAACTGACAGCTAAAAAAAAATCAAAATAAAATACCAAAACTTTTTAGTTTTTGCAGCTGAATATCCCTATAAATTGTCATTTCCGTATAAATAACGAATTGCAGAACTGTTAACCCTAGAACATGTAATATTATGTGCTACAGTTAGCAAATAATGTTGCGAGAATGTAAAAGGTGAACGACATGTGATGTAACTTGTTTATTGTCGAAGCGCCGTCAGAGATACAGTGAGTTATTGACTTTGAAAACTGTGGCGCGAAAAACGGACAGAAGAAGAACACTTTTACACCTTTTTTTTGATGTACAAGATATTCTCGATGAACAGTTACTCATTCTTCTCTTGTCTCTTGTAACTTGTGTCGGATGCGCATGTCTTGCAGCCGTATTATTATCATTAAAAATAATGTTATTTTAGTGTAAAGTAAAAGTGCAATACTAAAAGTGTAATACTGCATAGCGACGTGTATGTGAAAACGTCAAAGGAATTATTTTCATTACGAGAAGAGAAGTGCCAGCCAAAACGGCATCCATGTAAAATCTTTCATTACAGTGTAAGTTCATCTATTAATTGCCATAAATTCAGAGTTAAATGGAACTGGTGTATGGGCTATTTACTTAATATAGAATCTATGTCTCACTCCTTCATGAAGTTATTTAATTTTCTTTATGTTTCTGCCAAATAGAGTGTTCACAGTCACGAATTCTTTCGTCGAAATCGGACGGAAGTTGTATGCGGCGAAATATTTTCTTTGTGCCATATTCACTGGTAAATGCATAATAAACTACGGTCCCTTAGGAAATTCATGTTGAGCTATCCAAAAATAATTATATTTTGAATAGGCATTTACTCTCCAATGCAATGCAACTTCCGACTGATCAGACGATCCAACAAGAAACAGCCGCACAAGGTCGGCGTTCGTAAATATACTTCCAACACTGATTATAGCTATATGTTACAGCACAAAAGTAAACATATTGTTATAATTAGCGACTACGAACGGGGACATTTATAACTTTATGTTTATGTATACACATTACGTAAACATATCGTTATAATACTAAAGGAGGGAATATTATATTGTTACCAAACCAATGTAAATTTTTATTCAAAGGAAGTCTTAATTTATAGTTTATGTGCCAGTTAATCACAATTATGAGGTCTCCAATGGTGTGTCACATACAAAATAAGTACAAAATATCCTGTTTCACACCCTATACTGACAATAATAGATTGGTGGGAACCACGAATTGGGACCAATTGCCGTCATAAATTTTACAAGTGTTTTATACTCTAGGGTTAATGAACCAATAAATAATATCCAGTTTCATTATTTGTTTATCTAATATATTTTCTCTTAGATAAAAAGAATATTTATTCATAAAAACTGATACAATTCTCTATGCATGGAGAGCTGATTTTATACAAAAGGCATTATTTTTCACATATAATTTAAAAGTCTTGTACTAAGTGCACTTAAATAGTAATCTTTGGTAATTGTAAAACAAGTTTCAGTACAACAGAAATAAGATATAGTTGGAATAACTAGTAAAATTAAAGTTCTTCAGAAGCAATTTCTTACTTAAAATTATAAGAATATAATAATTATATTCAGTAGAATATAAAAGGAAAACACATAACATAATAATTCTGTAATATTCCAAATACATAGGTAAACCTGAGTCACAAGATGTCTTTAAACCAATATATTGGCAGTAGTTGATGGAATGTTATATTTGTATGTAAAACTGGAATTAACCTTCATGCATATACAATTCAGTTATAATACAGTGCGGCCACCTGGCCAAAAGAGAATTTTTCCAAGTTAACTACACACATTATGTGTGTGGCTATAAAAATAATTTTGGACAGGATTCTTCACTGTAATTTTAGTAATTTTGTCAGTTGGACATTATGTGAACAAGAATTGATTTACATGAATTTTACAATTTGAACATTTTGAATCCAATAACAAACAGTTTGTTGGCAGTTTTTCAGTATAATTTTTTATACCTGAAGCCTGTAGTAGTGTGTACTATTCACTCCCTCATGAAAAAATGAATACTAAGGATACAACTGCATTACTTTTATTATACATGAGTTGAACTTAGTCTCACACTCACAAAAGAATATAAAGCTGTAATGAAGGCATTCTGTGTTCAGTTTCAAATTTTTTCAGGAATCTGTAATCATAATTGGATTCCTTTTTAAATAAATACAAAACTCTGGAAATAAACGAAACACTTGCCAAAATCTATTCTGTCCAACAGACATAGCCAGTGGTCCCACATCAAACTGATATTTATTTATACAAATAAAAAAAAAATCAGTTGATAAATGAACATGTACAAAAATCACACACACACACACACACACACACACACACACACACACACACACACACACACAGAGAGAGAGAGAGAGAGAGAGAGAGAGAGAGAGAGAGAGAGAGAGATAGAGATAGATAGATCTGACAACTGAGCATCTATTTACACGCTGTGTAACAAATAACAAATATTAAGTACAGTTTAGAACTAAGTGATGAATGCGGACAATAATCACAAAAACTTTGAAACTCAATTTCTGACTATTTTCTTGGTTATCGACATAATAGTATGTAAGCTATCTGTTCAATGTCTTCATACTGCTAAATGTATTAAGCATGAAAAACATTACATGTACAGATACATGACTGCTTCCAGAGCAGAGTATATGGTCAAAAGTATTATTTTTATTGCTGCTGAGTACAAATAAAAAATAAATTATACTACAGTTCCTATCAAGCAAGTATGAAATTTAACTACATATTTGGAAAAGTTACTAACACTTACTCATTCTCTCTGGAATGCAAAACACAGCCAACAGTACCTCTTGTAAAACAACTTACTTTTCTACAATTATGCTGCAGTATTCTGTTGATGGGCTAATGCATAACATTGTTTACGTTAATCTTGGTATTTTCATGAAACATCTCCAAAAGAAAATTTCAGGCTATAAAAGAACATGTTTCCCCTAGGCATGTTTGTTTGTTAACTGCAGTCATTCCTTCATCCATACTTGTATAGTCACAGCCATTAAATTTTACAGAATATCAAACATAAAGTAATTACATGGACGGGAGGATTGTGATTTGATAGCACACACTTATAATGGCACTACTGTGGGGTTTTTGCTGTTCTTCATACAGTTTATAATAAGAAATTTTTATAGAAATGGTCCATTTCAGTTCAAAGTGCCACGGGTTCAATGTGTCTTATGTAAATAGAACAGGAAACATTTTAATTTTTTACAGGTAACATCTGACCATATTTTCAATAAAAATATCATTTCCACACCATGTATGGAATACAATCACAGTAAAAACACCATAGGAGCTAACTGTATTGTCACATTACAAATGCCAAGAAGGATGCAGCTAAGAAGACAGTTAATTCATAGCACCTCTGACATTCAATGACAACATTCTTGGCCTCTGTGTGACTGTCCACAGAAAAGAGGCACAATGTGAGTCAATCATTGACAATGCGTATTTAGAATTCAATCTCTGTGCATCATCAGACCAACAAGTCAGCAACTTTACCATCTGACAGCTGCTATCAACACTAGCAAGAACAGTTGCATACTTCTACTCTGGAATGCATGCAATTTAACGCCTCCACATGTCAGTTCTTCCTTGTGATATGTGAGCCACTGAGGAGGTTGTGATTCAGATTTGCAGTATTCTCCAATATCTTTTAGCTGTTCCTGTAATGATATGATTTTATATTACTACATCATCTGCCATAATAAAATGGTGAAGCAATATGACCCCCAGGTAACAAAAAAGTAAATTCTAATTTGATTTATCAATAGTCTTAAGACCTATTACAAAAATTGCTTAGTTCAAAACATTCCATTAGATTTTAAAATGCATATTCCAGTAACCAAGCATACACTTTAATTATAAAAATAATATAGCGTTACAACAAAGCAGATTTTGGAAGTTTATTAAAATAATTAAACATGTATTTTGTGTGAATTTCTAATCTTTCAAGTGTTTATTTCAGGACATAATGGACCAGTCTGCTGCTTCTGCCCCGTTGTGTTGACAGATACTATCACTGGTGTCAAAAATTCAATTAAGCTGCATTTTTTTTTTATAAAGTAATGCTGTATGTTCCTTGGGATTAAATAGGTTAATTCTTCTAATTACACTTTATTTAAGTTTTCTGAATTTCAAAGATGCAACAGGACTGTCTCCATATTGATAGGCAATACAATATATGTTACTGAAAGAGACATCTTCCATCTTCGGATACTCATTTCACAAGAGATGACACAGATGATTTATTCTCTTGGCGAATAGCTACCATGTTTCTCTCAGTTTAATTTGGAATAATAATGAAAGCCTAACAATTTTACTTATTTGTTTTGTACTTCTTTATTTTAATCGCACAATTAATGCCTGTGTTTTATTCAGAGTTTATTACAAGAAAATCAGTTAATTCCTGGTACTAACTTTTCACGAGTTTCCCCGATTTATTTCTGTGGTTTGATGGTATGTGTTAAGCAGAGTTGGCACCGTCAGTGCATAGATGAATTGTTTTTCAGCTATTTTCAGGAGGTTCAAATGGCTCCGAGCACTATGGGACTTAACATCTGAGGTCATCAGTCCCCTAGAACTTAGAACTACTTAAACCTAATTAACCTAAGGACATCAGACACATCCATGCCTGATAGAGGATTCGAATCTGCGACCGTAGCGGGCGCGCGGTTCCAGACTTTTCAGGAGTTCATGAAGTAATTATTCTCTACTTATGGGTCAATCAGTACATCTTGTGAGCTGGTTTGAGAATTTTATTATTTGATAATATGCCATACCAGTTCACACTTGTTGGGAGCACATTCACGCTGTTGTTAAAATGCAAATTTTATGGTAGAGTTAATCTGTTGCTGTATTTTTTTTAAATAAGTGTCCCTAGCCTAATATGTACCAGACCATCTGTATACCACACTTCATGCTTTTATTTGTGTTACAACTACCTTTGGTTAATGATGACCAAAAGTGTCTCAAATTATTGGGGTTTCCTTAGGCCATCTCTTAAAAGCTATTTCAACAGCATCAGTTCTAATTTGCAAGCCACACACAAATTTCCAGATTGCATCTATTAAATGGTTACATGGGGGCAATACAGTGGGGATGACTCAGGAGAGATCTCTCACACCATTTTCTGGAACTACAAAATATACAGCAGGAAAAGGAAGCGAAGATAGATATTTGCCCTTCAGGCACAGTTGGAGCAAGCTAGGAGAGCTGGTGAGGGTGAAGGAAGCCAGTGGTGAGGAGTTTGGTTGGGGACTGGCAGCTGATAGCAGTGCTTGCAGGAGGAGGATGCACTCTGACAATTTCGTTGTGGCACCAGCAAAAGCTTTCTGCTGAGAGTTGAGGTGAAAGGAGCATCAAGATTAGGCAGGACAAAGATATGTGCAGCAGACTCTGACCATGATTAGGAATGTCAGAAATAACACTAATGTTAGGAAGAAGAGAGTACTGCTGCTAGGTAGCAGTAATGGCAGAGGTGTAGGTTCTCTGTTACAAGAGAAGTTAGGGGAGGAGTATCAGGTCACCAGCATTTTTAAGCAGAGTGCTGGGTTGGATCAGGTGACTGAGGGTTTGGAGCCTCTGTGTAAGGATTTCACTTCCTAGCAGTTAGGAAGGGAATGAGACAGGGTTGTAGCCTCTCTCCAATGTTATTCAATCTGTATATTGAGCAAGCAGTGAAAGAAACAAAAGAAAAATTTGGAGTAGGTATTAAAATCCACAGAGAAGAAATAAAAACTTTGAGGTTCGCTGATGACATTGTAATTATGTCAGGGACAGCTAAGGACCTGGAAGGGCAGCTAAACGGAATGGATAGAGTCTTAAAAGGAGGATATAAGATGGACATCAACAAAAGCAAAACAAGGACAATGGGATGTAGTCAAATTAAGTCGGGTGATGCTGAGGGAATTAGATTAGGAAATGAGACACTTAAAGTAGTAAAGGAGTTTTGCTATTTGGGGAGCAAAATAACTGATGATGGTCGAAGTAGAGAGGATATAAAATGTAGACTGGCAATGGCAAGGAAAGCGTTTCTGAAGAAGAGAAATTTGTTAACATCGAGTATAGATTTAAGTGTCAGGAAGTCGTTTCTGAAAGTATTTGTATGGAGTATAGCCATGTATGGAAGTGAAACATGGACGATAAATAGTTTTGACAAGAAGAGAATAGAAGCTTTTGAAATGTGGTGCTGTAGAAGAAAGCTGAAGATTAGATTGGTAAATCATATAACTAATGAGGAAGTATTGAATGGGATTGGGGAGAAGAGAAGTTTGTGGCACAACTTGACTAGAAGAAGGGATTGGTTGGCTGGACATGCTCTGAGGCACCAAGGGATCACCAATTTAGTATTGGAGGGCAGCATGGAGGGTAAAAATCGTAGAGGGAGACCAAGAGATGAATACACTAAGCAGATTCAGAAAGATATAGGTTGCAAGCAGCACAACCGGCCTCTTCTCGCCTTTGCTGTAAGGCGTGTTAATGTGGAGCTGGAGATTGCGCTGATGGCTGCTGGCCAGGCACACATCACTGTGGTTTCGGTGGGGCTATCGATAGACGGGCTACACTAGTCATGGCCTACACCTCAATAGGTTTGGTAAAGGGAGGTTGACAGAGTTGATTAGTGAGTGTGTAATGGGTGGGTTTGGGGCCACAGATGGTCAGATATTTGTTATCATAGGTACAGAAATTAGGCCTTTCCTTTCTAGGATATAGCATGACTACAGGCTCCCCTTACTTAAAAGTATCTCAACCAGCTTAGGGACTTCTGCATCTTGTATGCAGAAAATAGACTGTACCATACTAGAGTTTGTGAGCACCAAAGAAATTTTCTCAGAATTACCTATTATTAATCAAAATAAGCAGTCTATTAGAAATAAAGTACACCAACTTGAAGTTGAATTACAGTCTTTGTGCAGCATGGTAGTACGCATTATGGAGCACTGGTGTAGAGATAATGAATTGTGGCATATAGTTCTATCTGATATGAATGTGGAAGTTGCTATTATAGGTCTGCTTAAATGTTATCGTCAATCTATATCAGCGGTGGCACTCATTTCAAAGCTAGAGAAGATCTGACCACAATTTGTGTAGAGACTCATTTTGAACTGTCAGTCACTAAATTAACAAAGCTAGACAAAGCCAGATACGCATAAAAAGCTGATCATTCGGTGTGTTTATCACTTACTTAGTGGCAATGTGGACACTTTCCTCAACAAATTAACTGAAGTCATCAAAAAGGGTCTCAACTCACGAAACTAGCATAATAATAGCATAACACAGGCATTGAGGATGAAATTAGTAAGAATGCCCTAACCAATTTGAGCACTTTTGGCATAATGCAAATGGTAAACATTGCTATGAGGGTTTCGTGAAGTTCAGCTACAATATTAGACAACGTATTTATGGACACTGACAGGGAAAATTGTAAAATATTTATAAGAGATCTTGGCATTTCGAGTAATTACTGTCAGTTAGTAAAGCTAAAGACAAGCAGAGTGAAACTTTCAAAACTGCAGGCCTACGAAAGGATTTTCTCAGACTGTAACATATATACGTTTTCTAGGGAATTACCAAATCAAACCCAGCATGAAGCATACATGGAAAGCACTGTAGATGCTACATTCTCCAAATTTTGCACATATTTCTGAGGTGGCATTTCCAAAAGTAGCCTTGTTTATGGCCAGAGCTAAGTAAAATAGATGGATGCTTAAATTTCTCAGTTCTTCCAAAAGCACTGCACTAATCCACAGTTCCTCGAGTGCCATCACAGGTACTGCTTGCAATGAATCTTTCAATTAGGAATTAATATACAATGCAGAAAATAAAAACAAAGTGGTGTGGGACACTATAAAACAAGAACATGGAAAATGCAGACCAAGCACAAAACATACATTTCAAAGATGGGGATAGAATAATACGAAGTCCTCAGGAACTTGCTAATTTTGTAAATGATTACTGGTACTGTGTAGAAGTTGCAGCAAAATCTTCCTAAAACACATGTAGCACTCATAATGACTTACACAGCAAGCACAATGATGATGTTTCCCACAACGAACTTGCACTGAGGCAGACATTACAACAATTAAAAATTAAGTCTGCAGGCACAGGTGAGGTTCCTGTCTCTATTCTCGAGGCGTGCATAGATAGTGTACAAGCCCCATTAACAAAAGTAATAAATGAATTCTGTATTTCAAGTGTTTTCCCAGAGCGCCTAAATCATGCACAAGTGTTGCCCTCACTAAGTTAGTTAGTTAGTTGGTTGGTTGGATGGTTAGTTAGTTACATGTTCCGTAAATCATTTTGAAGTGCTTTTTTGGCAAGGATAACTACAATTTGAATGATTCTTTTATCGAAATGGATGTGGAACAAGTCAGTTTATATGATATGTCTAAATGAATACTGCTAACATTAATGAACACTTTATCATTTTTCCCCACTGAAGACACCACAAAAGTGGTGCAATCTCTCTCTCTCTCTTTTTTTTTTTTTTTTTTTTTTACACAGGCGTTTTCTTAAATTTGTCGAGGGCTTTTGACACTAATGACCATAAAATTCTATTGAGTTAGATAGAAATTTGAGGTATAAGAGGAGCAGCGAATTAGTGGTTTCAGCCTTACTTCGAAACCAGGTTATAAAAGTGGAGATTGTTCACACATCTGCTGATGATAAATCTTTGCTGAAACAATTGTCAGACAAGGAATAAGTAAACACAGGTGTTCCTCATGGTAGTATATTCGGTCTGTTTCTGTTCTTAATATATGTCAATGACTTTCCAGACAGTGTAAGACATGAAGAAAAGGTTTTCTTTGGTTATGACATCATAACAATCACTGATAAAACATGAGAACTTTTACAGGATGAGGCATAATAAAGACTGATTTTTAAAGATTAGAGATTAGATTAGATTAGATTAATACTTGTTCCATAGATCGTGAATACGACACTTCGTAATGATGTGGAACGTGTCAGGTTAATAAAAGATGTCTGTACAAGAAATTACATTACACAAAATATTGCATGACACTAATGATTAAGTTTTTTTTTTTTTTTTTTTTTACTTAGTTTATATCTAAAAATTCAGCCAATGAGTAGAAGGAGTTGTCATCTAGAAATTCTTTTAATTTATTTTTAAATGTTAGTTGGCTATCTGTCAGGCTTTTGATGCTGTTTGGTAGGTGCCCAAAGACTTTTGTGGCAGCATAATTTACCCCTTTCTGTGCCAAAGTCAGATTTAACCCTGCATAGTGAAGATCATCCTTTCTCCTGGTGTTATAGGTATGCACACTGCTATTACTTTTGAATTGGGTTGGATTATTATCAACAAATTTCATAAGGGAATATATATACTGTGAGGTTACTGTGAGGATCCCTAGATCCTTAAATAGATGTCTGCAGGATGACCGTGGGTGGGCTCCAGCAATTATTCTGATTACACGTTTTTGTGCAATGAATACTTTTCTACTCAACGATGAATTACCCCAGAATATGATGCCATACGAAAGCAGTGAATGAAAGTAGGCATAGTAAGCTAATTTACTGAGATTCTTATCACCAAAATTTGCAATAACCCTAATAGCATACGTAGCTGAACTCAGATGTTTCAGCAGACCATCAATGTGTTGCTTCCAGTTTAACCTCTCATCAATGGACACACCTAAAAATTTTGAAAATTCTACCTTAGCTACAGACTTCTGTTCAAATTCTATATTTATTACTGGAGTTGTGGCATTTACTGTACGGAACTGTATATACTGTGTTTTATCAAAATTTAAAGAGAGTCCGTTTGCTGAGAACCACTTAATAATTTTGTGAAAAACATCATTTACAATTACATCACTTAGTTCTTGGTTTTTGGATGTTATTACTATACTTGTATCATCAGCAAAAAGAACTAACTTTGCATCTTCATCAATGTGGAATGGTAAGTCATTAATGTATATCAAGAACAGTAAAGGACCTAAGACCGAACCCTGTGGGACCCCGTGCTTGATAGCACCCCAGTTTGAGGAATCAGCTGTTGTTTTAACATTACACGAACCACTTATTTCAACTTTCTGCATTCTTCCAGTTAAGTATGAATTAAACCATTTGTGCACTGCCCCACTCAAACCATAATGATTTAGCTTATCTAAAAGAATTCCATGATTTACACAATCAAAGGCCTTTGAGAGATCACAAAAAATACCAATGGGTGATGTCCGGTTATTCAGAGCATTTAATATTTGATCAGTGAAAGCATATATAGCATTTTTTGTTGAAAAGCCTTTCTGAAAACCAAACTGACATTTTGTTAGTACTTTATTTTTACAAATATGGGAGGCTACTCTTGAATACATTACTTTCTCAAAAATTTTTGATAGAGCTGTCAGAAGAGAGATTGGGCGGTAGTTGTCGACATCCGACGTATCCCCCTTTTTATACAATGGTTTTACAATGGCATATTTCAGTCTATCAGGGAAAACACCCTGCTCCAAAGAGGTATTACATACGTGGCTGAGAATCCTACTTATCTGTGGGGAACAAGCTTTAAGTATCTTGCTGGAAATGCCATCAATTCCGTAAGAGCTTTTACTTTTCAGTGAGTTTATTATTTTACTGATTTCAGAGGGAGAGGTTGGTGGAATTACAGTTGTTTCAAACTGCGCAGGTATGGCCTCTTCTATTAATAGCCTTGCCTCTTCTAGTGAAGATCTAAATCCTATTTTCTCCACAACATTTAAAAAATGATTATTCAAAATATTTTCAATTTCTGATTGTTTGTTAGTGCACTTGTCATTCAGTTTTATTGCACTAAAGTCTTCCTGTGCTCTTTGTTGCCCTGTTTCCCTTTCAATAATATTCCAAATTGCTTTAATTTTATTATCAGAGTTACTGATCTCAGACATGATACACATGCTTCTGGACTTTTTAATAACTTTTCTTAGTACCGCACAATAGTTTTTATAATATTGAACAATTTCGGGGTCAGTACTCCCTCTTGCTGTTAGATACAGTTCTCTTTTACGGTTGCAAGATATTCTTATTCCTTTAGTTAGCCAAGGTTTTTTATATGTTTTCTTGGAATTATGTTTAACTATTTTCTTGGGAAAACAATTTTCAAATGCCCTTAAAAATGTATTGTGAAATAAGTTATATTTCAAGTTTGCATCGAGTTCCTTATACACTTCATCCCAGTCTAGCTGCTGTAGGCTTTCCCTAAAGTTTGCAATATTTATATTGTTAATTCAACGCACTGCTTTGAAAGTCTGATTTATTATACTGCATGGAGCTATGTCATGTACTGTAACAAGCTGTGCACTATGATCTGAAAGACCATTCTCAACAGGATAAGCATTTATGTCCTTAAACTTATCTTGGTCTATAAAAAAGTTATCTATCAATGTACTGCTGTTCTTTGTTATCCGAGTAGGAAAATCAATGACGGAGCTCAAATTGAAAGAACTGAGTAATACTAAAAGGTCATTCTTCCTATTACACTCTTTCAGGGAATCAACATTGAAATCCCCACAAATGATAATGAGGCTGTTGAGTAAAAATACTTTGTTAATTTTTTTTTATTTCACAATCTTAAAATACACGAGAAAGTGTTTTCTGCAATAGTAAAACATCGGTTATTTTTTGAAGATAACTCTGGTAAGACGGCGTCTGCTCGGATGCACAAGCTCCTCCAACTAGACCTTGAAGTGGCTCGGCACATTCTGTAGCATTCACAGTGGGATCTGCTCTTTCAGGGCTTCAGTTGTTTCAGGAGGGTTATCTTAGTAAACTTTGCTTTTCACATAATCCCACAAGAAAAAGTCACACGTTGTGAGGTCCAGTGAATGAGAGGGCCACGCAGTATCCCCATTTCGGGAGATCACATGATCTGGAAACAAACGATTGACAATATTCACACTTACTTGAGCAATGTGGGAGGTTGCTCCATCCTGCTAGAAAAACGTCTCATTGCTCACTTCCTGGTGTGCAAGTTGTAGAGCAAAAATGCTTTCCAACACACCTACATACCTCTGTGAAGGCACTGTTACAGTATTGCCTAGGCCATCTTCAACAAAGTACAACCCTATGATCCCTAATGAAGACACGGTGCACCACACAGTAACTTTTGCAGAGTGCAATGGTTGCTGATGCAGTTCTCTAGGATTAACGTCACTCCAAAATTGAAAGTTCTGCTTGTTCACATAACCGGAGACGTGGAAGTGGGCTTCATCGCTCATCCAAAAATGATTTACAATGTCCTTGTCTTGATTAATCGCGTCCAGAAATTCTAAGCAGAACCAGCTTCAGCTAACATAATCTGTTTCCTTACGGGTGTGAGCCATTTGGATTTTGTAGGGGTGAAAGTGCAAATCTTGGTGCAAAATTCTTCTTACTATTTTGTTTGAAATCCCAAGTGTAGTTTTCTTCTTTGTCACTGACACTGTCTGATCAAAGTTCTCAACCCACTTTTTAATCGCACAGGCAGATGGCACCGGTCGATTCTGATTAATGTTGAAGTGGTTGTGGAAAGCTGGTACGATCTCCATTTAATAAAATGCTCTTACAGTATACGCACTATGCTGTAGGGTCCAGCGCTTCATTATGACTAAGTGCTATTTTGCGCCAAAAGTTACTTGACACTATACCCTCCACCTCTTTCCGATGCAGCTCAATTCGTGTGCTTTTCAAAATAGCTTGATATTATGCCTCACCCTGTGCTAGAAAAACCCTCAAAGATATTTACAATTGGCCAGTATGTAATAAATTAATGTTGAACATATAGAAAATGAACAGCATTCATTTCAGCATAGAGAGAAATAGCAACTTTGGCATTTTAAGCACATATAGTAAATCTATAGGTTGTGAAGTAAACAGGAAGTCTTTAGGAATGAACATTGTCAGCTAACTTGGAGTGAACATACAAAGCAAAGCAAAGAAAAATGTCATCAGCATGCTACACTCTTAAGGTATTAGCGTCAGTTTGTAACAGCTGATGTGTTGCAATGACATACTATGCCTACATACTCTCAGTTCTTAGTTATAGGATTCTTTTCTGAGGATTGAAGGCACAAAACAGGGACATACAAGGAAACAGTTTTAAGAATAATAACTGTAAGTAGTAACTGGGCTCATTGTAAACAGTGTGTGTGTGTGTGTGTGTGTGTGTGTGTGTGTGTGTGTGTGTGTTATTTTATTGTGCCGCCTGTCTACCGGCGCTTTCCTGCTTGATAAGTCTTGGAATCTTTGTTTTAATATATTTTTCCCATGCGGAAGTTTCTTTCTATATATATATATATATACTCCTGGAAATTGAAATAAGAACACCGTGAATTCATTGTCCCAGGAAGGGGAAACTTTATTGATACATTCCTGGGGTCAGATACATCACATGATCACACTGACAGAACCAAGGGCACATAGACACAGGCAACAGAGCATGCACAATGTCGGCACTAGTACAGTGTATATCCACCTTTCGCAGCAGTGCAGGCTGCTATTCTCCCATGGAGACGATCGTAGAGATGCTAGATGTAGTCCTGTGGAACGGCTTGCCATGCCATTTCCACCTGGCGCCTCAGTTGGACCAGCGTTCGTGCTGGACATGCAGACCACATGAGACGACGCTTCATCCAGTCCCAAACATGCTCAATGGGGGACAGATCCGGAGATCTTGCTGGCCAGGGTAGTTGACTTACACCTTCTAGAGCACGTTGGGTGGCACGGGATACATGGGGACGTGCATTGTCCTGTTGGAACAGCAAGTTCCCTTGCCGGTTTGGATGTACCGTGCACTATTCAGTGTCCCCTCGACGATCACCAGAGGTGTACGGCCACTGTAGGAGATCGCTCCCCACACCATAATGCCGGGTGTTGGCCCTGTGTGCCTCGGTCGTATGCAGTCCTGATTGTGGCGCTCACCTGCACGGCGCCAAACACGCATACGACCATCATTGGCACCAAGGCAGAAGCGACTCTCATCGCTGAAGACGACACGTCTCCATTCGTCCCTCCATTCACGCCTGTCGCGACACCACTGGAGGCGGACTGCACAATGTTGGGGTGTGAGCGGAAGACGGCCTAACGGTGTGCGGGAGCGTAGCCCAGCTTCATGGAGACGGTTGCGAATGGTCCTCGCCGATACCCCAGGAGCAACAGTGTCCCTAATTTGCTGGGAAGTGGCGGTGCGGTCCCCTACGGCACTGCGTACGATCCTACGGTCTTGGCGTGCATCCATGCGTCGCTGCGGTCCGGCCCCAGGTCGACGGGCACGTGCACCTTCCGCCGACCACTGGCGACAACATCGATGTACTGTGGAGACCTCACGCCCCTCGTGTTAAGCAATTCGGCGGTACGTCCACCTGGCCTCCCACATGCCCACTATACGCCCTCGCTCAAAGTCCGTCAACTGCACATACGGTTCACATCCACGCTGTCGCGGCATGCTACCAGTGTTAAAGACTGCGATGGAGGTCCGTATGCCACGGCAAACTGGCTGACACTGACGGCGGTGGTGGATAAACGCTTCGCAGCTAGCGCCATTCGACGGCCAACACCACGGTTCCTGATGTGTCCGCTGTGCCGTGCGTGTGATCATTGCTTGTACAGCCCTCTCGCAGTGTCCGGAGCAAGTATGGTGGGTCTGACACACCGGTGTCAATGTGTTCTTTTTTCCATTTCCAGGAGAATATATATATATATATATATATATATATATATATATATATATATATATATATAGAAAGAAACTTCCACATGGGAAAAATATATTAAAAACAAAGATTCCAAGACTTACCAAGCGGGAAAGCGCCGGCAGACAGGCACAATGAACAAAACACACAAACGCACACACAGAATTGCTAGCTTTCGCAACCGATGGTTACTTCTTCAGGAAGGAGAGGGAAAGACGAAAGAATGTGGGTTTTAAGGGAGAGGGTAAGGAGTCATTCCAATCCCGGGAGCGGAAAGACTTACCTTAGGGGGGAAAAAGGATAGATATGTACTCGCTCGCGCCCACACACACACACACACACACACACACACACACACACACACACACACACACATATCCATCCATACATACACAGACACATATTTAAAGGCATGTGTCTGTGTATGTATGGATGGATATACGTGTGTGTGTGTGTGTGTGTGTGTGTGTGTGTGTGTGTGTGTGTGTGTGTGTGTGTGTGCGCGCGCGCGCGAGTATATACCTATCCTTTTTTCCCCTAAGGTAAGTCTTTCCGCTCCCGGGATTGGAATGACTCCTTACCCTCTCCCTTAAAACCCACATCCTTTTGTCTTTCCCTCTCCTTCGTGAAGAAGCAACTATCAGTTGCGAAAGCTAGTAATTCTGTGTGTGTGTTTGTGTGTTTTGTTCATGTGCCTGTCTGCCGGCGCTTTCCCGCTTGGTAAGTCTTGGAATCTTTGTTTTTAATATATTTTTCCCATGTGGAAGTTTCTTTCTATTTTATATATATGGGAATTCTTACTGCACTAAGTATGTATGCCAATCCATGCTGTGTATCAGGGAACACATTATTAAATACTGCACTAATACAATAGTTCTATAAATAATCATGGAACAAGAGTCAGTTTGGAGTTACGTTTTCCCATGGAAAACAAACAAAAAAAACTCAAAACAGCATTTGTATCAGGGGATAAAATTGCGTAATAAGCTGACAAAGAAAGGGAGAAAGATTACTAAAGCACTTTTCTTTAAAAAGGCAGCTACAATGTTGTTCACAAATGATGCATATTACACCATTAAAGTTTACTTAAAGGACTCAGAGTATGGATAACAATGTAAGGGGGTAGCTACAGCATGTTGTCACATTGCAGTGCATGATTATGATTCACTGCTTTCAAAAGGATCATGTCTCAAGATGTATAACACATGATAGTAATGTCTTTTGGCTTAGTTTTTCAGGTGTACATCAGTACACATTCCCATATGGAGTCTGGAACTGAGGCACAGGGCAGAGGAGCACCTTCTCAGTGGTCATTAGTGGGTATATTAGTGTGAAGTGTCAGTGAAAAGTGGAATTATGTTTCACATTGCACATGACTGGACACCCAGAAGTCATCAGCAGATGTCTAGAGAATTACCGAGTGAAGCAGTGCAGCTGTTAGGATACTGAACTACATTCAGGAGGATGGAGCTACTCTGTCCAACCATCCTGATTTGGGTTTTCCTTGGGTGTCCTAGACTGCTAAGGCAAATACTGGGATGGTTCCTTAATCAGGGTCACAGCTGACCAACTGTCCTATTCTCATAGTCTACCCTTTACATCCTCTCTAAGCATGTTTTATATGCAGTGTGTTATATTTTGGCATATTGATTGGCAGTGTATGACCTTGACAAATCCTATATCATTGTGAGATGATCCATGGACGAGTAAAGATAAATAAATAAATAAATATTAATAAATAAATTAATATATGCTTCTTCTTTCCCTTTTATGCATCCAGCACTAGGCTCTCTGTTGATTAATAAATCTGACCAACACTTGTTGAAGCAGAATGGGAGAAGTAACGGTTCATCCAATCTTCTTTAGATACTGAAAAATGTTCCTGGAACATACACACACACCAATTTTTTTTAATTGATTTTTTATTTTTATTTTTTGCATTATACTGGTTCTCAGAACTCCTGTAGATAGTCCCTTTGACTCTTCAGAGATGCCACTAAACCCACCCAAAGCTGTAAGCAACCATGCATGAGCAGGGCCTATTAGATGGGGGGGGGGGGGGGGGGGGTGGTCTGCCAGTCGATCAGCTCCAGTCATTCCACCAGAAAGGAGGTACATGGCTCGTGTTGTCTGTAGTTCAACCATGCCTAGATGGTCAATACCGCAGTTCGATTGCATCTGCATTGTTACGGAAGGGCTCTGAACAAAGGAAGTGTCCAGGTGTGTCTGAGTGAACCAAAGCGATGATGTTCGGACATGGAGGAGATACAGAGAGACAGGAACTGTCGATGACATGCCTTGCTCAGGCCATCCGAAGGCCGCAGTGGATGACGGCTACCTATAGATTATGGCTCAGAGGAACGCTGACAGCAGTGCCACCATGTTGAATAATGATTTTCATGCAGCCACAGGACATTGTGTTGTGACTCAAACTGTGCGCAAAAGGCATGATCTGCAACTTCACTCCCGATGTCCATGCCGAGGGCAATGTCCATGCTGAGGGCAATGTCCATGCCGAGGTCCATCTTTGCAACCAAGACACCATGCAGTGCAGTACAGAGGGCCCAACAACATGCCGAATGGACCGCTCAGAATTGGCATCATGTTCTCTTCACCGATGAGTGTCTTATATGCCTTCAACCAGACAAGATGAATTCCTTAGATACACTGTCCAGCAAGTGCAGCAAGGTGGAGGGTCCCTGCTGTTTTCGGGTGGCGTTATTCGGCGCCAACGTACGCCACTGGTGGTCATAGAAGGTGTCGTAATGGCTGTACGATACGTGAATGCCATCCTCCGACCGATAGTGCGATCATATCAGTAGCATATTGGCGAGGCATTCGTCTTCATGGATGATTAACGTAAAAAAGCTTCCAAAATAGAAGTTTTATTGCCCAGATCGCAGTTCATGACTGGTGGGGCAATATGACCACCAGTGAGAGAAAGCATCATCTGCTTCATATGCAAGCCATCTGCCATGATACCACCCAATCCAAATGGCTCTTCCCATGGGCACCACCTAGCCTCAGCGATGGCTATCTGGCTAGTAATCTGTCGCTCGGAGTCCCCATGTCAAGCACCAATAATGCCATCTCTGCATGGTCAGGGGCTACCACTGTCAGGTACTTGACGACCTCCTCCCCGCAGAAGGATGGCTACCATTCTGGGTTTTGGGCATACTACCTTATTAGAAAGGAAGAATGATAAGGTGGAAAGGAACAATGGTGCAACATACACAACATTGGCTGACCTTCTCTGCACAATTCACACTACTGGAAAATTTGAAAAGTGGTGGCAGGTCAAACCCAACAGTGGGGACCACATACTGATTAACGATAAGGTGTAGAGAGCTGGAAGTGAAATGGGAAACTAGAGTCCTTCTGAACTACCTGTCATCGTCTACAGTTTCAACTGCTGATGTCTGGCCTGAACGGGGATTTTTCATTGGTCCACAAATGTTATCTGATAAAATATGCTATTCCATCTATTCTGTATTTTCTCTGATCTGTTCCCAAGACTGAAGAGAGAGATACAGATTTTTCCGTTTTTGAAGCAAATCATCAGAAATTTTCCTGTGATAAGTGACAGATAGGACAAGACCCTGTACACAGTGAAGATTTTACAAATACGCATATTTCCTGTGGAATGTGGTGCTATCAGATGTTTCGCATGCTGTGGCAATGTGCCAGCTGCTTATTGACACCTAGAGCCTTTTCTACAGGCTACAAGATGCATTATTCCTATTCAGGGATATGAGTAAATCTCGGTCTACCGAAGGTTGGATGACTTGTCTGTCTGGTCTCTGGCAATGCATTTTAATGCATCCATGCTGCATTGCATCCATTCCCATTAATGCAGTCATGCATAAGAATGAAATCTGCTGGCTCACAAAATGGACTGCCTGTAATACACTTATGAAATGTTCAAGACAGACTAACTTAAAATGTATACAGGATGTTAAAAAAATGTCAAATACTTAGAGAGATGGTAGTACTCATTGGAACAAGAAAAATAAATCATATAGACATGGGTCCAGAAATGCATACTTTCTGTGATAAACACAAGTTTACAGGAGGTATTCAATGTGGCATCCATTCATGACAATGCACCCCTCTGCCCTCTGGCATAAGGAATGATGCATCCTTTGACATATACCCAGTTGTTGTACCTGCTGGCACACATTGAAGATGCGACCCTATAGTGTCCACACATTGTTGATTAGCATGGTGTAGACCAATTCCTTCAAGTGTCCCTGTCAGCGAAAGTCTAGGGGATTGAGACCTGGGGCATGAGCAGGCCATGGTATCTGTGTCCCTCAGATGCTGGAAAAGTCTACTGTTCAGCTTATCAGAGGGCAGTCTGCACTGTAGATATTTTTCATCGTAGAGGGAATGGGCTCGCAGGTTATGCCCATTTAGTAAACCATAGCAGAATATCATATCCACCATTTCACTTGTCGAATATTAGGCTTCCATTACTAACAAGTGATGGAAGGGAGAAAATGTAAATGTACTACTCCATTTGTACATACAAACAGCGCAATAACTCTAAACACCTATGTGAATCCACATTTGGAAGAAGGCAAAATACCATGATATGTAAACAGTGTTGAAAGTACTGTACAATAAGCCACAAAAACATGACAAAAAATGTAGTCTACAACGAGTTTGAACCACACAACGGACTGCAAACCACCTAATAGTAGGCAGGCCCGCCTGGTTGGCCGTGTGGTCTAAGGCACAGGTTACTGGGTGGGAAGGAGCTCCTTGTCCCCGGCACGAATCCGCCCGGCGGATGTGTGTCGAGGTCCGGTAAACCGGCCAGTCTGTGGATGGTTTTTGGCAGTTTTCCATCTGCCTCGAGAATGTGGGCTCGTTCCCCTTGTTCCGCCTCGGTTACACTATGTCGGCAGTTGCTGCGCAAACAAGTTCTCCACGTACACGTACACCACCATTACTCTACCACGCAAACATAGGGGTTACACTCGTCTGGTGCGAGACATTCCCTGGGGGGTCCATCGGGGGCCGAACTGCACAATATCCCTGGGTTCGGTGTGGGGCGGCGGAGGGGTGAAGTGGACTGTGGTAGACGTCGTGGGGTTGTGGACCACTGAGGCTGTGGCGGGGACGGAGCCTTTCCATCGTTTATCGGTCCCCGGTTAACATAGAATACAATACAATGGTAGGCAGAGTACTGGGAGTAAGACGTCACAATCCTCTCCCAACATGTATGACAGAGCTCCAATGAAACAACTGTGCCAATCAATATCCACAGCCAAGTGTTTCACATTCCTCCCTGTAAACACTTTTTTCATCTCAGAAAGTATATGGTTCCGGACCCATGTCTGTTGGACTTACTTTTCTTGTTTCAATGAGAACTACCAACTCTCAAAGTATTCGATACTTTTATCTGAACATCCTGTATAGACACCAAATGTAAACATATCTTAACAGTAATATGATACCAGGGATTTTATCAACAATATCAGTAGATCATCCAACAAAATGAATTATATCTGTTAGTTACAAACTTCAGTTGCTGGGTTTTACCTGAATTTTTTTTTACTTTAGTCCTTGTGTTTCTCATTTATTTGGGACAATAAGGCAGGCCATTAATGGTATATCAATCACAAGACATCCGAACAAATGACATTTCTTTCATATTCCATTAGATGAATTAAATTTTCTCTCATAAAGAAAATAAATACATTTTTATATAAGAGCTAATTCTTATTTGAGCAGAGCTCTCAATTTTGTACAGTCCAGTCACACATCACCAAATACAAGTGCAATAGTAAAACAACAGTTACAATGGACAAGTGGTTTATCATCATGACCAGTTCTGATGTTTAAACCTCTTCAGTGTGCGTGATGGAATATCATAACCTAAACACAAGGCTTACGTATATAAAATATTCATGTCACTGCATATTGAACCAAGTTTTGATGTACAAATCTTGTGTATATGCACAAAATTCAATGATATATATCTGAATATAATTTTACATTAATCAAACCTAGTAATGCCGATGAACTGTTTATACAGTAGATACTTCTTGTTCACTATTAATGTAATTCTACAGTTGTGGTATACCCTACTATCACAAGCAAATGAGGAACAAAATGTGTGTGTAATGTGAAATTTCTTAATGCTTACCTCACAAAGTTCTTTGCAAGAAGGGCACACAAGGGCCCCTCTATGCAACCAGCCATCTACATTTATCTGAATGGGCAATTCTTGTTTTTCATGATAACAAGTATATGTGTAATTAGACACCTGCATAAAAAAACAGTATGGTCAGTGAAACATATATGGTGTAACTTCATTCAATGTAAATATGTAATAGTTGTTACAACATTCAATGTTGATTTGAGCTCTCTGAATGTAACAATATTGTTATGCAGTGTCTGCACAAGTAAATTCAATGTAATTATTTGGTTGTTTATTAGTGGGTACAATCTGTTTTCTACTGACTCACTTTCCTTTTCATTAAACAATGGAAAATCCAGTACAGAATAACCTCTTGTACCTATCTGCAACCCAGCATCTCTGCCATGTGGAGAGTAGCAACTGTCCTTAGTGTCCTTAGTGCTTTCTTAATAACAGGTTTTTACAACACTGGCAGTAACTGAGTTTTTACCCTTGACCAGAGTCTGACCTCATCACTAGGTAGAGTGCTCTTTTCCTAGCACTGGATACTTAAATCCTTGGGGTTATACACCCCTCACCCTTGCTTCTGTCCAATTTTATCCTTGTCTGCTTCAGCGGAAAATAAGACTCAACATGCTGAATGAATATGTTTCAGAAATCATTAAATTTTTTTCCAACTACACTGATTTATACATTTCCCCCAAGCATCCTTCCCATAATTCCTCTCGAAACACTGTGACTAAGTCATTGTTCATAATTCTGTAATAGAAATTTTTGTTTTATGATCTGAACCTATTGGTCAACATATTTTATTATTAACGTTTCCATTGTAGTCACTCTTACCTCTGCAATAGTAAAAGTGCCTAAAAACAAATTGTCAATGGTCATTGCACTATATCCTTCAATTCTTGTAGGAATTTTTTCTGCAGCAAATAATCCTAACCTGGACATCAATCACTATAGGTGGTATAGATTAGTACTATGTAACAAGATCAACATTAAAATCTCCACAAGAAACGCTTCACCAATTAACTGTCACTACCTGCTTTAAGAAGCTTAAGATGTTTCCTTTGATGGCTTGTAAACTGTCTATACTCATAGCTTGTATATATTCTAATTCACCACTGTAGTATAGCATTCTAAGAGCTGTTCAACACAATACTCATTAACCTAGGACAGCACTCCTCTATTGGGTCTTAATGGTTTTACAGGAGTATGTTATTGGCTTGCACCCTTCAAGACATATCTGTTTGATGTCAGTGACTTCAATGTGATATTCTGATAAGTGCAATATACCTACTGACATTCTATCCACCTTCCGTTATCTTATGTGGCTGTTAGGGGCTCACCCATTTTGGGGCTCCTAATGTTTTGATGAGAGATATTAAATACATGTTCTTTAATATCTATGGCTTCAGCCTTGAGTATTTCATTTTATGAGAAAATAGATATTGATGTTATTTAAACTCGTTCAATGTATAGATTACACACAGTAATTCTTCATATGTTCATATTTACTCACCAATATATGCAGTCGACCACCACGACAAAGATACTGATAACAACCTGATCCCCAATGTTGCCACTGACGGACCTGTCTACATGATCGCTCTTCCCACATCTGGTCAGTGTGTTCAAAGCATTTTGAATCAGGTCCATAACTCTCTAAGGCAAAGTTCTTCTCGGGCTCTGCAAATAGTGAGCAAGCCTATCAAAAGAAAGCTCAAGCAAATGGAAACAAAATACCCTTTCTTATACCAAATATAAAAAACAATATAAATAAAAAGATTTACTCACCAAATGGTGGCAGGAGAAAACATTTAAAGGTTAGGTAAATGAGTAAGCTTTTGGAGCCAGTGGTTCATGCAGATGGATTAAAAGGGAAGGAAGAGGGATAAAGGAAATGGACTAGCAAGGTTTTTAGGAAAGGGTAGAACTCGGACAAGTCGTCCAGAACCTCAGGTTAGGAAGGCTTACCATCCAGGTTGAAAAGGAAAGACCGATAGTTGGGGACTGCACCAGATGATATTTGAAAAACTGTGAGTTTGAAAGTGGAACATATGATAATAAGCCAGCCAGAAATTACTGACAAAACATTTATGCAAGAGTTAGTAAGAGTGAAAAGATAAGTGAATTGTATGAGGAAGAGGTGGGAGCTGGGGAAAAATAGACAGTTCAGAGAATAAAAGATATGTAAAACTAAAAAGGAGTGGAGAAATCGTTACCAAAATGAAATGCTGAGACCGAATAAACTAAGATAAATTTACAGTAAGGTGGGTGGTGAGAACCAAGGACATGTTGTAACACCAGTTCTTATCTGCAGAGTTCTATGGAACTGGTGCCTAAGGAAAAAATATAGGTGGCATGTTTAGTGAAACAGGCACTGAGGTCACAATTGTCATGTTGTAGAGCGTGCTCTGCAACAAGATATTGTGTGTTGCCAGTATATACCCTATGTGTATGTCCATTCATCCTAATTGATAACTTGGTGGTAGTCATAACAGTGTAAAAGACTGAACACTGTTTACTTAACAGCTGGAACATGGCACATGTCGTTTCACAGGTGGCTCTCCCCAAGTTGCAGGGCTGGTATAGGTGCTGTTACAAGAGTGCATAGGGCAAGTCTTACTGTGGGTCTGATCACAGGCAGTCTTACAGTGGGTCTGATCACAGGCAGTAGGAGCCATACAGTAAGGAAATTAGTACAGAAGGAGCATTGGTCTGACCAAAATATTCCTGGAATCTGCAGAATTGGGGGTTGGGTGGGGGTGAGGGTGGGGGTGGGGTGGGGGGGTGGGGTGCAAAAAGCTATTCTAGGTGTGATGGGCAAAATGCCTGACAGAATGGACCTCATTTCAGGGCACGATTTTAGGAATTCATACCCTTGTTGAAGTAGCTGATTAATACACTCAAGACCAGGATAATACTGAGTGGCATTAACAGTACCAGGAATGGATGTGATGTCCCAGGAAATCTCCTCCTGAAATAGGGTGGTGGGGTAATTATGTCCAGTGAAGGGTGAGGTGAAAATGGTGGTGTATTGCTGTAAAGAATCTGCATCTAAACAGATACCTTGCCCCAAATGCCAAGGCTCTATGGGAGGGAAAATTTGACATATAAAGGATGGCAACTGTCAAAATGTAAATACTTTTGTTTGCTATTAGGTTTAATGTGAACAGCTGCAGCTGAACTTCGGTGAGGATGAAGTCAACGTAAAGGAAAGTGGGCACCGATTCGGAATAGAACAATATGAAATTCAACTGGGAGATTGTATTTAGATATTCCAAAAATTTTCACAGGTCAGTCTCAACTTGAGTCCATATGGCAAAGACATCATCAATGTATCTAAACAATACCAGCAGCTGAAGGCTCATGGATTCCAGGAAGGCTCCCTCCAAGTGACCCATGGAAAGGGTTGGCATAGGAGGGAACCATCCTGGTTCACACGGCGGTACCCCTGGTATATTTGTAATTCTGACCCTCAGTGGTAAGATCTTTGTTTGTAAGCATTAAGGCTGATGAAGGTGAGCAGGAATGACAGTATAGGTTTGGAACCGGGTGGCCAATGGTCAAAATAATGTTCAGCAGCAGACAGACCATGTCCATAGGGGATTTTGCTATAAGGGAGGCGGCATCAATAATGACAAGAAAGGTGAGCGATTGGAGTGGGATGGGCACAGATTTCAGATGATAGAGGAAATGGTTGGTGTCTTTAATATAGGAGTAAAGTTTTTGTACTACAGGTTGCAGGTGTTGATCAACTAAGCCAGGCATATGTTTGGTGGGTGCTCTGAAGCCAGATACTACGAGACGGCTATGTTAATTGGATTTGTGGATCTTAGGAAAAAGGTAAAAGCTGAGGGTGCATGGTTTGGGTCGAGTAGGAAGTTCTGTAGATTGAGGTGTTAGTCTTTGTGAGGGGCCTGAGGTTCTAAGCGGAGACTGTAGGTCAGTCTGTATCGCAGAGATGGGATATTGTGGGCAGATGTTGTACAAAGAGGTGTCTGATAGCTGGCATGGTAGATCCCTTGTCCACTGGGAGGATAAGGATGGAGTCGTCATTTTTTAGGGAATGAAGAGCATGGAGTTCTGCAGACAACAGGTTAGAATCATGGTTTGGTTTAGCTACAGTGATGACACCTTCGCCATATGGCCTCAGAGCTGTTAAAATTTTTGGAATCTCTAAATACATTCTCCCCATTATATTTCACACAGTCCTATTCTGTATCCCATCAGACTTCCCTTGATGTTGACCTGTTCCTCACCGAGGACGACTACACGTTTCTGTTCGCAGTAAACTTACTAACAAACAACACGACCAGGTGTACTGGTATGAAATGAGCGTTAAGATACAAATGTGTCGATAGGGAACATTTGTTGTGAACGAGCCTTAATTTTTTTTTTTTGTTTTGTTGGTATGGCATCTGTCAAAGATATTTAGTATACATCATGTCACGGAACAAACATCATCATATGTTTTCATCGTGTTAACAATGTCAAATTTTGTACCAGAAAGTGATGATTTGCAGAAAGCATTAGTTTCTTGTTTACATTTGAAAAAAAGTGCTGCAGAGTCGCATCGAATGCTTGTCGAGGCATATAGTGATCATGTTCTATCAGATGCAACATGCAAAAGATGATTTCAACGTGTCAGAAACAACGATTTTGATGTAAGAAATGAAGAACGTGGAAGACCACCAAAAAAGTTCGAAGACACCGAATTGAAAGCAATATTGGATGAAGATGATACTTTGAGAGTCAGAAGCAAATGGCAGAAATGCTAAATGTTGCACAATAAACCGTTTCTGACCATTTGAAAGCTATGGGAAAGATCCAAAAGTGTGGAAAATGGATACCAAATGAACTGAATGAAAGACAGATGGAAAACCGAAAAACCATTTGTCATATTTTGCTTCAAAGACATGAAAGAAAATCAATTTTGCATTGAAATGTTGCTGGCGATGAGAAATGGAATTACTTTAAGAATCCTAAACGGAAAATATCATGGGTTAATCCGAGACAACCATCAACATCGACTGCAATACCAGATTGATTCGGCAAGAAGACAGTGCTCTGCGTTTGGTGGGATCAGTAAGGTGTGGTGTATCATGAGCTTCTAAAACCCAGTGAAACTGTGAAAACTAATCGCTACAGACAGCAAATGATCAATTTGAACTACGCATTGATCGAAAAAAGACCGGAACAGGCCAGAAGACATGGCAAAGTAATTTTTTTTACACAACAATGCACCTGCACACAAAGCAAAACTGGTTGAGGATACAATCAAAACACTTGGCTACTCCACCCGCCATATTCACCAGACTTGGCCCCTTCCGACTACCATTTGTTTTCATCAATTGGCTGATGAATACTTCGATTCCTATGAAGAAGTCGAAAATTGGGCGTCAGATTGGTTTGCTTCAAAAGACGAACATTTCTATTGGCGTGGTGTCCACAAATTGCCAGAAAGGTCAAAATGTATAGAAAGCAATGGTCAGTACTTTGAATAAAATGTTTTTACTTTTCAATTCAAAATTAGTGTTTCATTTTCACAAAAAAAAAAAAAAAAAAAACGCTCATTTCGTACCGGTACGCCTGGTATTTATATTTTGACAGCTGCCAGCATTTCTAAATCAAATGTTCCCTTGCATACAGCCTCGGTATGTCTGACTTTTGCCCACCACCCCTGATTCCACAATATCCTGGTCAGACCCTATGTTCTCTCTGCGTCCATTTCTCTACCCTAAGACTTCTACCCCTGTAACCAGCTGTACTGTTAAGACTTGCTCCATGCACCTCTGATGCCTATACAAACCCTGTAACTTGCAAAACATATACTATCAAAGGGAAAGCCACCTGTGACACAACACATGTTGTGTGCCAGCTGTTATGTAAACACTGTTCGGCCTCAACAATGGTACAACTATGCCCAAGTGATTGGTTAGGATGAATGGACATAAACAGAGGGTGTATATTGGTAACACACAGTATTCTGCTGCGAAGCACACTTTACAATATGACAGTCATGACATTGGTGCCTGTTTCACAACACTTGCCATCTGAATTCTTACCCAAGACATCAGTTTCTCAGAACTCCACAGGTGGGAACTGGTGTCACAAAATATACTTGGTTCTCACCACTCACCCAGCCTTTTTTAGTTAGCTACATCTTATATTTTCTGATCTGTCTATTTTTCCCAGCCCTCCAACTCTACCTCATACAATGCCCTTAGCTTCCCACTCTAACTAACTCTGATGATTTGTTTACATTAATCTTTGTCTCCCTTATTATCCTGTCTTACACCTTTTAAGCTCTCAGGTTTTCAAATATCATCTGGTGCAGTCCCCAACAATCAGTATTTCCTTCTCATTCTGTCCAGGAAATCTACACAAACCCGGGTTTCTGAACAGCTTTTCAGAACTCTCCCCATTTCCTACACCTTGGCAGTCCTTTTCCTTCATTCCTCTTCCTTCCCCTTCAACCCTTTTGCCAGAATGAGTTACTAACTCTGAAAGCTTGCAAATTTTGTTAATCTTTATGTATGTTTTCTACTGCTGCTGCTTAACGAATACATTTTTTATCTGTCCAATTACATTCTATTTTTAAAAATTGGTTATATTTGTTGATGTGCAACATAAAAATGTAATACAACAAGCATTACATTACAAATGGTATGCTCAAATACCTGTCATATTTTATTTAAGATCAAATGACACAGATAACATTTACTTACGTGGATTGTTCTCTATATACTGGCAATGCGAACCTCTGACCACCACATTTTTAGACCTCCACGTAAATTCTTGTATGTATGGACAGTAATCTGCTAATGATACAGATCCACCATAGTAGGATACTCTCTCCTTGTCTACATGTGGTATGGAGTCAAAGTTCTGAAAGAAAAGAGATTTTGTAGCTTTTCTCCATCTGATCAACAATTTTATTGTTCGGTGCTGAAGATTATGAGTCCTTTGATACTAGTTTACATTTAAAATTAAACTTATATTCTCATATTATTTTGCAGTGATGCAGTTCACCTTCTACTAGCAAAAATTAAGCTTTCTGTTAGCTTTATGATGTACAATCAGCTTTTATAACTAACTGAAACTACTATAATTTTTATGATCTAGGGAGATGAAATTTTTCATTCCAGGAACAATAGCTTAACTGAAAATTGTTTTTGTCGGTTTAGAGACTGCTACTGAAATGGCTAGTAGAAAAAAAACAGGTTATTCAATTAAGAGAGAAAGGAAAAATACAGCAAATGTGTAAATTTTGCCATGAATATCAATTATGCCTCTAAGTAAATTGACTACATATGAGGTTTACCCGAAATGCCCCTGCTTTAGAAATTGACACAAAAATACTGGAAAGGATGCTGCAATACAGAACCAACAGTGAGAAGTGAAGTCACTATAAGACCAGGATCAGCAGTGTCAGAAACTGAAGCTGAAGCTGAAGACAGAACTGCAATGAAGGTATTTTCCCTATTATTTCATTCCTCAGTGTCCTCCATTTCCCCTTGTATATAAACTTTGGTCTCAGAGTTGGAGAACTGTTTTGCCCATCACCTATAATGTTGTCAACAACATCAGTGTTATTGCTTTCAACAAATGTGGCTTTTTTATCTATCTTATGGCTGTTGACAGTTATCTTTTTTATCTTATTCTGTTATGTAGCAGTGATGTTTTAAATCCACAACTAAGTGAACTAGTACCTTAAAACACAAGTTTCTTATCCTCGAGTAATTTCAGTATTACAACCATCTAACGTGATACAGTTCTGCCACACTGGCTGTCACTGAATGGATGAAGGTACCTTTATATTTTGCATTCAGTACTGCACTGTTCTCTATCTACACCTACACGCTACAAACAATTGTGAAGTGCTTCCCATTCTACCACCTATTATGGTTTCTTCCTGTCCCATTTGTGTATGGAGTGTGGGAAAACTGATCGCTTAAACACCTAGGTGTGTAATTAGTCAAATCTTATGTTTACAGTCTCTACAGGAATGATATGTGGTGTGGTTACAGTATATTCCTAAATTTCTCATTTAAGCTTTTATAAGCAATATTTTGTGGGATAACGTCTGTCAGTTCAAGTTGTCCAGCATTTCCATGATGCTCTCCCATGGATCAAATGAAGCTTACAGCCGATTGATCCATTTTGTGTTTCCAAAAATTGTCACACATAGTTGGTTGTGACTCATTACAGTCATAGTATACTAGTTTTTGGATTTTGTGAAGTGCACTATTTTACATATCTGAACACTTCAAACACGTTGTCAGTCTTTGCACCTCTTTGAAATCATATCGAGATTTGACAGAATACTTGTGTACCTTTTTTCAGATTGTACTTCCTTGACTGTAACTGCATAATTTGAGGTAATTACTTATATTGTCTGCCAGATCATTAATATACAGCATCAACAGTGAGGCCCCCAACAGACTTGCCTGCAGCATACCTGACGTTACTTCTGTGTGACTATACATAATACCCATGAGCCACAGCTGGAATCTGTCAACTCGTACAAAAACATGGCTACAGTACTTTGTAGGGCCATGAAATGGATGATCACATAGGCTCAGTGTGGCACTGTAAGCATCTTATCATAATGGTGTCAGCTACAAATGACAAATGAATTGCAATACAATGGCTATGGTTTTGAGTTGCACACTACGCCATCCATACTGTTCGATGCGCTTGGCTGCACAATTTGGTCGTCAACAGTTATGGCACTGTCAGTTAGGTAAGCCCGTCCAACAAGATCATACCACATTGGATGGAAAAAATCAGTTTTTTAATTGTCCTGGGGCCAAAAACCTCATAAATAGCAAAAGACATCAATTTCTAATTGTCGTGAGACTGGATGACATATTCAATATGCTGTCCACCATTTTCTGTCACAGGTTAAAATCAAGGAACATCCTGTTCCACAACAGATAAGTGTTTTTTTTCTATTTTCTTTTTTCCTCTTTTTTTTTGTTGGGGGGGGGGGGGGGAGGGGGGTCAGATTCAGAATGTGTTGCCCGATGCATGCCTGCAATTCAGTTATGTTCGCAATTGGATGGCTACACTGAGGAGAAATGGTGGCTGATAATTCTAGAAATCCTGAAATGCCCCTGCAGCACCTGCTTCACTTGTGGAGGAGCACCATCTTACATAAAAATGATCCTATCCACACTGCTGAAGGGTCAGAATGATGGTGTGTGAAAGACTCTCACAGCATTTACCAGTGATGGTACCTGAATGCCCATCTCCTTGAAGAAATATTGCCCTACTATAAATGATGACACCAGCCTGCACCATACAGTTACCTTTGCGGACTGAAGTGGCACCGGTTGATGTGTGAGCAGATTTACTGTTGCACTTCTGTGTACTGACATGTCATTTGACATGGCAAGGGGCTTTGTCTGTCCATAGAATGTTCCATGGCCATTCATTGTCCATTTACTTGTGAGCATGAAATTCCACAGCCAACATTTATTCTGCTGGCAGTTCTGCAGAAAGCAACTCCTAAAGGTGGGCGAGTTTGTATAGCTAGCAATGCAGAATGTTTTGCGGGATTTTATGCACCATGCTCGGAGGCATGTCTAATGTTCGGGTAGTTCCCCACACCTGCATGTTTGGATACCACCACTCAACCCCTCCTACAATGCTGCGGCCACATCGACACATGCTGGATCAACTACTTTCCTCCCTCTACCTCACCGCACTTCAAAAGAACCTGTCTTTTCAAATTTTTCGGTAATTTTCTCCCAGACTGTAGCAGACATCAGACCAATACTTATTTCATACTTCGAGTATCTGGAACTTCTGCAGAGCTTCTGGTGCCCAGTCACCGTTGTTTTAAAATAGCTTCATGCGATCCTTCATGGAGACAGTCACATTGGGTATTTTGGACTCAAACTGAGGGGTAGTTGTGTGCTGCGCGTCTGTTGGAATGCATATTCAGAGGCTTATAATGCAATCGATTGGTAAATTTTTCTTTAAACTTTTTAGTTCCATGACAATTTCACCCTCCGTCAGCAACATGCTGTTCAAATTTGACATCATTCTGAGCAGTGGTTCTCTTTCTACAGTGCTTTGAAAGTGGAACATTATTTATGGACATCCTGTATGTTGAGTTTCTCAAAGAGATATGACACTATCTCCTCTTTATCTAGTTTGCAGAACACGTACATTTTTTCTGTTCTTTAGTTGCCCTTTTTACTTTGGTGTTCATTGTTACTACAACTGCCTCATTATCACTGATACCACTTTCAACATGGACAACCTCAAAGAAATCAGGTCCTTATTTTACACATCTAGGACTAAATGGAGGAGCTAATCTCCAAGGTCATGGAACGTGTCAGTACATGAAATTACAACATATAAGTAATAACAGATAAAAATAAAATGTTTATGAATCCCAAAACAGACAAGCCATAAGTTTATGTGAACACGATCAATAAAACAACACAGGAATCAGCTTAATTTTTCCGGGAACTTCTCAACAAAATAGAAGGAGTAACCCATGGGGAAACTCTTCAGTTTCAATTTGAAAGTGTATGGATTACTGCCAAGATTTTTTAATTCTTGTGATAACTTACTGAAAATGGATGCAGCAGTATACTGCACACCTTTCTGCACAAGAGTCAAGGAAGTGTGATCCAAATGCAGATTGGATTTCTGCCTAGTATTAACTGAATGAAAGCTGCTAATTCTTGGAAATAAGCTGCTATTGTTAACAAGAAACAACAGTAAAATACCTGAACCTCCCATTTCTGAGCCAAAAATATCCTTTGAGATTGGGAAGACTTACCCCAAAATATAATACCACATGTCATAAGCAAATGAAAATAGGCAAACTAGACTAATTTTCATGTTGAATAATCACATACTTCAGATATCGTTCAAACAGTAAAAATGACAGTATTACGTCTTTGAACAAGATCCTGAATGTGGGGTTTCCATGACAGTTTACTAACACATACCAATTTGAAGTGTTCAGTTTCACTAATCATATACCCGTTCTGTGAAATTAAAACACTAGGTTCTGTTGAATTGTGCGCTAGAAACTGTAAAAACTGAGTCCTCCTATGATTTAGCATTGGTTTATTTTCTACAAGCCATGAACTTCTGTCATGAACTGTACTATTTGAAACAGAGCCAATGGTGCACACAACATCCTTTAATAACAAGCTAGTGTCATCAGCAAACAGAAATATCTTAGAATTACATGTACATGTAATACTAGAGGGCATATCATTTATATAAATAAGGAGCAAGAGTGGTCTCAGCAAACACCCCTGGGGCACCAAGCCATTTGAAACTGCCCCCCCCCCCCCCCCCCCCCTCAGATTCCTCTCCATAGCCACTCTCAACACTCCGAATAATGACCTTTTACTGTCTGTTGGTAAAGTAAGAGGTGAACCAATTGTGAGCTACTCCCTGTATTCCATAATGGTCCAACTTCTGGAACAATATTTTCTGATCAACACAATCAAGCGCCTTATTAAATAAAAAAAAAGATGCCTGGAATTCAAAACTTTTTGTTTAATCCATCCAGTTCCTCAACAGAAAAAAGAGAATACAGCATTTTCAGTTGTTAAACCACTTCTAAAACTGAACTGTACATTTGATAGCATATTATGTGAAATAAAATGATCAATTATCCTTACACACACAGCATTTTCAATAACTTTAGCAAACACTGATGACAGAGTAATATGTCTAAAATTGTCTACATTATCCCTTTCTCCCTTTTTATAAAGGGACTTTACTATTGAGTACTTCAGTCGTACAGGGAACTGACCATTCTTAAGGGAAAAATTATAAATATGGCTAAGTACAAGGCTAACATGTGCAGCACAGTACTTTAATATTCTGCTAGATACTCCATCATATCCATGAAAATCCTTAGTCTTTAGTGATTTAATTATTGACTCAATTTCCCCCTTATCTGTATCACAGAGAAGTATTTCAGAATCTATCTTAGAAAGGCATGTTCAAAGAGAGTTCAGGACTCTTTGTTGAAAGAAAGTTTTTATTTTCACCAGCAATGCTCAGAAAATGATGGTTAAATACTGTAAATATATCTGACATATCAGTAACAGAAATATTTTTACTATTTATATCGTCAACCTTGTGCTACTGATTATATGTTTTTAATTTTATCCTGTGAATTAGCTATTTTATTTGTGTGCCACATACTCTTTGCCTTCCTAGTAACATTTTTAAGAACATTACAATACTGTTTGTAATGGGCTACTGTAGCTTGGTTGTGACTACTAACACGTTGATATAATTCCCATTTGATCTAAATGATATCCTTACCCCACAAGTCAGCCATCCAGGCTGCCTTTTACTGGTAGTACCCTGTTTAGAACGTTCTAATGGAAACTAACTTTCAAAGAGCATGAGAAATGTGTTAACAAAAGAATTACATTTGTCATTTATGTTATCAGCACTATAAACATCTTGCCACTCTTGTTCCTTAATGAAGCTTAAAAAATTTTCTATTGCCACTATACTAGCTTTTCTACATAGTTTATGTATATATCATTTAATTGAATAAACCTTTTAGAGTTAAAATTTGTGCAACATGATCTGAAAGGAAATTACCCTTTACTAACAGAATACCCATCTAGTAATGAAGAATTAATAAAAATATTGTCTATGGCTCTACTGTTCCCTTGCACCCTTGGGAAAACCACAGTCTGCTAAGATCATATGAGTTTAAGAGATCTACCAACATCCTTTTCCTTGCACAATCATGTATAAAATTAATATTGAGTCACCAAAGATAATTAATTTTTGGTGCGTCTTATAAAGTGAACCAAGAAGCCTCTCTAGCTTGAGCAGAATGCCCTGAAGTCAGAGTTAGGGGACCTATAAATAACAACAATTACAAGTTTAGTTTCATTAAATTCAACTGCCCCTGTACCACATTCAAATAATTGTTCGTTGCAACATTGTGATATGGCTACACACTCAAATGGAATAATGTTTTTTTATGTATATGGCCTCTCCTTGTAAAGCAGCCAGCTAATCTGTATCCTCGTAAAGGAAGCCTCTGAATTGTCAAATTATTTAAGTGGTTTCTCCAATATACCAATAACGTCAGTGTCCAATACCTATAAGCAGTTCACTAAATTGATCTGTAATATCTCTTATATTTTGATGAAATATGATAATTCTTCTCTACTCGGATACCCGACCTATTTGCTGCAATTAGATCTAATATATTTTCATCAATGTAGGCTTCTGAACGGTAGCGTTTCCTGCTGGGCTTTTCCACAATGCTTCATTGACACCAGACATTCTGTCAGGAGCTGGCTCAGTGACTCTGGGCCCTTCAACACCGGCACCCCTGACCAAGTGACCGCTGCCTTCACCGTCAATACAGTTCTACCACATCAAGGAAGCGGAAATCGAGATGCTACCAGAGCCCTTGTCACCGGTACCTATTATACTACTTTTTGTGGGAATGGCTGCTGTGTATGTCCACAACTATGCCACTTCTGCCCCTACTCATCGGTTCAGGCCCGCAATTTCCTTCTGCCGCCACTGGTGTCGACTTCAACATCGGCAACGGATGTTTCAACAGTGCCCTGAAGTCCGCATTGGTAGAGTCCGTTTTCCCTAAGTGGAGAAGGATGGTATAAGCCTGTATATAATATGTGGATATGCACCATAGCACCAGACCTATGGTGCACTATACTTCGAATATTCTGCCAATGGGATCTGCGCGGGCCGGCGACCAGAGGTCACTTGCGATGGCAATGATTTGTGCACAGGGCACGGCATCCACTGCGCCGTCTACCAGAGCTCTCATCTTGATAAGTGCAGTGCAGCACACACTTGCCCATATATTCCATTCATACTTATTGTCAGCACCTGCTTTTATCCGTAACTACAGTGCATGCTTCTGTTTGAGTCTATGTTCTCAACTGTTGTTCACTTGTATGCAGAAGAAGAATAAACTTCAGTTCATTTTGGCTGTGCTATTATTTGTATCTTAAAGTATGGCACAGAAATAAATGCAGAAGATGGGAGTGAGAAGTTTAAATGAAGGAATGGTAGACTGAAGTCTAGTAGGCAGAATCAGACTATGAAGTTAATGTAGGTGTAAATGTTATGAAAGGATCTCATGAAATGTCAGCATAACCCCACTGCTAGAGAGTGCATGGAAATTTGTAAATTATTTTTTGAAGAGTGGAAGGAACAAGCAAGAGTAAGGAGCAAACAAAGTCTGAAGAAACTGCATCCCAATAGTTAAAAACGCACAATTGTCATCTAGGCACAGTTTTTGTATTTGTATTATTTGCTTGAGAGAAACTCAAAAATGTGGCACAGTTAAAAGATTTTTTTAACTTTATTTATTTATTATAGCCTGTTAATTCCTTGTGTCTCCTCAATTCTCTTTTAGATGGAATCTGGATTCCAGGAGGTTAAAAAATGACAGCATTTGTTGGCTCTAGAGATACATTCAGCCTATCTTTCAATACCCATTTTGTGTTACATTTTGCATTGGTAGAAGCATCCTCGAGATTAGTTTGAAGCAGAAAATACTACATTATACTTTTTTCTCTTTTAGTATGAACAAACTTTTGTAACAAAGTGGAGACCACATGGCTCACACACATTAAAACAATATTTTAATCAAAATATTGTAATTTGATGTGCAGCACAATTTGTCACATAAAAATGAATAAAATCTGAATCCAGTCCTACCTAGACTATGGAACATAAAGGATTTCAATAAAAATATTCAATGATACTCCATAAATGCGTTAAAAAAAGTCTCTACTGCACAAAAGAAGGGTAAAATCAGTACAAGAGAAAAACTCTAGATTAACTATTAACGGCAGTCTGATCTCAGGTTATAGATTTCTAATAACCATACTTTCACCTCCTTTTGTTTTTGTCATCCCCTTTTAATCATCCTTGATTAATCACCTGATGCAATAACTTCTATCTTTGAGACATAACAAGTTGGAATGCTTCCATCTGCTATATTTTCTACACACTGAATAACTAAATTTTTTTCTGATTTTTTTTTTGGTTTTGATACAGTAATACTGTTGTACAGGAATATGGAGTACATCCATAAATAGTTTTACAGGAAGTTCAGTTAAAAGTTACAACTAATTGAAAATTATACTATAGAAGCTAATGGAAAGACATTTTGAGTTAATAGGCAGAATACGAAGTGCTGTTACCATTAATTCCAAAGGAAAAATTTAACTCTTTCTGAAAATGTACTTTAAATTACCTGAAACTAATTAACTTACAAAATAAGTATGGACCCTCATAATTTCAACTGCTTATTTTGTCACAGTGCTTGCTCGACTCTGAACTTGATCAGTGTACTTTTGCTATTCTATTTTTTTTTCCCAAATCAGATAATACTCATTATTAACTGATCAGCCCTCTAATTAAGATTCTGAATCGTTTATCATAATGTAAAATTATTTTCAAGATTGATATAGCAAAGTTCCATATGCTTTTATAATTTACTTACTTTCAACATTGTCCATAAACCAAACAACGGTCCAAATTCATAGGCCATTCAAAGAAGCAGAAATTAACCTAGCCACTTTTCAAAACATCATGTAATTTCTAAGATCAACAAATATCTGTATGCCAATATTTAAACAGCTAACACCACCATAAAATCTCTAGTCTCGGCATGCTCTTGAACAAGTAACATCTACACATCTGAGAGTCGAGCTAATAATAGTGTAACACCTCCGTGACAGCCCGGCTTCAGTTACAAAATGAGTAATACTTATGTCAAACGAGGCTGTGACCCAGAAATAAAAGTAATAACTAGTACTCTGCAAGCCACTTATGGTGTGTGGCAGAGGGTACTTCTGGTACCACAATCTGATTCCCTGTTCCCCATTTCAATCAAGAATGATGCGTGCGAAAAATGACTGTCAGTGTGCCCCTGTATTAGCTCCAATTTTTTGAATCTTCTCATTTTAGTAATTTCACAAGACACGTGTGGGAGGAAATCTGACTCTTCCCAGAATGTACTCCCTCAGAATTTCAATAGTGATCCACTCTTTGATTCACAACACCTATCTTGTAGTGTGTCTGCCACTGGAGTTTGTTGGGCAGCTCTGCAATGCTCTCGTGTCAACTAAATGTGTCTGTGCTAAAACACGCTGCTCTTCATGGACCTTCTCTATCTATTATATTAGTCTTACATGGTAAAGGTCCCAAAGAGATTAGCAATACTCAAGAATTAGTTGAACAAGCGTTTGAGAAGCCACTTCTTTCATGGCTGAGTTACATTTCCTTAGGACTCTTCCTAAGGATCTCAGCCTAGTATCTGCTTTTCTACTATTAGTTTCGTGAGTTCATTCCACTTAAGGTCACTCTGGATGGTTAATCCTAGATATTTTATGGTAGGTACTGTTTCCAGCAATTTGTCATTGATGGTGCAGTTGCGCAGTATTGGAGTTCTTCTCCTATGTATGTCAAATATGTTCAGGATCAACTGCCACTCACTGAAAGTCCTTTTGCAAATTGCTACAGTCTTCTGATGATGTTACCTTCTTGCAAACCACTGCAGCATTTGTCAATAGCCTTAAGGAGTTTCCAACAACTTCTATTATATCATTTATATAAATTGTAAATAATAGCAGTCTGATCACATTTTATTAAAGTACTCCTGCAACTAACTTTGGATCTGTCGATTTTGTTCCTTTAAGAATGACATGTTGAGTTCTCTCTGCGTGAAGTCTTTAATACAGTTGAAAATCTGCCTAATACTCAGTAAGCTCATGTTTTTTTTCACTAAACAGCAGTGTGGTACAGTGTCAAGTGCTTTCATGAAGTTTAGGAAAATGGCATCACTCTGAGTACTGATGTAGCAGTGCTGTGGATCTCATGCAGGAACAGAGTGAGCTGAATTTTGCAAGATCCCCATTTGCAGAATCCATGTTGATTTTTACGGAGGAGATTTTCATTCTCCAAAAATATCATAATACACGGGCACAACACGTGTTTCACAATCTTACAACTTACTGATGTCAGTGACATATGCCTATAATTACATGTATCTGGTCTAGAACCCATTTTGAAAATGGTAATGACCTGCACTTTTTTTTTGCAGTCACTAGGTGCCCTTCATTACTCAGTGACCTACGCTGTACTGCTGCTAATATGGAGGCAAGTTGTTTCACATCAGCTATGTACATTTTCACAGGTATCTCATATGGTACTGACACCTTTCCCTTACTGAGTGACTGTAGTTGCTTTCCTATTTCATGATTGCTCCCCTCAATATCTACCATTTGAGTGTTCATATGATGATTGAAAGTAGGGACCAAATTATGATTCTTCTGTGATGAAACAATTTCAGAAGACCGAAGTCAGTACTTCAGCCTTCACTCTATCATCTTCCATTTTGGTGCCAGTATGGTCCTTGAATGAATAGTTACTTTTGATCTGCTTACTGATTTTATATAAGACCACACCCTCCCTCTTAGGGTTTTTAAGTCAGATTGTTTGGAAAAACTTCACTCTAACAGCTCACAAACTGTACTGCATTTGAGTTGGATCACATGGGTCATGTTATTTACTAACTCAATGACGAAGTCACATCAATGACGATGTGTTTCAATTACATCACATTGTGAATTTGCATTCAAGATGGACAACAGTGATTAACTTTGATAATGATGTACTGCTAAGATAACAATCCAATACAGCAATAGACAGTGCTGATTAGTATGAACATACTTTTACTGTGTATCTCATATAAGTGGGATGTTTTTGCTCAATCTGAAAAACAGAGCATTATTCTGGTGAAATTATTCTACCACTAATATTGTGACTTATGTTGACTGACCTTTTGCCACACTAGGCTATTGCTAATTATTTTGTTGAGAGTAAGTCTATTGCAATAAAACTGGATAGAAAAAACTGTAGACAATTGCAGTATGGAATGTTGCTGTTGTTACTGCTGTTGTGGTCTTCAGTCCAAAGGCTCGTTTGATATAGCTCTCCATGGTAATCTATCCTGTGCAAGCCACAGGTAACTGCTGCAACCTAAATCCCTCCTCATTAGTTACATGATCTACCCATCTAATCTTCAACATTATTCTGTATCATAAGATTTCAAAAGCTTTTATTCTCTTTTTATATAAACTGTTATTATCCACATTTCCCTTCAATACATGGCTACATTCCAGACAAAAATCTGCACAAAAGACTTCTTAACACTTAAATCTACATTTGATGTTAACAAATTACTCTTCTTCAAAAACGCTTTCCTAGCCATTGCCAGTCTACATTTTATATCCTCTCTACTTCGACCATCATCAGTTATTTTGCTCCCCAAATAGCAAAACTCATCTACTATTTCAATTGTCTTGTATCCCAATCTAATTCCCTCAGCATCACCTGATTTAATTCGAATACAGTCCATTATCCTCGTTTGCTTTTGTTGTTGGTCATCTCAAATCCTCCTTTCAAGACTCTGCCCATTCCATTCAACTGCTCTTCCAAGTCCTCCATTGTCTCTGACAGAAATACAATGTCATCAGCACATCTCAAAGTTTTTATTTCTTCTCCCTGGACTTTAATTCCTACTCTATATTTTTCTTTGGTTTCCTTTACTGCTTGCTCAATGTACATACTGAATAACATGTGGGTAAGCTACAACCCTGTTTACTTCGTTCTCAAATGTTTCCCTTCCATACCCTTCGACTCATAACTGTCATCTAGTTTCTGTACAAACTGTATATAACTTTTCAGTCTTTACCCGTGCTCCCTTCAGAATTTCTGAGAGAGTACTCCAGTCGACACTCAAAAGCTTCCTCTACAAAGTCTACAAACATAGGTTTGTCTTTCCTTAACCTATCTTCTAAGATAACTCATTAAGATCAGTAATGCTTGCATGTTCCTACAATTCTGTAGAATCCCAACTTATCTTCCCCAAGGTTGGTTTCTACCAGTTTTTCGATTTTTGGTAAAGAATTCATGTTCGAATTTTGCAACCATGACTTATTAAACTGATAGTACGGTAATATTCACACCTGTCAGCACCTTCTTTCTTTGGAATTGGAATTATGGTGTTCTTCTTGAAGTCTGAGGGTATTTTGCCTGTCTCATACATGTTGCACACCAGATGGAAGAGTTTGGTCGTGGCTGGACGTCCCTAGGATATTAGTGGCACTGAGGGAATTCATCTACTCCATGCGCCTTTTTTCGACTTAGATCTTTCAACAATCTGTCAAATTATTCTTGCAGTATCACGGTATCACGGCCCCTTCCATTTCTGTAATACTGCCCTCAAGTTCATCTCCCTTGTACAGACCCTCTAAATATTCCTTCCACCTTTCAGGCTCCCTTCTTTGCTTAGGACTGTCAGGCTCCCTTCTTTGCTTAGGACTGGTTTTCCATCAGTGCTCTTGATATTCATACAGCTGCTCCTCTTTTCTCCAAAAGCCTCTTTAATTTTCCTGCAGGTAGTATCAATCATTCCCCTAGTGATATAGGCTTCTAAACCTTTACATTTGTTATCTAGCCATTCCCACATAGCCATTTCACACTACCTTTTAAACCTCATTTTTTAGACATTTGCATTCACTTTTGCCAGCTTCATTGGCTGCATATTTTATGTTTTCTCATTTCACCAATTAAATGCAATATCCCTCATGTTATCCAAGGATTCCTACTAGGCCTTTTCTTTTTACTTATTTTATCCTCTGCTTCCTTCACTATTTCATCTCCCAAAAATATCCATTTGGCTTTTACTTTTCCCTTTCCCCTGTAATAGTCAACTGCGCCTCATGCCAGTCTGAAACTCTCAACCATCTCTAGTTCTTTCAATTTATCCCTGTCCCATCTTCTTAATATTCAACCTTTTTGCAATTTCTTCAGATTTTTGAAGTTCATAACCAATAAATTGTGTTCAAGAGTCCACATCTACTACTGGAAATGTCTTGCAATTTAAAATCTGCTTTGAAAATCCCTTTCTTATCATTACATAAGCAATGCGAAACCTTCGTGTCTCCAGGTTTCTTCACTTATACAACCTTCTTCCAATGATTCTTAAACCAAATGTTAGTGATGATTAAATTGTGCTCTGTGCAAATTTCAACCAGCTTCCTCTTTCATTCCTTGCCCCCAGTCTCCATTCACCAACTATTTTTCTTTTTGTTTAATTCCAGTCCCCCGTCACAATTAAATTTTTGTCTCCCTTAACTATCTGAATAATTTCTTTTATCTTATCATGTCTTTCTTCAATCTCCTCTTCTGTCAAACTAGTCAGCATATAAACTTGTTCCTGTACCTCCATTCAAAAGAGAACTTTTAATGCTGAGCTGGCCACAGACCATTAATATTTCAAAAGTGTTGTTGAAATTTACTAATTCTCAACATTACATACCGTGTGGGCTTTATTAGTGGATTAGCCTTCTCTCACTGACAATTTTCAGCCAGTCACAACATTGAGAGAAGCGAGACCAGCTGTCAAGAGCAGCAAAATAGGTGAAGTGAATTAATTACACCTTCTTCCTATTCTACCTCGACTCCACAAATGGCTTTTCTACAACAACATATTTGTGTATTGTGCTTGCTTAAGTGAAGCAAAGCTTGTCCTCAGCCTGAAGTTTGGTTTGAACACCACACTGCTTTACAGGCATGATCCTGTTGAAAGTGGTGTGCCTTTGCCTTCCTCTGACCTCTGAAACAGGCAAACTCAGCCTCTTTAATATGGAAGCTGAGTCATGGTACAACTCAGCATTTTTCACATACACAACTCACTGCCAGTGGAGCAAAGAAAAATTCTAGACTTGTTGTTGTTGTTGTTGTTGTGGTCTTCAGTCCTGAGACTGGTTTGTTGCAGCTCTCCATGCTACTCTATCCTGTGCAAGCTGCTTCATCTCCCAGTACCTACTGCATCCTACATCCTTCTGAATCTGCTTAGTGTATTCATCTCTTGGTCTCCCTCTACGATTTTTACCCTCCACACTGCCCTAAAATACTAAAGTGGTGATCCCTTGATGCCTCAGAACATGTCCTACCAACCGATCCCTTCTTCTGGTCAAGTTGTGCCACAAACTTCTCTTCTCGCCAATCCTATTCAATACCTCCTCATTAGTTACGTGATCTACCCATCTAATCTTCAGCATTCTTCTGTAGCACCACATTTCGAAAGCTTCTATTCTCTTCTTGTCCAAACTATTTATCGTCCACGTTTCACTTCCATACATGGCTACACTCCATACAAATACTTTCAGAAATGACTTCCTTACACTTAAATCTATAATCAATGTTAACAAATTTCTCTTCTTCAGAAACGCTTTCCTTGCCATTGCTAGTCTACATTTTATACCCTCTCTACTTCGACCATCATAAGTTATTTTGCTCCCCAAATAGCAAAACTCCTTTACTACTTTAAGTGTCTCATTTCTTAATCTAATTCCCTCAGCAGCACCCGACTTAATTCAACTACATTCCATTATCCTCGTTTTGCTTTTGTTGATGTTCATCTTATATCCTCCTTTCGAGGCACTATCCATTCCATTCAACTGCTCTTCCAAGTCCTTTGCTGTCTCTGACAGAATTACGATGTCATTGGCAAACCTCAAAGTTTTTATTTCTTCTCCATGGATTTTAATACCTACCCCGAATTTTTCTTTTGTTCCCTTTACTGCTTGCTCAATATACAGATTGAATAACATCGGGGAGAGGCTGCAACCCTGCCTTACTCCCTTCCCAACCACTGCTTCCGTTTCATCTCCCTCAACTCTTATAACTGCCATCTGGCTTCTGTACAAATTGTAAATAGCCTTTTGCTCCCTGTATTTTACCCCTGCCACCTTTAGAATTTGAAAGAGAGTATTCCAGTCAACATTGTCAAAAGCTTTCTCTAAGTCTACGAATGCTAGAAACGTAGGTTTGCCTTTCCTTAATCTTTCTTCTAAGGTAAGTCGTAAGGTCAGTATTGCCTCACATGTTACAAAATTTCTACGGAATTCAAACTGATCTTCCCCGAGGTTGGCTTCTACTAGTTTTTCCATTCGTCTGTAAAGAATTCATGTTAGTATTTTGCAGCTGTGGCTTATTAAACTGACAGTTCGGTAATTTTCACATCTGTCAACACCTGCTTTCTTTGGGATTGGAATTATCATATTCTTCTTGAAGTCTGCGGGTATTTCACCTGTCTCATACATCTTGTTCACCAAATGGTAGAGTTTTGTCAGGACTGGCTCTCCCAAGGCCGTCAGTAGTTCCAATGGAATGTTGTCTACTCCGGGGGCCTTGTTTCGACTCAGGTCTTTCAGTGCTCTGTCAAACTCTTCATGCAGTATCCTATCTCCCGTTTCATCTTCATCCACATCCTCTTCCATTTCCATAATATAGTCCTCAAGTACATCATCCTTGTATAGACCCTCTATATACTCCTTCCACCTTTCTGCTTTCCCTTCTTTGCTTAGAACTGGGTTTCCATCTGAGCTCTTGATGTTCATACAAATGGTTCTCTTATCTCCAAAGGTCTCTCTTAATTTTCCTGTAGGCAGTATCTATCTTAACCCTAGTGAGATAAGTCTCTACATCCTTACATTTGTCCTCTAGCCATCCCTGCTTAGCCATTTTGCACTTCCTGTCGATCTCATTTTTGAGACGTTTGTATTCCTTTTTGCGTGCTTCATTTACTGCATTTTTATATTTTCTCCTTTCATCAATTAAATTCAATATTTCTTCTGTTACCCAAGGATTTTTACTAGCCCTCGTCTTTTTACCTACTTGATTATTTGCTGCCTTCACTACTTCATCCCTCAACGCTACCCATTCTTCTTCTACTGTATTTGTTTCCGCCATTCCTGTCAATTGTTCCCTTACGCTCTCCCTGAAACTCTGTACAACATCTGGTTCTTTCAGTCTATCCAAGTCCCATCTCCTTAAGTTCCCTCCTTTTCGCAGTTTCTTCAGTTTTAATCTACAGGTTGTGGTCAGAGTCCACATCTGCCCCCGGAAATGTCTTACAATTTAAAACCTGGTTCCTAAATCTCTGTCTTACCATTATATAATCTATCTGATATCTTTTAGTATCTCCAGGGTTCTTCCATGTATACAACCTCCTTTCATGATTCTGAAACCAAGTATTAGCTATGATTAAGTTGTGCTCTGTGCAAAATTCTACAAGGCGGGTTCCTCTTTCATTTCTTAGCCCCAATCCATATTCACCTACTACGTTTCCTTCTCTCCCTTTTCCTACTGCCGAATTCCAGTCACCCATGGCTATTAAATTTTCATCACCCTTCACTATCTGAATAATTTCTTTTATTTCATCACACATTTCTTCAATTTCTTCGTCATCTGCAGAGCTAGTTGGCATATAAACTTGTACTACTGTAGTAGGTGTGGGCTTCGTGTCTATCTTGGCCACAATAATGTGTTCACTATGCTGTTTGTAGTAGCTTACCCGCATTGCTATTTTCCATTTCATTATTAAACCTACTCCTGCATTACCCCTATTTGATTTTGTGTTTATAACCCTGTATTCACCTGACCAAAAGTCTTGTTCCTCCTGCCACCGAACTTCACTAATTCCCACTATATCTAACTTTAAACTATCCATTTCCTTTTTTAAATTTTATAACCTACCTGCCCGATTAAGAGAGCTGACATTCCACGCTCCGATCTGTAGAACGCCAGTTTTCTTTCTCCTGATAACGACATCCTCCTGAGTAGTCCCCGCCCGGAGATCCGAATGGGGGACTATTTTACCTCCGGAATATTTTACCCAAGAGGATGCCATCATCATTTAATCATACAGTAAAGCTGCATGCCCTCGGGAAAAATTATGGCCGTAGTTTCCCCTTGCTTTCAGTCATTCACAGTACCAGCACAGCAAGGCCGTTTTGGTTATTGTTACAAGGCCAGATCAGTCAATCATCCAGACTGTTGCCCTTGCAGCTACTGAAAAGGCTGCTGCCCCTCTTCAGGAACCACACGTTTGTCTGGCCTCTCAACAGATACCCCTCCGTTGTGGTTGCACCTACGGTACGGCTATCTGTATTGCTGAGGCACGCAAGCCTCCCCTCCAACGGCAAGGTCCATTTTTTTGAATAACAAATATCCTTAAAACTAAAGCATGTAATCTAAGGTTGGTAATTACATTATGCAACATTTACAATCTAGATTATATAGTTTATTTTTGAAGTTGATTGTGGGTGTGTCAAGTATTATTTAGCAAATGTTATCAACATTATCAAATGGAAGATGCAAATGTTTCATACAGAGAATATAAATAAATAAATACAGAAACAAGAGCAAGATAATTGCATAGCACTCTTTACTTACTATAACATGGTGTTATTGTGAACTTTTCCATGTATTGTGCTCTTTCTTCCCCTCTTTACAAACCCAACCCACCACTCTTTCCAATCCCTCCAGCTACCATCACTAATTCAATTTTTTTTTTTTACTTTGAAATAAAACTGCTGTCTGTGAAAGACTGTCACATCAGTCACTATATTCAGAGAATGTGCACTTTGTTAGTGTTTTTGTCTAAGAGACAAATGTGAGGCAAATACACATACAAATGTAGATTGATCCTTACTCATTAGAATTCAAAATCAATTACTCGAAGAACTCCCTAAATCTTGGATGTGATTGCTTCTTATTAAGTATTTTGTCATTCACAACAAAAGTTTTTCCCCAGTCACATCCCCTAGCTTCTCTTACAAAGACTTACATAAAGTACAGCAAGAATAAATTAGTTGCTGCTTCAGTGTCTATAAGGGAAAGAAAGTTATGTCCTTCGGTGTACTTGTTCCACATTTCATAGAGAGGGTTAAGAAAGACGACATATAATATGAAAAGAATAATTACTACTCACCATATAGCATAGATGCTGAATCGCAGGTGGGCACAACAAAAAGGACTTTCAGAAAGTAAGCTTTCGGCCAATAAGGCTTTCATTGGAAATAGACAACATACATGCATGTACAAACACAAATACAACTCACACGCACATGACCACAGTCTCTGTCTGCTGAGGGGTTAAATAAGACTCATTTCTTACTACCTGTACATGAAAACTGTTGCCTGTGATGGAAGACAGCTTTTTAAATTTCTGACCATATATGAAACAGAATTCACTTGGATCAGAAAGACATAACAATGTAATTAGAAGTTACATAAATAAATTACAACTCTGTTGATTAAACATTTGTTACCTGATAGAGTTTAGGGAGTGTGTCCTGATGTTCCACAAGGTTGCACAATGCTACAGAGCTACGATCCTCAGTACATTCTGTTTCCAAGGGATCTCTCTTTACTTTGTTGCAGAAAGGATGTATTGATTCCCCTCTGGAAAAGAAAAATTAATATTCCTATGCATCTGGATGTGTCAAAAACAAATAAGTGTATCTAATATGCTAAGCTACAATATACGCATATGATATGCAGCCAGAAAATGAAATACCATTTAAACAGAGTACTACATTTAATGTGTGCTGGTATTAAAATAAGTCCTTATATAAAAGATTTAATTTTTATTACTCTTTATTGCCTCTCTTTTTTGAACAACTCATTTCCTTCCTCAGACTTATTCTAATCTGCTTCCAGTTCTTCCACTTATATAACACCATCAAGGACAAGGTCATTTGACAGGTAAGTAAGACAGATAATTCATCATTGTACGAGTATATGATGACAAATGCATATCAAATAAAACACACAGATCAGTAAAGGCTGCCCAGACAATCACATCAGTACACAATGTAACACCCCACCCCACCCTCCCTCAGTCTGGCAGCAATGCAGGTGTGTCCAGAATGAGATTTTCACTCTGCAGTGGAGAGTGCACTGATATGAAACTTCCAGGCAGATTAAAACTGTGTGCCAGACTGAGACTCGAACTCAAGACCTTTGCCTTTCACGGGCAAGTGCTGGACCAACTGAACAACTCAAGCCCGACTCGTGGCGTGTCCTCACAGCTTCAATTCTGCCAGTATTTTGTCTACTACCTTCCAAACTTCACAGAAACTCTTCTGCAAAACTTGCAGAACCAGCACTCCTGGAAGAAATAGCGCCCCTTCTTGCAATTCGACAATGCTTCTTGCACATCCTGGAGAACAAGTAAGTTCCCACTTCATCATGTCCTATTCATGTTGACTTGGGGAGATGTCTGGTGACGTTGCTGGCAAGGGTAGTTGTATGCCATGAACACCCCATTATGTCACACCAGCAACCTGTGAACACACACTGCCCTGCTGAAAAGATACATTCCTTCCTGTTGAAGGAATGGCATTAGTATGGGGATAATCGCCTGTGAAATGCAGTGAGCCACTGTTTACTTTACTCTGCAGACACACCATGGGTTGCAACTGATGGCCCTCTACACCACGAAGCCTGGGAATGGATCTGTGTTCAACCTGGAATAGGCAGATCACCAGGTGAATGCCTGAAACTCTATGCCCATCACTCACATACAGACAGAACCTACTTTCATTACTAAAGACAACAGAGTGACATTCCACTTTCCAGTTAACTCTTTCATGACGACAGAGTAACCATGTTTGGTGGTGTTGTGGTGCCAGTGGTAGCCTGGCAGAAGGTACACTTGATCTTAATCATGCTGCAAGCAAACCGTTTCCAACGGTTCCCGATGACACAGTAGGTGCGACATATGCCTGGGTTTCATCCCTGGATGTCAGTCAATGGTGCTCGCTCACTGCAACAATCTTGATACACATCTGTACTACGCAGACATCCAGAACGTTGTCTACAGGTGTAGAAATGTTCCACAGACTGCTGTTGAAAGCAGAAACACATCACTGATACACTGTGCCCAGCATGTGCACCAATTTAGCAATATATTCATCCAGATTGTTGCAGGCCCACAGTGCAACCCTGTTCAAATGGTTGAAGCTGTGCAACAAAAGTATGTACTTGTCTGTGGTGTATGGTTGTCCCGTAAAATGAATGTTGCTATATTCTTCACCTTTAAACTCAGCACATTTATTATTTGCAAAGTCAAAACAAAGGGTGCACAGACATGCCTCCTAAGTGCTATCTGAACAGCGATGACTGTGACAAATGAATCACAAACACTAAAACCCCTCTGTATGCAAATATTATATCCTGTTGTCACTGAACACAATTCTTGAGTGTGTTGAATTTTTTTCAGCATTGTAATTGTTTGACAAAGCCGCACACTATGAAGGAAAACGGGTCAATGTGTGCGAATGAGCCGACCTTAAAGCTCAAGCAGTTAGCTGACTTAACAACCACCGAGCTTTTTCCCACCGAACAATGCCACTTGATTATTTTCCGATTTCATTCACTGTCATCTATTTCTTTAATGTTGATCACTGTTTCCTGTCCATTTGCCGATTTCATTCTTTGTTTGAAATATCTCACTTCCCCTTCTGTTTTATGAATCCTTCATTCTGGCATCAAATGTATTTTGTTTGGCTAAAAATATCAGAATGCAGTTATTGGATCTGTAAGAAGGAATACAGGGGCAATTTTACAATCATAATGAAACATCACAGGGAAGTGGGAAGGATCAATCTGTGAGGATCATAATACTGAAAGAAGTGGCTTTGCAAAATCGTAAGACTTGACATTGAGGGAAAGTCAATGTGATTATGTTCCACAGAATGCAAATTCTGCCTTCAGGTAGAAGCTACAAGAGCATTTTTACAGGTTACTTTCTGCAGTATTGGTAGCAATATGACACAGCATCCACTGATACTTGGTAGTCTCTGGGAGAATTGTTCTGTAACATCAAAAAATCATTGGCCTGCTCAGAGCACTCGATTTAATACAACAGTATGCGTCCAACAGTTTTATAACTCAAACCTATCTCCAGATCACAATGGCATCCCTTCTTGTTACAGGTTTCTACAAAGAATGGACTACCACACACTTTGAATTTTTTTGTCACCTTATCACAAGTATGCTCATGGAGAGCAAGAAGTTGACAGAATGTGTGTAACAGACTACTATGTGGGATAGCTGCAGGAAAATCTTCAAACAGTAAGTCGTGAAGGTCAGCTGATAGTTGCTTACAAGGGCTAGGCCTCAGACGAGTGATAGGGCACATTCCAAGACAGCAGGGGATCACGAATTTAGTATTGGATGGAAGTGTGGCCAGTAAGCATCATAGAGGGAGACCAAGACACGAATACAGTAAGCAGATTCAGAAGGATTTAGGCTGCGGCAGTTACTCAGAGCTGCTCAGTTTTGGCAGGTTGCTTGTGCACAACCTAAGATGAAAGACTAAGATATTTTCATTCAACATCCTCCCACCATCCCCTTCTGTTTTTGATAAAACCTACCCTTATAAGTTCATGAGCCCAATCAGCAGGATCAATAGAGAATTGAAAACTGAGTTTTTTTTATCAACATGTGTAGGGTCTGCAAATTCTTATTTTCCTTGAAATTGAAGATGGAAACTTTTCCAACAGCCGCTTATGTACACACAAGGTAAGAGCTGTTCAACAAAGGCACCGCTGATGTACCAACCAAGGTGTCTGGCTGCAGAACGGAAGACCTGTGTTCAATCCCCAATTGCGTTTTGCAGATTTTTCTTTTATTTGTATTTTTTTCTGTTTCAAAATTGACAGGCATAGGAGGGTCAATAAGTTAAATAACTCAATAGGGAATAATAACAAGGTAGGTAAATAAATTTCTCCTAGAACCTGCATTACTAAAGAATTAAAATTTAACCCTGGCCAATTGACAATGTCACTTTCCCTCACTCTCTACAGTAGTTGTAATATAAACATTTGAATCAAATATACTTGTAGTACCAAGAACATTTTATGAAGGCAATCGTCCATACCTACATCATTCCTTCCAAAGATTTGAAGGAAAACAAACTATGTTTACATTTAAAAATATTTATTTTATAGAAATTATCTGAAAAATAGGTGCTGAAAGTTGATCATGAATCATGCTGTGAATCATTATTGCATCCACTCAGTTGCACAATTTGAGCTGTGTTCCCAGAAGCAAACTGTAAGTTTGAAGACTTGAAATAATGTTTTTAAGTTGGCGATAAAAATAAACATCATATGGCTAGCACACAGGTGTGTTAGTTTGGCAGTATTACTTCTACTGTGCAAGTCAGTTGACCATAGTCGTCTATAAATATGGCATTGCATACTATGGTTTTAGTTTGTCCATCTCAAGAATCCATTACTGAGACAAAACTTGCTATCAGCAATGAACGGTTTTAAAATGCTCTCAAGATATATTTTGTAACTCCCATTATTCTATTTCCCAAATTTGTAGCAAGTTAAGTTTATTTAATAAGTTTGATAAACAATTGACCTCTTCTACATGCTGAGGGCCAAATTAATCATTAGTTTCTTGCAAGCAGGGAAAACTTTAAGCAACAATTTTACAGATGCTGTGATGGAATACTGCACTGTGTATGAATGCTTTATTTTATGTACATTACCATCTGCTACACGGGTTAGTTTTTCTATCTTATGCAACAATGTGCTCATCTTCACACCAATCTTACTTGGAATTGTTTCCATACAAGAAGGCTTGAAACTTTAATTCTTCACTAATCCAAGTTGCTCAAGAAACTTATTTGCCTTCTTTGTTATAGACTTACTTACATTATTCACCCACATGTTCCAACTCGTTTCAATGTACAAAAAATTGTAGAATGTAAATGGTAATCATATACAGGGTGTTACAAAAAGGTACGGCCAAACTTTCAGGTAACATTCCTCACACACAAAGAAAGAAATTATGTTATGTGGACACGTGTCCGGAAACACTTACTTTCCATGTTGGAGCTCATTTTATTACTTCTCTTCAGATCACATTAATCATGGAATGGAAACACACAGCAACAGAATGTACCAGCGTGACTTCAAACACTTTGTGACAGGAAATGTTCAAAATGTCCTCCGTTAGCGAGAATACATGCATCCACCCTCCATCGCATGGAATCCCTGATGCGCTGATGCATCCCTGGAGAATGTCGTATTGTATCACTGTCATCCACAATACAAGCACGAATAGTCTCTACATTTGGTACCGGGGTTGCGTAGACAAGAGCTTTCAAATGCCCCCATAAATGAAAGTCAAGAGGGTTGAGGTCTGGAGAGCGTGGAGGCCATGGAATTGGTCCGCCTCTACCAATCCATCGGTCACCGAATCTGTTGTCGAGAAGTGTATGAACACTTCGACTGAAATGTGCAGGAGCTCCATCATGCACGAACCCCATGTTGGGTTGTACTTGTAAAGGCACATGTTCTAGCAGCACAGATACAGTACCCTGTATGAAATCATGATAACGTGCTCCATTGAGCGTAGGTGGAAGAACATGGGGCCCAATAAAGACATCACCAACAATGCCTGTCCAAACGTTCACAGAAAATCTTTGTTGATGATGTGATTGCAGCAAAGTCAACATTACCTTCCTTCAATTGGGCCAACTGGCGGTGAATCGAGGAAGTACAGTGCATACTGCTGAAACTAAAATGAACTCTAACATGGAAATTAAGCATTTCCAGACACATGTCCACATAACATCTTTTCTTTATTTGTGTGTGAGGAATGTTTCCTGAAAGTTTGGCCGTACCTTTTTGTAACACCCTGTACAGGTTTTCTATTTCCCACCAAGATGATTTGGTGATTACACCTGTGGCACTTTTCTTTAACAGCACACACCTTATAGATAAACTGGCAGCAGTTGAAAAAGTTTATTTCCTCAATTCCTAGAAGAATATGCATTTGCAGAACCCATATTTGATGATGAAAAATGTTAAGTTTTCAATTATCTACTGATCCCATCAATTCTGAGTTGACTGTGTGTCTTGAACTTTAGTGCTTGTTTTCTCAAAGATTGGAGGAGGGAGGGGAGCATGGAATTTCGAACCAAAATCCCTCACAGTCTTTATTTCAGGTTGTACACAAGCAACAGCCTAAATTGGTTGGCCGTGTCTGAGGCCTTCGTCTCATTTGTGGAAACTGCACAAGTACTTAAAATGACGTTTAAAAGTTTCAAAAATGTGAATTGTTTTTTTACACTCACAAATATTATGGAACAAACAGGAATTATTGAAACTATAGGTAGTGGAAGGTGATTTATTAAATACAAGGATCCAGATGTTACAATAACAAAACTATGACAACGAAACCACTGTCTTACATTTCTGTGCAGTCCAAACTAAATGCAGAATTGAGGAAAATGTTACCCCCCCGCCCCCCCCCCCCCCCCAAATACGAGCAAACAAACATGTACTTGGCTTATCTGATAAAAAATCGCAATCCTTTCCACTACTTTGTACAAATTCTGTCCAAGTGAAGGAAATTAAATGTACCATACAATGTTTATGCAATAATTTGTGGTAATTAATTTCGCCAGTTCTTTAAAAAATCACAGATGTGTAAGAGCAAGTAAAAATTTATCAAAAAATTGAAATTGGTATCTAGGTACACAGTAATCGAGCTGCTTTCTGATGTGCTACAACTACAAATTATACATTCAAAACACGCGTTTTTGAGAAATCATCCTCACCCACAAAAAATCAAATATTGATGAACATGTTCAATTAAACCAAAAACATCACAGCAGCTAAGTGGTTAAACCATAAGCTTAAATGCAGACATCTGCTTAATGACATACTTTATCACCACTGCTGTTATTGTTTAATGATTTTCTTATGAGCTGCACTTCATATCCTCACCACTGTTAAAGTGTTACTTTAGTCTTGATGAGAGAAACAGAGGTGTGAAAAAATGAGTTTACTTCCCCAGTCGATGTTACCAGCTTATTAGAAGTCTGCTCAGTGAATTTCTGTACACTGTGTAAAATGTAAAGTCGAAAGAAAGCTCAGGCGCTACAGTTTCACTTCATGCTCTCTATCACTGCTGCTAATCTTTACAATCTACAGTGTGTGGTGCAAAGTACATATACGAGTAGTTTGTGTAGTCGTTGGAATTGTATCATGTCAGATTTGAACACAAAGTCTCTAAAATGCGCAATCGCAAAATCCTTGTTCTACTTTCATGTGACATCTCTGCCACAGACCATCATCTGCACAAGGAGTATATTTCCAGCATTTCACAGAATGCTTTCATCCCTACTTGCATTTCCCTCACAGAAGGGCCACTCCCCCTCTTCACAAATCCAGTAGGCGAACTCATTTTGTGAGTGTTAGTGTGGTGTGGTGGCTGTGCTGACTATTGGGAGACTTTAACAAGTCACCAGCTAATAGCAGTTCTCTAGCCAAAAATGGGTGATGTTTCCTTGATTATGACCGAGCATATTCTTCGAGACTAAGTGTTCGAATTTAAAACGCTGAGGGTTGATATTGTTGCTGAATACGGTACATCAGAAATAAATGTAAAAAGATGAGACAGGCACAGCAATAGGTGGTGGCTTGCTTGGCCTCTTCGTTACATACTGGCTCGGTCCAGAACATTTCGCTTCAACTGTCTTGTTTTTCCATTACCGCTGCAACCTGTATCATAACTGCACAGTGAAGCTAAATGTTGCAAGTTGTGCTGGCAAGCAATCCTCTCTCACATCTTCCATCTCCACAATGGCTTAAAATATTCCCTTAATTCCACCATCACCCGTGGTGTGAACCACTTGTCTTTTGAGCCACTTATAATTTGTTCAGTCACATCAAATGACCACAGGAAGAAAACAGGACAAAGTCAAGGAAGATGCCAAGTAAGGATTTAAAACTGAGGTAAATGTTCCTAGAAAGAAATGTGAAATTGGGGAATTTTTAGCATTGGTCTTATAGATTTTTCACAGGGGCTACATATTTATGACAAAAGCAATGGGCTGGAAGCAAAGAAGGATTTAAACAGGAATATGAAGTGATACTATCTGGTGGACCTGAATGAGATACAAAGCAATTAGAATTATGATGAAGACTATGGTTACAAAGATATATGAATCATAAGCCAACTGAAATTGTTTAGAATGGGACTGACCTTGCAGACCTCTTGTCCATCCATTCCTTGCAGCTCTCAAGAGCAAATTCACAGCCGAATCCTCGACCCCAGTTTAATAGCTGTGCCACACTGTAGTTAGCTCGGTACCAACCTGTATCTTCCATCAGTGCCAGAGTGATGCGAGAATACACAGGATTCTGTGTATGTGTACCAGTCATTGCTTCATTCTGTTGAAATATTACAGAAAAATTACTTAAAATGATAATCAGGAGAACAAAAGTAGAGGAGTAAAAGAAAAGACATACTGAAGAGAAGAAGTGAGCAATTACTAAATCCTCAGTTACTAAAATCTACCAAAACTAATCATCAGAGGCAGGACCTTTTATGAGGTAAGTTGTTGATCAGAAATAACAAAGTAGTAGCAACAGTATGCAAAACTAAACAAACTTTCTTCTGCTTCAAATAATGCATTGTAATGTGCAGGCTCTGTCAAACAATTTCCAAGAATTAGAAATAATACTAGGTTCTGACGTAAATGCTGATGTTATCTGCATAACAGAGAACTGACTAGAAAAAAAGTCAATAGAAACAGTAAAAATCCCAAGTTTTCTGCTATGTAGTTCAGTTAGCATACTGTTTCTTATAGACATACACTCGATTATTGTGTGAGTAGCTGTACAATCATTGCAGTTGACTTCCATGCAGAAGACCCAGGTTTTGATTTCTGGTACTGCCACGGATGTTTCCTTGGTGGCAGGATTGGTATAGGGTGTGCTCAGCTTCACGATGCCAACTGAGGAGCTACTTGACTGAGCAGAAGCAGATCTATATCACGAAAACTGGCAATGGCTGAGAAAGCAGTGTGCCAAGCCCCTCCATGCCACATGCAATTACACCATTGATGAAGTATGACACGGTTGTCGGTCAATACTGATGAACCTACTGGGGCCTGTGAATGGAGTTTACATTTAGTTGGTAACTGCACATTATACAGACCTCTGGTAGAGACTTTAAAGGGAAAGAAGGCCACTTTTGCTTACTTTAACATTGATTTTTTAAAATCCTCAAGTTGCAGAGATGAATTACTATATGACAGGGAGTCCCAATTTAATACTCATAGTAAATACAATGACAGAAATTTCTATGAACTGCAAAACTGCAAGAGGCCATTTTTTTAATTCAAGGAACCTACTTCCATGCAATAATAAAATGCCTTGTGGAAATAGTAAAACAGTAAATAAGGGGTACAGACATGAGGTTCTGTTGGTAACCTTGAAATTATGTTCAGAAGAAGGGCCACTCATCAAAATGACGGAGTGCAGGCATCCCAGTGATGGTAATGTAACAGGCTTCTGCATCTTGTTATGATGGGAAATACAAGATGAAGTGTTCCATGAAACAGATGTAAACAGAATGTTCAATAGCTTTCATGTAACATGTAATTATTATTTTGAAATGGCCGTCCCACTTAAGCACTGCAGATTAAAACCAACTGGAAACAAACATTGGGTTACAGCTGGTATAAAAATATTCATAACAAAGAAATATTTCTCTACTCATACAAAAAAAACACAAAGTACAGTAAAATCTATCACAAAGTTATTAAGGATGCAAAAAAGAGGGGTAAGTTACTCATGAAAATTAACACACATGGGAGAGAGAATGCAGGGACTCCCCTCATGGATTCTGTGTCCACATTCACCGCCTAGAGGGTCCATTGTACAGCGGAAAGACGTGTCAAAACACACAATGAAAACATCTCATGGGTATCAGTACGCAAAGCTTTAGATCACCCTGATAACTCATAACTTTGACCTTTTCCAGGAGGAAATTGGCCACAAAAGCCAGAATAAAGGTGCCGGTATCAATGCAATTATCCTTAAAGTCTTTCTCAACATGTAGATCAAAATGAATGCCCATCCTTCAAGATTGGCCCAGAGTTCCTCATCAGTTTGAAGGATGAGGTCTCTTTGAAAAATGACTTCCTGAACCACTCTATGAAAAATCCCTGAATCATATTCAAATACTGGTGTGGAGTAATGGACACTGGGATGTCGCCATGACGATCACAGGCACGAATGGCTGCAGACTGGGTGGCAAAAGTAGTTTTAATCAATAGTGATCCCAACCACATATTACACTTCACCAAATTTGTCTTAAATAGTTTCCATGAAAAATAACGGCTGTGGCACTGAATTTGTCCACATCAGTCCTGGTGCAGGGTTAAATGATTCATTACCAACTAAAGAGATGGCCTTAGAGAAAGGGTCAGTTTTTTTGAAGATTCGTATGCTTTATGTGCAAAACATCTGCCCTTACATCACCCACTCCAGTTAGGGGCTCGACCCATGATTGACTCCCAGCTAAAACAGAGGCTGTCTGGTTTGGTGGCCATTGTCAGGAGTTCCAATGCTCCAGAATGACAAGCAACCACTCCTAAATACACACAAGGAAAGTATTTGCTCAGGTATCAAAAGTAAAGGACAACGGTGTCTAGGAAAAGATGGAAGAGGCAGTAAGGCCTTGTGCCAAAGACGTTAAGTGAGATGTTCTTCCCCCGTTAGCTCACACTACAGAGAGAAGGGGAGGAGACACCCCAAATGGGACCAAAAATGCCAGAAAAACTGAAAAATAAAAGCAAGAGGAACGAAAACCAGAAGGAATACCCGAAATCAGGAGGATAGCCAAGCTGATGCAAGTGAAGACACACAGAGAGGAAAGAGGGGGCAGAGGGGAAGGAGCAGGGACTAGGAGGGAGGCGGGGGGAGAGGGGCATGAGGAAGGGAATGCAGCCCCAAAAGGAAGAAAGTACCACAACAGCTCGGGGCCCTATGAGCACCATGCATGAACTTGCTTAAGAGCCACGAGACCCCTGGAGGTGGAGGGGGAGAGGAATTTTCCATATATCTATTACAAAAGCAGCTTTGTAACAACAGCACACATAAGAATCCTCCAATGAAATTATTGTAAATCATATACCTCAAACAGTCTCTTCTCCCAATGCGTGAGAGCAGTACCCTCTTCACCCTGGTCCTCCAGTTCTGCACCTTCTAAATCATCACAGCCAAAATGCAACCGAACTTCTTTGGCAACTCTGGGAGTTACCATAACCTGCAACTCACGCTTCACTCTACCACCATGCACAAGCCAATCCTCTCGGGTGATATTGCGAATTACTCTGTCACTCCATTGTCTTGCCTGTAACCTGAAAGTACAAAACAGTTTTAATGGCATTTCAATGCAGCAGCTTACTTGAATACCACTGCAAGCATTAAAATTGTAGTTTCAACATCATCAAGATCTACAAAATGGAATTTTCTAAATTAAAGTAAAAATGTCACTTTCTATTAAATTTCTGCATTTCTTGAAATTTATGAAACTTAATATCTACAGTTACTTGTTAACTACAAACCATCTTCACACTTTATCATTGCAGTTGTTCACTGGGGAGTTATGCAGTTTTTTCTGACACATTTTGCAGACAAAATGCAAAAACTGTACCACATGATACACAAACCCTCTCGTTTATCGAAAATATACTGTCAAGTATGTTAAATAATCTGTTACTTGTCTTGAGGTCCTCCTCTCCCTTTCCTAATGAGTATCAAGGGCAAAACCAATAAACCAATCCACAGCAGAATTTGGTCTGTCTGGATGAGCTCTTCCTAAATGTCTAAAGGCTATTGCAAATCCTGCCTGTAGGATTAGAACCACTACAGTTACAAGCAACATTGGCATGAGAAACTGCAAAGTAGCTGATACTTTTAAGACCTACAAGCTGTAAAAATTATATATAAAAATGAAGGCCATCAAGAGAGAGAGAAAATAAATTGTAACTGCACATGTTAGTGTCATTGTTCCTTCAGAGTGAACCAGTTCCATCAAATACTAAATGTGGTGTAATATTCATATTATCAAGACACACAAATTACGAAGTATGTCAAACTTTCATGCAGTAAAGGTAAACCACCAGCAGAAAACCTGAGCACTGCTAACATCAAGATATAACAAATTTTAATAATATAATGTGACTCACTCACTTCTCGTTGAGCAGTGGTTTGCCAGTTTCCAGTCTCGGAGTTAGCGGGTTGCCATCATCATCGCGGTAAAATGCATACAAACTGACAGAGAAACCCAGTGCATGAAGGATTTCGTGCTTCACTGTAGACAGAAGAATTTCTAGTTCTTGTGGTTTTGTGCTGATGCTACTGGGACACAGATTTGCATGGCCTGCAATTGGTCTGAAAAAAAGAAACAGTAATTTTCATTGAAAATATATGCTGTTGATATTAGACTACGATGTTGGTGGAAAAACATTTCCTTACACCACCTCAAGTAATTACAACGAACAAGTTATCTTTTTTGTTTCTTTTCTTCCGTGAACTGTAGTTGGCACTTAGCAAAGTTGAATCAAAGTGTCATGTAAATATGACTTAGAGAAAGATTGTTAGAATAGTCAAGTGATAGTCATCACTTTAAAAGTCTGTTAAATAACAGACGTATTCCAATGAATCTACAAAAAATAAACCAATTGATGGTGAGTGTCTCACCTGTCAAGTGCAGCTTCCTGCTGACAGTGAGCAGCATACGCAACAGTCATACCCTTGTGGCACCTCGTCGTCTCCATCGCAGACACGTAGAACACAAAGTCTGCCCCTGATATGCCTGGGCCTGGAACAGCAGCTGTGCCGTTGCCAGTCACTTTACAATCTTGTCCTGTGGCATTGCATGTACGACAAGCCTGATGGGGAAAGAAAATAATGATGATAGCATGCAATGATGTTTCACTGCAGATGTACTCTATCTTTCACAAGTTTATGATTTTAAGTGCTGATATCTCAATGAAAACACAATGCATATACTATAAATTACAAGTTACGCGTCATTAACCAAATGCTCCTACTAGGAACACTTACTTCAAGATGTTCTTCGGGTACAACAACTTCTCCACACATTGTTTTGGCTTCACACGAGTTTTTGCAGTACGGATGTGGGTCTCTCTTACGATAAAAAACTTGATTATTTTCACATTTCCTGTTAAAAAAATATGTTTCTATAGAAAATTTAAAAGAGTCATTAATTAAAATTAAAAATAGGAGTTTAATACTGCAGGAACAAATTGTAATAAGCCATTAATTAATATGTAATAACAAGTAAAGCCTTCCTATTTAAATAAAAAAGTAGGGAAAGAGCACCGATTCATCGAGAGGAGGACATAAATGATAATGAAGACTTTGCTAGGTCTTTACTCCTACATTCTGTGAGAATTTTCTTACAATCAGTACCTGAGCTATTTCTAAATAACCACACCAACTACAATGACACTTCTGGTGACATTATGTATGGAATGTAGCCTTAGAGATGGACACTATTCCATCAAACTCTACATTCATCAGTATGTGCACAGGGATTTCTGGAAAGCAGCCTACATTGAATCTGTAGTTGCAAGAGAATATAAGAGGATGCTGATTTTGTTGTTCCTCCTCTACACACTCTAAACAGAGCATGATATAGTTTGAAAAAAACATAATTCACTTGAAAGACCACTATTTGTAAATCTGTTATACTTGCTCAATAATGAAACTTTCCTCTCAGTTCACTTGATTTTAACTCAGTGTAACAAATATAAAAACAATTGAAGTGCCTCAAAATGCTGATGCTAATGTTTCCCCCCCATTCTCCCCACAGAGAACAGGACACAAGAAAACATAACATTTAAAATATAGCTCTCAGGTCTGCTTCCAGACTGTGTTATAACATTTCCACAATGTTTCATCAGGTCTCTAGCCTCACTGATGTTAGACTGCTGCCAAGCCTAATTGTCATTATTTATTCTGTGATATTTTTCTTACAGAATTACTTCTGAAAGTCATAAATGTGTTATTCTCAGCCAGATGTCAGGTAGAGTTTTGAGAGCACTGAAGGAGGGTTTCCAAGAGAGTGCAGAATCATTTACCCTGCTGCCACATACGCCTGCAGCCAGTATCCAAGGCAAAAATTGCTTCACTTTGCTGTTAGATGGACACAGTTTATAATTTTTGGTGGTAGAATGCAAGTGTTCCAGACTAGAATCCAAAAAACCATTGACAAGATTGTCCATTACGCAAATACGTACCATTTCCTTTATAGGTCAATACCAGAAGTAAGTAATTATGTCCAAAATCTTTTGACATGTAATATAATACTATATACTAAGGCAATGTATGACTAATGTATATTTATTGGGTTGATGGTTGGGTGGTTGTTGGGGGAGGAGACCAAACAGTGGGGTCATCGGTCTCATTGGATTAGGGAAGGACGGGGTAAGAAGTCAGCCATGCCCTTTCAAAGAAATCATCCCGGCATTAGCCAGGAACAATTTAGAGAAATCATGAAAAAACCTTAAATCAGGATGGCCGGATGTGGGATTGAACCATCGTCCTCGTGAATTCGTGAATGCAAGTCCAGTGTGCTAACCACTGTGCCACCTCACTTGGTAAACATATTTATACATTTAACCAGCGTGTGACAAGTGATAATCAAAACAGTTTTGAGCCATGAGGCACCCATGGGGAATACATAATGTCTCTCACTGGCACTAATTTTCATAAATGCCTTTTTCCTGAGACTAAGATCATCTTTGACAGGATGCATCAAGTTATTCAGTTTCACTGGGGCATGAAAGGCAAATTTACTGTTCTCTGTTACATACTCTTCTGAGCTGTAAGAATCACCCTAGAAGTATGGTAAGAAGTGTATGGTGATGAGTGCTTTTGAATCTCCATGCTGCCCCTTGAATTGGCCCGTTTCAGATGGAATGTGCAAGGAATTTACTTCTCTGAATACCACAATGCTTATACTTATTTTACTACACGTGGCTGGTACTTTTCCCATTCAAGCATGACAAGTGAAATTGCCTGAAGGGTATAGTGCCCCATGTTCTAAACTTTTCCTCCATTCATTTCAGCTTAAGGCATTTAAAAACCAACCCAACAGCTTGTGTGTCACTGTCAACCTTTGACTGTGACATGTAATACTTGCACTAATTTGCCCATCTTCACTCTATGAACTTCATGTAACACTGACCTCTCTGGTCACAAAAGAGGCAGTGCTGCTAAATTGAAATGCAGGCCATCTTTCTGTAATCTTATTCACTTATTACTGGTGTACTATTCTACACATCCTCCAAATTGGGATTCCTTTTAGCGTGGCTTTCTATGAGTTGCAATTTCTACAAACATTAGTGAACTTATATTTTGAGTATCTTGTTTCGAAACATACAATGTGCAATACAGTGCCAACTGTCTGCTTCATGCAAAAAAAATGATATGCTCTGATGTTATCTATCTTGAGAACACTCAACGCGCACGTCATACACTCTTCATGTGTGTTATTTTCTCATGTGACTTATTTTTCTCCTATTGAGAAACAAAGCTACATGCAGAGCATTTTGAATCCACATACTATTTCTGAGGAAATGGCAGAACATTGTTTTCACCAAATCTTTTTTGGTTGGCTATCACAGTGGGATTATGACACCCCACAATCTTGACCTGCTACATTATTTATTCCCTGCCAGACTGGGGAACACAATAGGAACAGTGGAAACATAGATTACTGTTAAAATATTAACTATTTGTTATTGTTTTGGAAACTGCAGCAAATGACAAGTCTAAATATTTGTTTCACACTCTAAATACTGTGAAACACTCACCTGTTTAGTCTTATTACATTTTCAGTCTTTCGGACCATTAGGGCTGTCTCCCAAAAATGGATGGCCTCAGGTAACACAGTGTCCTATAAAAACATAAAATGTGTTTAAGAAAACAAAAATCAGAAGCAGGCGGAACAACTGCATAGTGACCTACAATTTGTCATCAAAACCCAAGACCATGATGTTTGATTACAACCAAGCTCATACTTATTCTATTTCAAACACCCTTAACAGTTGTGGTATTATGAATATAGTTGCACAAACATTTCAAAATAAATTAATGAATTAAAAACAGATGTAGGTACACCATTCAGAACTATATTTAGAATTAAGAAGTATACAAAATTATTCTGCCTTTGCATATTTAGGCTGCTTCTTAGTACAGTTTACAAAAAGGTAAAAAAGATGAAGTATTTAGAGAATTTTGAGAAAGAAAATACAAACTGCTTAAATAAAAGAAATGCAGACTTTATCATGTGGCAAAGCTGACCTGCTATTTAAGGATCTGATTTGGAATGGGAAAATCTTCATTTTCCCTTAGGGCTATGACTGATTGTTTCCGATTCTTTGACTTATAAACAGATTATCTACTATCAATAAACGTTTGCTTGTCTAAGCTCATGGAGGTAAAACAGCTGCCTGCTGAGCAATCTCAAAAAAAAGAAAAAAAAACATTAGCCCTTATTGTGCAGTCATCTACATCTACATAAATACTCCACAAGCCACCAAATGGTGCATGGCAAGGAGTACTATGTATCACTCTACTAGTCATTTCTTTTCCTGTTCCACTCGCAATTACACGGAACACATTTTACTACCTAATAACATTGTCAATAACTGGAATATTTCTTATAATGTCTAGAATCAAAAACAACAATCACATAACAAGAAAGACCGGTCACAAGATATTTAATGTGGAATAACGTATTAATCTAAATGTTGGGAAGACACATGCGAGACTTTGATTTTTCAGATGAAGCACAACGAAGAATGATTCAGCTGAGAAAAGCATCATTTGCAACAACCTCCTTCAATCCACCCTTGAGTATTGCTCATTAGTATGTAATCCACACCAAGTTAGATTATGGGATAAAGTAGTGAAGGTTTAGGGAAGAGAGAGGCACTTTGTCACAGGTTTATTTAGTCAGAATTAAAGCATTACAGAAATGTCCAACTAAGTTCCATGGAAGAAGTCCATGCACAGCTAATGTAATGACTACCAAGATAAAAAATAGGAACATTTGAATTTGGCGTTGTACAGACACAGACAGTAGATCTTTTCACATAATGTCAGTGAATGGAATAGGTAGCATGGATATAATGCTAGCAGACAATGTACCATCCACCATGTACAGTACACTTACCTGTCAAGTACATATGCAGATGTAACTCAACATATGTTAAGTCCATTGTTAATTAGATGATTTCAGTTAATCAACCCTTGGAGTACGAGACCCATTGCACAGTGAGTGCACAGAAGTCTCTTACAAAGAGGAACAGCAGGGGCAACTGCATGATATAAAGTCTTCAAATTCCTTGCTCTTGAGTGCTTTGTTAATTGACAAATATGGTGTGTACATAAAACTGTCGGTTTTGGCAGGATGAAAAGGCTCCAGAAACATATATTTAAATATTTTCTCCACTCCAGGACCTTCAGTTCCTCCCTTATCCCCCCCCCCCCTCTCTCTCGTTACTGTACTCCCAGATTTTACATAACTGATTTTTGTATTTACTACTTCTCACCAGAAGAGCAGTACAATGAAAGTGGTGGTAGATTAACTTTGTGTGCTTTGCTAAAGCAGTACACTTCATATTCAGCATATTCACACAAGAGAGAAAAGATAAAAACTTGTCCCTATGATGCCTTAGAGTGAAGGGATAATGTTGTCTACATACAATATACATTTGGTGGCATGTAGCTGTGTTATTTTCCTTTCTTCACAAAGTGATGTGGCAGAGTAATTAAAATGCTACACTCTCATTCAGATGGACAGCAGTTCAAATATCTGTCTGGTCATCTACATGAAGGCAATGGGCTTGCTGTAGTGGATACACTGATTCCTGTCAGATCACCAAAGTTAAGTGCTGTCGGGCACGGCCGGCACTTGGATGGGTGACCATCCGGGCCGCGCCATGCGCTGTTGCCACTTAATCTCTTGATACCAATTTAGGAGCTACTCAACCAAATAGTAGCGGCTCTGGTAAAAAAAACATCATAATGGCCGGGAGAGCGGTGTGCTGTCCACACGCCTCTCCTATCTGCATCCTCAGCTGAGCATGATACGGCAGTCCTGATGGGCCACTTGTGACCTGAAGACGGAGTGCATCTACATGAAGGTTTTTGATAGTTTCCCTAAATTGCTTAAGGTAAATGCTAGAATGGTTCTCTTCAAAAGGACATGGCCTTCCCTAATCTTAGCTTGTGCTCTGTGCCTTAATCATTCTGTTACTGACAGACACTGAACACTAACGTTCCTTCCTTTTCCTTTCTTCAACAAAGAAGGTGCTGTGTATCATGACTGTTGGAAAAATTCTCTTCCAAGGATTATCAAACATTAAATGGTAGAAACAAAACCAAATAAAATTTTATGAATTTCCATCATCCTGATGGGGCACCTTGGGTTATTAAAAATATTTATTTTTCTTCAGTATCCATCACAGTTGCAATAGTAGTCATTTCTTTGTGGTGACTAATTTTGGACTAACACATACATTTTCAAACCACGGCCTTAGACGTAAGTGTAACCATATAGGTGCCATCAATGTATGTGTGAGTAATGACATATGCATTATTCCTCACTATTAACAAATACACACACAGGAAATGGTGAACCTCGTACGAGCATACAACGTGAATTCTTTCCTATCGACTGCAGCAAACTGTGCTTCTAGAACCAAAATACATTATATGCTCATGTGAGGTTATCTGTGTAATGGTTAATGGTGAGGCATAATGCATATTTGGTTACTCAAATGTACATTAGTGGGAACTGTATGATTATGCTTACGTCTAAGGCATAGTTTGAAAATGGAAATGATTGTCCAAAACTAATCATTATGAAGAAATGACTGTTATTGCAACTGTGATGAATTTGAAGCAAAATAAAGATTTCAAATAACTAGTGTTTTTAGAGCATAAGTACACATTACCACAGTGCCTGACGAAGTGAGGCACCCCGAATGCATAGTTATTTGACAGTGTAAGATTGTGCACTGTTGTGGCACAGAGATAAACTGGGTGCCTGTAAAATTTTTTAAAGGTTTTGCACAGCCAGTACTGAGCCATACCAAGACAGACTCGAGTGCCATGTCGCAACTGGTATCAGAAAAAGGAAGGAGAGCTGGTACTGAAGTATTCTGGTATACAACAGAGGCCATAGCCACACATCGTTTGGGCAAGATGTCTGAATTGCCAATTCAGTAAGATGACCTCAGAGTGGAAGGAACATAATGTCACTTTTACAGCTCTGCAAGGTGCCCCGCCAACACACAAATCTTGCTGAATAACACCTTTCAGCCTGATGACATTGTAGATATGTGCCAAGCTGAAGATGTGAAAGCCACAGTTTAATCACCAAGATGTGGTGAGAATCCTTCTGATCTTGCTGTAGCCATTACAATCGACACACAGTTCGAAGAAATCGACATTGCTACAAAAGGGCGCAATGATTGTTGAGTCTTTGTCTCCAAAGTGAAGTGTTACAGATGTGAACATAAGAGTTATCTGCAAAAGCAATGTTATCATCCAGAGTGCTACAAGCGTAGGTTAGTCGATCATACGGCATGGGAATGGGGGAGCAGGAAACAAGGAGAACAGCAACTGAAAGACCATCTATTAAACATAAATGTGAATGCATCACCCACCAGAAAGTATTCCCTGTAGAACGTTACACTGCACAGACATATGCAGACATAGAATGCTGCTTGTTAGGCTTAATACAGGGCAAGAAACTTAAGTTTTTAGTAGACTCTGATGCGCATGTTAGACTGGACCTCTTAGGCAGAAGAGACTCGTGTCTCCACAGTACAGATTGTACAGGATAACTGACGATGACAGTAAGTCATTATGGACAACACTGCTAGACTTTAGCATTGAAGCTAAGAGTATATGAAAGTATTGAGCAACTTAGAGTGTTCCCACATGTTGATGAAGGGTATTCTGCAATTCTCTGACTGTACTTCCTTGATAAACATTATACTGAAATTGATCTTTTGCGGTATGCAATTGCACTCACTGAAGCTTTCTTTCCACTGGGAAGATCAACTGGAAGCGAGGCAAAGTCGCAAGATGCACTAATCATAGAGGTGTCACCAACTTAACTGCGAACATGGATGCTAAGTGACTGGTTCTCATGATAACCTACCATTAGGTACAGCGAAGTTAGTTTGGATTCTTGTAGACAACAGTTTACTACAAGAGGGACTGTGTGTGGTAGAACCTCTAGAGTAATGAAAAATTGGATAAAATGAGTTGTTTTGGGCACAGAAGTGTGGCACATATTAGTAACATAAATGGTGAGTTCACGGTTCCTGATAGCCTAGATAATTTTGGCGTGGACGAGCTTAGTCTGCCAAAGGGCTTAAAGTTAGTCACTTTAGATGTTCTGGATAAGGAAGATATTAATAGGTCACGTGATGAAAAGGATTGCTTTTAAACTGTGAGTGGATCTGCATTCCACAAAAAAATTAATCATTTGCAAGGAGTGATTAGCACGTGATGGAAGCTTTACTATTACAATTCATAGATTTGTTTAGTATAAATGGTCTACCAGTTACATAACCTCATACACTCACAGGTAATACTACTCCAGTCAATAGGAAGCCATATCGCACACAAAAGCATCTGTAACCATTAATGGGGGAATTCGTGAATCAGCAACTGGCAGAAGAAAAAATAGAACATAGTGATAGACTATGGGGTGTAAGTGACGTCATCGTTCGCTCGTGCGCCATCTCTAACACCACGTTCAAACTCACTTAAATCTTGGTAACCTGCCACTGTAGCAGCAGTAACCGATCTAACAACTTCGCCAGACCCTTGTTTTATACAGGCGTTGCCGACCGTAGCGCCGTATTCTGCCTGTTTACACTGAAGCGCCAAAGAAACAAAGACAGATACGTAGTTACGCAGTCTACGAGCCAGGAGTGTCACATGGATTCATGGCCTATGACTGACAGCATTCGTGGGCAACGCGCTGCATTTTCAGAGAGTCCTTTGTTACCATAAATGTGTTCTTGTGTTGTGCACCACCACCGCTAACTGTTGGCCGTATTACGACATGTACCAGCATATAACAAACGAAATGACTGATATACTTCTTGTTTATGGCATACTTGCTGCATCACATTATGTGGAAAGACAGAAATCATTGGACATCCACAGCAATTGACAAAAGACTTCGACAGAACTGAAAATCGTATTTAGGAACTACATTTACCATCTGGAGTTGTTCTAAAATTTTAGTTTGTATGTACACCATCTTTTATGCTTTACACACTTTTCTACATGTACTGTCATACTTTGTGGCGGGAACGAAGTTGTTCGCGACGGCACTTATATGTAAAACATTCTCGGTATTCTTGCCGCGTCAGTTCTGGATAAAATCTCCATCTTTCGACGATTACCTCCATCGCCATCGTCAGGAGCTGACTGTCTTCACTGCTTTTTTTATACTGTTCATTTCCGCTCCTAAAGGGAGGCGGATGGGCTGCTGGAGAGCTTATTGCTCTATTGGGGCCAGAGATGAGGGTATTTCTTTTTCTTTTCTTTATTTATTTTGAACTTATTGCTAACCTACATACTAATTACAGTTTTTCTTAAATAGCATTTAGCAATATATAATTGTTTTGTTAACTTAGAGACTAATTACAATTTTTCAAGAAATAAGTAGTTACCTAGTTACTGATTTTAATAAGTGATTTCGTTTTTATTTTACTTAACCCTAACTTATAAGCTAGTAGTATTTTACTTAATGTGGAAATTGAGTTTTGATGGTATATTACAGAGGTACTTTGTACCCGTGGCCTGAGAGGGGATAGGAATGGGTTAACAATTGTGTGATTGGAGTGCTTTGATACAACTTTACAATGACTTACTTTATATTTTTATGTGGCCTCAGGTCACTATACGTGTTGAGTGATGGATTTTGTTGCGTTGTTGCTTTGTTGCTAGGGTGACAGTGGAAGCGGATTTATTTGCCGTTTTTGTTGCAACCGACTAGGTCGGGTTTATGGTGGTGGGCGGTTCGGGTTCATCGCCTGGAAGTGGGGAGGTGCACAACACAAAAACACATTTATGGTAACAAAGGACTCTCGGAAAATGCAGCGCGTTACCTTCTTGGAAGATCATCCATCGCTTCATGTGGTTTGCGCCACACACGATTCCTCCCATTGGGACGGTGCACTTGGAACAGTGATATGTCCGACCATATGACGCTACACCGTTGTTCTAGTGTCCATCCCTGGCGACTGGTGACAAACGTAAACTGTTGTGCCTGATGATGCAGGGTTCGCAGTGGCAGGCGGGTGCGTCGCCGGCTGCCATGCTCCACGAAACCATGCCTACCGGGAGATGTCCTGTGTTGAGTGGAACCGTGATTTGTTGCGATTTCGCCCTTCGGTCACTATTGACGATACACCTCAGATGGCGACGGTCGCGGTCATCGAGGGAGGCTGGACGCCCTGTAGCTCGTTCGCTGTGGACTGTGACACCCCGTATCAACCATTCACGATATCCCCTGGACCACTGCCGAAATAGAAATTCCCATCCGTCGGGCACCGACCACCATAACCTGTTCGAACGCTTCGGCTCTCACAAAGACATTGCATCTTACACAAATCACTTCACAACCACTTCTCAGAAGCTCTCCCATACACCTGCAGTTGGCACAGGGAGGCGTGTGCTGCATATACAACACACATCTGTGCCCCACTATTCCATGGCATTTGCTAAGTCGGTGTTGAGGGGTATTAAATGGCGACATGACTATAATATTTTTTATCAATGAAATTCACCAACAGCCTTGGCATAGTGGAATACCGAAACAGGTAGTCAAAATAAAATAAAATGCTTCACCAGCCGATTGGGGGCGAGGTAGTTTGTGTGTGTGTGTGTGTGTGTGTGTGTGTGTGTGTGTGTGTGTGTGTGTGTGTAAAACAGTATTTCATATGTAAAACAGTATTTCATGAAAAACGATTTCTGGCTGTAAGCTTTATCACAAAAATCGGAACTTGTGATTTTTTGTGGCTGGGGGCAGGACGCTTGGGGGTGGGGGACAATTGTATGATGGCTGAAGAGGTGCATTCTGGCACCTAAAGTTATACAGACTAACCACTGCTTCTGAGTACTGTATCAATTGCTTTGCACCTATGTTTGGTAGTGGGTGTCAGAAACGGAGACCCTCCATCGATGCTTCGATGAATGGTTGCCTTAAAAAGAGTACGTTTTGAAACATTGAGGAGGAACTCTGCACCAACATTCGCCAACTGGAGCAAGTATTGAGCATATCTCACGCTTATGCGAGGCGAGTTGTCTGTGGACAAGAGCTACATCCAGACCACCTGCAAAAGGTCTGAGAAATAGCAGTGGAGGATGAAATGAAACTGGTCAACGGTATTCTGCATTTGTGTGGCCATACTGTCTGCAGTTGCTTTACAATTCCTCAGGGTATTTTCAAATGGTTCAAATGGCTCCAAGCGCTACGGGACTTAACATCTGACGTCATCAGTCCCATTGACTTAGAACTACTTAAATCTAACTAAACTAAGGACATCACACACATCCATGCCTGAGGCAGGATTCGACCTGCGACTGTAGCAGTAGCGCGGTTCGGGACTGAAAGGCCTAGAACCGCTCGGCCACAACGGCCGGCAGGGTATTTTCATTCCGTCGTTACACCTACAAGAAAATGCATGTTTTTCTCACCAGACGCGTTTCGCTTTATTGAGGTGAAGCATCATCAGTGATCTGTAATTACATATATTTACAATTTGAGTTGTTTCTAAGATCGAAAAACAATTCATTAACAGAATGAGATTTTCACTCTACAGCGGAGTGTGCGCTGATATGAAACTTCCTTGCAGATTAAAACTGTATGCCGGACCGAGACTCGAACTCGGGGCCTTTGCCTTTCGCGGGCAAGTGCTCCACCAACTTTTTTTTTTTTACTCGCTTTCATCGATATAGTTCGTTGCGTTTGGTCGGAGCGGATGTCACAAGACATCCGTTCAAATTGATCATTGGTTCCTTGACTCAGTTTTTTATTGCAGAGAGCACGCAGCCCTCTCACCGAACACGCTGAGCTACCGTGCCGGCTACCAACTGAGCTAGCCAAGCACGACCCACGGCCCGTCCTCACAGCTTCACTTCTGCCAGTACCTCGTCTCCTACCTTCCAAACTTTACAGAAACTCTCCTGCGAACCTTGCAGAACCAGCACTCCTGAAAGGTAGGAGGTACGAAGAGAGTAGTATGAAGATCAACTAACATCAATGCCTTACGCATTCGCATAGAATTATGCCGACTGTTAATCTGGATGGTAAATTGGCTGGAAAGCTATTTACTGTGCTGCGAGAAGTCGGAGGTGCTTTGCCGCGTACGATTCTTTCTCGTGTGAGCAAGGAAGAGTGGGAAAATGGGCGTAACAGAACTACAATTACGGCACGAGCACACAGTGCTTTTTGGCAATAGCTGGTCAAAATAACTTGCTCCATTCCTGTTCGGCGTATAAAAATCATACTCCTTTAGAGCAAACTGTCCCTCCTGAAAAGTGTGCGAAATTGCAGCTCACACCACCTGGAGCCACTGGGCAGATACAGTCTCTTTTTTTTTCCCTTGGCTGTAAAACATATTGTCGCATTATGTGCAGCTCCACCTTAAAGGACAGCCAGTTTCACAATGAGCTCCACCACAGGCTGTTTCGCATTCGATCAGTTCTCATCACCCGTTACACCAGTATCATTCTATATGCATTCTTTATGAGTGGATACTTACCGGAACGTGCCACACGGTTTGCTACTCCCAAGCAGTTCGCCTTAGATGTTGATGGCGCGAACCTTTATTATCACTGTGGCGCGCAATTTTTCATTCGATGTTAATGGTGCAGGGTAACAGTTTGTTTCGAACATTTCTTGAAGGCCGACGATGTCCATTTTGTGAAGTGTGCTATATACATCTCATAGGAGGTTGAACTCTGCGCCTCGTGGACACATTTTCTGCCGCGCTCCTGATGCACACGGTGAGTGGTTAGCAGCTATTATTTTGCCCGTCGTAACTGCTACCAGGACACTTTCAAATGAGGCTTACTAAAGACTGAACTTGCGACCTCGCAGTCAAAGGGTTCCTCGTGAGTGAGAAATCGCCTGTGTAACCTTTCCTCACCAAGAATGTAGATAGTTCTCTTCTTGTCTGCCTCGTTGGTCACACTGAAACGCTTATCATTTACGGTTCTAAGCATGTGGTACGATTCATGCCGATATGACTTATCTCATGCTGTCTTCATGCAGTTGCAATTTTAATAGCGAGATCACCAGTCCCTCGGTTAAGAGGCAGTTCATTGGAGTTACTATCGTCCGCCGGGAATTTTATCGAGTCATAAAGTACGTATGAATGGTAAAATCGAAATGACCAGCGGTGTATTGTGTTCAGACAAAAAGCAGCAGATCAGTTGGGCGGTAAATCACGAATAACTGTCAGTTCCTGCAAGTAATCGCCTCTACCGTTCAACAAACAACGAGGTGACAGAAAGTCATACGATATTTCCTAATATCGTGTCGGACTTCCTTTTGCTCCGCGCAGTGTAGCAACTCGACACGGCGTGGACTCAACGACTGTTGGAAGTCCCTCGCAGAAATACTGAGCCACGCTGCCTCTATAGCCGTCCTTAGTTGCGACAGTGTTGTCAGTGCAGGATTTTGTGCTCAAACTGAGCTCTAGATTATCTTCCACGAATATTTGATGGGATTCATGTCAGGTGATCTGTGAGGGGGGGAGGGAGCGCAACCAATTCGCTCTAACTGTCTAGAATTTTCTTCACGCCAGTAGTTGTCTGGGAAAGTGACGTCCATGAATGACTGCAAATTAACTCTAAGTAGCCGAACATCCATGAGATCCAGTCCATTCCGTTCCCTGTAAACACAGCCCACACCATTATGGAGGCACCACCAGCTTGCACAGTGCCTTGTTCACAACTTGGGCCATTGGCTTTGTGGGGTGTGCGCCACACTTTAACTGTACTGTCAACTCTTACCAACTGAAATCGGCACTCATCTGACCGTGTTACGGTCTACATCTAATACATACTCCGCAATCCACCATACGGTGCGTGGCGGAGGGTACCTCGTACCACAACTAGCATCTTCCCTCCCTGTTCCACACCCAAACAGAACGAGTGAAAAATGACTGCCTATATGCCTCTGTACGAGCCCTAATCTGTCTTATCTTTGTGGTCTTTCCGCGAAATGTAAGTTGGCGGTAGTAAAGTTGTACTGCAGTCAGCCTCAAATGCTGGTTCTCTAAATTTCGTCAGCAGCGATTCACTAAAAGAAGGCCTCCTTTCCTCTAGAGACTCCCACCCGAGTTCCTGAAGCATTTCCGTAACACTCGCGTGATGATCAAATCTGCCAATAACAAATCTAGCAGTCCGCCTCTGAATTGCTTCTATGTCTCCCTCAACCCGACCTGATATGGATCCCAAATGCTCGGGCAGTACTCAAGAATAGGCCGTATTAGTGTTCTATAAGCGGTCTCCTTTACAGATGAACCACATCTCACCAAAATTCTACCAATGAACCGAAGACGACTATCCGCCTTCCCCACAACTGCCATTACATGCTTGTCCCACTTCATATCGCTCTGCAATGATACGCCCAAATATTTAATTGACGTGACTGTGTCAAGCGCTACACTGCTAATGGAGTATTCAAACATTACGGGATTCTTTTTCCTATTCATCTGCATTAATTTACATTTATCTATATTTAGAGTTAGCTGCCATTCTTTACACCAATCACAAATCCTGTCCAAGTCACCTTGTATCCTCCTACAGTCACTCAACGACGACACCTTCCCGTACACCACAGCATCATCAGACAACAGCCGCACATTGCTATCCACCCTTTCCAAAAGATCATTTATGTAGATAGAAAACAACAGCGGACCTACCACACTTCTCTGGGGCACTCCAGATGGTACCCTGACCTCCGATGAACACTCACCATCGAGGAGAACTGGGGTCATCCAGTCTTCTAGTATCCAACCGATACGGTCACGAGCCCAGGAGACGTGCTACAGGCTGTTAGCGAAGGCACTCGCTTCGTTCGTCTGCTGCCACAGCTCATTAACGACAAATTTCGCCGCACTAACCTGACGGACACGTTCGTCTTACGTCCTACATTTATTTCTGCAGTTATTTCATGCAGTGTTGCTTGTCTGTTAACACTGACAGCTCTACGCAAACGGCGCAGCTCTCGCTCGGTAATTGAAGGCCACTGCGTTGTCCGTGGCGAGAGGCAATTAATGCCGGACTTGTGGGGGGTTCTCGGCACACTGTTGACACTGTGGATCTCGGAATACTAAATTCCCTAACGATTGCCGGATGGGTGTCCATGCTTCTAGCTCCAACTACCATTCCGCGTTCAGAGTTTGTTAATTCTCGTCGTGCGACCATAACCACGTCGGAAACCTTTTCACATCAGTCTCCTGAGTAGAAATGAGAGCTCCGCCAACGCACTGCCCTTTTACGCCTTGTGCGTGCAGTACTGCCGCCGTCTGTACATGTGCATACCGCTATCCCACGACATGTCACTTCAGTGTAATACGAGAAACCAGGCTCAGCATGCCCTAACTAAGCTTTCAATAATCGCCTGCTTTATGAAGTCAACCGCGCCGTTGCACGCTGATTATCGTAGTTTCATTTTTTTTTTTCCAGTAGTCTTGCGACTGCTTTGAACTGGCCTGCCACGACTTCCTCTCCTGTGACCACCTGTTATGTCAGAATAACACCCTCGCCCTACAGCTCCAGTTATTTGTTGGTTATTTTTCCACCTCTGTCTTTCCCTAAAGTTTTTGCCCTCTACGGCTTCATTCAGTACCATGGTAGTTATTCGCTAATGTTGGAAAAGTCCTATCAACCTGTCCCTTCTTCTTGTCAGTATTTACCACATATAGCTTTCCTCGCTGACTCTGCATAGAGCCATCTCGTTTCTTATTTTACGAGACAACGTAATTTTCAGCATACATCCCAAACACTTCCTTTCTCTTATTCTGTTTCCCCGCTGTTCTTGGTTCATTTCCATTCAGTGCTGTGCTCCAGACGGATTATATCTTGCTCAAATTAAGGCCTATGTGTGATAACAGTACACTTGTTTTAGCTCTCTTCGCCGTAGATAGTATGCTTCTTACGTCCTCCTTGCTCCATCACTAGTCTATTTCTCTGCTTCCGAGGTAGCAGAATTCCTTCACTTCGTTTGCTGCTACAGGTCTTTACTTCCGCCACTGCTTCTTCGCCGTGCAGGTTGAACACTAGTCGGATAAGACAGCAACTGTGCCTTACGGAGCTTTTCATCTGACTGCTTCTGATCTGCTGACCCGTTCTTACTGTTCCCTTTTCTTGTACATATTGTATGTTACCTGACTTTACCCATAGCTACTGCCTATTTTCCTGAGAATTTCAAACAGATCGCACAATTTTACATTGTCGAATGCTTTTTCCAGATCGACAAATCCTATGCTTTGTTCATGTAACAGGGTCTTATTTACCGCCACATCACGTGAATTGTTCACAATGCTTCATATTCATTCAAGACGTGTTGCTAAAGTTTCCGAGGACTGTACCTTTAGTTAACTCTAGAGGATGTGGTTTCAGTGTAACAGAGCACCATCCCACTTGGATGAGCAAGTCCCTGAGCACTGGGAGTACAGATAACCTCACCAGTGGATTGGGTGGATGGAGAGGTCCAATCCCATGGTCAACGAGATCACAAAGTCTCACTTCTATGGTATTTTTCCTGGGTGTGGAGTCGGTTTATCCGATTCCAGCAAACATTGAAGGAGAGAGTAGTTGGTGCCGTGCTAATCGTCTGTCTCATCGCACTGTAGACAACAAGAAGAGTAGAGATACAGTGCATAATTTATGCAACATTGTAATGCAAGCACCGAGACTCGCGTTCATCACTTTGGACATATACTATGAGCTTAATTTATTGCTTTGAGGTGTAAGTTATGTCAATAAGAAACTAAATATTAGTTCCTTCTCCAAAACGTATTCAACCTAGGATTTTCTGCTATATAACTTTGATCATAAAGGTTGGAGACATACTACACAACAGGGCACAAATAGTTAGAACAAATTTTAAAACAAAGGTAATACAGAGCGTATTAAAATATACAGTACATTTACCAATCAGTTATACGCATTAAAAACAACATTGATAATCACTAAACAAACAGCTCTATTCATGACAATGGGACAAATATATACCGAACTTTTTGCCAAGAAAGGATAAACATAAAACTCAAAACAGCATTTTCTATAAGGAGTAAAACTGTACAATAAATTACCAATAGAGATTAAATACACTTCTAAGACAAACTTATTTAAAAAGGCAGTTAAGAAGTACCTATTAAGCAGTACATTATATACACTAAAGGATTACCTAGACAACAGAAAGTGAGGGTTTGGTAGGAAATGTTACAGAAATAATTAGTAATAACGGTAATAATTCATAACACTCCACACTACAATTCCACAGAATATATTTTTGTCTCTCTTTTTCCTTTTCTTGAAAAGCTTTCTCCCAAACGCTATGCAATGTATAACACTAATACTTTAGCCCCTTCCAGAGTTCAACATCTCACTTATTATAAAGGGATGTTGACTCAATTTTCTAGGCTAGCAAATGGGAATTTGTGGTGTAAAAAATGGTTCAAATGGCTCTGAGCACTATGGGACTCAACTGCTGTGGTCATTAGTCTCCTAGAACTTAGCAACCTAAGGACATCACACACATCCATGCCCGAGGCAGGATTCGAACCTGCGACCGTAGCAGTCGCACGGTTCCCGACTGCGCGCCTAGAACCGCGAGACCACCGCGGCCGGCAGTTGTGGTGCATAAAATGGTTCCCACATCAGCTGACAGTGTTTACAGTGACTGGGAGTGAGAAATGAATGAGCAGCGCAGCATTAGCCTCTTTCATTATTCAATAACTTATTTGTAAAACAGTATTGTACACTACGGGCAACCAAATTAAATAGCAAGCTATTAAAAAAACTGGCCGTGTTTTCGAGAGTGTGGAGGTTTCTACCATCATCCGACCATCCTGATTTAGGTTTTCCATGGTTTCCCTAAATTATGCCAGGCAATTGCTGGATGGTGCCTACTACGCCGAGGAGAGCCAAAGAAACTGGAACACCAGCCTAATACCGTTAAGGGCCCCGCGAGCACGCAGAAGTGCCGCAACATGACGTGGCATGGACTCCACTAGTGTCTGAAGTGGTGCTGGAGGGGATTGACACCTTAAATCGTGCACGTCTGTCCCTCAATCCGTATGAGTTCGTGTGGATAGAGATCTGTTCTGAACAGTACGTTGCAAGGCATCTCACACATGCTCCATAATGTTCATTTCTGGGCAGTCTGGTGGTCAGCGGAAGAACTTAACACTCAGAAGAGTGCTTCTGAAGCCACTCTGCAACAATTCTGGACGTGTGGGGTGTAGCATTGTCCTGCTGGAACTGCCCAAGTCCGTCGGAATTCACAAGGGACATGAACGGATGCATGTGACCAGACAGGATGGTCACGTACGTGTCACCTGTCAGAATCGTATCTAGACATACTAGGGGTCCCACATCACTCGAACTGCACGCTTACACCATTACAGGGCCTACACTAGCTTGAATAGTCCCCTGCTGACATGCAGGGTTCATGGGTCATGAGGTTGTTCGTACACGTCCATCCGCTCGACACCTTTTGAAACGAGACTCGTCCGACCAGGCAACATGTTTCCAGTCATCAACAGTTGAAAGTCTGTGTTGACTGGCCCCGGAGAGGAGTAAGCCCTGCGTCGTGCAGTGATCAAGGGTACACGAGTGGGCCTTCGGCTCCGAAAGCCAATATCGATTATGTTTCTTGAATGATTCGCACACTGACACTTGTTGATGCCCCAGCATTGAACTCTGAAGCAATCTGCGGAAGGGTTGCACTTCTGTCACGTTGAAAGATTCTCTTCAGTCATCGTTGGTCCCGTTCTTTCAGAATTTTTTTCCGGCCGCAGCGATGTCGGAGAATTGATGTTTTACCGGGTTCCTGACATTCACAGTACACTCGTGAAATGGCCGTACGGGAAAATCCTCACTTCATCGCTACCTCTGAGATGTTGTGTCCCATGGCTCGTGCGCAGACTGTAACACCACCTTCAAACTCACTTAAATCTTGATGACCTGCCGTTGTAGCAGCAGTAACCGATCTAACAACTGCGCCAGATACTTGTTATCTTATATAGTTGCCGACCGCAGCGCCGTCTTCTGCCTGTTTATATCTCTGTATTTGAATTCGCATGCCCATACCAGTTTCTTTGGCGCTTCGATGTATAAAGCCATGGCCAACTGCCTGTCCCATCCTTATCTTACTAGACTTGTCTGTGTACGTGGATTACTTTACTTTTTGTTGTTCTTAAATTGTAATGTTAAGAAATGCGATCTACTGACGAATAAAACAACTACAACTATAAAAATTACTATTTGAATCAAATACTCACATTTATTAACTCAAATTTTTCCTTGTCAAGCCTGAAAAAGAAATTAAACTCGGTTTTAATATTTTTGTTAGAAAATTGTAATCCATTTCTAATTTTAATTTCACTATTTATTTTAGTCCACTGTCAGTTATACCACGAATAAGGCAATATTGCACAAATAAGATTAATAAGATAAGGGAAACTCAGAAAAGAGTTTCTCCCGAAAACTGTTATAATGTCACCTAAAATATGTTACGTCTCTTTGAAGTTAATAACACAACAACAAAACACAGCTGAAAATGCGACATAGTGTATATCAACATTCATACCTCATTTTAAGTGCTGACTGCATACAAACGGTGAACATAAAATAATAATAGACGAAAATTTTTAAATTCCAAAATACAGCACATGCAAATTCCACAAAATCCAAGTTAACAGTAAAAACAATAATACTTAACGATAACAATGAACAATATTTTATTCTTTATATTTCTGAAGGCACACTTCTTATTCATACCATGTAATTAACGATACCTCAGATTAGACAAAGATGGCTGTGTCTAAGAAACTATTGTACTAGCCTGTTTAAGTTACTCACTTTTCGGGGAGCCAGGCTCTGTCCATCTCCTTTCCGCTTTCTATGTCAATTTCTTCCCTCCTCTCTGTCCATCACCCCTTCCCAACTCTCTCTCATCTTGAGCCTTGTTTATTGTTATTGCAAATTCAGATTCTGAAGTAGTATTGTAATCATAAGCCGTAAGGCAGAAATACAACTTCCCTGTTTGCTAACAATGTTTCTCTAAAAATATATATCCTATGTCTGTCCGAATACTCATTGGAGTATTATGCAAAAGTTTGAAGTATTCAGTTAAGAAATTTTCACGACTTTTTTGGTAATAACATTTCCCCTTTACATATTACATATTTATTTAAATATGAAATGTATTTAAAAACAGTTATATAAAAACATGCACGTACTGAAATGCAATATTGTGTCAACATTTCAAAACAACTGGTGAAGAGCATACGGAGATACATGATTTTGAACAAACGAGCATTTATGTTTTTATTTGTACCACAACTATATTCCTTCCGTGTACTGCCCGTTCAATTTTTTTTGTTTTTGTTTTTTTATTCTCCTAATGTCCATGTCATTTTAGTATCACTGTGAAGATATCTTCATGAATTACTCACACAAAGAACAAGCTGCCACTGCCGAACTGATCTTCTACGGATGCAGGGCAGCCGCTGGTTAAATATTTAACCCGGAAAATCACCAAATAATCGTGCTATTTGAGAAGTAATTTTATTTTATTTTCAAAACCAGTTTCGGCAATTCAATATGCGATCTTCAGACCCCATATGCACCTCATGTAGACATTCAAACATATCAATATTGGCATTTTGCAGTCATATCTGGCTGTCCATTTCAAGTACTGCCTCCGAAGACTTGACAACGAGTCAAGTTCTTAAGCGCTGTCGAGCTTGGCTAACACTCGGATGGATCACCGTTCGGGTCTGGTGAGGGCTGTTTGCAAAGCGGGGTTTATTCATCTCTTATGAGGCTAATTGAGAAGCTACTTAATTGAAAAGTGGCTTCGGTCACGAAAACTGGGAATGGCCAGAAGAGCTGTGTGCTGACCACATCCCCCTTCATATCTGCATCCTATGACGCATATCGGTGAGGATGTTACGGCGGTCGGTCGGTGCCGTTGGTCTATCAGAGGCCTGTTCGGACGGAGTTTAGTTTAATTACACTTTAGCTTTTATATGAAAGACATTTTTATGTATCACCGTTTCCGGGATATTGCCTCTAAATGTACGAGGGTCGGTCAAAAAGCAATGCCTCCCATTTTTTTTCTACTTAAAAAATTAAGTTAAGTGAAAAATTTGAATTTGGCGCCATTCCTCAAACCTTCTTCTGCAATCCACTGCAGTAGTAACTTTCTGTGTCAACAGGTGGCAGCACAGCAGAAGTTTGTAAGATGGCCGACATCGATGTTCGTTTGAGACAGCGTTGTGTGATTGAATTCTTGAATGCAGAAGGTGAAACGCCCATACGCATTCATGAAAGACTGAAGAAGGTGTATGGTGTTGTGACAGTGGATGTCAGCACTGTTAGACGATGGGTTCGTCGTAAGGAAGCTGAAGGGCAAACACCGTTGACTGATGAAAAGCGGAGCGGCAGGCCGGTGAGTGCAGTGACTCCACACAACATTCAGCAAGTTGATGACATCATTCGTGGTGACCGTCGGGTGACTGCAGATGAAGTGTGTCGCATTATTTCTCTTAGTAAAGGCAGTGTGATCACGATTATTAAACAATTGGGGTACTCAAAAGTTTGTGCACGGTGGGTTCCAAGAATGTTAACCGATCAGAATAAAAAGGCAAGGAAAACAATAGCCTCCCAACACTTGCAGCCCTTCCGTTTGGAGGGAGATGAGTTTCTGAAAAAAATTGTGACCGGGGACGAAACATGGGTGCATTTTTTTGAACCCGAATCAAAGAGGCAGTCAATGGAGTGGCGTCACACAAGCTCGCCGAGGAAGAAAAAATTCAAAACTGTGCGATCGGCAGGGAAAGTTATGGCAACAGTTTTCTGGGATACAGAGGGTGTGATTCTGGTTGATTTTTTGGAGCAGGGATGCACAATAAATTCTGTTCAATACGTCACAACCCTCAAAAAACTTAAAGCACGTCTTCAGCGAGTTCGCCCAACAAAATCAATGGCAGATGTTCTTCTTTTGCATGACAATGCAAGACCACACACCAGTCGTCACACCTCTGACGAGATTGTCAAAATTGGATGGGAAGTTTTGCCTCATCCCCCATACAGCCCTGAACTGGCACCATCAGACTTCCATCTGTTCGGGCCACTAAAAGAAGCTCATCGTGGGATTCATTTTGAAGATGAGGAGGCCGTCAAAACATCCGTGCGTCCATGGCTTAGGAAGCAGAGCTGTGATTTTTACCGTGCTGGGATACATGCCCTTGTTCAAAGATGGACCAAAACTGTAGAGATGGGCGGAGATTACATTGAAAAATGACAAAATGATCCTCAATGTTGTGGTTTTCAACCTATGTAATTGCAATTAAATTTCCTGACAATTAAACGTAGAAAAAAAAAAAGGAGGCATTACTTTTTGACTGACCCTCGTAATACGACAAATTACCTTTTGGACTGTTTTACCCCTTAAAAGTGATATTGGGGAAAAATGAACAAATACGGATAGCATTATTTTCATCCCTCTACGTGCCCATCAAGTTTCGACAAGATCGTGTATTTACACCTGGGAATGTTCCCTTTTAAGTACTGGGCTGTGTCGTACGTTAAATTGACAGCACTGCGACCAGGTAGTATTTTTATACAGGTTTTTATTTGCTTTACATGTTATTCCATCTGTGCTTTGGTTTGTTTCTAGATTTCTTGACAGCGCCTCAAAAGCTGAAACTGATCAACAGCAAATGAAATTGGAGATTGTAAAACACATAACATACAATTTTTTCCATTGAAAAACGCTTTGCTTTAGCTGATGACCGTCTCTGATAACTTCACACTGTGCTTCGAAAAACTGGACTCCACCGGAGCTGACTCACTTGCAAATACAACAGAAGTGACTGACATTTGGATAGGTTGCAATATCTCGATTAATGAGTAATTTCGATATGAAAATTATTGTCGATTTTGTACTCTTGATTTAAGCATCTTATTAGGCCTTTATCGTCAACACCTTTACCTTCACCTTATTTATAAGCTGATAAACATGAAGTTTCAGTTGGTATTCGCGAAACAGCATTTCTGGTATACCACCGAGTGAGGCTGTACACATTTTAGCGCGACGGACTGACATTTGCGAAGCGCGGTGTTTCGGTTGGGGAACGACATGACGCGCATATTTGGGATTCAGAACCCCTCCACGCAGAACTCACCACAGGAAGCTCGAAGTCTGCTTCATTGATGTGACTTTTTCTGGACGGTGGTGAACACCTCGTGAATGCTGGGTAGTTTCGCTCCCGTGTTCTCTGGGAATCAGCCGACAAGCAATTGCAGTTATTTTCAGTGGGACTGTTATGGGGTTGTGAACCACTGAGGGCTACCTACAGCAAGGACGAAGCCTCTCTGTCGTTTCTAGGTCCCCAGTTCCATACAGTACAATACAATGCTATACAATGGCAACGAAAAACTCCTGCACTATATACTGAGACGCTGAAATAAAATATATCCATAATCATTGCATTGGTTCCTCCTGTGCTGATGGCTAAGACACGAACTGCGACTGAACATCGAGTAAAAGTAGCGCCCTATCAAAGGCGATCACGTAGACACTTACTGTTGTATTTTACTTCGTCCGCTAAACTGGGATAATTATAGCGTAACTTTTACTCCAAAAGTAAGGAAACAACTGCAATCAAGAAGCGACTTTCCAGATACCACGTACATATCTCAGACACTTACTAAATATTGACAATTTAGAGGCTGAACGTGGGCACGTAATGTACCTGTGACGATAGTGACTCACCTGTTGTGAAAGGAACAGAGTCACGAACGTTTTCACAGTGATCTCTATTTCACGGTCCATGTGTAACATCTTGCGACGTGTTACACTATCTGATGACGTAAGTGGCTGATGTAAAGCATCCTATCCGAAAACGGCAACAGTGTAACGCACACGTTTTTTAGTATTTTCTGAAATGTGCGGCCCATTACCTGAACTGCTGGATAGAGGATGTTAATGAGCTATGAGTGGATGACTAGGACTCTTTCTTTTATTAGGAGTATGTGATCAGCCATCAACATGTTCCGGGCAGTTTTAACATTGTTAGTCATGTGACTATCGGTGCATTAAGTCGCGTATCTAATCAGGACCAGCAGAGTTTTGTTCAATTACAAAGAGGTGTGCGTCGGGACATTAATTAACCACGCACAGTGGAAGCAATGAACTGAATGCTTCTCCACAGTTTGGTGGACATAAGGACACTTTATCAAACAACTGGTGGATTTTAACACATGACAGGGCAGCTGTGACGACTGCTAATATATGCCCTTGGGGAATCGTCGCAGCATTCATTCAGGCTTGTCAGAAAAAAAACAGACTTCGCTTAAACCACGAGATACTGTATATGTACTGACATCTAGTAAGGAAGCTAATGACGATTTGTCGAGCGCCCGAAATCCATAACACCTTCTTTAATATTACTACAAAATTCCACACGTTGGCAGAATTCTAGTGCACGAAAAAAAAAATGGAAGCCACATTCCTAGATACCCTGAGAACGCAGCACTTCTGTTCAGCAAGCACTACGCTCCCCTCTGTTTTCCAGTGCCACAGCCAGCAATGCATTGCGAAACGAAGACGACATGAGTGGCGTGCGCAGTAGCCACTCGACTGCTGTACACAACACTCGCCTCTCACAGCGGTAGTCAAACCGTCGTCTCTCCGTTGCAAAACTGAGAGGGGGAAAGTATACGCGTGCGCACGCACACGCACTTTCTGCGTCAGGCGAGGAGCTCGGGAAAGCCGCCGCGCATACGTACCAGCTACGGGTTACTAGTCGCCTATATCGAGCTTTGGGACGCTTCTTCATGGACTGACAGGCGTACGTGCAAACACCGTGACGGGATCAAAGGAATACAATTACTTTTTGTTACACCAGTATATTCCAGCCTCGTGTACCTAAAATGTTTTCGTTACATGTTTGGACTCATTATCAACTCGTCATCATCACCAGTTGATCTCAATCGGTTGAGCTTCAAGGAACTGTGTGCATTATCCCGAACTGTGTGGCTCCACACAAAGATCAGGCACGGGATACCGCGCACAGTTGCCTGAAGCTGTAGTTTGAAGTGATAAAAATCATCTGATGATGACTTGGTAATAAGTCCAAATCGGTCATGATACCATCTGGCTGTCCTGAATGTGGAATATATAATAAAAAATGTACAAGACGGTCGCTTTGTTTCCACAAGACAGTATGACTGTGTAATAAAATTGATGCTACGAGGGTCGTTCAATAAGTAATGACCCACTTTTTTTCCTCAGAACATATTTATTGTTAAGAGTCAGTATTTGGCGAAAGCATACATCGACATGTCATGTCGATATCTAATTTTTTTACGTAGTCTCCACCACATTTTATGGACCTACGCCAAAGTTGTGGAAGAGCATGCATTCCCTGCTGCTAAAAGCTCTTGTCCTGCAGGTGTAGCAATGTTTTCACTGCACGACTGACACTCTCGTCATCTTCGAAGTTTGTTCCCCGTACAGAATATTTAAGCGACCCAAGGAGATGGAAGTCCGAGGGTGCCAGGTCCGGGCTGTAGGGTGGATGAGGCAATGATGTCCACCCAATTTGGCGATGTGTTCCCGGGTTCTCAGATTTGTGTGTGGGCCTGCATTATAGTAGTGTTGGAGCAAGATTTCTGCTGGATTCTTGTCCGATCGAACACGTCGGAAACGGTTCTTGAGTTTATTCAGAGTCTTCACGTATGCCTTTCAATTGATGGTTGATCCTCTTGACATCACATCCACGAGAATGACGCCATCGCAATCTCAGAAGACAGTCACCATGACTCTTCCGGCAGAGGGGGTTGTCTTGAATTTCTTCTTTTGTGGTGAATAAGGATGATGCCACTTCATGGACTGCCTCTGTTTCAGGCGCAAAGTGTTGCACCCAGCTTTCGTCTCCCGTAACGGTCTGTGACACAAAGGCCTCTCCGTCGGTCTCAAAACGCTCCAACAATTCAGATGAAATGGCCTTTCTCTGAATCATGTGGTCCGCTGTGAGCATTCGTGGAACCCATCGTGAACATCTCTCTGAATATCCGAGAGTCTCGATCATTGCGGACGCACTTCCGATGCTGACCGACAACTGCAGAGCCAATTGTCGAGTTGTGATGCGCCGTTCGGCACGAATAATGGTATCCGCACGATTCAGCATGTCTGCAGCAGTGGCTGTGAGAGGACGTCCCGAGCGTGGCTGATCACGGAGCTCTGTTTCTGCATTTCCTGAGGGTTTAATTATCTCTATCCATCGTCCGACAGTACTCGTATCAATAGCAGGATCGCCATACACTGCACACAAACGTGTGGTTGTTCACCGCGGTTTCTTTTTCTGCAGACATGAATTCAGTAACAGCACTCTGCTTCTAAGGTGAGTCGTATGTAGACGCCATTTTGACGCTGTGCTACGCTTTGCCATCTGCCAGAACGGTTCGAAACTTCACCGGCGCACACAATAAACGTCAAATGTGAAGCACCAACAAGGACGTTTGTCTATGTCTATTAATGGCTTTTTCAAAAAATGGAGGCATTGTTTGTTGAACGACCCTCGTACATGTTTAATATTATGACGGACTAACGTGTGCAGTTCGGGGTTATGAAACTGCTACTGACAAGGAATGAGTACTTAGAAAAGGTACGCCGAACCTCGATACAACGTTTTTACTGAAGGCATTAACTGAGAGTTATGTGTGGCGTGTTTATGAATCATTACGTGCCTCGCTCGCTCGATTTAAGTCCTTACTTTATTGGCATCGGATTCTGCGAGACAGCTTACTTCATTTACTGAGTCACAAGACAGTCAATTAAGAAATTTTCGACTTTCTCGACAAGAAGTGAAGAGATGCTTTGAAGTACAAGCTCTAGTGTGAGCTAAAGTACGCATATATGTCAGCGATCTGCCAATATCGAAGACACAGCAACTACCAGTGGTTAACAGATACAGCCCGTAATTGCCCACCTCAAGAAAATTATCGTGACAGCGCTGTGTAAGGCGGCACCGGCCACTAGATGCCACGGGAGGCGCGTTCGCCAGTATAGCAGAAGGAGACGGTCGGTAGACTTCAGTAACTCCACGTGGACCAGTCATTGGATGTTACCTGCGGGGAAATATGCATCAGGAAGATTCCGCCCCTTCTAAAGCTTCCCAAACCGACTGTTGGTGAATTGGCTGTGATGCGGAAACGTGAAGCAACAACCAGAGCTGCGCCAAGACCAAGCAGACGTCATTTAGAGACAGATAGGGACAGTCAATCATTGCAGAGGATGAGTGTAAAACATCGCACGAAATCGGAGGAACGAAATCACTCGTGGCTTCCAGAGTGTTACCAGCGGTCCACGTAGCAAAATGGCCGCGCGTAGGGAGTTAAGAAGGATGGGGTAAAACGGTCGCGTGGCTACTCGCAAGCCAAGCGTTTCCATTCTCAACGCTTGAGGTTGCTTAAGGCACGACACCACTAGACAGAAACCAGTGGATGGCGCTATACACTGTGACAATCCAATGGAAGGGTTTGGGTGCGGCGAATGTCTGGGGAACGTTATCTGCCGTCAAGTGTAGCGCCAACAGTGGAGAACAGAGAAGCTGGTGTTACTGCATGGAGGTGTTTTTCGTGGGTAGGGTGTGGTCCGCTTATTGTGCTTGAGAAAACGCTAAAATGAACAAATTTCGCAGCATTGTGTACTGCGTACAGTACAGTCTGGAGTCGATCAGTGTGTGTCAGCACGACAATACGACCTGTCACAAAGGAACACCTACGAGGCAATTGTTTATGGACAATAACATTGCTGAAATCGACTGGCCTCTCCAGAGCCCCGACGTGAGACCAAGTTCGGGGTCAAGTTAGAACGTTTGACTTCAATCCAGACCCCAGCGTCCAACAGCACCAACTTCTCTCATTTCGGCTCTTGAGGACGAATGGGCTGCTATTCTTCCACAGACAGTTAAACACCTCACCTCACCTCACTGAAAGTGTCCCCGGCAGAGATCAAACCGCCATAATGGCCAAAGACGGGCAAACCGCATATTAATGTCCTCAGGAGTGCGGATCTCAGCCCTTGTAAGGCAAACTGAGGAGCTACTTGATTGGGAAGCAGCGGCTCCGGTCTCTTAAACTGACATGCGGCCAGAAGAGCGGTGTGCTCACCACATGACCCTACACATCCGCATCCAGTGACGCCTGTGGGCTGAGGATGACACGGCGGCCGGTCGGTACCGTTGGACCTTCGTGGTCTGTTCGGGCGGAGTTTAGTTTTTTAACAGGTGTCCGCATACCATTCATCTGATAGTGTATGCAGTAATATTGGCAAGGACACTGTAACATTTCCCGGAAACCTTTCGTCCATTGTTAAAGATCAAATTGTAGCACAAATGTTGTAGATGCCCAAGCTAGCTCTTGCGGCCATTTTTGTAAGCGAAGATGAACGAGAAATTATTCGAGAATGAAACTTACTTATATATTCATGTTCGTTGCTAGAGCTGTGCAGGTTCACGGTTATATTCCAGCGTGTGATGCGAAGTATTGTACGTTACTCCGCGCCACGGACATTGCAAAGGAGAAGTCACATCCTTCCTTCGGCACACACCTGGCCCCCAACCTGACAGGTTCGAATTCTGCTTCGGGCATGGCTGTGTGTGCTGTCCATAGGTAAGCTAGGTTTAAGTAGTTCTAAGACAAGGGGACTGATGACCTCAAATGTTAAGTCCCATAGTGCGCAGGGCAATTTTAACCATTTAAACCCAACCTCACAACGCTCAGAATGTCCAACTGTTGTTCGGGGGGGGGGGGGGGGGGGGGGACCAACAAGCGCTTGTTCCTCTATGTATCCATGCTTGCGAATCATGTCGACGAATGCCGCCGCCCCCCCCCCCCCTCCCCCCCCCCCCAGTACAACCACAGGCACCTTTGCCTGGAAGTACCTTCCAATAGTGCCTAATTGCGGTGTTCCGCGTCTCGCATCTGAAACGGCGTAACTACCGGTGTTGTTTATTTATTGTTCTATCCTGAGACATGTAGATATCTTTCTAGAACGAACAACACAGCTATGTCACTCAAAAGTGATCCGTCAGTCTCCTACAGCAGCGAACGGTGAATCTGTCAACTTAAATTGAGCCTGCCCACCGACCAATACCCCAGAAACTTACGAAATGTTTCTGATTCTAAGCCATAACTCTGAGTCCCTGTGTCAAATCTGATACTATAGTTACGAAAGAAAGGAAGGAAGGGAGGGAGTAATGTTGGAGTTTAAAACACCGTCGATACTATGGTAATTACAGGCGTATCACACACTAAAATGGCAAGCATGCAGAATTCAACAGTCCATAACCTATTAGAGGAAATCATCACATCATGTGCCTGAAGTAATTTAGAGAATCTATTCAAAATTGGAAACTGTATGACCACCGCGGAATTTAAATCCTATTGCTCCCCAATGTGAGTCATGAGTTTCAACAGCTGCGTCATCGCACTCAGTACTTTAGTTTGGAAGCCTTTACTACGATCTGTCATTTACACACTTCTTAGGTATTAGTAGTATCGTTTCAGTCTCTCCTTCTCACTTCTTCGTTCTCTTATTTTCTTCTCTTAGTGGTATATGAGGAACGAGACATTTCCTTTTAGATATATTCTCTCGAGAGTGGAATAGTTACATAACCATTGGGCAGAACTGGTTTACAATTTTTACTCTGCAGTGCGCAGAAAGTACAGAGAAAAATCAGTCCTGCCTTATGCGCACTAGATATTATCTATAAATTAAGTTGGACTTTGCTACAATGTGCTCCGCTTTGTCAGCCTGACGATACCGTGTACTGAGAAGCAAGAACCTAGACTGTACGCCTAAATGAGATATCACTTACTGTGCTATTCTTACTGAATAACTTACGGCGATGGGTGCAGCTTTCAACCTTTAACGTGTTGCCACCAGCGCAATGAATATTTTAAGTTGTTCTCATTCGCACAGTGAAACTAGTAATAAAACAAATAGGCTCTGGGGAATGATTTATTGGAACACAAAAATATATAAAAGTCGTCTGATTAAAACTTAATGTGATTGGTTTTCGTACAATTAATATTAAATAAAATGCGTGGACATTATAATCTTCCTTTAAGGAGTTAAATTTCTCCTTATTTCAAGTCTTGTGTCACGTACCTGGTTGACATCGCGTTCACGAAATCTTGTAGAAGCAAACAGATGCTATCCACCTGTCAAAAGGTGAGCATGGGTAAATGTGTTGCAGTGTATAACGTGACACATCGTCGTGACTGAAGAAAGTTGTCAAAGTTGTCCGGGTACAGGAAACTAGTACCATATTCAGCAGCAGCGAACGAGAAAATCTCGAGAAAGCCCACCCAGTTTATCAGAGAGATATTACTTTTAGTCTCTGCGAAACGTATCTTTGACGTTCTTCAAGAGCATGGCACAAACAGAAAACTGTAGACGGAAATTTTCCAGTAGGAGAGTCTGAAGTCGCAACAGAAATTAAACGTAATTTACAGTCATATCATGGTGCAGTCTATATGGAATTGTATTCGTATTCAGGAGGAACGGAGTTCATATCCAAGTGCGACCAAGTCTTTAGTCGACCACAGTTTCGATAAATCGTTTAAAATGAACACCGGGATAGTTTCTACAAAAATGACACCATCCACGTAACAGTTGGAAATATTTTCGGAAACGTTACATACGGTATCATATTGGCGAAGGTATGTCATTGGAAAAAGACCACGGATTAACCTGTAAAAGAAATGGCGTCAGCAGCATAGAGGTGCCACCGTGAACTGACTTCTGGAATTACTGGTCGCTCCATTACTGGAGCAGGACTGGATCTAGAAATTTTGGTTCATGACACACAACGGGAATCATAAAAAATTCACTATCAACAGTTTTAATGCATAGAATAACTTCACCTTTGATCTCAGCGACCCACGAAACAGTTCGGAGTACGGTGTCCATTAAGCCTGACGGCAAAAAGCTGAGAAGTGCTGTTACATTATCGCTCCCAGAATAATTATTCCCGTCAGTTCTACTGCTTGCACATAAATCATTTGCTTATAGCTTTAATGCTCAAAGAACTACAAGTTGGAAACGGAATTTTAAAAGCGCCCGTCACGCCCTTTTAACGCGTCATCTGCAATCAAAATACAAAAGATGTGCAACAGATATTTTGGCGTGTCCGTCGATGGCCGTTGAATAATGTGGTTGTGTTCCTCGTCCACTAAATGTGGCGAACTGGGAAGTTGCGTTACTACCGATTAATTTGTTCACAGGAACTGCTGCGGCCTATGTACCCTCGTAGTTACGTGGTGAGGGACTGTGCATGTTTTTCTGTTGCTATTCTCGCTGGAGTGCGCCCTGCAATTGTGTAGGCTGCCATTTGGTGTGGGGTTGTGGCTGTTTCAGTGCGTTACCCTCCTACGATAATTTCTTGTCCGGTCAAATTTTGCTTCGTCCTCGCCATCTTCAAGAAACATAGTTTTCGCTCTTCTGTCACATTTTCTCCATTTCTATCGACTTCGAATTCAAGACCTTATGTCCTTCGAAAGCGGCTGACTTCCGGGCGGCATATTAAATTAGTTTTAACAAGGAAGTTAGGCGGTTGTAAATGCCCGTTTATATGATAAGATACTTGCGTTCTAAAGCAGCTGCGCGCCCACGTTTAGGCAGAGGACCGCCTCGTGCTTTCATTTACACGAAGCGGAACTTCGTGCGTAGGCAAGGAAGGGCTGAGCGCTAAGTTTGCGCAAGGCAAACACGCCGACGTGCTCTGTCGCGCCTCTACCTTCACCCCCGTGACGGTGCAGATCGGTATCGAGGGGTATTCCGTTCGGCGGTGGCAATGTGGGAGCCAGCTTATGGGGAAAACGGCTCTGCAGCCTGCTTAAAATACCATCAGCAACTTCTTTGGCACGGCAGCAGCAGATATTCAATATCATGTATCACTGACCAGTCGGGAAATTGACGCGAAGCTGAGAGAAGCAACTAACTGAGCAAGGCTGGCCGTGACACGGTGTTTCGTTGCGAAGGCGTTCATACTCATACACAAGTTTAAAGTATCTGTCCAAACCGGCAAGAGTACGATACCCATCAGTTTGTGATGCTTCGCGTTGGGGCCACATTTATACTACGCCAGGCTTGCCTAGCGGAAACGCCATTTGAACCAAACATTTGAACAACTACTGCTATTAGAGTAGTAGCAGATCCGCAGTAATGACGTTCAGCTGTGGTTGGGTACAGTCTGCCCAAAATAGTAAACGGCAGTTCTTAATGTAGTAATATAATCTCTTGAAAAATGGTTAGTTTTAGGGTAAATCAGGGCGATATGGTTAACAAAAAATTTGGACCTCGTAGAAGACAAGAAATTGTTTATTTGAACAAAATAAAAACACTCTCCTTTTACAAAATACATAAGTAACACATTAACAGTATCACATCCTCTTTAACGCACTACGAAAGTAAAAAAAAAAAAATACTTATTTTTATCAGTTTCACCATTTCACCCATATATGTGTGATTCATATTTTGAACAGTCTTCATGCAGCCAACGTTGGCAGCTAATACATTTGATCCAACCCTCATCCTTTTTAGTGCAACTGTGCAGTTCGCCGCACCCTACACAGCAGCACTCTTCATCATCCGCGTCGTCATCATCGTCTTGCAATTGGATATCCAGTGACGAGTCGGATTCGGTGTCAGTGGTAGACGCTTTAGGTTTCTTAGGCTGCATCTTTTTGATAATTCCTTTGGAGTCTCTTTGGTTACGGTTTTTCCTTTGGTCCTCTTTTTAGCACTTGCTCTACTCTTTACTGACTCGTTTTGTCGTTTTCTGTTTCACAGGTTGTCGATGTTTTCTGGAGAAGTCAAAACCTCAGCTAAAGCTCTGAACTTCTTCCTTGCAGATGCAACTTTATCTAGGATAGGTATCGGCGAAATATGGTCCAAGAATTTGAGGGGGTTATTTGAGATTCTTCTTTTGCCACTGTCCAGGTCATATCTGTTGCTTCTGATGAAGACTGCATGTTTTCCTGTGGATTTTCCGACCGTTGCGAACAGCCCAGTTGTGGTGAAGCTTGTATCTGTTCAAATCCCTGAACGTTATCTTTGTCTGCAGTTGCTTCTTCCGAGGGATTAGGTCTCTCCTGTCAGTGCGATCAACTTGGTCGAGGTGAAGTAGGTCTGTTTTCGTGTCGTTCGTTGTATTCCTGATGTTGAGCTGAAGCTGATGTTAAAAATGCGTATTCGGGGATGACACCAGGATTAAACGGGATGATTCCTGTGCTTCTGAACCCCGATATTGCATTCCCTGTCGTAGCTGCTTGTACCCATGCCTCTGTAAGCAGTACTCCGAACACTAGTCTGGAAATTTTTCTATTTGGATTCATTTTACTGTACGAATTGCAAGCATTGTAATAATAGGATTTCATCCGGAGCACAGAGTTATCGCAACTGTGCGGACAATCTGACCACGATTCAAGGCGGACGGATACTCTCAACGAGCGCAACCCACCCGCGGTTCCTCTCCATTTCCTGCAAGCACGCTATTCCGAGGCTGCCATAGGAGGTCGGACGTATGTGTGCATCCGCAGTGAAGAAGGTGGGTAAATTGCCATCCAGGCGAATCAGTTATATGAATGCGTGGCGCGTGTTCTTTCGGACATGTCCGAAACGACAGACACCGTGCGTTCATATAATTGGGTAGTTTTACCCACACACAACACGTGTATAGTAACATTTTTTCACAAAACTTACAGCGCAATGATCCCACGCAAACAAAAGTTTGTTCGACTCGAAGAATCCACCAAGAAATTCTGAAAATACGTATGAGAGTGTTAATAGAACGTGCTCATATCTGCACATTAAGATGACGTAACATCGGAATGGCGTCTGCTCACAGAATGAAAACGAAAATAAACGAGTTCATATACAGGATATCGTAAGATGTCTGCTTCTCTAGCGGAAAGGCACACGGAATCATCTTTACAGGGAGGTTTCAAAAGATTATTCAGCGCAGTACTGCACTGGCGAACACCCTACATTTTCTATTGTTTACGGATGAGGACTCTCTCAGCCGTTATAAACTGCTGCAACAGCCGTATCTGGAATGATGAAAACTCATGCACCGCGCTCGTTTCACGTCAGACCTCTAACGAATTCTGTATTAATTTTTGTGTTTTAGCTTTATAATATAAACTAACAGACCTTATGTCTAGTTATTGCATTTGAATAGTTCACTTGACATGTGGCGTCACCTGTTTTGGAAACTGTACGTCTTGTTAAACGTGTGACGATTCGATTTTAACACGATGGTACACCTTCAACTTCGACATTAACATGAGTGCGCATCTGAACAACCATTACCGACATCATTAAACTGGGCCATCGTGGTCACCGGATCTCGTCGGTTATGAAATTAAAACGTGGTTGGTAGGATCTCATTGTACGATATACAGTCGGAAAATTTAAGAGAGTGGGACAAAATTCTGTGCGCCGTTGTAATCAAAGTGTTAGTCTAGCGGTCGCCAGTGTTGAAAGACGGTATGAGCTTAAGTAGTTGTCGTAAGGTACATTGTTTCGGTAAAAAATTATATAGTCATTCAGACTCTTATTTCAAAATATTCCGTTTAGCTTATGGTTACCCTGTGTAAGAATACGGGCTGAAACAGCAGACTGAAAGCTGGCACTGGCCTGTACTCTCAGATGCGCCCAAACCGAGCTCCACGTCACCATCACACGGACGGAACAGGCCAATATTTCGTGGTATTCTTCACAGAGGTTTTCGGAGAGATGAAGTTCCACCAGCGCACTGGTGCACGGTCCGTCGACCAGCGAATGAGCACTGCCAGCCCCCCTCCCCTCACCAGACAGATTTTGGTGATTGCGGCCCCCCCCCCCCCTCCAGAGCTGTCGTTAGAGCGTTCTACCGCGCTCCCAGCGACATTGCATTTTAACAGTTTAGTGACCTCTCTCCCGACATGGCTTTATACTTGAATACATCTCGTAACCATAACATGAGGGAATTCTGTAAAAACAACAACAACAAGACGAAATCATCCTAAACTGAGGATGTTTTTGATTGTGAGCAGTTTGGCTTTAGAAAAAGAAACTGTACCAGAGACGTAGCTATGACGTTAAGAGAAATCACCAATCCTCCAAAGTACTTGTCAAACTATAAAAAGCGTTCGATGAAATGTGCAGAATGTTTGAAATTTTCAGGAAAGTACGTGAAAGCTATAACGGAAGAAGGGAAACATACAAAATGTATAAGAACCAAGCGTGAGCAGTTACAACGGAAGACTGAGAGAGAAATGGTCGAATTACGAAAGCGTAAGGCAAGGATGTGGTTTTTCTCCACTACTGTTCAACATGCACAGAGAGGAAGGTTCAGGTGCCGGATTAAAATCCACGTGACTACGTATCAGTGGTACGCTTTCCTGTTGCCACTGCTAACCTCGGGGAAAGTACGGAAGAATTACCCGACGTGTCGAAGAGAATTCACAATCTAATGACCGCAGAATACCAACAGAGTGTAACCACGTGTCCACAATCTAGTCACTTCCTACAGTAGGTGTAATCACATAAGCAGCCAGAATTCGCATCGGTCTCTAGTTCCTCCGAACCAGGAGAGGAATGACGGAAGATAGAAAAAGTCCTAAACCATGCCCTGGGCCATGACCAAGAATCTTATACAGAGATACAAAACTTTGTTAACAAAAATTCTTCAAATTTAAGCAAAACTGATACAGATACTGCAGAACTACAAAAGTCAAAGTTACATAATGATGACAACATCGTAGACGGTGTGGATAATCATTCATGCAGCATATCAGTCATTATAATACGCACAATGGAAGGCAGTCTCTCCCCTAACAACGGGGAAAATTATTGGTTTCCATATTCATACCCGAGTCACGTGTTGTTCTGGTTGTGACCTCTCGATTACGTCCCGTAAGTGTTCGATAGGTGGCCAGATCATTCGATCGAACTGTCTAGAATGTTCTTCAAACCGGCCGCGAATAGTTGAGGCCCACTGATATGGGGCAGTGTCATCCACAAAGATGCCGTAGTTGTTTGGGAACATGAAGTCCATGAATGGCTGCAAATGGTCTCCGAGTAGCCTGACACAACCATTTCCAGTCAATATACGGTTCGGCTGGATCAGAGGACCCAGTACATTCCATGTAAACACAGCCATCACGATTGTGGGGTATGCACAGTGTCTTGTTGACAACTCTGGTCCATGGCTTCGTGGGGTCCGCGCCACACACGGACCCTACCATCAGCTCTTACCAGCTGAAATCGGCAGTCATCTGGCCAGGCCACGATCGTCTAGGGTTCAACCGTCGTGGTCACGAGCCCAGGAGCGGCGCTCGCTGTAGGTACTGCCATGCAGTCAGCAAAGGTATTCGCGTCGGTCGTCTGTTCCCACAGCCGATTAACGACAGATTTCGTGGCACTGTGCTAACGGATACGTTGGTTGTACGTCCCACATAGATTTTTGCCGTTATTTCACTCAGTGTTGCTTGACTGTTAGCAGTGACAACTCTACGCGAACGCCGCTGGTGTCGGTCGTTAAGTGAAGGCCGTCGGCCACTGCGTTGCCCGTGATGAGAGGTAACGCCTGTAACTTGGTATTTGCGGCACGCTCTTGACACTGTGGACCTCGGTATACTGAGTGCCCTAACAATTTCCGAAATGCAATGTCCACCCATGCTTACAGCCCCAACTACCATTCCGCGATCAAAGTCTACTAATTGCCGTCGTGCGGCCGTAATCACGCCGAGAACCTTTACACGTGAATCACCTGAGTGCAGGTGACAGCCCCGCCAACGCACTGTTGTTTTGTACTTTTGCGTACGCGATGCTACTGCGCATATCGCTGTCCCATGATTTTCGTCACCTCAGTCTGACGCGTCACATCTGTCCAAGGACTAACACATTCCTCTAGCTCTGATATATTTCAACCCCACCTGTTGGCACATGCATAGTCGTTAGTCTACGAAACAGAAAAGCCTGGATTAGACAAGTGTTGTTCCAGGGGCTTCCTCCGCCTGTTGACGTGACTTTCACTCCTAGAACGTCCAAATCGTTCCGCTCCGTCACTGGCACACTCCCGCTCCGTGACTCGCACACTCCGAGTTAAACTGAGCGTCTCTCTGCGACCGGCGAGGGAGCCCGGCTCTCAGTTAAAGAGGACGGCCGGAGTCGGTTGCTCGATTTGGTGGAAGAGACCAAACAGCGAGGTCATCGGTCTCATCGGATTAGGAAAGGATGGGGACGAAAGTCGGATGTGCCATTTGAAAGCAACCATTCCGGCATTTACCTGAAGCGATTTAGGGAAATCACGGAAAACGTAAATCAGGACGGACGGGCGCGGATTTGAACCGTCGTCCTCCCGAATGCGTGTCAAGTGTGCTAACCACTACGCCACCTCGCTGGGTGAGGAAGGCCGGAGCGTACCGCCTTCCAAACGGCCAAGCCTACCAAAGCGCACTGCTGTCCAGAGCATCCTTCGGTCTGAGAACTGAAATGCCGTGTGGTTAGGGCCTCCCGTCGGGTAGACCGTTCGCATGGTGCAAGTCTTTCGACTTGAAGCCACTTCGGCGACTTGCGTGTCGATGGGGATGAATGATGATGATAAGGACAACACAACACCCGGTCTCTGAGCGGAGGAAATCTCCGACCCACCCGAGAATCGAAGCCGGGCCGTTAGGTATGACATCCTGTCGCGCTGACCACTAAGCTACCAGGGGCGGACGGTCAGAAAACTGATTGGCTGTCTGTGATCTTTATGTGCCACACGTGAATCCAAGACAATTATCAGCAGCTGAGTACTTGTTACTGCTGCTTACATTAAGCAGTCTGCCTTTGGAGCAAGAAGCAGGGGTGAAACAGCGCCGGGAATTTCTGATAGGTTGCGTGTCAGACAGCGCGTTCCGTTGTTTCCGGCCCCGGCGAGAGTTTTCCAGCGAAACGCAGGCGTGCTGCCGCTGCCGCTGTGGGGCGGCGACCCCTTGGCCGTATTCCAGTTCCGCACGTTATATGCCGCACAGTGGGTGAGCGCTGTGCACACGGCGGGGCCGGTCACGCGACCGTTTTTTATTCGGAGCAACCAGCCACGTTCCGCATCAGTTTTATGCGTAGGATGCCCTCATTGCACCTCGTTGCCGTGGCTCCCCGATATGCGCGGTATTCCAGCTAGTTCTTTTTCTCTCTTGGCAATTTGTGAGCAGTTACTTTTTATCTATTTTCCTCTCACCAGTCTTCTGATTGGTTCGCAGCAGCCCACCACAACTCCCTTTGCTGTGCGAACCTCTGCGTCTCACACTAACACCTACCCCATACCTCTAAACTTGTTTCTGCCCCTACAGTTTTTATGCCGATTGCGTCCCACACCCTTCACCCCCCACCAGTACCTCAAGTACAGCGGTTCCCAACCGGGGTCTAACTACCCCTTGAGGGGTAAAATGTAATTTTCTGAGCGATAAAAAACTAACAGATTCAACTACATTTCGGTCGCGAAACTAAATTTTTAACAGATAATTACTCTGAAGAGCCAAAGAAACTGGTAGACCAGTCTAATATCGTGTAGGGCCCCACGACGTGGCATGGACTCGACTAATGTCTGAAGTAGAGGTGGAGGGAACTGACACGATGAATCCTGCACGGCTGGGGTGGAGATCTCTTTTGAACAGCACGTTCCAAGGCATCCCAAATGCCTCTATGCACTATCGGACTTAACATCTGAGGTCATCAGTCCCCTACAACTTAGGACTACTTAAACCTAACTAATCCAATGACATCACACACATCCATGCCCGAGGCAGGATTCGAACCTGCGACAGTAGCGGACTGAATCGCCTAGAAGCGCTCGGCCACAGCGGCAGCCCGCGGCAAGGCATTCCAGATATGCCCCGTAATGTTCATGTCTGGTGAGTTTGGAGGTCGGCGGAAGTGTTTAAACTCAGAAGAGCGATCCTGGAACCACTCTGTAGCAATTCTGGGCGTGTGGGGTGCGCATTGTCCTGCTGGAATTGCCCAAGTCCGTCCGAATTAAGAATAGACATGGGTGGATGTATGTGATAAAACAGGATTCTTGCTTACGAGTCACCTGTCAGAATCGTATCTAGACGTATCAGGGGTCCGATATCATTCCAACTGCACACCATCACACCATTAAAGAGCCTCCACCATCTTTAAGATTCCCCTACTGACATGCAGGGTCCATGGATTCCATACCTGTACACGTCCATCCGCTCGATACAATTTCAAACGAGGCTCGTCCGACCAGGAAACTTGTTTCCAGCCATCAACAGTCCAATGTCGGTATTGACGCGTCCAGGCGCGGCGTGAAACTTTGTGTCGACCACTCCTCAAGGATACACAAACGGGCCTTCGGTTCCGAAAGCCCATATCGATGATGTTTCGTTGAATGGTTTGCACGCTGACACTTGTTGGTGCCCCAGCATTGATATCTGCAGCAATTTGCGGAATGATTGCACTTCCGTCACGTTAAACGATTCTGTTCAGTCCTCATTGGTCGCGTTCTTGCAGGATATTTTTCCGGCCGCAGCGATGTCGGAGATTTGACGTAATAAGTGATTCTTGAGGTTCACGGTACACTCATGAAATGGTTGTACGAGAAAATCCTCAATTTATCCCTGACTCGCAGATGCGCGTCCCATCGCTCGTGCGCCGACAATAACGCCGCGTTCAAACTCACTTTAATCTCCATAGCCGGCCGCGGTGGTCTCGCGGTTCTAGGCGCGCAGTCCGGAACCGTGCGACTGCTACGGTCGCAGGTTCGAATCCTGCCTCGGGCATGGATGTGTGTGATGTCCTTAGGTTAGTTAGGTTTAAGTAGTTCTAGGTTCTAGGGGACTAATGACCACAGCAGTTGAGTCCCATAGTGCTCAGAGCCATTTGAACCATTTTCCATAACCTACCAGTGTAGCTGAAGTAACCGTTCTGACAACTAGGCCGGACACTTTTGATCTTATATAGACGTTGCCGTTTCTTTGGCGCTTCAGTGTATCATCACTATTTCGTAAGACTGAAATACTGATTCCATAAGTTAACAATAATTATATTTTCTTTCCCAACAGGTAGCACGATGTGACTGAGGGTTGAGACTACAGCTCGTGAAATGATTGTACCAACACCTTCCTCACGTAGTCGACCCACCACAAACACACTTTTCACAACTCGTCTACTCTGACAGAAAAAAAATGTCGCAACACCAGGAAGGAGTTGTGGGGCTTAAACAAAAATTAGTAGCATCATTCCTATTCAGATTTCGAACCCGTCGCATAAGAATGGCGTTCGTAGCGCTCTTTGAGGATGCAAATCAGATTTGCTTTTCACACATACGGTTCAAACGGTTCTGAGCACTGTGGGACTTAACATCTATGAGAATCAGTCCCCTAGAACGTACAACTACTTAAACCTAACTAACCTAAGGACATCACACAACATCCAGTCATCACGAGGCAGGGAAAATCCCTGATCCCGCCGGGACTCGAACCGGGAACCCGGGCGCGGGAAGCGAGAAAGCTACCGCACGACCACGAGCTGCGGACTTCACACACACCGTAACAGTCGTGAGTGTTCGTTACCTTCGAGACTGGGCGTGGTGAGTAGTTGTTAGTCAAGAGTGGCGTTAAGGTGGCGACAAAGATGCGACTATCAACACCTCACTGAGTTTGAATGACGCCGCGAGTCACGAGGAGGTGGTTGTTCCTTTTACGGTATTACAGAAAGACGTCACAGGAATGCAGCCACTGTACCTGACTGCTCGCAGCGACGGTCACGAAAGTGTACTGTCATAAGGTGACCGGGCTCTGGACAGCCACGTGGCACTACCGAGAGGCAAGACCATCGTGCTCGGCGTATGATTAGCGCATCGTACTACGTGCGCGGCAACGATCTGAGCAGCAGTCGGCACCACACTGACACAAGAAACTGTTACAAATCTGTTACTTCAATGAGAGCTTCGAGCTAGACGTCCTGTAGGGTGGAATCCGCTGACCCCAAACACCCCACCCCCCCCCCCCACCCCTAGCAACTTTTGTAGTGTGAAGCGAAACCTCGTGGAGGGAAGGATAGAGATCTGTTGTGTTCTCTGATGAAAGTTGGTTCTGCCTCAGCGCCAGTGATGGCCGTGCGTTGGTTAGGAGGAGCCCAGTTGAGGGCCGGTAATCAAACTGTCTGGGCGTGCAACACACACTGGATCCACACCTTGAGTTATGATCTGGGGTGCGATTTCCTGTGACAGTAGCAGCACTCTCGTGGTTATCCCAAGCACCCTGACTGCAGCTTGTACGTCAATCTGGTGACTCGACTTCTTGTGGTGCCATTCATGAACAACATTCCAGGGGGAGTTTTCCAACGGGATAACATTCGCCCCTATACCGTTGTTGTAACCCAACATGCTCTGCCAGAGTGCCGACGTGTTGCCTTGACCTGCTCGATCAACAGATTTGCCACCAATGGAGAACATCCGACGCCAAGTCCAGCGTCCTCCAAAAAATTGTTCAAATGGCTCTGAGCACTATGGGACTTAACAGCTGAGATCATCAGTACCCTAGAACTTAGAACTACTTAAACCTAAGTAACCTAAGGACATCACACACTCTTCCATGCCCGTGGCAGGATTCGAACCTGCGACAGTAGTAGCAGCGCGGTTGCGGACTGAAGCGCCTAGAACCGCTCGGCCACAACGGCCGGCCCACTGTCCTCCACTAGCAACATTAGCCGTCGCTTTGTCGACGGATTAAGTGGATCAGGCATGGAACTCCATCCCACGAACTAACGTCTGACATCTGTACAACACACTGGTTTGACTCGCGCTTACATTAATCTGTGATCTTGCAATGTTAACCACTTAAATACGTTACCTAGACAAATGTATTCCCGAAATTTCATTACTCTAGATTAATTAATTATTTTTATGTTGTGATTTTCTTCCATCAGAGTATCATCATTATTTCGTAAGACTGAAAGACTGATTCCATAAGTTACGAATAATTATAATTTTTTTTTGTCAATGTGTGGCACAATGTTGCTGAGATTACAAGTAGTGAAATGAATCTATGAACATATTCCTCACGTAGTCTACCCACTGCACATGTTGTTTGCACTTGTACACTGTGTATCTATGACAGTAAAAAGAGAGAGACATACACATGACAAACGCTTAAATATCCCATATAAAGCTCCCACTGAGTTTTAGGTTATTCCCGAAACAGCCTACAAATTGCTTCATTATTCACTATAATAAACGACATAAATTACAGCGCAACAGAGCAGTAACTACGTGACGGCTACTACACTGCTATAGAGCCTACACATTGATGATATTATTATTATTATTATTATTATTATTATTATTACTGACAGTGGTAATTTGTTTCAGTTTATAAATAAGGACTCCAGTTGTCAAGTGATTCATACGCAGAAGACCCAAGTGTAGTGCACACATAAAAATTGATTTTAAATGGTGTGGATGAAGTACAGGGTGACAATTATTAAACTATATGAAATAAAATCGTCATAACTTGTGAACGGTTTGCGTAAGAACGTTCAAAATACACGGTTGGTCGCGGGCATGATGGAAATTAGTATGCGCATGGTCTGATTTAGCCCACTTTCATTTGGGTGGATTCATCAATAAGCGTAATTGGCGCATTTGGGGGATTGAGAATCCGCATTTCGCGATCGAGAAGTCTCTTCGCTCTCAATGCATGTGATGTGGTGTGGTGTGCAGTGTCCAGTCATGGAATAATCGGTGCGATACTCCTTCATGGCACGATGACTGCCGAGGGGTAGGTGAAGGTTTTGGACGATTATTTCATTTCGCCCCTGATTTCGACAAGATGCGGTTCGCGCAAGATGGAGCTCGACCCCATCGAAGCAGGAGAGTGTTTGATGTCCTGGAAGAACACTTTTGGGGACCGCCTTCTGGCTCTGGGGTGCCCAGACGCCTCTGGCATGGACCGCGATTGGCCGCCATGTTCTCCGGATCTGAACACGTGCGACTCCTTTTTGTCGGGCTATATTAAAGACAAGGTGTACAGCAATAACCCCAAAACCATTGCTGAGCTGAAAACACCTGCTGAGGAGGTCATCGACAGTATCGATGTTCCGACTCTTCAGCGGGCCACGCAGAATTTTGCTATTCGTCTGCGCCACATCATCTACAACGACGGCAGGCATATCGAAGACGTCGTAATCTAAATCCGAATATCTATAGTGTCGTTTACAAGTTGAATGAAGTATGCGCACGCCGTTGTTTGTAACTAATTTACTTTTCTTTTTCATATAGTTCAATAATTTAACCATGTAAGTGTCGCAAGGGAGATAAGTGTTTGCAGAAGCAGCATGTTTTGTAACAAGCGGCTACTCTCAATTTGGATAGTTAACATTTATTTCTGAGGAGCTGTAACTACCGGTCTCTTTTACTCATTAGTTCACGCTTTAATAAACACACACACAAAGAAGCGAAATATCATGTACTGAATAATGAAAAGGTTCAAAGAAAATTCTTTTCCATTCTGAAGTTTTATTAGGCGCTAATGTTGATGATGGTGAGGAATCGGAGGATTTGGCGCACGGGAATAGCCAATATCTGATTGTTCTTGGGAACAGCAAGTGTACAGGCAGTACAGAAGTCACGATCCACATGCTAGAGCGCTGCCGTGATTATGCGTGTTACCAACATATCAGTCTTCACTGTTCTACGTAACTGTGTTCCCAGCAGCTAATTAAAGGCGCGCGCGTGTAAGAGTACAGCCGATTTCATTACCTGGAAGATGCTATTTACAAAGCGTGAGGCGCCCACATTCAGACTTTTTGAATACCACGTTGCAATGCGAGCAAGAGAAAAAAAAAAGCGCTTTGCCATTCAACTGCGATTTGCAGGCACTTTCAGATCCAAGGATTCCTGCACCATGTGGTAAAACTGCAACTCCTTTTCATGATGCAAGTATTCTCTCTTCAGTGATCTACCAAAAGGGTCGATCTGGGCGGGAAGGTCCCTCTAAAATTATGCGATTCGCTCTGAGTATGCTAGAACAATATGAACAGCAGCGTAAGCATTTCCTCGCATCGCAAATCCACACTGTGTTAACGAGAACAAGATATCGGTATCGCAAAACAGCTGCCAACGTTCCTTCTTCCGCTGTTGTGTCTGCTGACGTCAACCTGACATCATCTCAACGAAATTCATAGAAGGATATCAAGTTCTTGACTGCAGTACATACAGTACACAAAAGCATGGGATTGACATGTTCATCTGGAGTACTTATTGAAGAGCTCTGCACTTGTCCACGATTATATTCCATAATGGCAGCACCTACTAGCAGAAAACAAGTCGTGTCACAAACACACTTGCATTGTGTTACAATTTTCCAGTGCAAGGCTTACGACCCAGGTGTTAAGGGGTAAGAGGACGTCATGCGCTAAACGAGTTGTGCAGTATGTTGTGCGTCTTTTCTAAATCCTTTTTAACGAAGCACTGGATTTGGACTTTTGTAGTTGCCCATTCATTCGGCCGACTTTCATGGCTATCCAGATGCGAGAATTATAACGAGTTTTCGGGTAAGAATGCCACATACGGTCATCGCGTGTGACATCACAACACTGCAATGGGACCTAATGACACCAGAAGATATCTAAATAGTTCTACTTCCAGGCTGAATACGAAGCTCATTCCTAAGGGGGTAAATCCCGATACAAAGTCATTTGCTGGCAATATTATGACTCTCGCTACGCCCTCGCCCGCAGTGAGAACCAGTACCACCAAAGGGTGCACAGCACCGTGTCCAGAACATAGAGAACATGCGGGAACTGTCGGCAAGAAGGATTGACCACTTCCTCTGGACGACGCGACGCCATGGGGACTTGGTTCTTGTCTGCGCAGACTATATGTGACTCTTACAGAAAGCTTAGGGCAAACGAGTAAGGGCTACGTCCAGATACTTTTTAACGTCGTTCGGGTAACACCCAGCAGCACGGAAGCGACGTGCGTCTAAGGCAACGCCACTGATCCAAAATCTGTTTCCAAAAAGGAGAAATGCAGTTACCGACGAACATAACTACACAGTTCAAACACTAGTGAACTCCAAAAGGTCGACATCTGTATTTTCCGGTAAAGGAAAGGAGAAACAAAAATTCCAACTACCGTTTATTTCAGTAGCTGACAAAAAATGCAAGGCATTTTGAACTGATACCGTTTTGATCCTACTAAATTTTCCAGTATTGTCGTTATACGTCAAAGCATCTGCAGGATAGACTGCAACCAGATCGCAATACGAACACTGTGAATTGTGTTGATTTCCGTTCTGCCGCAGAAGGTCTAGTACTGGAAGAAGTGCACTTCGTGCGGTAGATCCACGCGGCTGCCATGGCCGGTCACTTAACGTAATTACTTAACGTAATCCTGTTCACGTTTCTACGGCAACAGCGAAGAGTAGCCGCAGTTCTACGCGAGTGTTGTTTTCCGTAAGTGTCGCCAGCAGACCTTTGCACTTAGCGATTGAAAGTCTGCAGCAGGGACCGTCTCTCGCTGAATGGAGTATAGGACATGTTTGTCAAACTTAAGACGCGGGCTGGTTTACAAATCAAATGGCGAAAGGAGTGTGGTCAGTAATTCCTCAGAGAACTGGGAGTTACAATCGGACAAACAGCGATCTTTTATCGAAACAGTAATTGTAGGAGTAGTGCGGTTATTAGGGCGCTGGGCAGACAACTGGGTATGGCGTTTCACTAACAGTGCCAACCGAAACACCTGTGACTCAGATAAGACTTTCTGAACGCAAACACATTCAAAAATTTCAAGGATTCAGATGATCCAGCTTTTAAGACCACAGAAAATATACGAGGTGTTTATGCAGCACGCTGAATCGTATTTTTCGCTGGCGGAATGAAATTCTCGCCTTTGTAAATTCTTCGCGTACAAAAAGAATCCGTAATTAGTCGTGTCGCATCTTTCAACACGGGAGCTTAGAACCTTGCTCACCATGCTGGCTGCGTATACCATTTCAGAGAAAAGGTGGCGGGGAACAAAGATAGATAGAGAGAGAGAGAGAGAGAGAGAGAGAGAGAGAGAGAGAGAGATAGTATTAGTTGTAGCCCCACTGCTAAGTAAGACTCTCGAACAAAATAAAATGTTTTGCATTCGATTCATGGTGTAGTATAACACTTTTTTGCTATCTGAAGTGACTTTAAATGGTTCAAATGGCTCTGAGCACTATGGAACATAACTTCTGAAGTCATCATTCCCCTAGACGTAGAACTACTTAAACCTAACTAACCTAAGGACGTCACACACATCCATACCGAAGCAGGATTCGAACCTGCGACCGTAGCAGCAGCGCGGTTCCGGACTGAAGCGCCTACAACCGCTCGGCCACAACGGCCGGCGAAGTGACTTTAACCTGTGCTAAGAAATTGGTATGTCTCAAAACTGATTATCTACGCAATCTTCATGAAATCTGTTCAGCAATACTTGCTTTCATCCCTACTCCTCCATTAGCAGCCCGACCGGTGTTAAAAGTGAGGAATTCAAATTCACGGCTCTCTCCACAATAGGATGATTTGTAAATAACATCGACATAGAACTGTTTTCGCGATTATCAATAAATGGCTCTTTCACTCCAAGGCTATATCTGGAATGTTGTGCAAATCTTCGTTCGTAAGATCGCACAATAGTGGCACAGTGATGGAGGTAGAGAGCACTTTAGCCAAATTGCAGTATGGTTTCTGTAAAAATGGCGTGGTGGATTCCTGTCCACTATCAACATGAGACATGTTAAACTTGTTATAAACAAAGGAGTGGTCATTGAAGAAAAAAACTGTTTTCGTTACGTGTTTACGCCAGCGACACAATATGAACTACTTAATTGAAAATTTTATTTGCAATACGAATACTGTGTCGCCCAATTTTTGCAATATTCTGAATATGAGGAACCTTCTGGAGCAAAGCGTTGAGGTGAAAAAGTATTTTTACTGCGGAAAGACACTGCGAGGATGTTGCGTAAAGTTGATAACGGAATACCTTGTAGAAGCTGTTTCAAGGATTAACAACAATATTTTTCTGCATAGTTTCCAGGAGATTGTCTCGGAGGTGAGTGAACTAGAACGTGGGCGGATTGTTAGTGCACGTATGGTGGATGATTCCGTAACCAATGAAGATACGTCAACCCGTTCCTGGGAACAGGTGTTCCTAACAGTCGGTCGGATAGACAGACAGACGGAGAACAAAGCGATTATATAAGGGTTCGATTTCTACAGACTGAGGCACGAGACCCTAAAAATAGGTTCCGCACTCAAAAGAGTGGGTAATAATACGGTGTACTGGACTCCTAAATGAAACTGATCTGCTTTCAGGAGAAAAAAATGTGTTGCATTCCTTATTGAAAGCCCTCGTGCACATACACAGTAACCCAGAAGTAATTCCCACAATTATCAGTGTGGTTCAATTAGCACTAGTAATAATTTGTTGGTACTATGATTTAGAGAACTAGCCAACCTGTTGACTCATTCTACACACCTAAAGGTTCTCCCTTCATGGTAGAATTTATAAAACATGTGAATGAATAAATTAATTAATGTTGGGCTTGTCTCCAAGTTCATACTTCATGAAGCTACTCACGAATAACTAAAAATATATTCCAAAAAACCATACATGGCTACGCAAAAAAGTAGTCTAGTGTGTTAGCATTGTCTGGACCGCCTATAACAGCATCCTTGCTGGTAGCACATTAAACCGCACGGAGAAAAAGTGAAATTAAATAAAACAAAAAAGAGAGGCGACAGCAAAAAGAATGAAAAAGTAAAAGAAAGAAAGGGGACAATACTTGTGGAAGGAACGCCGCAGTTAAGTATACTAACTGGGTTACATAGAGCCCTTTCGCATATACTGTGTTTTGCTACTATTTATCTCCATACCCCACTCCTCGAAGAAAGGAAGATTAGTGATTAACAGTCCATCGCCAACGAGATCATTAGAGTCGGTGCACACGCTAGGACTAGCGCAGGATGGGACGGGAAATCTGTCGAGCTCTTTGAAAGGAAGCAACCCAGCATTCGTCTAATGCGTCTTTGGAAAACCACGGAAGACCTGAACTGGATAACGGGCAGGAGACTGGAAGTGTCGTCCTCCCGAACAACGCAACAGTCCGGTGTCTTAGCCCTTCACCATCTCGTTCGCTAGGCTCTCATAGCATGTAACATAATTGTGCCTTCTTCAAAATGAGCTACAGTTACTTGGTCGCTGGCATAGTAAAACTGGTCCGGAAAATGCACTGCGCAACAGAATTAAAAGGATCACCTGTTGCGACGCGTAAGTTTGAACTTCGGCTCAAAGATGTCTACAACTTTCCTCCGTAACGTTGCAAAAGCGTGTCGCCCTGTGACGTCCCCCTCGGTCTTGCCCCACGGTGGGAGGGTCGTCACATCCCCTCTTTACACACACTTCACGCCACCTTTTGACGCCTCTGCGGTGGAGGTCAGAACCGTGGCGCTCTGCGTTGACATCACGCAGTTTTCTTGTCGGTGGCTGAGGACAACAATTACAGACAAACCGTGTCACAGAATCGACACGAAAAGACCTTAACGGGGGACATATAGAGCCTCAGCGAAACCACCCTCTCTCTTTGGGTTTGAGTTTCGACGCATTTCGCTGTCGAAAACGACAGTTCGCAGTTCTTTGAGCAACAGGTCGACGTTCTTTACAACCTTGGGCGTCGATGACACTCCACGAACTATCCTGTCCTCCCCTGAGGGCACCGTGGCGCTGCAACCCCACTGAAGAAAGTGATCGCGCCCCTTTAACTGCAGTGCGACCGGAATTTCTGCCCTGATGTACAGGGTGGAACCACTAGCGACTATTCAAAAACACTTGCCGAAATTTGAAAGAGATCCGATACAGCAAATGGTTCTTATGCTTGTTCAGTAGTCCTGTTTCACGTTTCCTGAGGCGTTATCATGGAGGGTTGCGACATTCATACAAGCGTGAATAAAGCAGCGAAATGTCCCTCTAAGATTAGATTATACTCAGTTTTCGTTCCCTAGATCAAAAATTAAATGATTCTCGTGGGTGTGGAACAAGACAGGAAGTATACCATTAAAAACCATAATACATTTGAATATACTACTCACTACCATTATCATTTGTCAGGACATTGTAAAAATAGGTGAATACATTACAATAAACTGGAGCTGCTAATATTTACAGAATCAATACAATGTCAGAATGAAACATTGTTATGCGCTATTAATAAATTTATCATACACAAAATACCTGATCTTGACTGTTGTGACCAAGTGCTGTCAAAACTTAAGACTAACAGACATTTTTACGACAGCTGATCTAACAGTCCCTGTTAAGATATTCATTAGTAGAGCACAATGAGCTGACTATCAAAACGTCTTTCAAACTCTGTTTACACTGTGCTTTATATGAAACCAAGTTTTTAATGGTTGCTGACAATTTATTGAAAATGTGTGTTCGTCAACAGTGAACCCCTTTTTGGCCCAAAGGTATGTGATTTTAGGTCTGTTATTCCTAGTATTGACACTGTCTACTGAGCTACTGAGAGACATTACTTGCAACAAGTTTCATTAAGGAATAAAACAGTGGTCAGAATACAAAGAAACCTGAACAGGTTTCTATATGATTTTTCTGAATTTACACCACAAATGAGTCTTATTACACGCTTTTGCACTATAAACACTTTTGCTCGGTGACGATTCACCCCACAGTATGATCCCGTATGACGTAACAGAATGAAAATAAGCCAAGTATGCAGATTTTCTTTAATACTTGTTTCTCCTACATCTGACATCATTCTCACAGGAAATACATACTTGTTTAGGCGCTTCAGCAATTCTGTGAGGGCAACGACGATACTGACACCCACGTGAATGGAAGAGCAAAGGGTCCCTCTAAGACCATCCAATTCGGCAACAACTTCAGTGACCGCTCGATTTTGTTGAACACTTTAAAAATGTAGCTGTACAGAGACAACCTGTGGAAAGTCCCTGCGGTATGCAGACAGATAACCCCTTCGATGCACCTTCAATTCAGCAGGCGTGCAGGTCCCTCGCCACTGCTCGTCTCCGTACAGACACATTTTTACGGTCCTCAACGACAGCCGGCAGCTGGCACCGAGGGTGCTACCAAACCGGCTGATTTTAGACGGAGTCTTTGCCGTTTCATTTACACACGTGTCAAAGTCGCACACTGCTACTCCCCCCAAGCCGCGTCGACAGAAAGAGTGAAGAAAGGGTGCGACGACCTTCCAATGCGTGACACGTCCACGGTGGCGTTGAGCACAACTGTGGTGAAATTTGGCGCCACTGTGGCACCACTAACCCACCTTAAGCCGTCGGCACACAGACCGTGATGTCGAACGTCGACCTTGTGCGTGCCAAGTTCAACGTGCTGCTGAACGCTCAGAAATGACGCGACTTGTGCACACGGCACGTGCGCCCCAACGTGGTATACGGGATCACAACGCACACCAGCGGCAGCTGCGGGATGTTTCTAGTTCGTAAACCACACGGTTTACTAAACGGGCGCGCGTAAAACTCGCAAGTTAGCTCCATTAAAAGAGCATTTCCTCCATCGTCCACTAAAAGGAAAGTACCATGTCCAATCAATAACGACACAAGCATATAGAAGTTTCATTACAAACAGTGCGGTACAAATTTGCAGTACTTCTCCACATACAGGGTGTTTAAAAAATGACCGGTATATTTGAAACGGCAATACCAACTAAACGAGCAGCGGTAGAAATACACCGTTTGTTGCAATATGCTTGGGACAACAGTACATTTTCAGGCAGACAAACTTCCGAAATTACAGTAGTTACAATTGTCAACAACAGATGGCGCTGCGGTCTGGGAAACTCTATAGTACGATATTTTCCACATAAGCGCCATGCGTAGCAATAATATGGCGTAGTCTGTGAATGAAATTACCCGAAACCTTTGACAACGTGTCTGGCGGAATGGCTTTACATACAGATGAGATGTACTGCTTCAGCTGTTCAATTGTTTCTGGATTCTGGCGGTACACCTGGTCTTTCAAGTGTCCCCACAGAAAGAAGTCACAGGGGTTCATGTCTGGCGAATAGGGAGGCCAATCCACACCGCCTCCTGTATGTTTCGGATAGCCCAAAGCAATCACACGATCATCGAAATATTCATTCAGGAAATTAAAGACGTCGGCCGTGCGATGTGGCCGGGCACCATCTTGCATAAACCACGAGGTGTTCGCAGTGTCGTCTAAGGCAGTTTGTACCGCCACAAATTCACGAAGAATGTCCAGATAGCGTGATGCAGTAATCGTTTCGGATTTGAAAAATGGGCCAATGATTCCTTTGGAAGAAATGGCGGCCCAGACCAGTACTTTGAGGATGCAGGGAAGATGGGACTGCAACATGGCGCTTTTCGGTTCCCCATATGCGCCAGTTCTGTTTATTGACGAAGCCGTCCAGGTAAAAATAAGCTTCGTCAGTAAACCAAATGCTGCCCACATGCATATCGCCGTCATCAATCCTGTGCAGTATATCGTTAGCGAATGTCTCTCGTGCAGCAATGGTAGCGGCGCTGAGGGGTTGCCGCGTTTGAATTTTGTATGGATAGAGGTGTAAACTCTGGCGCATGAGACGATAAGTGGACGTTGGCGTCATTTGGACCGCAGCTGCAACACGGCGAACGGAAACCCGAGGCCGCTGTTGGATCACCTGCTGCACTAGCTGCGCGTTGCCCTCTGTGGTTGCCGTACGCAGTCGCCCTACCTTTCCAGCACGTTCATCCATCACATTTCCAGTCCGTTGAAATTTTTCAAACAGATCCTTTATTGTATCGCTTTTCGGTCCTTTGGTTACATTAAACCTCCGTTGAAAACTTCGTCTTGTTGGAACAACACTGTGTTCTAGGTGGTGGAATTCCAACACCAGAAAAATCCTCTGTTCTAAGGAATAAACCATGTTGTCCACAGCACACTTGCACGTTGTGAACAGCACACGCTTACAGCAGAAAGATGACGTACAGAATGGCGCACCCACAGACTGCGTTGTCTTCTATATCTTTCACATCACTTGCAGCGCCATCTGTTGTTGAAAATTGTAACTACTGTAATTTCGAAAGTTTGTCCGTCTGAAAATTTACTGTTGTCCCAAGCACATTGCAACAAACGGTGTATTTCTATCGCTGCTCGTTTAGTTTTTATTGCCGTTTCAAATATACCAGTCATTTTTTAAACACCCTGTAAGATAAACATTATTTCATCAAAATGGCTCTGAGCACTATGGGACTTAAACACCTGAGGTCATCAGTCCCGTAGAACGTAGAACTACTTAAACCTAAGTAACCTAAGGACATCACACACATCCATACCCGAGGCAGGATTCGAACCTGCGACCGTAGCGGTCGCGCAGTTCCAGACTGTAGCGCCTAGAACCGCTCGGCCACTCTGGCCGGCTTATTTTATCGTTCCCACATTTCAGTAAGGCCCCAACGTCAGTCTCACTTGATCACTGTTCCTACCCATTGGCAGAATCTTTGCAACATATGAATTACGATGCAAAAGAAAAAGGAGGAAAATACGTGTATACAAGTAGCGCAAGCTCTCCTGTAGATTAAGCCAATAGAACAAACTCAGCCCTCGAAAAAAGGTGAACTTGTATTTACATAACATCAAATATTATAGTATATACTTATACTAAGCTAATAAGAAAGTATCAGAACCTAATAAAAACGCAAATGTTAGGGAAAAAATTTTGGATGCTACTCACTACGCTAAAACAACAACAACACTGCTTGTAATAAATCATAGCATGTTACTACTTACTAAAAACTTTAATCGTAGATATGTTAATAATTGAAATTTAATTACAACAATACCAAGAACAATGGTTTTTGGGTGGATCTTCCGTGTGTCGCTGCCTTCAAATAGCATACTCTCATAATACGCAAGTTACAATAATTCTTTTGCCAAGAATATGATGTTTCTCATTAGTCTATTGGAACGGATCACACAGTTAACAATGGGTGTTCCAGTGATTCTCAATTTTCTGGTGCTCAGAAACGGCATGTATACGTATAAGCTTGAAATCAATGCCAATATGGCGCCTCACAACTCAGTGCTGAAGGGAGTTGGCGGACGTGTGACGTAGGTGGCGTTGTGCCATCTCATTGGTCAACGCTCAGACGCACGCTCAGAATATCTGACATGCCAGATATTGCTCTGCACGTTCGGAAAGACTCCCGAACGTGCTGTTGCAAGGTATGACGTCAGAAACTCGTCACGCTCAACGCTCGGTTGCACGGCCCGTGTGCCGGCGGCTGAAGGGTGAGGTAGCTGCGCGCCACGCTATTCCACCATTGCAGAGGAAGGTTGGAGGCAACTTTGGGTCAAATTTCAGACTTATGCGTGCAGTCGGAGCCAATTACGGGGTTTCGAAGAAGTGATCCTTTAATTATGTCGCACAGGGTATTTTCATGCACCTAAGACAGTCAACTCAACTTACATTACTCGCTTGTGGGAGGGATGATACAAATACGGTTGCTCATTGTAAGGTCCAGTTCCACTCTGCCCAAAGCATACAATTCTCCTTCCCACTCGCAGACTTTTTTTAACGGCGTTACCTACATATATCTTCAAGAACGTCAGAGATATGCAACAACCTTGTAGGAGCCTTGTTAACTATAATCTGTTCTGACACACGGTTACCTACTTTAACACTACGTGTATGATGATTATAAGTCTGTTTCACGAATAGACATAAATTTCAGAAACTTTTCTGTATTCCAGTGCGACCCATACTTTTTAATGGCACAGTTATAACATACGGATGCGAAGCGTGGACGCTGGAAAGGCAAAGAAAAAGAGACTGGAACCAATGGAAATGTGGATACGGAGAAGAATGACGAAAACAAGCTGGGTAGATAGAAAAAGTAATGAACAGGTCTTAAGAGAAGTGAATAAGAACAGAAGGCTGCTAAATTACATAGGAAGAAGAAAATAAAAAATAATAGGGCACATAATGAGACGCAACCAGTTCCTAAAGAATGTATTTGAAGGAAAAGTTTTAGAGAAAAAAACCAAGAGGCAGGCCAAGGGCAATGTATTTTAATAACATCAAAGAAGATATGGGGCTAAAATCGTATGAAGATTTGAAGAGGATGACAGTGGAGAGAGGGACGTGGCTAAATCGACAAGGTATAGCCTTTCGTTTATGATGATGACTCATAAGCCTTCCTCACATCAATAAATATTATGTGCTTCTCACTTCCGCAAGCTGTTACCTTTTTTTGGTAACTATTTGAGGCAGGATATAAATGTTTCGATTGATCCCTGGGCAAAGAACTGAATAGAGACAAGGGAAATATCGAAGTTGCAGGATTATTAAATTGCACTTCGTGAAAATATAAAGTAAAACCAGTTCACTTGTTTTTAAATATAACGCTCAATCTACAGTTTCTCCAAATGGAGTATCAAAAACAAGTAAAGAGCAAACATTCAATGACTATTAGGGATGTAATCGGCGATTTGGAGTATTTATTACTTGATTATTTCTGTAGCGTCCATGGGTTAAGATTATTCTGTCCTGCCGATGACTACATAAAATGTGCAGGCATAAACTAACCGGAGAGGCATTTTAATTTATCCTCATTCTCTGCTAGTATTCGCATTTTCGTTTCTTAGTAAACGTTTTGAGTTGCTGCGAAATAAAACATATAAAGACCAGAAGAGGACGCCTTTTATATGATACTAAATTGCTCTGTTCTTTAGGTCGTGGATTTCCTAATTTTCGTAGAACAAAAAGGCCTTATTCTTTGGACTACTACTCAATAGAGTTCCCACTTCACTGGCCTATGAGCAGTGGCGAGTTACATGCTTGTGGCGTGCGGCTGGAGGCAGGTTGCCTCACTGTTTACTACCGTGACTGGGAAAAGTCGATGTGGAACTTGCGGAACGGCTCACCTGGTAGCGAAGACGCATGCATAACTCTTATCGCCTGATATACTTCAACAAGATACACTATCTGATCGAAGTATCCGGACACGCTTATGTAATGTAGCACTGACCACTAGATGTCACGAAAGGCTGGCCCGCCAGTATAAAAGGAGGCGGGGTTATTGTGTTGTCAGTGACTTCGAACGTGGACTAGTCACTGGATGTCACCTGAGTAACAGATCCGTCAGAGACATTTCACCCCTTCTACAACTGCCCCAGATGACTGCTGGTTATGTGACTGTAAAGTGGGAACGCGAAGCATTAGCGACGGCTAATCAATGACCAGGCAGGCCTCACGAACTGACGAAGAACCGTTGACCATTGCGGAGGATGGCTGTAAAAAAAAAATGGCACGAAGTCAGCGGAAGGAATCAGTCGTGAGTTGCAAAGTGTTACTACCAGCCCACGTAGTACAACGGCTGTACATTGGGAGCTAAATGGAATTGCAGAACAATGGACAAACAGCTCCTGATAAGCCACATATTCAAGCACTCGGTTCTTAGCGATGCTTGATGTATTCAATTATTCAAAAACAGACTTAATCGCATTTATTATTATTATTATTATTATTATTATTATTATTATTATTATTATACCGCCAACCGGTTTCAACCTGACGTAGGGGTCATTTTCTGGGCGTTTACACTGTGAAATTATGAATATCCATGAGAAAGACTCCATTACACAACAGTTAAAATTACGTAAATTTGTAATATGTTACCATTGGTCGACTGCTGGTGGTGTCGCCCCTGTCTACGTAACGGCGGGAAACTAGGGCGTCTGATACACGCTTTACAATCCATGGCAACGGCGTCCTCATCACAAGGAGTAGAGAGCTCTGTAGTCCTTCCATATTAGCCGTTGTAGTAAATTGACTCAAATGTTTTCTACGTAAATATATTATAATACAACGGCGTCCTCATCACAAGGAGTAGAGAGCTCTGTAGTCCTTCCATATTAGCCGTTGTAGTAAATTGACTCAAATGTTTTCTACGTAAATATATTATAATACAACGGCGTCCTCATCACAAGGAGTAGAGAGCTCTGTAGTCCTTCCATATTAGCCGTTGTAGTAAATTGACTCAAATGTTTTCTACGTAAATATATTATAATACAACGGCGTCCTCATCACAAGGAGTAGAGAGCTCTGTAGTCCTTCCATATTAGCCGTTGTAGTAAATTGACTCAAATGTTTTCTACGTAAATATATTATAATACAACGGCGTCCTCATCACAAGGAGTAGAGAGCTCTGTAGTCCTTCCATATTAGCCGTTGTAGTAAATTGACTCAAATGTTTTCTACGTAAATATATTATAATACAACGGCGTCCTCATCACAAGGAGTAGAGAGCTCTGTAGTCCTTCCATATTAGCCGTTGTAGTAAATTGACTCAAATGTTTTCTACGTAAATATATTATAATACAACGGCGTCCTCATCACAAGGAGTAGAGAGCTCTGTAGTCCTTCCATATTAGCCGTTGTAGTAAATTGACTCAAATGTTTTCTACGTAAATATATTATAATACAACGGCGTCCTCATCACAAGGAGTAGAGAGCTCTGTAGTCCTTCCATATTAGCCGTTGTAGTAAATTGACTCAAATGTTTTCTACGTAAATATATTATAATACAACGGCGTCCTCATCACAAGGAGTAGAGAGCTCTGTAGTCCTTCCATATTAGCCGTTGTAGTAAATTGACTCAAATGTTTTCTACGTAAATATATTATAATACAACGGCGTCCTCATCACAAGGAGTAGAGAGCTCTGTAGTCCTTCCATATTAGCCGTTTTAGTAAATTGACTCAAATGTTTTCTACGTAAATATATTATAATACAAGACGACGCCAGTTTTTGTGTGACACAAATTGTTTTACTTTATATTATGGCACAATGTAATATACTTTTATAAATTTTACGAGTTGACTACGGAACATTTGTTATTATTTTATAATTAACACTATAATTGTAACTCTTTTTAAATGGAATGGTCCCGTTTTCTCTTATTTACTGTCACTTAAATTTATGTTAAACCAAGGTGACTACTAATTACACATAATAAAACTGTATTAAATGCCGTTGATCGCCGCTGGGGGTGTTGCCGTCTATTCACGTGACCTCAGCACGCTATTTAAGCCCAATCTCGCATAGTTTCCTGCCGTCATGTAGACAATAGCGACACCACCAGCAGTCGACCAATGGGTAACATATTTTAAATTTACGTAATTTTAGCTGTTGTGTAATGGAGACTTTCTGACGGATATTTATAATTTCAAAGTGTAAACGCCCAGAAGATGACCTCTACGTCGGGTTTATAACATCCCAGCTCTATCCACCAAATTATAACATCCCAGCTTCCTCAACCAAATTATAACGTCCCAGGACTGTCTGCGCCAAATTATAACATTTCAGCTCCTCAACACCAAATTAAAACGTCGCATTAGGAGGTGTCTGCTTCGTGCAAAAGGTCTTGAGTTCATATTGAAGACAACAAGTAATTCTTCATTACCGACGTTTATTTACAAACAGAACTGACAGACTTCACAGACTCAACAACTGACTCTCCGAGCTAACCGCACTGCATATCCCGAACTTCCGAACTGGCTACTGACAACTCATACGTGTATTAATATCTTTCCAAACAATGAGAGTCTTTGACAATGTTTTGTTTACAATACGATAGCAATTCACGACTTTAAACTAAATTAGACATTACAGAATTTTAGTACAGATTAAAGTAAGTAAAAGGATCAGTACATATAAATTCTTACAAGCATAATTTCCAAATAGATTTTATAACATTTTTCTACCAGCTTCTGGATAACCTTCACCAGATTTGTACCGATGTTTCCAGAAATATCTTGACATTTGATTCTGGATATTTCTTGAGTGATTTAGAACAACTATTTATATGTAAAATGATTTAAATCGTGTTTCAAAACGTAAATAAATCCCTTCAGAAATATTTCTTGATACAAATCGTCTTTCGAAACTAGGCCATGAAACAGCTTTCACAAGTTTTCGCATTTTTGCGATCATAATACAGAACCTCTCCATAGAAAGCTCCAGAAGTGCGCATCAAACGCTCATTTACAGATTTTCTCCTTAGCTGGTGAGTTTTTAAAAGTATCTTGTCCATATTATACGAAATAATTTAGCTCAAAACTGATAATTTATACAATTAATCAGAGCTACAGCAAACAGTGAGTCTTTCTTTTACAAAATGAAATATAATTACAAAATTGAATGAAAATAGGTTACTAACACTAATATATATTTACATTAATTCTATTTTTGTTCTTTCTGTGCAAAATGTCCTAATATTGACACAGTACAATATTTAAACATCACCAAAGTTTCCCTTTACATTTTGCATATCTGTATCGACATCCCCTAAAAGTCTACAGTATATGTCCCAATATGTCCCGTAATGTTACAGGTTGAAACCGGTTGGCGGTATAATAATAATAAATGCGATTGAGACTGTTTTTGAATAATTGATTAATCATATTAATCGCTGCTTCATCTCCACAACTATGTTGTCCAAAAATCGATGCTTGATGTGGTGTAGAGGGCGGCGCCATTGAAGAGTCGACGACTGGAAACGAGTGGTCTGGAGTGATGAATCGCGCTACACCTTGTGGCAGTCCGATGAAAATGTTCGGAAAGGTTTGGATTTGGCGTATTCCTGGAGAGCGTTGCTTGTCATCACGTATAGTGCCAACACTGAACTATGGAGGAGATGACGTTGCGGCATGGTGGTGTTTTTCGTAGTTAAGGGTGGTCCCCTTATTGCGCTTACGAAAACGCTAAATGCAGAAGGATATGAACACATTTCGCAACATTGTGTTGTGAGCATACAAGCTGTGGCTGCAGCTCAGAGCGGCAGTTTCTCGCCGCAGAGCACGTGGCTGGCGGTTGCTACAGGGCCGTGGCGATCAGCTAGCGTCTACGCGGCGTTGAAAAAACCCGACGGGAGTTGGCAGGGGCGCATATGGCCGTGTTTGCGCGCTTGGAGAAATTTATATTCCGGAGAAAAATTGTTAAAAAGAAAACTAAGAGTGATACGGAGGTGCGAGTTGGCACGCATGGACAGAAACATGTGTAAAACTAAATTATCTGGACGCGCCACAAAAATATACAGTAGTTTAAAAGTTATTGTTGTCTTGAAAATTCTAAATTTATCGAAGTTCAAAAGCTAATATCTCGGCACTGCGTTGGCCGATTAATATGAACATAGTGTCTACAGATGCGGCTAGTAGAGCTGCCTCAAGCAATCATAGCCGATTTGGCTGAATATGTACCAGTTTTGAATGAGAGGTCGGAATATGGAATTCGACTGAGAGAAACACTGTTTCTAGTCATAAATAAATTTAAAGACACGAAAGTAGTGGCAGCATTCTAAAGTTTAAAGACGTAGACGAGCAAAAAAATGGCTCTGAGCACTATGGGACTTAACATCTCTGGTCATCAGTCCCCTAGAACTTAGAACTACTTAAACCTAACTAACCTAAGGACAACACACAACACCCAGCCATCACGAGGCAAAAAAAATCCCTGATCCCGCCGGGAATCGAACCCGGGAACCCGAGCGCGGGAAGCGAGAACGCTACCGCACGACCACAAGATGCGGGCCGTAGATGAGCAAGTATCCATTTTTACTTGTTTATTTATGTTTAGTATCAAGAAATCCGGAAAAAGCAAACTCAACCCCCACAAGAACATTATTTGTGAAAAAACGGTGTTAAAGACAAAAAATTTGACTTTAAATTATTACTGCCCGGAAAATTTCCATATTTTTCAATATACACTCCTGGAAATTGAAAAAAGAACACATTGACACCGGTGTGTCAGACCCACCATACTTGCTCCGGACACTACGAGAGGGCTGTACAAGCAATGATCACACGCACGGCACAGCGGACACACCAGGAACCGCGGTGTTGGCCGTCGAATGGCGCTAGTTGCGCAGCATTTGTGCACCGCCACCGTCAGTGTCAGCCAGTTTGCCCTGGCATACGGAGCTCCATCGCAGTCTTTAACACTGGTAGCATGCCGCGACAGCGTGGACGTGAACCGTATGTGCAGTTGACGGACTTTGAGCGAGGGCGTATAGTGGGCATGCGGGAGGCCGGGTGGACGTACCGCCGAATTGCTCAACACGTGGGGCGTGAGGTCTCTACAGTACATCGATGTTGTCGCCAGTGGTCGGCGGAAGGTGCACGTGCCTGTCGACCTGGGACCGGACCGCAGCGACGCACGGATGCACGCCAAGACCGTAGGATCCTACGCAGTGCCGTAAGGGACCGCACCGCCACTTCCCAGCAAATTAGGGACATTGTTGCTCCCGGGGTATCGGCGAGGACCATTCGCAACCGTCTCCATGAAGCTGGGCTACGGTCCTGCATACCGCTAGGCCGTCTTTCGCTCAAGCCCCAACATCGTGCAGCCCTCCTCCAGTGGTGTCGCGACAGGCGTGAGTGGAGGGACGAATGGAGACGTGTCGTCTTCAGCGATGAGAGTCGCTTCTGCCTTGGTGCCAATGATGGTCGTATGCGTGTTTGGCGCCGTGCAGGTGAGCGCCACAATCAGGACTGCATACGACCGAGGCACACAGGGCCAACACCCGGCATCATGGTGTGGGGAGCGATATCCTACACTGGCCGTACACCTCTGGTGATCGTCGAGGGGACACTGAATAGTGCACAGTACATCCAAACCGTCATCGAATCCATCGTTCTACCATTCCTAGACCGGCAAGGGAACTTGCTGTTCCAACAGGACAATGCACGTCCGCATGTATCCCGTGCCACCCAACGTGCTCTAGAAGGTGTAAGTCAACTACTCTGGCCAGCAAGATCTCCGGATCTGTCCCCCATTGAGCATGCTTGGGAATGGATGAAGCGTTGTCTCACGCGGTCTGCACGTCCAGCACGAACGCTGGTCCAACTGAGGCGCCAGGTGGAAATGGCATGGCAAGCCGTTCCACAGGACTACATCCAGCATCTCTACGATCGTCTCCATGGGAGAATAGCAGCCTGCATTGCTGCGAAAGGTGGATATACACTGTACTAGTGCCGACATTGTGCATGCTCTGTTGCCTGTGTCTATGTGCCTGTGGTTCTGTCAGTGTGATCATGTGATGTATCTGACCCCAGGAATGTGTCAATAAAGTTTCCCCTTCCTGGGACAATGAATTCACGGTGTTCTTATTTCAATTTCCAGGAGTGTATGATATGTGTTTTGTGTTTATTTTAGAATATTCATAATTTTTGTCAAACATTGTTTTCAGTTAGGCAGTCGTTTCGAGGGTAGATAGGGCGGCCATCTTTGAGGGTAGTGGGTTCTGAGCGACCCTAAGAGCCGCCCATCTGTGGCTAGTAGTGGGCTGGTAGCCACGTTCGAAAGCGATCAAGTGGAGTGCAACATAGTGCAGTATGTGACTTGTGAACAGACTGTCGAGTGCCGCGATCGCAACTTATGAATTATAGTAAAGTGTTGTAGCATCAGTGCTTAAAGGCCGCCCTTACGTAAAAGCCCCTCAGACTGTATTTTAAGCGTGCAGTGAATATATTGAAGAAAAATAAACTACCTGTTCAAATCATAAATCAACGTGAGTGACTCAATATTTTAAATTTCACCGCAATACCTGCCTGCATTGTTTTGTTATATTTTATTTCAGCTTAAAAACTGAGTTTACGGCAGGTGTGAGCTGGCACCCTATGACGAAAAACGTAGCCAAACACTGAGACCAGCCACATCTCTGGGCCCCTCAATTAAGCTGAGTGTAACAAAGATATATTCGTGCCACAGCACTTGGGGGCTCGATGCAAACTGTTCAAACTTCAGTGTGTAGTGCCCAGTACCGTCGTAGTGTACTTCGTACAGTAAAGGAGCAGTTGTTCAGAGAGGATGACTGTACCAACATGACACCGCAGACTGTCACAAAGCAACAGCTGCGAGGCAGTGGTTTCCGGACAGTGACCTTCTTGAAACGGACTAGTCTGTTTAGAATCCAATGGCACACCTTTGGGACTGTGATACAACACTGTCTTCACTGCAGACCCTAGCGTCCAATACCACTGCCTTCTACCGTTTCCGCTCTTCAAGAAGAATAGGCTGCTGTTCCTCCACAGACACACAAACACTTCAATGAAACAGTCTCCAGCAGGGTTCAAGCCGCCACACAAGCGGAGGGTGGACGCACGAGATATTACTGTCAACCAATGGTTGACAGATACTTTTGATCACACTGCTTATGGCTAGTACAGAATCTGTTAGTATCGTGAATGTTAGCCAGAAGTTTCAGCACTATCAATGGTAACTGTTCTAGGCTGCTGTCAATGCAAAAAATTTACGAAATGGTAGGTGACGCTTCTTATGAGGAGCACAGGATTTTCTACGCTGTCGAAAGGAAACATCAAATACTGTTCTGCAGGAATCCGTTCTGCAAAACTGTGAGACAACTTCTACAACAATGACTGAACATGTCTACAGCAATGATTTTAAATACATTCCGTGCACTACCATTTACACCCACAGAACAAGGTTTTAGCAGTGTAAGGATAATAACAAAGTATGAAGAGTATGAAGAGAGGAAAAATCACTACTAATTGTCCATACTGATACGACAACTTCAGTATTAACGTACTTTTGTGATGTTAACGCCACACGACATTTTCACAGACAGCTGCCGCGGAGGAGGAAGAGGAGGAGGAGGAGACTCTCCTCTGTATTGTTTCATCTCGTGGATGTGATGGAGCTTTAATGCACTGGTTGTTCCTCCAGTTAGTAGCCGGGAGGCAAAGCGATACATAAACAGACCACACACGCAAACAAAGAAACAATTTATAAATGAAGGAACAAATGGTAGCACCGTAGGAAATCAGAACGAGGAGAAAAAACAATGCAAAATCACTAACAGAGTTCAGAATGTTCACATAAAGGAGGTGAGTTTGAAGTTAACGACAGGAGTTGCAGCCACCATATATTTCTTGGGAAAGATCCGTTTGTCAGAGTAGACGCTGAACAAATCACTAAGGAAAGCAGCTCTGCATTTAGTTCGGGATGTTAAGAGTACGGACTTTATAACCATACGCAAATGTAACAAATTCACTTACACGTCGTAGCCTCTCTAAGAGGTTTGAATGACAAGACCCACGGGTAGAAGCAGGAAAGTTATTTTTTCTGTTCGGCTACTGAAAAGGAAAAACTGTGAGATGGAGCATGCAAGGAGAAAATCTGTTACGAGGAATTTGGAGCAGCCGTTTTAACTGAATATACATCAACGAACAATCAAAACGAGACTCAGAATTCATTGCTGAGCAAGCTCCATCAGAGCAGGAATCACGATCTTTCCAGTATTGCGTCCGAAAGACTCAATATTGGATTGGTCACTCAAGAAAGACTAAAAGATTACCAGAGAAAGTGAAAGCAGACTTGGCAGCAACGGACGCTGAAGATTAGGTTCACAAAAATCCTCGCAGGCAGGTTTAAAGTAATAATGTTTACGAAGTAGCCTACTGTGCTGGTGACGTAACGGCCCAACCAACAGAGACCAAGAAAGTTCGGATATCGGGAACAGTTCGTGGTCCGAACGTTTCGCACAGTGGTAGGAGGGAGTGGCACGAATAACGTAGTACAAATCCTGAGTGGTGTGGGGGGGGGGGGGGGGGTGAAGGTGCGTTTGAAAGTCACTTGTGAACGTTTCCTTTGATTAAAATAAAATCCGCGGCCTCCAGCGGAAACGCATCGCTGCATAAAATTTAACGATATTAAATTTCCTACAAAAAGGTCCTGTTCATTGTTCCTGTAGGACTAAGCGAACGAGACGATATGAAAATCTCCCGCACGCTTTATGAAGGGTCGATATAGAATTACTGCGGGCTGCTTCAAACAATATTCGCAAGGGCAGCTGGATCGCCTCGTATATTTAATATTGACCAACATCACTGCAGGTCTTCACAGCCCAACACTGTTCCAAGTTCAAATATAGTAAATCTAAGCCCGTCAAACACCCGATAAAAGGAGTCCAAGTGTCGACCACTGCTAAAGTAATCAGATTTCCCACTAAACAGACTGAGTTAGAGTTCCACTCGGTACGAAATTAATCTAAGTAGGAAGCAGCCGCAGACACGAAAGATAGAAGTTCCAAGAAACTACAGGCAAAATAATTTTCCATGTTCGACACTGTGAAAGTAATCAGAGTTCCCACTGAACTACCGTGTGAACTATTTCTAAGCGCCGCGACCGTCACCTCGGAAAAAAAAGACTTCCAAGTTCTTAAACATGTGTGGCTTGATGGCTGCCCAGACCACCATAGATCCTGTCCGTGCAACTGTGTCCAACGAACTGCGAAAGAGGCAAAATTGCCACTGTCTTTTATAAGTTCGCTCCCCCCTACTTCCGGAAATTTCAAGAATTCACGTCACTCAACGTGCTTGAAAAACACGTCTTTTTTACGCCCTTCTACACAAACATCCAATCCACAAACTAGCCGTGTCATTAGAAGCAAGCTAAGAACCTGATTCGAATGGAATATTACATTTAATAATCAACCGGTACGTACTGATGAGCACTTTGATCGGTCAGTCTCTTTTGTTTGATTCATAATTGCAATTATTGTTATTAAATATCCAGTGAAAATCCTTTACAGAAACCACCTTGGCCCTATACCTAATTACACAGATCACTTTCATAGTCTATCTACACACCAACTGGATCATCTCTTTCTCCTCATTAAAATGGCGCATCGTCCTTCACTGTAAATACTATGGCTTGCGCTGCACGTGCGCAAATGTAGATAGAGAGAGATATTCCTTTGTGCGTGCTCCCGTGGTGGACATGACGCAACGTCCGGGCCTAAGACTCCTATAACCTGAGTCGAACTATCCGCCTTTTTGTCCCCAAAGTATAGGATATTCATATTTCTTACATATGAGTCACGATGTGGTTGGAGATTTTAATTACATGTATTGAAGTATTCGCCGTAAATATGGTGGCCGCTCAGCTGTGAACTGCACTAACTACTGCAAAAATAGTTTTGGCAATTTTAGATTTCCAAGTGACTTCGAACGAAGAAAAATATGGGCCATAAATTGCAGGAGACACAACTAGGAATTAGGATGTGGTGCTCAATTGTACATTGTAAATATACGTGAATAAAAGTAGCTATGAACAGCTACTGAAATATTAGTAGTTATCAAACGGTCTGCCAAATGAAACTTCCTGGCAGATTAAAACTGTGTGCCCGACCGAGACTCGAACTCGGGACCTTTGCCTTTCGCGGGCAAGCGCTCTACCATCTGAGCTACCGAAGCACGACTCACGCCCGGTACTCACAGCTTTACTTCTGCCAGTATCCGTCTCCTACCTTCCAAACTTTACAGAAGCTCTCCTGCGAAACTTGCAGAACTAGTACTCCTGAAAGAAAGGATATTGCGGAGACATGGCTTAGCCACAGCCTGGGGGATGTTTCCAGAGTGAGATTTTCACTCTGCAGCGGAGTGTGCGCTGATATGAAACTTCCTGGCAGATTAAAACTGTGTGCCCGACCGAGACTCGAACTCGGGACCTTTTCGCAGGAGAGCTTCTGTAAAGTTTGGAAGGTAGGAGACGGATACTGGCAGAAGTAAAGCTGTGAGTACCGGGCGTGAGTCGTGCTTCGGTAGCTCAGATGGTAGAGCGCTTGCCCGCGAAAGGCAAAGGTCCCGAGTTCGAGTCTCGGTCGGGCACACAGTTTTAATCTGCCAGGAAGTTTCATATCAGCGCACACTCCGCTGCAGAGTGAAAATCTCACCCTGGTCTGCCAAATATTTACAATTCTGTCCTACATATAAAGTGAACAGTGAAATCATAGCAGAGATGATGGATTACTTCAAAAACAAATGCCTAGGAAAGTGGATACTCAGTGAAAACTTGACGAGAGGTACATGAAGAAAAATGGTTCAAATGGCTCTGAGCACTATGGGACAACATCTATGGTCATTAGTCCCTAGAACTTAGAACTACTTAAACCTAACCTAACCTAAGGACATCATACCACACCCAGTCATCACGAGGCAGAGAAGGCACATGAAGAGAACAGAATAAAGCAGATGTTTATGCTTCAGTATGAACTTGCAATAAATGAGTATAAAGGGTTCTGAAAGACAGGGGTCTATTGCGTTCAGGCTACTGCAGTGGGATGTATTGTCCATGGAGGCAGTTTTCTGCATACTTGGGGAAATTATTAATAGCATACTAAATAAAGAACTAGAAATAAAGAGAACACTGACATTTTTTCAACCTATATACAGGATGAGTGACAGTAGGCTTGACAAAACATATCGTCAGGGATCTCTGGAAAAAGAAATTTACATCATGTTGAAGACCAAAAATTACAAGTGATTAGGAAAAATATAACATAAAAGCAGAAGAAGCAGCAGCAGGAAGAGAGATTTCGGAAGGAAAGTATTAAATTTATAAGAATGTGAGAAATGATGTGAAGTGTCCCGAAGAAAGAAAAAGAAACATGAGATAGGGCGAAAAGCTGGAAAAAAAGGAGCAATTAAGGAGGAACCTAAATTGTGACGTGGCCCTTGCTGGCCGAAATGGACGAGACCTACACTAGTGGAAACCCTAACAGCACCAGACAGCGTTATTTGAGGAGGTATTACGCACCATACCATCGCATTCTCTAACATGGGAAGAAGTAGCGCTGATGTAAGTTAAGAACGCTGACTCTACAATGGCAGCATAGGATCGATGTACTATCCTATGGTCTAATGTACGGGATTCCGTAATCATCAGAATACATTAGAGGTCTCGAAATGTGGGGGCGAGTGAAACGTTAAGCAGGTGTGCTTGCGACGATACCGCATCATTGGTAAAGAAAACCTGAACATTGTAAAAATGAGGTGTGCAAGATCCATTCATAGAATGCAACAGGTGAAAAACATTTTTCATTAGCATTTATAACAATAGCAATAATAATAATAATAATAATAATAATAATAATAAAGAACAAGAAAATGGTAACGATAGTAATTTGCTGATATAGCTGAATGGACAGCTAAAAACGCCTTGTGACGAAAGTCATTGTGCAGCAATACGTGAGGTGATGCTTTTAAAAGTAAAGTATGTGCCAGGTAGAGTGTTTGAACTGTGTAGCACGGACAGTGCGGTGCTATTAGAGTGTGCCTTGGTCGACGTAGCGGCTTTGTTGTGTACCACATCGCGGAGCTAAAAGAAAGTATGAGCTATTTTTCGACGCCAGTTTCCAGACAGCGGAGGAACGCAGCCAAAGATGACGTTGTTGGCGCCACCGTCATAGCACACACCACTCCAACATCAGTGCCGAGGGCAGTTTTCTCTGCCCTGTGAATCAGCTGAGCGAACGTTGTCACCGCAGAGGCGGCATGGAAAGACTACAGCTGGTAACACCGCCACGACCCAGTGTTGAAGTGAAGTAAGTACAGTGCACAGTTTCGTTTTACTGCAAGCCTTGACAATGAATTACATGTACAACTAAGATCTTTCCCAATATAATCAACTGGCTTAGCGCCCGCTGTTTCGCTCGCGCAGACTGTATGGTCTGCACAGAGGTTTTTGATTTTCTCTAATCGTTTTTTTATGTTTTCACGAACCGTAACACCACCTAAACTTTTCACTCTAATCAAGGCCATAGAAGCATGGTTTTTTCCCGAATGTACTTTTTCCCAAAAAGCGATTATGGTAGCTGCTGTCCAAGATTTTTATTAAGCATGCCTTTTGTATTCTTAAGTTATTGTTTCTATAGAAACTTTCATCCCCTAGGACAGATTTTTTTTTACACCGAACCGAGGAATGGAACGCGAATTTTCATAGATTTAGCTTCAAATTTTTTTAACATAATGAAATATTTTCTTAAGAATTTACATCTGCTATTTCATCCCCTTAGGGATTCAGTTTCCAAAAACAGTGAAAGACGTACTTTTTTAAAAAAATTTAACAAATAAGCCAAATACAAATTTTCATTGGTTTAGTTTTGAAAATGCTTTCATATTGAAATAATTTCATAAAAAGTTTAATGCCGTATTTCATTCCCTTAGATAGGTGAATTTCCGAAAAACTCAAACACGCCTTTTTCATTTCCAACCGAAAAGTCAAATACCAATTTTCATAGACGTAGCTTTAAAAGTGCTTTGAAGTTCTTTAATAGCGACTTACTTTCAAAAAACATTCGCCCACTATTTTATCCCCTCAGTGGTTGAATTTGCAAAAATACTAAGACTGGTATTATTTCATTTCTGACTGAGAAACGAAACACCAATTTCCGTAGTTCTAGGTTCAAAAATTTTAGCCTCTTAGGAATGTAATTTCGAAAACAGCGACAGAGAGAGAGAGAGAGAGAGAGAGAGAGAGAGAGAAGTCAGCAACTTATTAAAGCTTTATCACTAAAGTCGTTGATGTGTTTACTTCACAGTATTTTCTTTATATTGAGGCTGAATATTGAAATGAAACGCTCTTTGTGTAGAAAAGAAGTGGTACACACAAACCTATAGCGATGGCTGGATGGATATTGTGTGTTATACACAATTTTGTAATAGTGTGCATGAAAGTACGAGTAAAGAATTGATTTCATTTTTGATGAGAATTTTTCTTTTTGCAGTAATTTGAGGAAGCATTTATATTTTACTTTTCGTGATTGCTGGTAATTTCGAAAAAAAGTTGCTGAGTACCATGTCTTACGCTCTTTACTGAAAGGACTCTTACTTGAGAAAATGTTTCTATTTAAAATTTGTAGTTTCGTTTGCGCGCTGTCTTGGCACGGCTAACCCTCGATAAAGTAATATTTTAATTCACAGTTCAGCAGTTTTTCAAATCCCGTCGTGTCTATGATAGCGCACGTATTGTTTTATCGGCGCGGTGTAAATGTGTAAGCCCCCAAGGGTATCGATATTATTAATGGAAATGTGAATGGAGTTCAGGGCTAGAGCGGCGAGTGAATCTAAAGTGGAATTAACTAAAGTGGAATTACAATCATCGGATGACGCGCGAAATTGGAAAATGGAACTTTATGTTATTAATCCATGTAACACCATAAATTTAAACGGTGGCCAGAACAATAAATTCAGGCATTGTAAATTATCAAAAATTCAGCGCGTATTTATTAAGTGAATTATCCTAGTGTGGATACAGAGCGATTGTAAATAAGCAGTGTGAGAAAGATTACAAAAATGTCAGAATTATTACCGCAATAAAAGGCGGATATTAAATGTTTTATTCCGAAACACGTGAATCAAATGATGAAAACAAAGAATTGTCTGTAATACTGGGTATGTTGTAGTGTTCAGGACATACGGTCCGGATGCCATGTTGAACTGTAGGTGCGCTTACTACGGCAAGATTTTCGGGGTAGGTTAAGGTTCAAATGCCTCTGAGCACTATGGGACTTAACATCTGAGGTCATCAGTCCCCTAGAACTTAGAACCACTTAAACCTAACTAACCTAAGGACATCACACACATCCATGCCCAAGGCAGGATTCGAATCTGCGACCGTAGCAGCAGCGCGGTTCCGGACTGAAGCGGCTAGAACCGATCGGTCACAGCAGCCGGCGGTAGGTTAAGGACGCTCAAGTCGCGGAAGTGGCTTCCAGCAGGAAGAACTTTCTAACAGGCGGCTGAACATCCCAGACAACCACAACGCCACACTAATTTACTTTTTTTATCGCTTTCATCTTACATTTGCGTGGGAAGTAAACTCTCACCATCCTGAAGATCGGCTAGTACACCACGCTGCTTCACTAGGCGTGGTCCTACTGTTCCGTTACCTCCTCCCCCCCTCCCTCCCCCCCCTCACCGAACTTTCCAAATGACTTACCCTGCTTGCTATAGAGGGGGCTACAGTTCGACGTGGTCTCGGCGTTCTTAAGCTATTTACACCATTCTCAGAGGTGAAAGAAGTAATGCGCGACAGAAACAGCTGTATGGCCAATTAATGAACTTAACAACATACCACAAGCTTTGCAGTCTGACACCCACTGCAGCCACCCTACCGCACTGTAGGCTATCATTTCTGATTTTACCTTCGCGACTATTTCGAGAGATGTACGTATGTGTGAATATGTGATGTGTCGCCAGACTGTCCCTGTAAGGTAGCGACGCCTCTCCTTCAGCGTGTAGCACTGGAGTTCGGGGACCATTCACATTACGCTCTCTTGCTTATTCAACCTACCGGAGACGTAATGTGCCAATCTTCTTAGCAACTTCTAATTATATTCCCTCTATTATGCTACGTGGGAAGACTACCAGACTAAAAAGAACAGGTGTTTTATAAGGCACTTATTCCGTGGATGAATTAAATTTCCTCAAATTTCTTCCACACTGACCATGTACAGGGTGGTCCATTGATAGTGACCGGGCAAATATCTAATGAAATAAGCATCAAACGAAAAGACTACAAAGAACGAAAGTCGTCTAGCTTGAAGGGGGAAACCAGATGGCGCTATGGCTGGCCCACTAGATGGCTCTGCCATGGGTCAAGCTGGGCACAAACGTATAAGTACATTATGGTGAAGACTGAACTGAAATTCAAGAACATTAAAAAAAGAAGTACATGTAAATGGGATTTGACAAACCTGAAAAACGAAAATACGCTGAAGCACAATCAACTAGAAACAGACAAAAAAACAAATACACAGCGCTGCAACGACATCCAAAGCAGCTGGGAAGAAATAAAAAGTGGTATTTTAGAAGCAGCAGAATAAGTCATAGGAAAAGAAAGGACAGAGAAAAGGAAGGAATGGATCACTAACGACCTACTAAATATGATGTACGAAAGAAGGAAATTAAAAAATTCTGTGCAGAAGGAAGACCAAGAGAAATACAAGAGTCTGAAAAACAGAATCAACAGAGAGTTAAAACAAGCAAGAGAAAAATACCTTGATGATCTCTGTATTTTAGTTGAGGACAACATGAGCAAGGGAAATATCGACAAGGCATATAAATGTGTGAGACATTGCTTTGGAGACAGAAGAAACAAGTGTAGGGCTGTGATGGATGAAAATGGCAATATGTTGGATGACGATGATGAAGTTGCAAGAAGATGGAAACAATATACAAGAAAACTGAACAGCGGACCAGACCTGTCTGAAAACATCATGGAAGAAGAAACAGAAGTAGACGCACGCAACATAGGTGAACCTATATTAAAGGAAGAGTTTGAACTAGCTCTGAAAAAATTGAAAAACAAAAATCGCCTAGTATAGATAATATTCCAGCCGAACTTCTGAAATCTGGAGGAGCAAAACTGAATCAGGAGTTGTATAATCTTGTTTTAAACATGTACCAGCAGCGTAAAATTCCTACAGACTTTGAGAAAAACATTATGATCCCCATTCCAAAGAAGGCAAATGCTACAAGATGTGAAAATTATAGGACGCTGAGCCTAGTTACTCACGCCTCTAAAACATTAACCTCAATTATCCTAAAACGCATAGAACAAAAAGTCGAAGCTACACTCTCCGAAGACCAGTTTGGATTCCGGAAAGATAGAGGAACAAGAGAAGCAATATTTGCTCTAAAACTAATAATAGAGAAACGACTAGATAAGAACCTGAAAACATACATAGCTTTCGTAGACGTAGAGAAAGCCTTTGATAATGTTAAATGGGATAAGATGTTTGAGGTACTCAAAAAAGTAGGAATAGACCATAAAGATAGAAAAATTATATGGAACCTGTACAAAAACGATACAGCAGTTATCCGTGAACGGACAAAACAAGAATAGGTGCAGATACGTAAAGGTGTCGGACAAGGTTGCGCACTATCCCCTGTTATCTTTAACGTATACATTGAAGAGGCGCTGAAAAAAGTAAGGGAAAATTCACAGACAGGTGTAGTAATTCATGGCCAACGAATAGATATGATAAGATACGCCGATCATATAGCTGTCCTGGCTGAAAGTGAATATCTTGTAGTCCTACTGAATAGAATGGATAAAGTTATGGGTGAAGAATATAATATGAGAATTAATAAAGCAAAAACAAAAGTAATGGCATGCGACGAAGAAGATCAAGTAAAAGTCCAAGTTCATGTAGGCAATGAACTGCTTGAACAAGTTGATACATTTACTTATCTGGGCAGTAATATTACCAGGGATGGAAGGGGCAAGGCAGAAGTGAGAAGCAGAATAGTTCAAGCAAAGGCTGCTTTTAAGAAGAAGAAAAACATATTAACATCTAAGAGCATCAGCCTTGAAATCAGGAAAAGATTTTTGAAATCACATGTGTGGAGTGTGGCATGCTATGAATGTGAAACTTGGATTCTCTGGACAGAGCAAGACCAGAAGCTAAATTCTTTTGAAATGTGGTGCTACAGACGCATGCTCAAAATAAAATGTATCGACAAGGTCACAAACGAAGTGGTTCTGGAAAGAGCAGGTGAGAAGAGAAGCTTCTGGAGTTTCATTGTTAAAAGAAGAGTGCAATTTACAGGTCATCTATTAAGACATGCAGGACTCCTGAACACAATCATGGAGGGATATGTCGAGGGAAAAAGACCAAGAGGAAAACCACGACTGAGGTACATGGATCAAATCGTGAAAGATGTGGGATGTAACACCTACAAAGAAATGAAGAGAAAAGCTGAAAGACGCACAGAATGGAGACAAGATGCCATTGTAGCTGTTGCAAACCAATCCTTGGATTGACCACTACAGAAGAAGAAGAAGATCACGTAACATTCCGCCAGTGCGAACGGTATTTGCTTCGTGATACATTACCCATGTTAAAATGGACCGTTTACTAATTGCGGAAAAGGTCGATATCGTGTTGATGTATGGCTATTGTGATCAAAATGCCCAACGGGAGTGTGCTACGTATGTTGCTCGGTATTCTGGACGACATCATCCAAGTGTCCGAACCGTTCGCCGCATAGTTACGTTATTTAAGGAAACAGGATGTGTTCCACCACACGTGAAACGGCAACCACGACCTGCAACATATGATGACGCCAAAGTAGGTGTTTTAGCTGCTGTCGCGGCTAATCCGCACATCAGCAGCAGACAACTGCACGAGAATCGGGAATCTCAAAAACGTCTGTGTTGAGAATGCTACATCAACATCGATTGCACCCGTACCATATTTCTATGCACCAGGAATTGCATGGCGACGACTTTGAACGTCGTGTACAGTTCTGCCACTGGGCACAAGAGAAATTACAGGACGATGACAGATTTTTTGTACGCGTTCTATTTACCGACGAAGCATCATTCACCAGCAGCGGTAACGTAAAGCGGCATAATATGCACTACAGGGCAACGGAAAATCCACGATGGCTGCGACAAGTGGAACACCAGCGACGTTGGCGGGTTAATGTATGGTGCGGCATTATGGGAGGAAGGATAATTAGCCCCCATTTTATCGATGGAAATCTAAATCGTGCAATGTATGCTGATTTCCTACGTAATGTTCTACCGATGTTACTACAAGATGTTTCACTGCATGACAGAATGGCGATGTACTTCCAACATGATGGATGTCCGGCACATGGCTCGCGTGCGGTTGAAGCGGTATTGAATAGCATATTTCATGGCAGGTGGATTGGTCGTCGAAGCACCATGCCATGACCCGCACGTTCACCGGATCTGACGTGCCCGGATTTCTTTCTGTGGAGAAAGTTGAAGGATATTTGCTATCGTGATCCACCGACAACGCCTGACAACATGCGTCAGCGCATTATCGATGGCTGTGCGAACATTATGGGAGGCGAACTACTCGCTGTCGAGAGGAATGTCGTTACACATGTAGCCAAATGCATTGAGGTTGACGGACATCATTTTGAGCATTTATTACATTAATGTGGTATTTACAGGTAATCACGCTGTAACAGCAAGCGTTTTCAGAAATGATAAGTTCACGAAGGTACTTGTATCACATTGGAAAAACCGAAATAAAATGTTCAAACGCCCTACGTTCTGTATTTTAATTAAAAAAAAAACTATCTGTTACCAACTGTTGGTCTAAAATTGTGACACATATGTTTGTGGCTATTACAGCGCCATCTATCACAAAGCGAAAACAGTGGTCCAATTACAACATTCATATTTCTTTACGTTCTACACGAATATGTAATGAAAAATGGGGGTTCCTATTTTTAAAAAACGCAGTTGATATCCGTTTGACCTATAGCGGCGCCATCTAGCGGGCCAACAATAGTGCCATCTGGTTTCCCCCTTCAAGCTAAACAAGTTTCCTTCTTTGTAGTTTTCTCGTTTGACGTTTATTTCGTGAGATATTTGGCCCGGTCACGATCAATGGACCACCCTGTATATGTGGCATCTGCTTTTCCGGAGCTCGTCCCACTTATGTCGCTCCGAGTGGTTGCTACAAGATATTTTACGACTGTTATTGTTTCAAGTGATTTATTACCAATAACGTCGCCGATCCGCCCTCACTTTTTGAGAAAAATCCTGCATCAGGACACCTGGAAAATTTCCCTGTAAAATCGACGCGGTCAAAGTACTACGGTTCGTTAGAGGGATTTTCAGAGGAAAGGTCTCGACGTGTCTGATATCGTTGTACGGTTGGGTCACACGGTCACTGCATTTGGCCCTGGGAGGTTTTAGTTCAGGGAATACATAAACTATAAGGCACGTCACTCTCGACTAATGAATAGTTAAAGGAACCAACACGAGAGGGCGTCGGAAACATCTACCTTCACGGTGACCCGTAGAAGCCCGGACAGCTCGTGGAGGGCTTCCACAATATCTCATGAGTAATTTTTTAAGTGAACTGAAAACTGATCTCTTAAATAAATTTATTCCTTCCTTGCATGATTTATTTTTACTGTCCTTCAAATGGGAGACTCGTTCCAGCTGAAATGTGCAAGAGTCACGGGACACCTCTCTGCGTTTACTGAAATCTCCCTATCCGGTCCTTTGAAAACTCTCTGAAAATAAATAACCGCGATAACACGTGATAAAAAGAGACTGGTGCAAGCTGCTTCGCAGTTGCATGTCAAAGTTTCTGTTAAGTGACACTGTTAGCCTGTTGTCTTGTATAACGCTTACACCTGCCGTAAAACGGAGGTCCGAAAAAGCAAGAGAAAATGAATTTTTTCGAGGACACAGCTAAACACTTCTTTAGCATCAATGTAAGAACAGCAGTGGCTTCCTATACATGAGACTGCAGCTGAGTTTCTCCTCACAAACCACAAGTTGCAGAGAGAGAGAGAGAGAGATTTACGTGTGTATGATATCCCTCGAAAATTTCCTTCCTGCATACCTCCTCCGTGTTACCACAGGTGACGCGTCACTTATCTCATCTGTACTGAGACTGCAGCACGTGCGAGGTGCCTAGTTGCTTCCACCGCCCAGTGGGAAGCGTAAGTTCTGAATAATGTTCACCAACATGGTGTCTTCTGTATTGGTTGTCCCCTGCGCAGAAAACGGCACACAGGTCGTGAATCAGTTATATTGAGGCTGTAATAAATTCTTAGCGTGGAACTGGCATTGCATAAATAATTTAATTTTAAATTGTGTTGCTCGCTTTTGTTGGCAGAATAAGAAAAAAGTGCACGGTTATAGTCCAATTTACGGCTCACAAATAATTTCCATTCTTCACACTTTCAGAGAGAATAAACGAAATAATGAACTGCGTAGTACTATCAAACTAGCTCTCAATTACGTGTTCAAAAACCAGAGATCGCTTATTAAGTTCTTAACCGATACCGACCGCAGCAGACAATCTCTTTTGACGTCCGAGACTGGCGATCGAGTTCTCTGACCTGTCGGCAGAACCGCTTCGTCCGCCATCCAAGTTGGGCGCGACCTTAATAAGTCCGAAGTGCTTCGTCTGCCTTCACGATTCGCAATTGTTTAGCCTGCTACTGAGAGAGGCTTTTATATTAAATGCAAGTAAATTCGCTCTTTAGTTTTTCTAATATTAATGACAGAAGTTTATCATTCTGGTGCGCCACTTCCGAAAACAGCGGACAATCTCGGAGAAGGACCAAAATTTGGGCTGTCTTTCTCGCGATACAGGTACCGAATAAAAACCATCTGTCACCGTTACCTCACACCACAGTGCGCCATCTTCCCACTGCTGCCTTCTCACCTATTCTAAAAGACCTTCTTGTAGCTGCATATGACGGGTGTCAAATCAGAAATATTGTAAAATGGGAAACAGAATTACACTTTAAAAAGACTGTGTATATGATTCACTTATTACTGAAACAACAGTAACCATTTAAAGAGTGCACATTAAAGTCAAATTCTTTTCATGAAGTGCTGTATCCACCCGCTACTGAGCGTTCATTATATTAAAAAAAAATTAAAAAATGAAAAGGTGATTATTATTGCGGGTGGCTCAATCGTCAGGTGCGAGTCTCTTCAATTGTCTAGGGTAGACCTACTCCCGTTATACAGCGAGGGAAAGCGCACTTAAAATTTAACGTCGAAATCTAGCCAAGTGTCACTTCTAGCGAATCTTCCTCTCGTTCAGAGATGAAGGGTAGATATAAAAAGGGTTCAAATCGCTCTAAGCACTATGGGACTTAACATCTGAGGTCACAAGTCCCCTAGACTTAGAACTACTTAAAACTAACGACATCACACACAACCATCTCCGAGGCAGGGTTGGAAACTATTACCGTAGCAGCAGCGCAGTTCCGGACTGAAGCGCCTAGAACCGCTCAGCCACCGCGGCCGGCGGTGGATTAAAGGCTGACAAAAAAGTTCCATGGTCCGACCGAGAGTGGATCCCGTAAACCCTCGTTTTCAGACACGTGTTTTTCTCCTAGGCCGTCAGGCCCGACAAAGCGGAGATAAACGCTGCAATCAAGCGCTAGTACACTCAAGCGCCGCTGTCTGTGTTCGCCGAGCGGTTCTAGGCGCTACAGCCTGGAACCGTGCGACCGCTACGGTTGCAGTTTCGAATCCTGCCTCGGGCATGGGTGTGTGTGATGTCGTAAGGTTAGTTAGGTTTAAGTAGTTCTAAGTTCTAGGGGACTGATAACCTCAGAAGTTAAGTCCCATAGTGCTCAGAGCCAATTTTGAACTGAAGCGCCAAAGACACTGGTATACGCATCTGTATTCAAATACAGAGATATATAAACAAGCAGGATACGGCGCCGCTGTCAGCAACGCCTATATAGGACAAATACCGGCCGGAGTTGTTAGGTCGGTTACTGCTGCTAGTTTGAACGCGGTGTTATAGTCGGCGCACGAGCGATGAGTCGCGCATCTCCGAGTTACCGATGAAGTGAGGATTTTCCCGTACGACCATTTCACGAGTGTATAGTATCAGGAATCCGATAAAACATCAACTTCCCGACATCGCTACGGCCGGAAAAGACCCTGCAAGAACTGTAGTAACGACGACTGAAGGGAATCGTTCAACGTGACAGAAGTGCAACCCTTCCGCAAATTGCTTCACTGGGCGATCAACGAGAGTCAGCGCGCGAACCATTGAACGAAACACCATCGATATGAGCTTTCGGAGCCGAAGGCCCACTCGTGTACGCTTGATGAATCCACGACATGAAGCTTTACGCCTCGCCTGGACCCGTCAACACTGACATTTGACTGTCGAAGCCTGGAAACACGTTGCCTGATCGGATGAGTCTCGTTTCAAATTGTATCGAGCGTATGGAGGTGTACGGGCATGGATACAACCTCATGAATTCATCATCCTTGCATGTCAGTGGGGGACTGTTCAAGCTGGTGGAGCCTCTGTAATGGTGTGGGGCGCGTGCAGTTGGAGTGATATGGCACCCCTAGTACGTCTAGGTACGGCTCCGGCAGGTGACACGTAAGAAAGAATCCTGTCTGATCACGTGCACCCCACGCGTCCAGAATTGCTACAGAGTGGCTCCAGGAACACTCTCCAGAGGTTAAACACTTCCGCTGGTCACAAAACGCCCCAAACATGAACATTATTGAGCGTATCTGGGATGTCATGCAACGTGCTGTTCAGAAGAGATCTCGACCCCCTCGTACTCTTACGGATCTATGGACAGCCCTGCAGGATTCACGGTGTCGGTTCCTCCAGCACTGCTTCAGACATCAGTCGAGTCCTTGCTACGTCGTGTTGCGCCACTTCTGCGTGATCGCGGGGGCCCTGCACGGTATTACGCTGGTGTAGCAGTTTCTTTGGCTATTCAGTGTAAAAAGTGCGTTCACCCTATGCACAAGAAAAGTGTCTCGAAAATTACGTTGCATACCGTTAGTAAGGTCGCGAAGCAACAGGGAACTTACACGTACCTGCTGCTGGAATGCAACACGAGCAATATACGTGTGTATGTTACCCAGCCGCTTTCGTGTGGCTGACGCGGCTGTTAAGAGACGTCGTTCTCTTCATACACTCCTGGAAATGGAAAAAAGAACACATTGACACCGGTATGTCAGACCCACCATACTTGCTCCGGACACTGCGAGAGGGCTGTACAAGCAATGATCACACGCAGCGACGCACGGATGCACGCCAAGACCGTAGGATCCTACGCTGTGCCGTAGGGGACCGCACCGCCACTTCCCAGCAAATTAGGGACACTGTTGCTCCTGGGGTATCGGCGAGGACCATTCGCAACCGTCTCCATGAAGCTGGGCTACGGTCCCGCACACCGTTAGGCCGTCTTCCGCTCACGCCCCAACATCGTGCAGCCCGCCTCCAGTGGTGTCGCGACAGGCGTGGATGGAGGGACGAATGGAGACGTGTCGTCTTCAGCGATGAGAGTCGCTTCTGCCTTGGTGCCAGTGATGGTCGTATGCGTGTTTGGCGCCGTGCAGGTGCGCGCCACAATCAGGACTGCATACGACCGAGGCACACAGGGCCAACACCCGGCATCATGGTGTGGGGAGCGATCTCCTACACAGGCCGTACACCTCTGGTGATCGTCGAGGGGACACTGAATAGTGCACGATACATCAAAACCGTTATCGAACCCATCGTTCTACCATTCCTAGACCGGCAAGGGAACTTGCTGTTCCAACAGGACAATGCACGTCCGCATGTATCCCGTGCCACCCAACGTGCTCTAGAAGGTGTAAGTCAACTACCCTGGCCAGCAAGATCTCCGGATCTGTCCCCCATTGAGCATGTTTGGGACTGGATGAAGCGTCGTCTCACGCGGTCTGCACGTCCAGCACGAACGCTGGTCCAACTGATGCGCCAGGTGGAAATGGCATGGCAAGCCGTTCCACAGAACTACATCCAGCATCTCTACGATCGTCTCCATGAGAGAATAGCAGCCTGCATTGCTGCGAAAGGTGGATATACACTGTACTAGTGCCGACATTGTGCATGCTCTGTTGCCTGTGTCTATGTGCCTGTGGTTCTGTCAGTGTGATCATGTGATGTATCTGATCCCAGGAATGTGTCAATAAAGTTTCCCCTCCCTGGGACAATGAATTCACGGTGTTCTTATTTCAATTTCCAGGAGTGTATTTCCTCGCACTGCTCGTACGCAGAGAAGTGTCCACGACAGTCAGTGTAAGGAATGTCAGTTTCTAACCTCAAAAAGAGATCGACACTCTGACAAGGACAGTAAAAGGTACTCTCGTTTCTGATGTCCTGAGACTGGTTTGATGCAGCTCTCCATGCTACTCTATCCTGTGCAGTCTTCTTCGTCTCCCAGTACCTACTGCAGCCTACATCCTTCTGATAGCAGCAGCAGCAGCGCCGGCTGCTTGAATTTCTTCTCGCCTCTGCTCTCCTTAGACGGCGAGCTCATTACAGACAATTGCCAGCTCCTATTTCCCACTGGCTCTAGCTAGGACGAGGACGCCGTTCATTGAATGGTTATGCAAGTACGGTTAGCAGAGTAATACCGGAGTCGGGAGCAACAGCTGCAGTTATCGGATCCGTTGCGCAGCTTCTGAAAATCCACAGCCCACTCACTGATGCTGAAATGGCTGCCTTCGACACAGCTGCTCACGCGTAATCGCGGGCGCCCGCATAAATATATCCGAGAGCGGATGAACTGTTACTTCCTTTCCGTACATAACCTATTCGATGAGTCTGAGGACGCGGCCACGCCCAACAACTGAATCTGACAAGAAATACCAAAGTTTATTATACACAGCACACCACAAGTAAACGGTCACATTTGCAAAAGGCAGTAAGTGTCTCCCATTGTTACCCAGAAGTTCGAAATTTGGCTCAGAGGTGCCCACAACATTCCTCTGAAATGAGGCACAAGCGTGGCGCCCTGCGACTTCATCCTCGGACTCGGCTACAGCGAGGTGTCGACACATGTGGAAAAAAAAAAAAAAAAAAAAAAAAAACAGGGCCACTGGTCAGAAGTACATGTGTTACTCACTTCACAATGGCATCACGTTTCACCACAGTTCTGTCCAACTTCACCGTGCACGTGTCACACGATGGGAACTTGGTCACACGCCTTGTTACCCAAATTTGGAGGAGGTCAGGACCGCGACATCCAGCTGAAAGTATGCTGTTTACGTTTTATGTTGGTAACACCTCGTAGCGCTCTGTATGAAAATCAGTGACAGTGCTGTGTGCAGTCTGTGGCTGGTTAGCATTGTTGGAATATTCGCTATTGCAGTCTTGGGCAGTTGGCTGTTAACAGCGCGTAGCGTTGCGCAGTTGGAGGTGAGCCGCCACCAGAGGTGGATGTGGGGAGAGAGATGGTGGATTTTCGAGAGCGGACGATCTGGACGTGTTTCCACCAGACAGTAAATTTGTAAGACTGGATGTCATGGACTGATTATATATATGACTTTTGAACATTATTAAGGTAAATATATTGTTTGTTCTCTATCAAAATCTTTCATTTGCTAAGCATGCCTATCAGTAGTTAGTACCTTCCGTAGTTTGAATCTTTTATTTAGCTGGCAGTTTTGGCGATCGCTGCATTGCAGTAGTTCGAGTAACGAAGATTTTTGTGACGTAAGTGATTCATGAGAGGTATAGGTTACAGTTAGTCAGGGCCATTCTTTTGTAGGGATTATTGAAGGTCATATTGCGTTGTGCTAAAAATATTGTGTGTCACTTTAGTGTTGATCAGAATAAGTAAAGAGAGAAATGTCTGAGTGCGTTCAGTTTTGTTCAGCTGTTTGAAAATCAAATAACGTAAGGGGTTGATCGGCACAATCATTCATAAATTTTTCTAAGGGGAGATTTCACAGCTTTCAGGTCACGTGATTTTCTTATGTGTGGCCGAGGAAAGCACTTCAGACACATTGCCGCTCATACTCGACACGAAAAGATCTCAAGGGGTGGCATAAAAGCGATCAATGTAATGATCCCTTCCCTCTGGACGTTGGTACCCACACATTCAGAGGTCGAAAACGACAGTTCGCGATGCAATGAGATACAGGACGAAGTACTTGACAACTTTTGGCACTGCTGATAGTACCTGCAGTAGTCGAGAAACTGCATCATTACTCACTTTGAAACAAATTTGTGAAGTAAACTCCTGTAGTTGATAGTACAATTGGTATAATGTCAACTTTATCCTGATGCCACATGTCCTTGACTTCCTCAGCCAGTTAGATGTATTTTTTTCAATTTTTTCTCCTGTTTTCTTCTGTATATTTGTTGTATTGGGTATGGATATTTCGATTATTATTATTATTATTATTATTATTATTATTATTAGTGGCTGTGGTCAGACAAATCATTAAATACCTGAGGTCTTTCTGCCAGTTCAGAAGTAAGGAGTGCAGCAATGAAGTGATTTACAAAAGCTAAGTACAGTGCACACATTTTAACTAGGTTGATTTTAAATCAGGTTGCAGTGTCAGGTCAAGCAAATGCCGCAATGGAGAGTAGTGATGCAAGGGAGGTATCTTTTGTAACAAGTGTTTCCGTGGTAGCGAGAAAATGGGTATTTTCCTGTACGACCACTTCACGAGTGTACTGTGAATATCACGAACCCGCTAAAACATCAAATCTCCTACATCGCTGCAGCTGGAAAAAGATCCTGCAAGAACGGGACCAACGAAGTCTGAAGAGAATCTTTCAACGTGACAGAAGTGCAACCCTTCCGCAAATTGTTGCAGATATCAATGCTGGGCCATCAACGAGTGTCAGCGTGCGAACCATTCAACGAAATACCATCGACATGGGCTCCGGGAGCCGAAGGCCCACTCGTGTACCCTTGATGAGTGCACGACACGAAGGTTTCGGCCTCGCCTGGGCCCACCAACACTGACATTGGACTGTTGATGACTGGAAAGATGGTACCTAGTAGTGCGAGTCTCGTTTCAAATTGTGTCGAGCAGATAGACAACTACGGGTATGGTGACAACTTCATGGATCCTGCATGTCAGCAGAGGACTGTTCAAGCTGGTGGAGGCTCTGTAATGGTGTGGGGCGCGTGCATTTGGAGTGATACGGGACACTTGCTACGTTTAGATACGACTTTGACAGGTGAAACGTACGTAAGCATCCTATTTGATCACCTGCATCCATTCATGTCCAATGAGCATTCCGACGTACTTGAGCAACTCCAGCAGGACAATGCGAGATCTCACACATCTAGAACTGTTACAGAGTGGCTGGCTCCAGGAACATACCTCTGAGTTTTAACACTTCCGCTGACCCCCTACGAGTTCCTTCGCCAGCCATTCTAACACACACACACACACACACACACACACACACACACACACACAAAATATAATTCATATTTCATCATTTTAAAAGGTGTTTCATTCTACACTTTAGTTAGGTGCCAAACTTGCTGACAATGCCGAGGTGGGCGCGGGAGAGGGGGGTGGGGGTGTTGGGGGAGGGGGAGAGGGTAGGGGTACTAGATAATGTTTTGCTGTACTGTCAGACCCCGAGATCATGCCACAGGCGGGCTGAAAAGGCTTTGTTGCTTCGGATCCGTCGCGCTACACTTCAGAAGGGTTGTATCACGTTCATTCGTGTTGCAGGTCCACAATGTCCTCAGAGAATGTTGAATATATAAATCACATACTGCCTTACGGTATGGATACTCATCATCAGAAACCAGTTACAATAACTACCGACTCCATGACAAATGTTTTTTAAGACCAGGTTACAAAAGCTGACCGGGGATAAAATTTATGCTACCATAAAATTTAACCTATTCCATGATAAACTCGCATCATTATTTGAAACTGGCTTTCTACATAAGCTAATCAGAAAGGTCATTAACCTGCTACGCAAAAATCCATGTAGCACTAGAGGGATTAAAGTATCTTGTGACGGAAAAGAGATACATATCTGTAGGCAAGTACAATAGAGAACATGCTACAGCTGCCAACTTCCAAAACTACTCAGAATTACTCAGGAAGGTTATCAAAAGTCAAGGAACATGTACATAATGTCTGAAATCAGTAATTTTGACAACAGACTTTAGGCTATATGGAATGTACTGAAACTAGGGACATCGCTATTGAATTGAATGGAAGGGCTATAAATGATAAGTCACAGGTAACAAATATATATGTAATAGTCATTTCTTAAACATAGTAGAAAGTATTGGGACAAACAGTTCAAGAAAAAAAAATCACACCAGTATGTTGAAAAAGTAACTCTCATAAAATGCAGTCATACGAATGTGTCTGAAGTTAAAGTTCATTTGGTTTAGAGTACTGAGGATTTGTTCGTATAGAATAAGGCCGGTTTCATTACTGTAAGTAAGGTATCGCTAACTCTAGGCACGTTTCCAGGCATGTTTTTAAAACCCTATTCAAGAAAGATGATACGAGAGATGTCAATAACTACCGACTATATCATTGTTGACATCATTTTTCAAAATATTTGAGAACGTAATTAAGTATCTCATCTTAGCAACAATAATATTCTCAGTAAATCACGGGTTGGGTTTCCAAAGAGTTGTTCACTCACCAGATTTTACAAGCATGAAATAATAAAATACGGCCGGGTGGTATTTTCTGTGGCGTATGTAAGGAATTTGACTGTGTGAATCACAGTATACAGTGAATCAGTAAATTGAAGTTTTACGGAACTGATGGTATAGCCAACCAATGGATAATGTCATATCTAACTAAAGGAATGCAGAAAATTGTTCTTAGTAATATAACCAACGTAGTGCAGAGACATAATTTTGACTGGGTATAAATCACGTAAGTGGTTTCTCTAGGCACAATCGTAGGTCCACTGTTGTTCCCCATATACGTAAACGATCTTCCGTCTAATATACAACAAGCAGAATTAGTTGCTTTTGTAGATGACACTCTTTTTGTAATCAGGGGAGGGGAGGGGAGGGGACGGGGGGGGGGGGGGTTAGCAGTATCAAAAGTCGTCAACAACGCCGTCCAGTTCCTCAGCGCACTGCGAAACGTCCTCGTCCGCGGAATGTGTAGCAACTGATGCCCCAAGGGAAGAGTGAAGCGTTGCCATGTTTACCTGCGCAACAGTGCCTTCGGCAGATGCGACTTGGTCGAATTTGGCTGAAAAGTGATTGTTCCATGTAGGCTATTTTAAACTATGTGATCCACACCAAGTTTTCAGTCCAAATACTTTAACTGCACGTTGTTGTTGAATAAACTGCGGTTGACGGCCACATAGAGTCTCATTGGATAAAATTTATGCACAGATAAACAGCTAGCCACATACCAGACTCTATACATGTCCTACATCGTAAACTCTTGGAGTGCTAACGTAACACACGAAGTCATATCAAAATGAAAAATGACGTGTACAGTAAATATCTGGAAATAACACAGTCCACTGTTCAGTACTATTGCATTACTGAAGTTGGACACAGTTCTTGAGATTAATTGCAAGCTCATAGTAAGTCACTGGGAAACGGTCACTGCATCTCTGTGATGCAAAATTTAGACGAAACTCGGCACACTGTAGAAGTTGTAATTTGTATGTTGTGACTGGACGCGGAATGGAGACGCATGGGACATTCCACTTCGGAAATCATTAGGGAACTAAATATTCCGAGCTCCAAAATGCCAAGAGAGTGCCGAGAATACTAAATTTCAGGAATTACCTCTCACTACGAAAAACACACAGGTCGACGGTCTTCATTTAACGACCGACAGCCAAGCAACGCTGAGTGAAATAACCGCAGAAATCAACGTGGGACGCACGATGGACGTGTCCGGTAGGACAGTGCGGTGAAATCTGGCGTCAATGGGCTACGCCAGCAGACGACGGACGCGAGCGCCTTTCGTAACAGCGCCATGGGCTTCATGTTCCCGAACAACCATGGAATTTTTATGGATGACAGTCAGCTTTGTCACCGGGCCACAATTTTTCACGACTGGTTTGAAGGACACTCTGAACAATTCGAGCGAATGATATGGCCACCCATCGAACATTTACGGGACGTAATCGAGAGGTCAGTTAGTGCACAAAATCCTACACTGGGCAACGCTTTCGCAATTATGGACGGATATAGAGGCAGCATGGCTCAATATTTCTGTAGGGAACTTCTAACAACTTGTTGAGGCGAAGCACCGTCGAGTCGTTGCTCTACGCCGAGCAAAAGGAGGTCCGACGGGATATTAGGAGGCACCCCATGACTTCCGTCACCCAGATAGATTGCTCATCTGTGTCAGACACTAGATCTGCTTAAACAGCAAAGGGGCCAGCTATGGAAATGTTTCATTGCTACCTATAAGTGAAAACTACAGCTATTTTGGGAATGTTTTTCCCCTGTGAAAACTTTTTCAATGTTTTGCTGTAAATGTTGCATGAAGCTACTGACAACGCACTTCGAACTACCAATTGTTGATGTGTTTTGTTACTTTTGGAACCCGAGATCCTTCAGTTCTTCGAAAAATCAGGCAGATTCTTCGTAGAAACTTTGAAGTAAATACTTTAACTTTCAATTTTAATTTAAAAGTTGAACCAGTTATCTCCGAGTTTAGTTCCACCTGAGACGTAAGGGAAGAAACAAGGTACGAGCGTATCTGAAGGACAGGGTTCGAACCAACCACCTTCCTATTAGTAAAACTATCCTTAACGTTCTAGCATAAAACGTAGTATATTTGATATGGTTTGTACAATATTTAAAAGGTCTTAATTTTTGTAATTTGTTTCATATATATAAATAATTTTATTCACTGCATTTTGATTAAGTTGGTGGACTACTATTTTTACCTATACTCACTACAACAATATAGAGATGTTTCTCACGTGAATAACAACGTCTTTTCTATCTTGACAATTCGATGAAAACACCACTAGACGCTCTCAACCCATACTTGCTCAGATCTTGGCAGCTAGCGCGGAAGTATATTGTTTCTATCTGGATCCATTAATGGACGTCAACTAGGATGATGCAGGCTCACCTGAGAAACAAAGCACGGTTACGGGATCGTGTGAGCGCTGCGATAGAGTGTTTTAGCCTAATCTATTCAGAAGGCACTCACGAAGCTATTATATTCATGAAGCACCCCAGTAAGCTCCCATTACGTGGCCACATTACGTAAGGCGAGGTCTATCTCCAACAGGAATCTTAATGAGAGCGAAAGACACTTCCTATGCAAAGGAGAATGTGCGAGAGAATAGTGAATGCTCAGGTCAGTCACCAGAGCTGCTAAAAATATTCCAGGATTCCTTACCAGCGGAGGAAAAGAGAAACCAAACGAACGAGTGACACTAGTTTTTAGTAAAAACAGCAGCGGATATCAGAATGCAGATTTGTGTATAGCTCATTTACAGTAGAAGATTGAGAATACACAATTCGTTTCGGATAGCCCCATATTTAAGGGTAGAAACAAATATAATTGGTTATGAGAACAGTAGTTCTGAAATTTTTTTCTATCACTGCTGAACTGTAGAGGAAGTAAATCGCTGAAGGTGAAATTGCCTGTTGAACATCGAAAGCAATCAAAAAGATATAGCGTCACTGAAATCAATATTACTGAAAATATTGTATAGTTGAGGAAATAGGACTTTCTCGTGATATTATAGCCCCACTGTTCCATTTTTGCTCTAAAGTTGACGTACTGATTACGGTTATGATCGAAGGAGGTACCAGGTTGACAGAATTCCATACGTTATCACTAGGCTTGAGTCGTGCACTCAGCGCAAGCTGTGTACATTACACACTCCATGGTCCACCATGTGCCGGTGTTAGCCCGAGAAAATACTCCTTCCATTCTCGGCGGTAAACTGTCTCTTACATTCCATGAGAGTTTATTTTGTTTTTACTTCCGTACTTTCGTTTCAGCCGTTATTTTCCACAAATTCTACGTATACGGAATACACCGGAGTCACCACGGAATTAGAAACATTTCTGCTGTGTCGACCATAGGATCTCTCATGTTTCCTCGGCGTGATTCGGTCGAATTACAAAAAAATGGTTCAAATGACTCTGAGCACTATGGGACTTAACATCTTAGGTCATCAGTCCCCTAGAACTTAGAACTACTTAAACCTAACTAACCTAACAACATCACACACATCCATGCCCGAGGCAGGATTTGAACCTGCGATCGTAGCAGTCCCGCGGTTTCGGACTGCAGCGCCTAGAACCGCACGACCACCGCAGCCGGCGCCGAATTACAGTTTGCATGTTTACGCAATATATTTCGGTGATAGAACTATAGTCCGATTAAAATTACTTAATAGCAGACGGATATCAGTTGGTGCTACAGTGTTGTCACTTGGATCCCGGCCACCGCTCGGTTATCTATGATACACAAACACGCTGGGATACTTAACACATGCTGTTTGTTAATCTGTAACCCGGAGCATTGTTGGGAGCGGCCGCTGCGAGGTATGTGACAAACGCGAGATACTCTGTCGACAGCTCATTTTAAGTCAACAATGGGTGAACTGCAGCAGACAACGTGTTCTGTAACTCTGAATTTAAACTCATGTCCTACGCTAACAACAATCTCACAGTTGCTAATGTCTGCAGTGGCATATGCGAAGGTATAAGAGATGTTATTGAACCACGTATGGGTAAGATGCTAATAACGTAAAATTAAAACCAAGGTAAAACTCTCATCCAACATGTCACACAGGCTACTCGATAGAACTTGCTACATACTTTAGTTTGTTGGAGGGGAAGGAATAACGGCTTTATACAAACGGTTCCTAAAAAAAAAAAGTGATACATCTCACCTTCGAGGTAAGCCTTTTTATACGACGGTAAGTCAATTATTATCAGACATTTCATTATATTTTGGTTTATTTTGGTAGTACTGTCGTTTCAAGTTCATGACGCATGCTTTATTTGTGGTTATACCTTTGCAATTTTCAAACTGCTAGGTTAGTTTCGTTATTGCTGCCGTGCTGTTAATCGTGGTTGCTCCGCTATCTATGCGACCTACCATGCAAGACCTGGAATACTATCAACAGAATCCGTACCGGCCATGGCCGATGCAGGGATGCTCTCTTTAAGTGGAAGAAGCTGCCTGATCCAGCCTGTGACTGCGGGGCTCCATACCAGACTGTTCACCACATTGTCAGTGAATGCAGGATTCCAGCCTATCACGGCGCCAAAGAGGACTTCCTGCTAGCAAGTCTAGATGCAGTGCGCTGGGTTGAAGGACTGGGTATTCAGTTGTAAAGACAAACTTAAACTTTATTGTGTGTCAATATGTACATATGTATATGTAATTTAATTTCATGATATGTCTGTATTAGCCATACGCTAAGTAATAAATAATAATGTGGTCGGAAGGCGTATCAGGGGCCGAAGTTCATCACAGACTTTCGGTACAGTATGGGAACAATGTTTTGCCACAACCGAGTGTCTACGAATTCTCTGAAAAAATTCCGAAATGGTCGCACAAGTGTTACGCACGAGGAAGGAGCCAGGCGACCGTACACCGCCGCAGATGATGAAACCATTGAGCGTTCACGTGAAATGATTCTCTTAGAAAGACGATTAACTACTGACGAAGTGGCACATCGGCTGCAAATTAGTCATCCACAACAGCTTAGATTTCATAAAGTTTGCGCCAGATGGGCCCCAAAACAACTCATACAGTTGCACAAACAGACGCGCTCGGACATCTGCAAAAGACATTTGAATCGCTATGGTATCGAAGGGGACAAGTTCTTAGACAGGATCATTACTGATGACGAAACATGGATCCATCATTACGAGCCGGAGAGTAAACGGCAGAGTATGGAATGGAAACATCCAAATTCGCCGTGCAAGAAAAAGTTAATAGACCCAACCGCCCGCAGGAAAACTGATGCTTGCGGTTTTTTGGGACGCACAAGGTCCAGTGCTGGAACATTCTGGGGAAAGGGGCACAATAATAAACGGTGTACATTACAGTGAGATGCTTACTGCCAGGGTTTGCTGTCAGAAGGTGTTGTGTTGTTGCACGAAAGTACCCGTCCGCATACTGCTGCCCACACTGCTGAAACGCTCCAGGAACTCAAATTTCAAGTACTGGGTTATCCTCCATACAATCCCGATCTTGCCCCTTCTGACTGTCACTTGTTTGGCCCACTCAAACAGGCATTAAAGGGCCGTCGATTTGTCTCGGACGAAGCAGTGAAAGAAGCGGTGCGTTCCTGGCTCGCAGCTCAACCGAGAACCTTCTTTTATGTGAGCATCAGGAAGCTTGTAAAACGATGGACCAAGTGCGTTGAAACGCAAGGAGACTATGACGAAAAATGATGTTCTTGTAAGTTTCCTATTTGATTACAATAAAGTTTTATAACTCCTCTGCGGATAATAATTGAGTTACCCTCGTATTTTTAATCCGGTATTAATCCGGATGGTAAGTGCACTTGTACATCCTTATTTTTTTACTTCCAAGATAATATATCTTGATGTTCCCTTTTAATAACAATAAATACAAAAGTTGTGCCTCTTCGCTCCGTCCACGCCTGATGACGGGAAGTAATGAATTGATCTTCAGTCTCACGTCCAATGTTGATCCTTTAAATGCTTCGCCAATCTCATCAATTTTCTACCAAGCTTTTTGTTTTTCGACATTTAGTCATCTGCCTTCCTCTGTTAGTAAGGCTCTTTCTCTTCTGACCACTCCGTCGCTCACTCAGCACAATTTCAGTGGCAGGATTTGTTACAGTAGGCGGCCGCCCTGTATGTTGCCAGAACCGAAGAGGGCAGCAGGCGAAATGCACATCACGGTTCGCTGGGGCCAATGCTCGTCCGCCTGCCTTTGCACTGGTGTGTGAAACACGCTTTACACGATCGCTGCTCATTTTCGACGTGAACGAGGAATCACATGAAATGTCCAACTTTATGTGCTCCGTAAACATACGAATATTCTTGCTTGCCAATAATTTATTTACAGAGTTAGTTAGCTAGTTATTTAGTTTCGTATTCCATAAAGCAGTTTGAACGATAAATCTTAATGGTGTGGAACAATTTATTTTGCATACATATCGAAAATTCATTTTTAAACACGGCTACAATCTGAACATTGTAAGGTTTCTTGAATATTCGGAAGTGAAGTACTAGACTAACTCCTGCCCATCACCGTTTGCGCACTACATTAATAGAAATTCTTCTACGGAACAGATGGAGTTGCCAAAAAGAAACTTTTTCAGTTTGTTTTCAAATTTTACTTTGCTGCCTGTCAGACATTTTGTACCACTGTGTAAGTGATCAAAAGTTTTATTTCCTCTATTGTGCATCCCTTTTGTGCGAAAGATTACCTCATGTGGAGTGACGAATGTCATTTTTCCTTTTCGTATTGTAGTTTTGAACTGCAGTTGATTATTTTCAGTAGACTTCATGAGGAAATAAATATACTGTGGAACAGTAGTCATATATCCAACTCCTTACACAGACGTCTACAACATGATCGTGGATTAGCACCACGTACTTTTCTTATGGCACATTTTTGAACAATGAAGGTTTTCTTTCTTAAAGATGAATTACACTGAACATTACTCCATAAGACATTATTGAATGAAAATATGTCAACTTACTAATTTGTCTCTCCCCAAGTATTGCAGTGATTTTAAGTGCAAATTTGGCTGATTTGAGGCGTTAAAGGAGTTCCAAACCGTGCTTTTCCCTGTTTAAATTCTCATCAATATGGACACCTACGAATTTTAAAGTTTTGACCCTATTATTTCCCCTTGATGTGTTACAATTATTGTTGAAATACTAACCCTAGATGTGCAGAAATGAATATGGTGCCTCTTTTTAAAATTGAAGGTGAGACTATTCGCGGAAAAACAATGATACTTTTAAGGACTTTTTTTACCATTTCTTTTTATATGTATCCTTGGACTGATTACAAAAAGAGTGTCATCTACCAAAAATAAATGTGCTTGTTGTATATTAGACGGAAGATCGTTTACGTATATGGGGAACAACAGTGGACCTAAGATTGTGCCTAGAGAAACCACTTACGTGATTTATACCCAGTCAAAATTATGTCCCTGGACTATTGGTTATATTACTAAGAACAATTTTCTGCATTCCTTTAGTTAGTTATGACATTATCCATTGGTTGGCTATACCATCAGTTCCGTAAAACTTCAGTTTACTGAATCACTGTATACTGTGATTCACACAGTCAAATTCCTTACACACGCCACAGAAAATACCGCCCGGCCGTATTTTATTATTTCACGCTTGTAAAATCTGGTGAGTGAACAACTCTTTGGAAACCCAACCCGTGATTTGCTGAGAATATTATTGTTGCTAAGATGAGATACTTAATTACGTTCTCAAAAATTTTGAAAAATGATGTCAACAATGATAGAGTCGGTAGTTATTGACATCTCTCGTATCATCTTTCTTAAATTGGGTTTAAAAACATGCCTGGAAAAGTGCCTAGAGTTAGCGATACCTTACTTACAGTAATGAAACCGGCCTTATTCTATACGAACAAATCCTCAGTACTCTAAACCAAATGAACTTTAACTTCAGATACATTCGTATGACTGCATTTTATGAGAGTTACTTTTTCAACATGCTGGTGTGATTTTTTTTTTCTTGAACTGTTTGTCCCAATACTTCCTGCTATGTTTAAGAAATGACTATTAAATATATATTTGTTACCTATGACTTATCATTTATAGCCCTTCCATTCAATTCAATAGCGATGTCTCTAGTTTCAGTACATTCCATATAGCCTAAAGTCTGTTGTCAAAATTACTGATTTCAGACATTATGTACATGTTCCTTGACTTTTAATAACCTTCCTGAGTAATTCTGAGTAGTTTTGGAAGTTGGCAGCTGTAGCATGTTCTCTATTGTACTTGCCTACAGATATGTATCTCTTTTCCGTCACAAGATACTTTAATCCCTCTAGTGCTACATGGATTTTTGCGTAGCAGGTTAATGACCTTTCTGATTAGCTTATGTAGAAAGCCAGTTTCAAATAATGATGCGAGTTTATCATTGAATAGGTTAAATTTTATGGTAGCATAAATTTTATCCCAGGTCAGCTTTTGTAAGCTGGTCTTAAAAAACATTTGTCATGGAGTCAGTAGTTATTGTAACTGGTTTCTGCTGATGAGTATCCATACCGTAAGGCAGTATGTGATTTATACTACCTAACCGTGCATTTGATCAGAGAGAGCATTTGTTATTGGGTAATGTGTGACGTGGTGTCACCGAATACATCATCTAACGTGTAAAAACATAGCAATGGTCTTCGCTTGGCGTCCAGGACCTTCCTCACCGTAACATGAGAGCGAGAAGGCTCGCCGTTTTCCGAGAACGCTGGGGCCATTTAGTGACTCACTTCACACAGCGGCGCGCTTGCAGCGTGGAGCACAAGTTCAGAGAAACAGCGCCGGCTGTGTCCGCTTCAAAGATGGCCGCTCTGCATGCCAAAGGCAGAAACAAAAAGCGCGCGGAAGTGACTTCATTACACTGCTGACCCAGTTGTAGGACTCGGCCGTCAGCTGTTACTCCCTGCGGGACGAGAAGAGAAAAACAGCAAGCTGTGTCCCTGGGGTGGGGGGGACGCACCTCATAACTCTCATTTGCTTCTCGACCTGCGAGGCGCCTGCACTGCCGCACAACTCGGCGGCAGTCTTCGCGCAGGAACGGCGCAGCACGCCGACATGGCGGATAGCCGTAACTGGGTCGCGCCACTCGACTCCCACTTTAATCTTCTGCGCTTATCTCTCCACGCTTGATAATAGAGCGACGCAGCTTAATATCCGCCCCTAAATGCTGCGAACTCAGCTGGAAGGATTAGATACGTTAAAATGCAAACGCACACTGCAATGACTCCTTCTTCGCATCGCTCCTGTCACTTGTTAGGACGATATCGTTATAGACATGAGTCATCGACAAATGTCACCAGCTCACATGGACCTGAATTACAGAGCTGCATGTAGTTGTAATAGTAGGCGGCAGAGATCAGCAGTTGACGGACAGTGCTAGCAGTCGTAGTCAAAACAATGTTGTAACGTTATGTTTGACTAATATTTAATGTATTTGCATAATTATAATTGTTTTATATGTGTAGTAATAAGCAGTGTGAGTGTTGTATGAGTGAAGAAGAACAGAAGTAAATGAACATTGTTTTGTTTATTCACGAAGAACCAGTTAAACTATACAAGGGATGTACTATAATTAAATGTGCAGTCAGTTTATGGTACTAATAAATCGTGAGTAGAGCACAAATTGATTGGTAATTTCAGAAGTAGTAGTTTTATATTTGATACTTTTCTAAATTTATTTATTTATTTAACAATTGCCATTGAAAGAAATGTTTTACTATGATTGGTCATTGAAGTAAAGCGCTGGTTAGCGCGGGATAATACTGCAACCTGTCTTGCTGTTTGTGATATCAGCCAATCAGAAAAATGCAGGCTCGCGCCAATCTATGCTGGGAACAAAGCCTTTGGTGTGATCTAGGTAAGTGGGGGCTGAGGGTTCGAACTAGTAACATCTCACTGACAGTAGCTCCGACGAAAGTACTGTAAAATCGCGGAAACATGCTAATTACGAGTTCGCGAAGTAGAAGAAAGTGTATTTAAGTGATCGGTATAGTGGAAGTCGTGTGGAACTTCGGACGGAACATCAAAATTATTGCTTTTGACTGTTAGTTAAAACCGCGTGGCGTGTTGTGCGATCTAAGCCTGTAACAGGTATTACGTGTAGAGCAGAGTGCACAACATTTGAGCGAGCATTTTCATAACTAAACGATCCGGTGAATTCTATTAACTTCGGTAACAGGTGTAAATACCATAAACTGGCTACATGTGTGATTGTGGTGTGCGTGGGTAATTTACATTGTGTAGACACTTAGAACGGACTTGGCAGTATTAACTGTGATCTTTTTCGTAAAAATCCACCTGAAAATTTACATTGCCAAGTTAAAACTTTTATTTCAGTACTAACCACATCCCGTTATCGGACAATTCTGTGTATGTTGCGACTTGCAATAGACAGTAGTGGTCTAGTATTTTCTACTACAGCTTTTAGCTAGACAAATGAACATTGCTGGACACTGGCAGGGCGGTAAAAATGTCACGTGCCACGCCGCACTTCTGGCGCCACAGCCACGATAATCATCAAAGAAAGACATCGTTTCCGCCACGCTGTCAGTTTCAATAACGACTTTATCAACCTTCACTCGCCAGTTTCGAGCTGGTGCTTGTTTTGGAGTGTACCTGCAAACACGACATACTGTTTCACGTGCCCAGTGAGGATCAGTAAAGTGATCATCAAAACTGACAGGGTGATTGGAAGGTTGGTTGGTTGGTTGGTCTGTTTAAAAGAGGGGGGAAGCGACCAAACTACGAGGTCATCTGTCCCTTGTTCCCAATAAAACAATGCCACTAGTGTGAGAATAAAACGGACTAGACATTTAACACAAAATGGAAAGAAAGGGAAAACCACAAGAACGAAGGAAAGGCAACGAATACCAAAAGGAACAAAAGGCCACCAAGAAAACGCTAGACGATTACAGTGGCTGCCGACCACAAGCGTAAAAAGGAAAAGCCAGCCACTCTGCAACACATTAAAACCTCCACCCTAAAAGCACTTGGGTGGAGGACACACAGGGACAAAGGACGTGTGCTAAAACCTACATAGAAGTATAAATTGTCGCCCGACACCGAAGGTAGGGTGCTAGGAAAGGTAAAAGAGCGCCGCAGAGCGGCTAAAAGTGGGCAGTCCAGCAAGAGGTGGACGATTGTCATTTGGGAGCCACAGCGACATTGCGGTGGGTCCTCGCGACGGTGTAGCTAATCATGCGTTAGCCATGTACGGCCAATTCGGAGCCGGCAGAGGACAACTGATTCCCTGCGAGAGGCCCGCATAAAAGACTTCGACAAATTCATAGTCTCCTTAACGACACGCAGTTTGTTGTGCGTACTGTTATGCCATTCCGTCTCCCAAAGCTGGGAAACTCTGCGGCGTAAGACAGAACGCAAGTCAGCTTCGGAGATGCCCATCTCCAGAAGCGGTTTCCGCGCCGCCTGTTTGGCCAGCTTGTCGGCAAGTTCGTTGTCGGAGATTCCGACGTGTCCTGCGGTCCACACAAACACCACTGATCGGCGGGACCGTCCAGGGCAGAGAGGGACTCCTGGATGGACGCTGCCAGAGGGTGCCGAGGGTAGCACTGGTCGATAGCTCGTAGGCTGCTCAGTGAGTCAGTGCTCCGGAGAAATGACGCGCCAGGGCACGGGCGGATGTGCTTCATAGCAAGAGATATGGCCGCCAGCTCTTCAGTGGAAACACTGCAGCCATCTGGCAAGGAGTGCTGTTCAATACGTCCTCCATGAACATACGCAAAGGGTGCGTGTCCATCAGCCATCGAGCCGTCGGTGTAAACCACTTCAGAGCCCCGGAACAAGTCAAGAATCGAGAGGAAGTGACAGCGGAGAGAAGCGGCGTTAACGGAGCCCTTAGGGCCATGCAAAAGGTCCAGACGAAGCTGCGGCCGAGGCGCACACCATGGAGGGGTACGTAAACGGACCGCAAGTAGAGGTGGTAAAGGGAAGGACTCCAGATCGGACAGAAGGGACCGCACGCGAACCGCAATCGTCAGCCCCGATCTGGGCCGCCATTGTGGGGGATGGACCGCCGTGGGCGGGAAAAGTAGACAGTAATTCGGATTCTCAGGGGAACTATAAAGGTGTGCTGTATACCTGGCCAGCAGTTGCGCACATCAGATTTGCAATGGAGGGACACGAGCCTCCACCAGTACGCTGGTCAACGGACTCGTCCTAAAAGCTCCTGTCACTAATCGACCCCCACGGTGGTGCACAGCGTCGTTAAATGCAATGCTGAGGGCGCTGCCACACTCCCACAGTCAATTCGGGATTGGACAAGGGCTCTGTAGACCTGCAGCAGCGTGGAGCGATCTGTAGCCCAGTTGCTGCTGCTCAGGCAGCGGAGGCCATTGAGGTGCTGCCAACATTCCTGTTTAAGTTGACGAGGATGAGGGAGCCAAGCCAATTGAGAGTCGAAAACCAGACTTAAGAATCAATATGTCTCCACTACAGTGAGTGGATCGTTATTAAGGTAAAGTGCTGGTTCCGGATGAACGGTACGACGCCGACAGAAATGCATGACACGCTTCTTCATGGTGCAAAACTGAAAGGCGTGGGCTAGAGCCCATGACAGCGCCTTGTGGATTGCTCCCTGCAGGCGACGCTCAGCAACGCCACTACTGGAGCAGCAGTACGAAATGCAGGAGTCGACTGCGTACAGAGAAGGTGAGACGGAGGACCCAGCAGCTGCTGCTAGACCATTAATGAGCACTAAAAATAGAGAGACACTCAATACAGAGCCGTGCGGGACTCCATTCTCCTGGATATGGATGGAACTATTGGAGGCGCTAACTTGGACACGTAAAGTACGGAGCGACAGGAAGTTTTGGATAAAAATCGAGAGCGGCTCCCAGAGACCCCAACTCATACAATGTGGCAAGGATATGATGCCGCCAGATCGTGTCGTATGTGTTGGCGTCTGGAAAAGACTGTTCAGATGGCAGACTCGAGGGACACAAGATTATCAAGGGAAGAGTGACCCTGGCGGAAGCCGCGCTGACATGGAGCCAGCAGGCCACGTGACTCCAGGGCTCAACCAAACTGCTGACACACCATACGTTCCAGCAGCTTACAAACAACGTTGGTGAGGCTGATGTGCCGATAGCTACCCACATCAAGCGGGTTTTTACCGGGTTTGAGCACCGGAATGATGGTGCTCTACTGCCATTGGAGTGAAAAGACGCAATCGCACCATGTCCGGTTGAAGATGACGAGGATATGTCGCTTGTAGTCAGATGAGAGTTGTTTAATCATCTGGCTATGGATCCGACCAGGCCCAGGAGCTGTGTCGGGGCAATGTGCGAGGGCACTGAGGAGCTCCCACTCTGTAAATGGGGCGTTATAGGATTCACTGTGGCGTGTAGTGAACGAGAGGACTTTCCCTTCCAGTTCGAGAGTGCGAAGGCGGGGCTTTATTCTCCGAAGCAGGTGCTCGAGCAAAGTGCTCGGCAATCGCGTTTGCGTCGGTAGAAATACGCCATTGATGGTAACACCAGGAACACTTGTTGGGGTCTGGTACCCGAAAACATGTTTGATCTTTGCCCAGACTTGGGAAGGTGACGTATGGCACCCAGTGGTCGAGACGTATCTCGACCACCATTCCTGCTTCCGCCGTCTGATAAATTGCCGAACGCGGACACGGAGCCGTTTAAAGGCTATGAGGTGCTCCAGGGAAGGGTGCCGCTTATGCTGCTGTAGAGCGCGCCCATGCTCCTGAGTGCTTTAGCGACTTCCGGCGACCACCAAGGGACTGCCTTACACCGGGGGCATCCTAAAAGAGCGAGCGATGGCAGTTTCTGCCACAGAAACAACTGTTGTTGTCGCCTGCTCAACCATCACATCGATGTTACCGTGTGTGTGTGTGGGGGGGGGGGGGGGGGGGGAGATTCAACGGTGGCAGCAGATGTGAAAGTTTCCCAGTCCGCCTTGTTTAAAACCCATCTGGGCAGGCGTCCGTGGAACTGATGCCGGGGCAGTGACAGGAAGACGGGGAAGTGGTCACTACCACACAGGTCATCATGTGCTCTCCACCAGATGGGAGAAGTCCTGGGCTGTACATTCATAAATCAATGGCCGAGCCACACTGAAATGTGTGGCGGCCGCAGTATTTAAGAGGCAGAATTCGAACTGAGACGCCTGCAGTGTCCTTATTCTGACCGCCACAGCTTCAAGAGGAGTTTGAAGGGGGATAGTATCACCACAGTCTGAGTTCAGGGCATAAACGCAAACTCCACCTAACACTCGATTACAGTCACTACGGTTCCTGTAGTATCCCCTATAGCCACGGAGGGCAGGGGTCCGCATTGCCGGGAACCAGGTTTCCTGGAGGGCAATGCAGATAGCAGGTGTAGAGCTTAGGAGTTGCCATACTTCAGCCAGGCTGAGGATTACGTCATCGTGAAACTGGGAAGGCATCGAGCATTCAATGATGCAGAATGAAATTTTCCCTTTGCAGCTGAGTGTACGCTGATATGGCAGATTAAAACTGTGTGCCGGACCGAGACTGGTGCTTGGGTGGCTCAGTTGGTAGAGCACTTGCCCGCGAAAGGCAAAGGTCCGGAGTTGGAATCTCGGTCGGCACACAGTTTTATCTGCCAGTAAGTTTCATTCAATGAGGCAGTTTACGCCTCAGAGTCACGTGCTGCCACTGACGTATTGCCTGAGCAGTCTATATCCATTATGTCTGAGGGTCTGGCGAGATTTATTTCCTTGGAGGACGCCTGAATCTCCACCCCGTGCTCAGACTCAGATTTGTAGGTGGGGTGGGTGCCACTGCAATTTCCTTGGTCTTATGGGTCTTCTTTTTGGATTTCTCTCGCTGCTCCTTGGGTTTCTCTGGCTGGGAAGACTTCACTGACTCAGTCTCTGGGACTGAGGATGAGCGTGAAACGCTACAAGCCGCTTTTGAGCTCTTCAGTCACACGGAGTATTTTTTGCCCGGTTGAGGTGTTCGTCCATCGATTTATCCCTCTTACAAACTGGAGGTGCCTGCACTCACATCCAACCATTCTGGATTATTAGGTAAAAAACTCAGCTGGGAAATGTAAGCTTACAAGAGGGTTAAATTAGCAACTTACTAAAGGTAAAAAAAAGTTAATTTGTTTTAGTACTTTCAACCTGCTATCACTAATGAATAATTGACATCCAACATTTTTATTGTTGTTTCTCAAACACGAGCAACCTTAACAAAAATTTTGCTTTTCCAGTGACATTTCATTCAGCTTTCATTTCTGTGTCTCTGAATGGGAGCAAGAGTCTGTCTTTCAATATAACTCATTTCGTCAAGAACCTATTTATATGGTGCGTTCTGTCTGCTTTAACAGCCTCATGCGGCCTTCTCTATCGGAACAGAAAGAGAAAAATCTCGATTTATCGAATTAGGGCCTGAGCGGAAATGAGAACGTTTTTAAGTTTTCAGTATCTCTCTTTCTTTCGTTTTGAAATCAAAGGGTTAAACAGGCTGAGGGAAAGGGGTGTGTGTGTGTGTGTGTGTGTGTGTGTGTGTGTGTGTGAGTGAGAGAGAGAGAGAGAGAGAGAGAGAGAGAGAGAGAGAGAGAGAGAGAGAGACTTCGTCATTCCAATCGAAACACGTGTTGAAGTACACTCTTGATCGGTACTAGCAGTCACGCCTGTGCCAGCTTAATTAGATACCGCGAGAGCATCGCTTCGGGCTGAACTTACGAATGAATATTACGGACGAATACGGCAATGAAGTAGAGAGCTGTTGCTGCATTTAAGTGCCACGGTAGAGCCAAAACGGGGTAATTGCCATTGATTCAAAATTAATTTCACCGCTTCTACATACTGGATCGCCAATCATCGAAAACTGGTGCTTAAAAACGTGCCGTTTTTACTGCCGTGTGTGTGGCAGAATGCAATATCTTTTGCCACGGTTCTATGACTGCTTTTCCCTGCTTTACGTCTGCATTGCTTGATAATTGTTACGTGCAGAAGAAAAGTCCACTCTCCACGAAGCACAGTTCGAATTAGAAATTGTTTACATGTTTGTTAAGGAGGTACGAGGGAAAAGTTCAGCTTCAGAAGCGACTTTGTACGCTGACGGACCATAGGCGGAACGGTTCGCAGTGCTGTTTGTTATTCAGTCATCGCCACAATCGCCAGGGGCAAAGATGGAGCTACTTGCTGCGTAGACATGCCTTGTCTCCTATGGGTGCAACTATTTGTTGTCTCTGTGGATGGCAGTTTCGGACACAGGTTTCCATCCGCAGTAAAATAAACTGGAACTATCTAAAATCTCCTTGCTTTTCGGTGAACTGGAGAAAATAAACTACGGATAGAAACCCGTCATCTGTCGGGGCAACAGAACATCGTATTCGTAGTAGACATGGTATGTCTATGCAGCAGGTAGCTCCACCTTCTCCACTTGTGATAGCGGCCATCAGTCGCGATTGCTGAATAACAAACAGCACTGCGAACCGTCCCGCCTATGGTCCGTCAGCACGCAGAGTCACATTTGCTGCCGACTGGGTTGCCCAGCAGCAGGTGCTTCTGCCTAGAACTTCGACTCTACGTAGCGTCGTTCGACTACTTTTCTGGACACGGGCTCCTATCCTCAATTTATTCCTCATGACTCCCGCGACAGTTCCTCAAATTATATAACGGTGATAACGACCAAAGATCCTTTATTTCAGTGTCGATGCACACCATGCCCGATCTCTTGGCAGAATCAGGGACTGCGAGTAAGCATTTCACACGCAGATCTCGCTACGTCAGTGGGCGGTAACAGGCTGGGAATTTGGGTCGGAATGCAAGCGTGCCTTGACGACCGAGGCAGTTAAGTCGACTGCTTGAAATCCGGGTTCAAGTCTCAGAGCGGCACAAATTTTCACCTGTTGCCATTCATACATTTCCATACCCAAATGCAGCTAACTCATTAAAATCTTTGAATCTTTGACCAACAGCAACTGCCCTTGCTGTGCACTTATCACATCGCTGGCTTTTTTTGTGGTTTTAGGGCGCACAACTACAGTGGTCCTTAGCGGCCAGACTAAGTTGTGAATGCAGTGCGAGGCACAAGGTTAAAACAGCAACTAAAAGGGACAGCACTATAAAAGGTACATTAACAGACAAGGGATTAAAAGAAAACAGAATAATCAAATGTCCTTAGACAGGTTTGTCAAGTGGATAAAACGAAGAACGCGAGCACCTGCCCCTGGGTCATCCGCTAAAATGGCATCCAGAGTACATGGCAGGCCAAGATCAACGCGCAGTGTATTAAAATTCGGACAGAACGTTTTCGGACGTGGCGTACAGTCAGCAATTACCCACACGGGCAGAACGGTGCCGGCGCAGCCGTCAGCACATGGCGATGGCTGAACCGGCAGTGTCCAATTCGTAACCGGGCCAAAACGACCTCCACCCGCCGAGAAGGGCGTGAAGAGGTCGTCCAAGCCGTGGGGAGAGGTTTCAAGGCCGGAAGCTTGTTGTCAGTAAGTGTAGCCCAATCGGCAAATGACCCTGCTAAAATCAGATGAAGGCACACAACAAGAAGCTGTCCGGGCACAGCCAAGGGACCAGAGTTGAAATATCACCAACTCACCAAGCAGTGTTGATAGCCCTTTACTTCACATTGAAATAGGGACTTCTTGTTGTTTATGAAATCGAAACATACGCTGTAGCAAAACAAGGACAAGCCAGGATTACACACACACTCGTCACTTTTGCCAGAGTTATCGTTTTCTACCAAACGCCAGCCCGGAGGGCGCACCTACATTGGTCTACGAGTCTACGTGTCGGTTCGGTCACCCCCTGTGGACTGTTCCGCTGCTAGATGCGGCCCTGCTGCTGTGGCCTTAGCGGGCCACCTGGGGCCTACTTCAGCTGCTGCCAACCGGTTACCCTGGGGGCCTGCGGCTACAGCCCGGAGCAGTGCATGGGCCGAGCAGGCAAACTCCGTGCTTCCTGCCTCTGCTCGTGAGGGCAGCTGTTGCTGCTGCTGGGAGCCATCTGATCCACCCTGCAGCCACCGCACGGTTCTGTGCCCTGCATCCTCGGCTGTCGGGCACTCTCCAGTCCGCAGTACAAGCCCAACACGTGCCACAGCGGCCGGAGTTCTTGCAGGAGTGCTGCCGCCACCTGCTGCAGCGACCCGACACTGCAGGTTGTCCGACTGTGTGCGCGACCTCACAGGTCGCACACAGCTTACGTCCTCGGAGCGTCGACTTCACCGAGTATCGAAACGATCGTTCTTGTAGGTGATGAACAGTAAATGTTCTAGCAGCAAGCTTTCTATCACAACATGTCGGACGGCTACCAGGCACCCCCTGACCACTCCAGCGCTGCCCCACCCAGGGTGGTGGAATACCGGCATCCTGACGTCCAACAACTCTGTTTCACCACCCACCATAGACGTTTAACACCGCGGCCTCTACAGATTCTTCAAATTTACTTTCTACAGTGGCGGCTTCTGAAAAATGTCACTAAAGGGCTACAATGTCGACACCTATTTTGACATAGAAGATAGTAGTCGCAATTACACTGCTGGGAAAAAATTAGTACACCTGGAAAGACGATGTCGATTTTGATTGGATGACGCCATATGCCACCTGGGGTATAGTAGATGTACTAATAGTGATTTCGACTTCGTTCGCCAATAGGTGGCGTAGTGGCAGAGCTACCAGTGTGCCGTCTGTGTCTACCGTTTAACAGGGATTGCTCACAGCCAGGAGGCTCAATGCGGTGCAAACGTGTGAAGAAAGAAGGAACCACGCCACGAAGCCGCACTAAAGATTTCTACAGCCAACTGTGCGTTTTTGAGGGGATCCAATTGTGGCTCTCCGAGTGGCAGGATGATTTTTTTGGAGAACTGGCACAGTAGTGCAACGATGCTGGTATCAGTGGTCACGCAGACGAGGTTCTGGATGTCCACGAAAAACAGACGTCCGCCAAGATGGTTGAATTTTAAGGGCAGCAGTGTCAGATCGTACAGCTATCACAGCGCAGATAAGAGGGCTTCTGAGACCAGATTTGTCAACAGGAACTGTAGGAAAAGTTATCAGCGGGCTTCATTGGAAGAATCCTAAGCAAATGCAGTCCGAAAACAAAGGAAGTAGGTTACAGTACACTTGTTCGCCTACTGCTTGAATACTGCTCACCAGTGTGGGATCCGTACCAGATATGGTTGATAGAAGAGAGAGAGAAGATCCAACGGGGAGCAGCGTGCTTCGTTACAGGAGCATTTAGTAATCGCGAAAGCGTTACGAAGATTATGGATAAACTCCAGTGGAAGACTCTGCAAGAGAGACACTCAGTATCTCGGTACCGGCTTTTGTTGAAGTTTCGAGAACATACCTTCACCGAGGAGTCAAGCAGTATATTGCTCCCTCATACGTGTATCTCGCGAAGAGACCACGAGGATAAAATCAGAGAGATTAGAGCCCACACGGAGGCATACCGACAATCTTTCTTTTCATGAACAATACGAGACTGGAATACAAGGGAGAAACGATAGAAGTACTCAGGGTACCCTCCGCCACACACCGTCAGGTGGCTTGCGGAGTATGGATGTAGATGTAGCCCAGCTCCCACTCACGAGACAGCACCGACGTGCACGCCTCGAGTGGTGCCACCAGCATTAGACGATCACTTGGAAGACGAAATGGCACCCATGGTCTTTGACGACGATAAGAAATTCTGCCTGCGCGCAAGTGATGTTTGTTTGCGCGTACTGGCCTGGGATACGTTGTGCCACGCCTGCTCGACCTGTCCACGTAGTTCAGTAAGAGTAGTTCAGCGCGAGCGCTGTCTCGTGTAGTGAATTCGTCCGTGACAAAGTCGCGCCACCCCGGGCCTTATGGTCTGGTCTGCGTTAAGTCACAGCTCTCATTCACCTTTGGTGTTTCTGGAGGGGACGCTAACCGGCACTCGGTACGTGCACAATGTCGTTAGACCCGTTCTTTGGCTGTTCTTGCCACAGGAAGGTGGTGTGTTGTTCCAACAGGACAATGCTCGCCTGCACACTGGCCGCGAAACTCGACGTGCTCTGCAAGACGTGCGGTACTTCCCTGGCCAGCGCGATCTCCGGACCCGTCTCCAACCGAGCGCGTGTGGCATGTGATGGGATAAGAAGTCACCCAACAACTCTCACTGCACTACTTAAACAGGTCGAGCAGGCGTGGCACAACGTATCCATCAGCACGATCGACTAGATGCCAAAGTCGACGCATGCTTTCCGCCGGTGGAGGCTACACCACCCACTAATGTGAGTGTTCCAGCATGGGTCCATAACTGAGACCTCAGATTATTTCTAGTTTCATTCTTCCACCTACGCTCAATGGAGCACGTTATCATGATTTCATAAGGGATACTCTACCTGTGCTGCTACAACATGTGCCTTTACAAGTACGACACAACATGTGGTTCATGCACGATAGCGCTCCTGCACATTTCAGTCGATGTGTTCGTACGCTTCTCAACAACAGATTCGGTGACCGATGGATTGGTAGAGTCGGATCAATTCCATGGCCTCCACGCTCTCCTGACCTCAACCCTCTTGACCTTCATTTATGGGGGCATTTGAAAGCTCTTGTCTACGCAACGCCGGTACCAAATGTAGAGACTCTTCGTGTTCGAATTGTGGACGGCTGTGATACACCATACCCATATAAGTATAACTCTACATCACGTCTACAGTTATGTCGTGATGTCCCTCGTACCCCTGTTCCCTGCTACAACTGAGAATGGTGCGTGCAAACAACAGCCAGTTTAATTTTCTCGTCCCATCCAATTGCACGAGATGTTTTGTTCGATGAAGTCAATAAATGAGTCATATTCATCTGTTGTGACTCTCGACTGTCTGCCGAGACGCGGCTGCTCGTGGATGCTGCCATCTTTCATCTCCTTTTCCCTGCCCTTAGGGTTTCGCAAGGTTAGTGGTAGAGGACGGCTAGATCAGCCTCCCTGTCACCACCTCTTCCCTACCTTCCCTCTCCAGGGCGGAATTCGTGTATCCCATCTATCTGAACCTAATGTTGTCCAACGCGAACGTGTGAGAGAATTTTTTCGAAAAGTTTGCGCAGTGCGTAACTGAGACAGGACGTGGGTACCAGTTCACCGTTCACGTAGTCGGACGTACAGCTCACTACTCACACAGTCGGATGTAGAAATCACCTACAAAACACACACCGGCTGACCGGCTGGCCCTCGTCGTTAATCCGGTCGTCCTCAGAATGTCGAAAGTGACGTGCTAACATGTGCAGTTTAAAACTTCTAAAGTCATAAAAACCTACTATCTCGATCAGTTGTATTGTCTCCATAAACTACCTACAGCTTACCGTGAATTATGCTCCGAGTTATTCCGACATTCGAAGAGGAATTAGGTTTCTGGATGTCGATGTAGTAGGTTGCCAGATCGATCTTCAACAGTGGCTTACCTGAAACAACAGAAAACAAAACTTAGTTGCACTGAACACGGCAACGGGCCAGAATTTGATTTCTTTTGGGCTTTCTATTACCTAGCTACAATAGGTTCGGAGTTATTTTTCACTGGCCCGTACATAAGCTTCGATTATTGCCTTGAGACGATAATACACCACAAAATTACTCAATTGAAAATAGCTTCCTCTTCTGTAACTCGACGGAGAGATTTGCGTGAAAAACTTTAAAGGGGATAGATTTTTAAGGATACAATAACCTTCTTAAAAACTGTACATACTCTGCAGTTTCCAGCTGCAAGTCATACAGTAGTGCATTCGAAGATTTAACTTTTGACTCTTCTCCTGTCACTATTTTTCTGTTTTCATATACTTAAGTGAACGCTGCAAAATTTTTAATAACTTAGTATGGTGCATTTGGCTTGTGCATGCAAATTTAGTAACATTAACAAAATGCTGGTTTATGCCAGGGCACGTCCTGGAGCAACTGACTTACCAAATGGCGTGAATTGGCCATATGCCTACCATCTTTGATGTGTGTGTAAGTGGAAGCGGGTCTTCAACTCAGTATCAATACTGTCTTCAGTTAACGTTTGACTGACGCAAGTAACTAACTGACTTGTAAGGGGAATCTGCCATAGGTCGCTCTCCAATACGTTCTAAACTTCCCACGGTGAGACAAGGGTGAAAATAAAGGGACGCATTCCTGGAAACTGTTACTTCTACAAGAAGTCAGAGGCAAATTTGGTACTTGAGTCCAACAAGACATAAAACTGTTAATGGAACAGTATCACGAAGTGTACACAACAGCCACAAAATCTGTAGTGGTCACAGAGAAAAACTATCACTTTTCTGGACAAAGTTTTGCGACATTATAATGACAATGGAGTCGTTTCTCTACATTACTGACTCGTGAGGTGGGCAAATCGATCCCTCCCTATACTATGCGCCGCTTGTCGATTAAATCAGAATACCGAAGTGTTCCTTAAAAGTAATTCCATCGAAGTGAACTCCGTTCTGAGAGTCCTACGATGTATGCTGTTACCGACAGGTGAGGAATTTCACTAGCCGATTACAAAAATGGCCTGTTCTCATAGCGCAGTAAGCGGAAGACACAGATAGAAGCGTTAGATGAGTATGTGCCAAGCAAGATCGTAAGAGATGGAAAAGAGCCACCGTGGTACAACAACCGAGTTAGAAAACTGCTGCGGAAGCAAAGGGAACTTCACAGCAAACATAAACATAGCCAAAGCCTTGCAGACAAACAAAAATTACGCGAAGCGAAATGTAGTGTGAGGAGGGCTATGCGAGAGGGTTTCAATGAATTCGAAAGTAAAGTTCTATGTACTGACTTGGAAGAAAATCCTAAGAAATTTTGGTCCTATGTCAAAGCGGTAGGTGGATCAAAACAAAATGTCCAGACACTCTGTGACCAAAATGACACTGAAACAGAGGATGACAGACTAAAGGCCGAAATACTAAATGTCTTCTTCCAAAGCTGTTTCACAGAGGAAGACTGCACTGTGCTTCCTTCTCTAGATTGTCGCACAGATGACAAAATGGTAGATATCGAAATAGACGACAGAGGGATAGAGAAACAATTAAAATCGCTCAAAAGAGGAAAGGCCGCTGGTCCTGATGGGATACCAGTTCGATTTTACACAGAGTACGCGAAGGAACTTGCCCCCCTTCTTGCAGCGGTGTACCGTAGGTCTCTAGAAGAGCGAAGCGTTCCAAAGGATTGGAAAAGGGCACAGGTCATCCCCGTTTTCAAGAACGGATGTCTAACAGATGTGCAGAACTATAGACCTATATCTCTAACGTCGATCAGTTGTAGAATTTTGGAACACGTATTATGTTCGAGTATAATGTCTTTTCTGGAGACTAGAAATCTACTCTGTAGGAATCAGCATGGGTTTCGAAAAAGACGGTCGTGTGAAACCCAGCTCGCGCTATTCGTCCACGGAACTCAGAGGGCCATAGACGTGGGTTCACAGGTAGATTCCGTGTTTCTTGACTTCCGCAAGGCGTTTGACACAGTTCCGCACAGTCGTTTAATGAACAAAGTAAGAGCATACGGACTATCAGATCAATTGTGTGATTGGATTGAGGAGTTCCTAGATAACAGAACGCCGGATGTAATTCTCAATGGAGAGAAGTCTTCCGAAGTAAGAGTGATTTCAAGTGTGCCGCAGGGGAGTGTCATAGGACCGTTGCTATTCACAATATACATAAATGACCTGGTGGATGACATCGGAAGTTCACTGAGGCTTTTTGCAGATGATGCTGTGGTGTATCGAGAGGTTGCAACAATGAAAAATTGTACTGAAATGCAGGAGGATCTGCAGCGAATTGACGCATGGTGCACGGAATGGCAATTGAATCTCAATGTAGACAAGTGTAATGTGATGCGAATACATAGAAAGATAGGTCCCTTATCATTTAGCTACAAAATAGCAGGTCAGCAACTGGAAGCAGTTAATTCCATAAATTATCTGGGAGTACGCATTAGGAGTGATTTAAAATGGAATGATCATATAAAATTGATCGTCGGTAAAGCAGATGCCAGACTGAGATTCATTGGAAGAATCCTAAGGAAATGCAATCCGACAACAAAGGAAGTAGGTTACAGTACGCTTGTTCGCCCACTGCTTGAATACTGCTCAGCAGTGTGGGATCCTCACCAGATAGGGTTGATAGAAGAGATAGAGAAGATACAACGGAGAGCAGCGCGCTTCGTTACAGGATCATTTAGTAATCGCGAAAGCGTTACGGAGATGATAGATAAACTCCAGTGGAAGACTCTGCAGGAGAGACGCTCAGTAGCTCGGTACGGGCTTTTGTTAAAGCTCCGAGAACATACCTTCACCGAAGAGTCAAGCAGTATATTGCTCCCTCCTACGTATATCTCGCGAAGAGACCATGAGGATAAAATCAGAGAGATTAGAGCCCACACAGAAGCATACCGACAATCCTCCTTTCCACGTACAATAGGAGACTGGAATAGAAGGGAGAACCGATAGAGGTACTCAGGGTACCCTCCGCCACACACCGTCAGGTGGCTTGAGGAGTATGGATGTAGATGTAGATAGAAGCACACGCCTTGGTTCACAGTTAATTGCAGGCTACAACTGTCGAGAAAACGGATCGATATGGGCGGTGTGGCACGAATCGCCAGATTTGACGTAGGTAGTAGTGTTAATGAGATCGCTATCCCTATTTATACCCACACCAGAAACTTTGACTGTGGCACATGCGCCTTAGCACATTGCTCACGATTGCTTTGAATGTTTTTATGCAGCAGTGCTCGCACAGCAGCACTTTTGTTATGATGAATCGTGGTGAGTAAGTAAGCTGCTGTAGGTGCAATAGCGTCAGCTACCCTGACGCGTTTGCCCGTCAGGATAAGCACAGGTCGTGATGTGCGCCCCTCTCTCCCAAACTGTCCCAGCTTACGATGCGTCGGCATGCGCACCGACGCAGCCGAACACTGCGTACAGAAGGGGCCGTGGGCAACAGCGCGCATCTATGCGTCCTGCTACGGAAGTGGCTGTGCATTGTACAATGTTATGCGACAAATAGTGGAGAAGTGCGGATTAAACACGTTTAACACTGCATCAGCATGGTATTTATTACTTTGCCCTGAATCACATCACATACCACGTATCAACCAATAAAAGCATTTATGCAAATCGGTAAAGTTCACAAATCTGCCCAGAAGTTTCATATCAGGCTGTGGCTAAGCCGTGTCTCCGCAATATCCTTTCTTCCAGGGGTGCTAGTTCTGCAAGGTTCGCAGGAGAGTTTCTGTAAATTTTGGAAGGCAGGAGACGAGATACTGGCGGAAGTAAAGCTGTGAGGACGGGGCCTGAGTCGTGTTTGGGTAGCTCAGTTTGTACAGCACGTGCCCGCGAAAGGCAAAGGTCCCGAGTTCGAGTCTCGGTCCGGAAGTTTTAACCTCATGGGGTTTCCTACGTTATCCACTAAGTCATTTATATACTACACTCCTGGAAATTGAAATAAGAACACCGTGAATTCATTGTCCCAGGAAGGGGAAACTTTATTGACACATTCCTGGGATCAGATACATCACATGATCACACTGACAGAACCACAGGCACATAGACACAGGCAACAGAGCATGCACAATGTCGGCACTAGTACAGTGTATATCCACCTTTCGCAGCAATGCAGGCTGCTATTCTCACATGGAGACGATCGTAGAGATGCTGGATGTAGTCCTGTGGAACGGCTTGCCATGCCATTTCCACCTGGCGCCTCAGTTGGACCAGCGTTCGTGCTGGACGTGCAGACCGCGTGAGACGACGCTTCATCCAGTCCCAAACATGCTCAATGGGGGACAGATCGGGAGATCTTGCTGGCCAGGGTAGTTGATTTACACCTTCTAGAGCACGTTGGGTGGCACGGGATACATGCGGACGTGCATTGTCCTGTTGGAACGGCAAGTTCCCTTGCCGGTCTAGGAATGGTAGAACGATGGGTTCGATGACGGTTTGGATGTACCGTGCACTATTCAGTGTCCCCTCGACGATCACCAGAGGTGTACGGCCAGTGTAGGAGATCGCTCCCCACACCATGATGCCGGGTGTTGGCCCTGTGTGCCTCGGTATGCAGTCCTGTTTGTGGCGCTCACCTGCACGGCGCCAAACACGCATACGACCATCATTGGCACCAAGGCAGAAGCGACTCTCATCGCTGAAGACGACACGTCTCCATTCGTCCCTCCATTAACGCCTCTCGCGACACCACTGGAGGCGGGCTGCACGATGTTGGGGCGTGAGCGGAAGACGGCCTAACGGTGTGCGGGACCGTAGCCCAGCTTCATGGAGACGGTTGCGAATGGTCCTCGCCGATACCCCAGGAGCAACAGTGTCCCTAATTTGCTGGGAAGTGGCGGTGCGGTCCCCTACGGCACTGCGTAGGATCCTACGGTCTTGGCGTGCATCCGTGCGTCGCTGCGGTCGGGTCCCAGGTCGACGGGCACGTGCACCTTCCGCCGACCACTGGCGACAACATCGATGTACTGTGGAGACCTCACGCCCCACGTGTTGAGCAATTCGGCGGTACGTCCACCCGGCCTCCCGCATGCCCACTTTACGCCCTCGCTCAAAGTCCGTCAACTGCACATACGGTTCACGTCCACGCTGTCGCGGCATGCTACCAGTGTTAAAGACTGCGATGGAGCTCCGTATGCCACGGCAAACTGGCTGACACTGACGGCGGCGGTGCACAAATGCTGCGCAGCTAGCGCCACTCGACGGCCAACACCGCGGTTCCTGGTGTGTCCGCTGTGCCGTGCGTGTGATCATTGCTTGTACAGCCCTCTCGCAGTGTCCGCAGCAAGTATGGTGGGTCTGACACACCGGTGTCAATGTGTTCTTTTTTCCATTTCCAGGAGTGTATATATTGTGGACACAGATGGTCCTGGAACAATACCCTGAGGAACGCACGAAACTGTTTGCTTTTATGTCTGTTGATCTCCCGCCTTTAAGACTGACATACTGTTTTCTACTCGCTAGGAACTCTTGAATCAAATTACGCGTATGGTCTGTTAAACATACTCTAGTATCTTCGTCATTTGGCGACAGTGCGAAACTGTGTTATCTGTGGTTCTGCCTAAGTTCATTAGAATCTGGGTAATAGTGGAAGATGGAACGCCACAGATGGCGGCTTGGATGGTTCTAGGGTTTCGGTTTGAGTTCCTAGTAACAAGCAGCTTGGTCCGAGTGACGCTCAATGGCAAACGCCAACGTGCGGCACGTCCGGAAACGGTTTTTGCGGGGAAACACAGTGGCTCGGTGGCCGTGTTAGCTGAGTGTAAGTGCCCCTGCAGGGTCAGGGGACGCAGCCTCGTGCAGGGCTGGTATTCGCAGGAGCCGAGGTTCCGTCCACGCCGCGCTAATTTGCGGAATGCGGGCGTGTAACAGGTGCTTTGAAGAGCCGGAGCGCTGCAAGCGCCGGGAAGCCGCCTTCCTATCAACCAGGCCATCCGATACCACGGCCACACACCTTTAATTAATTTCCAGTCGACGCGACAAAGAATGTCACGTTCCGCGCGCAAGGGGCTTTCACCGGAACGGGAAAAGAAACTGCTTCAGCGGCCAATGACTTTTTCCACCACGTGTGACAGCCTAGAGTACATTAATAAAAGAAAAAAAGGTCCACAGCGATGTACCAATTGCATCTTCCACAGTCTCAAACTTTAATCGGATTATCAGCTAATCGCGACGCATATATCCCAGTATCTAGTGTCACCAGCTGCGACAGTCACGAATGTGAACAGTGGCCCAATACTGTGAAATGTTTTCTATTCCAGTCTTTGATCGCAATATCAATTCCTTTGACGATCGGTATTAGTCAGCATTGACCATCTTCAGATCTGTTTTACACCATGTCGTAATGTGATAAGGCCGTAATGCCATCGTCAAAACATATAAATAGACTCAGCACAACATCGTCACATTGATCTAAAATATGGTATAAAATAGGCCATATCGTCCACACTCATTTTGCAACTTCAGTAGCCAGTTGCAAAATGACTGTCTGGACGATGTGGCCTATTTTATACCATATTTTAGATCTATGTGACGATGCCATTACGGCCTTATCACATTAGGACTTAGTGTAGAACAGATCTGAAGATCGTCATTACTGACTGAAACCGGTTATCGTCAAAGGCATTGATATTGTGACCAAAGACTGGAATAAAAAAAAAAAAATACGTATCTGGTGCTTTTCCTACAGTGTCAGAAACTTTAAACTTATTCTAGGTATGAAGCAATATAATGTAGCACACTTTTACAAATAGCTTACACTGAGGTGGCAGCAGTCATGGCATAGCGCCGGCCGGGGTGACCGAGCGGTTCTAGGCGCTCCAGTCTGGAACCGCGCGACTGCTACGGTCGCAGGTTCGAATCCTGCCTCAGGCACGGATGTGTGTGATCGCCTTAGGTTACTTAGGTTTAAGTAGTTGTAAGTTCAAGGGGACTGATGACCTCAGAAGTTAAGTCCCATAGCGCACAGAGCCATTTAAAGTAGGGAACAGTTATCCTGAGAGATACAACTTTGACAATAATATAGCACCTTAAAATTTGATGAACACCAATTTCAGTAATTAGTGAGTATGTCATGATATAAAGGTAGAAAGAAAGAAAGGTTATTTTTAATCAGCTATCAAACATCTCAGTAACAACTGCAAATCAGTACGACGAAAGTTAACTCCAAAGTAATATGTCGGTCATTGTAAACGCGACAAAAAGGAAATGCTCAATCATGAAAATGTTAGTCGGTTGCTAGCTATGAAATCGTGAGAGAGCACCGTTTGTTACAGTACTGCAAACGGAAAGCTACGAGATTGTTTCTATTCAAAAATGTACTATTGCGTGATAGAGATGCGCGGATTTTGTTCTCAGTTATTTTGACTTGATAAATCGAACTGAAGTGATATTCTGAGAGTGCACGACGAGTTAGTGAACTTTAATTATTGGAGATATTGTTGTTGGACTCAAACTTAATCAAAGTGAACGGTTACAACGAAGAATGGACATAGTGTCGAAGACTGCAATACCTGATTAGCCTTGAGTAGGAAACATTAATACGACCATACGAAGATAATACAAATATGCCGACGGTAAGAGTTGTAACTGTCACGATCACCGAACTGAAAAGAATCTTAACTGATCTGATCCATCGGTGTGCGTGTGGTGTGATGTGATGATAATAAAGTAACTGCTAAGAAGGAACAATAAAAACTGTTCGTCAGTAATGGAAATCTCACGTGTTGGCACCATCATTAATTGAACTGTGCGGTAGCTGATGATCAAAAGTAATTAACAATGAACATTTTAATTGAAAGAGTGACTTGATGAACATTGAGCATAACAGACAATTAAAATCAGCAGCTCGCATCGCTGAGGAGACTGTGCGGACTCCCAAACGGACTTTCATACATTACGCGAGGCACAAATTCCTTTGGTGCTGTTCCACGTTATCCGACGCGGACAGCATCACTGCGCATCGCGTCTCCATTCCACCGACGTGGCTGTAGCAGTAGCGGCTCAACGTCGACAGCGACAACAAAAGGGGAGTCCCGATTTCAGTTGCTAAGAGCTCGCGCGTCCCCACGAAGCCACAGACGCAGGGTCTATAAAGTTCAAATGGCTCTGAGTAGCCACAGCCAGCCAGCCAGCGGAGAGAGCGGACGTTGTTATCACAGCGCTCGCGTGTCTTTGTGTTGTTACGGCTGGGAATACTCAGACGGCTGCTCGCGTCTCTTCTAGACCGAGCCGCCTTCGAAGATTGGAGATTGTGTACTTGGTTACCGCCCTGTCGCGATTATGCCTCCGGGCTAGCCGGATGCTAGGAAGATAGAAGAAATCACCACAATCATAAAGGATTGCAGCAAAAGATCTACAACAACAATAACCCTCACCACAGGAAGAGACACACTACCCCCACACATCCGGAACCTAATAGAGGAAAAAAGAAACACCAGAAAGAGATGGCAAAACTACAGGGACCCAGCCGACCGACGAAAATCAGAACAATTGGCCAGGAGGATCAAAAGAGAGCTCCAAAACCACCGTAGCGAGGCGTGGGAGGAAACGTTACGAGAAGCAGAAAGGAACCAAGAAAAATTCTGGAAAATTCTTAAAACTCGTAAACTAAACGAAACATCTATACAGCCGCTCCATGGGGAACGTGGAATAGTCTACGACCCCACAGACCGTGCTGAAGCACTGGCGGATTCACTAGAAAGGCAATTCCAAGCACCAGAAGCGGTAGATGACGGAAGTGATGACCACCAGGAAATGGTACTCAGAAGGGTAAACCGCATCCTAAGTGCCCCGATCAGAACATCTTTCAATCCAATAAACGCAGAAACCATATCTTATCACATCAGAAACATACATCCTAAGAAGGCATCAGGCCCAGATTCCATCAAACCACAACTACTACATCATCTACCTCCAGCAACTATCAATTATCTAACATCAATATATAATGCTTGCTTAAGACTAAACTACTTTCCCAAAACTTGGAAACAGGCCCGAATCATCACATTACCAAAGCCAAATAAGGACTTATTATTTACGCAAAACTATAGGCCAATTTCCTTGTTAGACTTCCTTGGAAAGGTTCTCGAAAAGCTCATTCAAACGGAACTGAAGAAATTCCTAAAGGATAACAACATAATCATCCCAGAACAATTCGGATTCCGCGAAGAACACAGCACCATCCACCAGGTGACCAGACTCGTCGAGCACATATGTCAGGCCAGAAACATTAGACACAGTACTGGAGCAGTCCTGCTTGACATTGAAAAAGCATTCGATAAGGTATGGCATCAAGGCCTTATCTACAAGCTCCACCAGTACAACTGCCCCAACCACATCATCCACATTATTGCTTCTTTTCTCCGCAACAGAGCATTCTATGTCCATGTACCAGGAGCGGCAAGTAACACTAGATCCATAGAGGCTGGAGTCCCGCAAGGCTCAGTGCTGGGGCCCATCCTCTACTCAATATACACAAATGATATCCCCAAACAGCTGGGAGGACACTTGTCACTATTTGCAGACGACACTGCAGTCTACCGCAGCAGTTCAAACCTGCAATATATAGTCACAAAAATAGAGCAACACCTACAATCCATCCAGAAATGGGCTAACCAATGGAAAATAACAATAAACGCGGAGAAAACCCAAGCAATACTATTCACATTCAAAAGAATACCTCCTAACCTACATATACGCTTCAGAAATAACAATCTTCCATGGTCAGACACAATAAAGTATCTAGGCATCAAGCTAGACAAGAGGTTGACATTTAGAGACCATGTTACACACATTTGTAACAAGGCTGCAGGAGCAATTTTCAGACTGTACCCAATCATCAAAGGAAACAGAATAAATATGCGCGCCAAAAAGAAAATCTTCAAAACCATCATAGAACCAGCCATCACTTACGGCTCTGAAATCTGGTCAATGGCCGCAGACACCAACATAACAAAAGTACAAAGGGTGCAGAACAAATACTTCAGAATTGCTGCTGATGCTAGCCGGTACCAGACAAACCGAGACATATACACAAATCATAACATACTCAAAATCCCGGAAATCATCCAACGAAAATCCATAAAGTTTTTCCACCAAACCACGGATTCGAACCACCCACTCATCAGAAATCTGGGACAAAATCCACCCGACCCAAGAACGAGATTTCCCATCACGACAAACACCAGAAACTACAACATACCATGATAAACAGTATACAAAACAAAAATAAAATAAAATAAAAACACCATAACACTCACTTAAGCAACAAACATCTACACACACTCAAGACCCTATCATCCCATCATTTTGTTACCCAACATAATCAGACAGAAGGCAGGGATCAAGACAGATCCGGTCCTGGGTTAAATACCCATCAGACCAGCTCTCTCTCTCTCTGAGTACTATGGGTCATCTGAGCTCATCTGTCCACTAGAACTTACAACTACTTAAACCTAACTAACCTAAGGACATCACACACATCCATGCCCGAGGCAGAATTCGAAACTGCGACCGTAGCGGTCGCGCGGTTCCAGACTGAAGCGTCTGGAACCGCTCAGCCACACCGGCCGGCCGCAGGCTCTCAACAAGGCACTGTGCAAGATGGTCGTGGCTCCGTCACGGTGTGGGCAGTGTTTACATGGAATGCACTGCGTCCTCTGGTCTGACTGAACCGACCGCTGACTGTAGATCCCTACCTCGAGGCCATCTGCGGCCATTCGTGCACTTCACGTTGCCGAACAAGGACGGAAATTTTGTGGATGACAATGCGTAATGCCACAGGACCACAGTTGTTCGCGACTGGATTGAAGGACATTCTGGACAAATCGAGCGAATGGTTTGGCCACCCAGATCGCCCGACATGAATCCCGTCGAGTATTTACGGGACATATCCGAGAGGTCAGTTCGTGCAAAAAATCTTACACTGGCAACAGTTTCGTAATTATTATGGACGGCTATATAGAGACAGCAAGGCTCAATATTCCAGGAGGGGGCTTCCAACGACTTGTTGAGTCCATGCCTCGCAGAGTTGTTGCACTTCACCGGGGAAAAGGAGGTCCGGCAGGATATTAAGGGCCGCGCGGGATTAGCTGAGCGGTCTGAAGCCGCTGCAGTCCTGCACTGTGCGGCTGGTCCCGGCGAAGGTTCGAATCCTCCCTCGGGCATGGGTGTGTGTGTGTTTGTCCTTAGGATAATTTAGGTTAAGTAGTGTGTAAGCTTGGGGACTGATGACCTTAGCAGTTAAGTCCCACAAGATTTCACGCACATTTGAACACAGGATATTAGGGGATACCCCAATATCTTTGTCACATCAGTGTATTTCTGATTTACTCGTATTGCAATGACGTCTCTTGTTTTCTCCTTGTTCTTTAACGTGCCTCTTAAGGTCGAGGCACAAGTAACCAAGTGGAAGACATTCCACAGCGCTTTCAAATAGCGGCACTCACACTTACCGACAACGGAATGTAGCGACAGGGAATGGAACGTAACCGTCGAAGACTCTCGGGGAGAGAGGTTTAATGTTGACGTTGCTGGCGGTATCGTGGCGTCCCTAACAAAAAAACAGAAGTTCACCTAATGCTGTCGCGCCTTGTTACTTCGTTTTCCTGACACTCAGGAATTTGCTCGAGGATTATGATATTTATCCTTTGAGTGTTCTAAGGGCCAAACATCTGAAAAACCCAAATCGCTAAGAATTTTGGCTATCTACGAGGGGGAGTCGGAAAATAAGTTTCCGTTGTAGACTGCGGTCAGAGTTGGGCGTGAAAGGAAAAAAAAAATAGAGAATGGGACATTAAAGATTAGACATATCTTTATTTTTCTACATAATTTCGAAGTACATTGAGACATTTGTCATACCGCTTTATAAGCTTCAAAAAGCCTTCCGGGAAAAAATCTGGGCGTTGCATACGGAAGAAGCGTTGAACGGCTTGTTTGACGTCAGCATTGCTGCCAAAGCGCTTTCCGCCGAGAGTCTTCTTCAAAGCAGGAAACAAATGGAAGCCACTTGGTGCGAGATCCGGACTGTAAGGCGGATGGTGTAGGCGCTCCCAACCAAGACTTGCAATATGGTTTTGCTTTGGCGTCGCCGTGTGCGGTCTCGCATTGTCATCCCACAGCAGAACGCCAGATCAGAGATGGCCAGCATTGATGGTTGCATCCTCCAGAAAGTCCAGCAGCAGAACTCCTTTGAAGTCCCAGAAAACGGTGAGTAGCACTTTACCTACCGACGGAGTGCTTTTGGACTTCTTTCGGACAGGTGATGACGGATGCTTCCACTCCATGGATGCGGCCTTCGATTCGGGCGTCTAATGGTGGACCCACGTTTCATGCCCCGTCACAATCCGAAACAGAAGGTCATTGCCATCTGTTTGATCGCGGTCGACCTCTACCCAATGCTGTTAGACACTGAACTCGCATTCGGGAGGACGATGGTTAAATCCCGCGTCCGGCCATCCTGATTTAGGTTTTCCGTGATTTCCCTAAATCACTCCAGGTAAATGCCGGGATTGTTCCTCTGAAAGGGCACGGTCGACTTCCTTCCCCATCCTTCCCTATTCCGATGAGACCGATGACCACGCTGTCTGGTCTCCCTCCCCACACAACCAACCAACCAACCAACCAACCAACCAACCAACCAACCAACCAACCAACCAACCAACCAACCAACCCACCCAATGCCGTACCGGTGTCTTGCACGTGCGCGTTCACCTGACGTGTCGTCTTTCGCGCATATCACACAACTCTGCCCACAGTCGACAGGGGAAACTTATTTTCCAACTACCCCTCGTACATCCTCATACATACTCTACAAACCATTCTGAAGTGCTCGGCAAAGGGTATTTAGCATTGTAGCACATGAGAGAGTTTCTTCCCGTTCCAATGGCGCATGGCGCGTGCGCGAGGAAAGACTGCTTCAGTGTCCCTTCCGTGATGCAGTTTTTGTTGTTCTGACTTCACGGTCTCCTCCCCCCCTCCCCCCCCCCCCCCATTGGAGCGGAAGTATGGACCGAGGAATAGCTCTAGATTAATACTCACTGTGGAAACACCTTCGCGGGACAATTTGCATTATCTTCAAAAGTCTACCGATTCAGGTTTTTCAACATTTTGGCAACGCTCTCCTGACAGTCAAACACTCCTGTGGCCGTTCGTGCCGCGAGTCTTTGCAAATGTTCACAATCCAGTGATCGCCCTGTTTGGCACGGCTCCCAAGCACTTTAACAATATACTGAGATGGGGCGCCTAATCATTTCGTAATCAGACTCGTTAGTCGATTGACTATATTTTCTCACTTTCAGTGAACCAAAGTCAGCCACCTGCCTTATTGTCTGAGTGCGTTTAAGCATTGCATTTCGTATTCTTATAAAGTTTTATACCCAGATATTTGTATGAGTTATCAGACCTTAGTCTGAATCACTGCCATTGCATAGATGACTTCTCTTGCGTACTTCGTGGAAGAATTAACCGGTTCGTAACTGTAAATATTGGCCTACCTCAGCGATCAATCCTGACCATCATTCTGTTTAACCTGTACACCCATGACATTCCACAAGCGAACTCCATGAAAATCTACGAGGGCTATGCCGAAAGTTTTTAGCAGCCCGTAAACCGTAAGGCGGAGGACAATGAGGTTGTTTTCATTGGAAAGAGCGATGTTTTTCGACCTCGGGACGTGCGCGCGCAGTCCCTGGGTAGCGGTGATCTCTCCCCCCCCCCCCCCTCCCCCCATGCGCAGTAAGAAAGCACAGGCAGTGCTGAGTCAGAGACGGTGCAGGATGGAGCTGTTGCACCGCGACTTTCGCGCCATAATTTTTTACCATTATAAAAAGGGGTTTAATGCCGAAGAAAGCAATTCTTCTTTGCTGCGTGTTTTTGGTGAAGCTTCCCCTTCTAGGGCCACAGTTGGAAATCGGTTTCGATTTTTCGAGGGGTCGGCAGTCAATTGAAGATGCACCTCGGTCAGCAACAGCTGTGACTCCTGAAAACATTGATGCTGTGAGGAAAATGATCAAAGAAGATCCACATCTTACATTTTGCGACATTGAAGGGACCCTAAATATTGGATCAACAGCAGCACAGACCATCGCTAATAGTCACTTAGGAGTTACTAAGAAATGTGCCCGTTGGGTGCCACATTCCTTGACAGAAAGCCAAAAGGAAGCGAGAGTGGACCGGTGTCATTTCATGCTCGAAAAATTCAATGGAGGGAAGTCCCAAGACACCTGCAATATCGTCACAGGTGATGAAACATGGGTCTACCATTATGACCCTGAAACAAAAAGACAGTCTTCTGTGTGGTTCTTTCCAAGGGAGGAACCACCCACAAAAGTTCAACGAAGTCGGAGGTCTGGAAAAAAGATGGTGGCAAGTTTTTTCATAAAGATCGGGCATCTCACCTCTGTGACCTTGGACACACGTCGTACAAACAATGCTGAATGGTACGTGAACGATTGTTTTCCAAAAGTCATCGCCACATGGAAGTCACAGCATCCAAAGTCCAAGAGTGGGCACCTTCTGCTGCATCACGACAATGCATCTGCGCACAGGGCAGCCAGAACGATGGACTTTCTGGAGAAGGAAAAAGTGCAAGTGTTACCCCATCCCCCCTATTTACCTGACCTGGCCCCCTGTGACTTCTTTCTGTTCCCTAAGACTAAGGAAAAAATTCGAGGGCAGCGATTTTCATCAGATGAAGAGGCCATTGTAGCGTTCGAGAGTGCACTAAGTGACATCCCAAAAGAAGCTTGGACTGACACATTTTCTAAGTGGTTTCAGAGAATGGAAAAATGTATACATGCTAATGGAGAGTAAATTGAAAAGTTGTAAACGCTTTTATGCAAAATAAATTTTTTTCACACATTCTGCTAAAAACTTTCGGCATAGCCCTCGTATTATGCAGACGACCTAGCATCAGTCTTTCGGAGTAGAGATCTTGTGCACTGTGAGAATATGCCGACAAGTGATCTGCTGAAACAATTATTTCCATAAACGCAGACTTAAGCCTAACCCATATAAAATTGAGGTATTGCTTTCCATCCGAATAATAAAAAGCCCAAAGAAGCTTTTTGTAATTTAGGTGGCAAACAATATACCTAGGAATCACACTGGAGCGGTCCTTGACATTCGAGCAACACTGCACTAAGTTATCTAAGTTATTTGGTTCAAGAGTAAATCTACTTCTCAAGATTGCCGGAAGCAGCTGGGGGTGCGAAGCCTGCTGCGCTCGGTCTTGTGTATTCTGCTGGAGAACATTGCGCTCCTTTGTAGGAGAACAGCACCCACACAACAAAGATCGATGCGCTGCTTAATGAAGCCACTGGAGCTATCACTGGTAGTGTTACATCTATTTCCACTCGGTAGTTACCTGCTAATGTTGCTCGTTAATATCTGAGGAGGAAAGCAACTAAGATAAACTTGCTCGCGAAAATAACTTCTCATAAGGGCTCTTTCTTGTACGACGCCCAACAAAATCCACCCACAACTCGTCTGGAATCATGCAAATTACCCTGGGTTAATCAGTGGCGGATACAGAAAAACCTCATGGAGGAAGCGCTAAAGATATCTTGAGCTACCTTTACTTTTACCGTAATAAAATATAATCAAGTCACATTCAAAGTTTAAGACAGTTTTATTTAAACTGATTATATACATATAGAAGACACTTGCTACAATTAGGACTTTTTACTTATTTGAATATTTTTACCGTGGTGCGGCAGAGTCAGCAACTGTATAATGTAATTATATTAATTTTCAACCTCCAGCTGCATGAGCAAAGAAACTTTTCCTAGGTTTCGGCTATAATAATGTAACCTTCATTGTGACATTTCTAAAAAGGCTACATTATTACAGCCGAAACCTAGGTAAAGTTTCTTTGCTTATGCAGCTGGAGGCTGAAAATTAATATAATTTTTACTTATTCATTCTTCAGTCTTAATATTTCTGCTTCTGAATGTAAACTAGCTTCCTAGTCGGCGAATAGTCCGCATTTATAACGCTACGTATCGAAGGTTCTCTTTACAACGAAACAACTGAATATTCGCGACTTTTCTCGAACACATGCCAAACAGAATAACGTATCAAGATCACTAGAATGGCTGCGACTTTTGGCTACAATGTGCCAGACAGAAATGTATAAAATGTGATGACCCGGACGCGCGTGGCACATAGGAAAGTACAACTAGTCGATAACTCGATTCAGTCGAGTCGATTGACAAACGAAACGAAAGAATAGCGTGTGGGCTGATTGGCGGGGGCGGCGTGATGACAATGCAGGCGGCCCGGGAAGGTGTGGGTGGCGGTGGGGGGAGGGCAGGGAGGGGGGCTGAATGAGAAAGTACACATTAGTTCTTTCCAAGTGACCTACAAGTGTTGACAACGCTGGAAGGACCATTCACGCAAACAGCGCTCATCTGGTACCAGTTCCATTAACGAAGGTTGAGGGATCCCAAGTGCCGAGCCAAATGTGGTCGAGGATGAATGCATCAGAAAGAGCCAAGGGCGGTGCCATTACTCTTTGAAGAAGGGGCTTTCCGTTCATTTGCTGACTGCGGAGTGGGCGAGCAAACAATAGAACAAATTGTTGAGGAGTGCCCGTTTCGAGCGTTGTTAAATTCGGTGATCTATGGATCTACATAACTCGACTCCGAGTGCTCTAGACTGCTTCTCACATTTGGACATTTTTATTTGATGGCAGATACTTTTGTCTCCTTGTAAAACCATACGATAAATAAATACTAATTGACATTGTAGTCATAGTGTTTTTCGTTTTGTGATGTGCACAATTCTACATTTATGTACAATTAAAGAAAGTCGTCAATCGTTGCACCACTTCGCAAATTACCAACATCTCATTTGATATTTCTGCTGCTTTCCGCAGATAGAACTGCATTATAGATACCGCTTCGTCTGTGGTAAATCTGAGGTTCTTGTTAATATTGTCTGACAAGTTATTAATATACGTACACCATATCCAATAAGTGCCTCATACGCTTTCCTGGGACTCGCTTGAACTTAATTCCAATTTGACCGGTTTTGCTTTGGGTATAGTGAATGATCTTTCGATAAGAATCTGCGACTGTAGTCGTTGAAGGCTTCACGCACTGCCCTCTATCTATGGCTCTGTGTTTTGTTCTTACACCAATTTATCAGAAGTCAATGTTTCTTTAGAAGTTTGTTTACAGTTACTGCATACCATCGAGGGTCTCTGTCATCATTGACGGCTCTACTGGGTACTTATGTAGCAATTTACGGACAACATTTTTTTTTTTTTTTTAATTTGAGCCACAGTTCTTATACTAGCTCCTGTCCAGTGGTAAATGTTTTGAGTTTCTCTTTGAGATGTGGCACGACTGCCACTTTATGGGACTTAGTCCATAAGCGAATTGTCCTACTTGGCTTAACTGAGCTTTGTATTTTAGTGATCAGTGTTTATACACTCCTGGAAATGGAAAAAAAGAACACATTGACACCGGTGTGTCAGACCCACCGTACTTGCTCCGGACACTGCGAGAGGGCTGTACAAGCAATGATTACACGCACGGCACAGCGGACACACCAGGAACCGCGGTGTTGGCCGTCGAATGGCGCTAGCTGCGCAGCATTTGTGCACCGCCGCCGTCAGTGTCAGCCAGTTTGCCGTGGCATACGGAGCTCCATCGCAGTCTTTAAAACTGGTAGCATGCCGCGACAGCGTGGACGTGAACCGTATGTGCAGTTGACGGACTTTGAGCGAGGGCGTATAGTGGGCATGCGGGAGGCCGGGTGTACGTACCGCCGAATTGCTCAACACGTGGGGCGTGAGGTCTCCACAGTACATCGATGTTGTCGCCAGTGGTCGGCGGAAGGTGCACGTGCCCGTCGACCTGGGACCGGACCGCAGCGACGCACGGATGCACGCCAAGACCGTAGGATCCTACGCAGTGCCGTAGGGGACCGCACCGCCACTTCCCAACAAATTAGGGACACTGTTGCTCCTGGGGTATCGGCGAGGACCATTCGCAACCGTCTCCATGAAGCTGGGCTACGGTCCCGCACACCGTTAGGCCGTCTTCCGCTCGCGCCCCAACATCGTGCAGCCCGCCTCCAGTGGTGTCGCGACAGGCGTGAATGGAGGGACGAATGGAGACGTGTCGTCTTCAGCGATGAGAGTCGCTTCTGTCTTGGTGCCAATGATGGTCGTATGCGTGTTTGGCGCCGTGCAGGTGAGCGCCACAATCAGGACTGCATACGATCGAGGCACACAGGGCCAACACCAGGCATCATGGTGTGGGGAGCGATCTCCTACACTGGCCGTACACCTCTGGTGATCGTCGAGGGGACACTGAATAGTGCATGGTACATCCAAACCGTCATCGAACCCATCGTTCTACCATTCCTAGACCGGCAAGGGAACTTGCTGTTCCAACAGGAAAATGCACGTCCGCATGTATCCCGTGTCACCCAACGTGCTCTAGAAGGTGTAAGTCAACTACCCTGGCCAGCAAGATCTCCGGATCTGTCCCCCATTCAGCATGTTTGGGACTGGATGAAGCGTCGTCCCACGCGGTCTGCACGTCCAGCACGAACGCTGGTCCAACTGAGGCGGCAGGTGGAAATGGCATGGCAAGCCGTTCCACAGGACTACATCCAGCATCTCTGCGATCGTCTCCATGGGAGAATAGCAGCCTGCATTGCTGCGAAAGGTGGATATACACTGTACTAGTGCCGACATTGTGCATGCTCTGTTGCCTGTGTCTATGTGCCTGTGGTTCTGTCAGTGTGATCATGTGATGTATCTGACCCCAGGAATGTGTCAATAAAGTTTCCCCTTCCTGGGACAATGAATTCACGGTGTTCTTATTTCAGTTTCCAGGAGTGTAGAACTGCATCATGGTCACTGGTAATAGTTTCAATATGGACATCCTCAAAGACGTCACGTCTATTTGTTGCTGTTAAGTCGAATATCTGTTCTTCACGAATTGGTTCCCTAACTATCTTTCCTAAGTAGTTTTCAGAGAACACGTTTAGTGATTTTGCAGTGAACACCCAGTGCGTAGTGGGGCGATCACACTGTTGTAGAAATAATTCAAAAGCCAAGATGGCTTAAATACTGTTTACTGGATAACCGGTTTCAACACAATAAAGGTGCCATCATCGGATCTGAATTTAGATTATCATTTATAAACCATTTGGATATAGCAATACATGAGACGGACCAGCTGATGTAAAATCACTGTCACATGACCGCCGCCCGGCTAACAACGGTCGTCATGTGTGATGCCGACCGTTGTTAGTCGAGCAGCGGTCATGTACCAAATAGTTTTATCTTGCGATTTCGGTTTTACGTATCTTATGCAAAAGAATGACCGTGAAAGCAGTTCTTTTATTTTTTGTGACAATGATTTTATTGTAAACCATCAATGAACTGTTAGGTTTTGCCTTTTCTTGTTATACAGGGTGATTCAAAAAGAATACCACAACTTTAGGAATTTAAAACTCTGCAACGACAAAAGGCAGAGCTAAGCACTACCTGTCGGCGAATTAAGGGAGCTATAAAGTTTCATTTAGTTGTACATTTGTTCGCTTGAGGCGCTGTTGACTAGGCGTCAGCGTCAGTTGATGCTAAGATGGCGACAGCTCAACAGAAAGCTTTTTGTGTTACTGAGTACGGCAGAAGTGAATCGACGACAGTTGTTCAGCGTGCATTTCGAACGAAGTATGGTGTTAAACCTCCTGATAAGATTAAAAGAACCGATTTTTGTGATTTTATCCTTGCTCAAATGGAAACAGATGAATCTTTCGTTTCAAAGATTGTGTTTAGTGATGAAGCAACTTTCCACACTAACGGGAAAGTCAACCGTCACAATGTCTGTATATGGGGCACTGAGAATCCGCGGGAAACAACTCAGTATGAACGTAACTCGCCTAAGGTGAACGTTTTCTGTGCCATTTCAGCCAATAAAGTTTTTGGTCCCTTTTTCTTCGAAGGTGCTCCTGTAACTGGACTACAGTATCTGGAGATGTTAGAGAATTGGCTGTCCCCTCAGCTCGAACAAGAAGCACAACAATTCATATTTCAGCAGGATGGAGCGCCACCACATTGGCACTTATCTGTCCGTAAATACCTGAACGTCGACTACCCGAGGCGATGGATCGGCCGCCAGGCAGCCTGTGACAGAGCACTTCATCACTGGCCTCCAAGAAGCCCTGATCTTACCCCTGCGATTTTACCTTATGGGGGTATGTTAAGGATATGGTGTTTCGGCCACCTCTCCCAGCCACCACTGATGCTTTGAAACGTGATATAACAGCAGCTATCGAAACTGTTACGCCTGATATGCTACAGAGAGTGTGGAACGAGTTGGAGTATCGGGTTGATATTGCTCGAATGTCTGGAGGGGGCCACACTGAACATCTCTGAACTTGTTTTTGAGTGAAAAAAAACCTTTTTAAATACTCTCTGTAATGATGTATAACAGAAGGTTATATTATGTTTCTTTCATTAAATACACATTTTTAAAGTTGTGGTATTCTTTTTCAATCACCCTGTATTACGCCGGCCGCGGTGGTCTCGCGGTTCTAGGCGCGCAGTCCGGAACCGCGCGACTGCTACGGTCGCAGGTTCGAATCCTGCCTCGGGCATGGGCGTGTGTGATGTCCTTAGGTTAGTTAGGTTTAAGTAGTTCTAAGTTGTAGGGGACTGATGACCACAGCAGTTGAGTCCCATAGTGCTCAGAGCCATTAGAACCATTTTGTTATATTAGGTCACAAGTTTGTTGTGGTTCCCCCGTCCTTAATCTCTTAAAGCAAGTGGAGTATTGTACTTCACTGCTACCTCACTTCGTAAAATACTTCCACACTAGGGATGGTGCCATTCTGTACTACAACTAATCTCCGACGACGACAGTGAGAAACCATCATTTGTAGACCAGACTGGGCAAGTCTTGCACACGGCACGTACACGGTAGATGGTGACAGTTGCATTATTGTCTCAGCAATTCTTATCAATTCTTACACGATATTCTTGTTGTTGGTTTTTGTCGGCATTGTTATTAAAACAGCACTGACCGTTTTTCCCCATTTTCTATAATAATGCAATATTCCAAAGGAATGCAAATTTTACAAATTACCTGTTCTATAACTAAGGTTTATTTAAAGACGCGTTACCGTAACACTACTGCTGTGACTAATTGATATTTCGTTTTTTTTACATGGCTATCAGTTAAAAAATAAAAGCACCTGTTCAATCGAGACCAAACAAATACCGAAAAATAACAGTTACTCCGAGCTTAAATACCGGTATCGGTTTTAACCGGTCGCTTTTCCCCACCTTCACTCTGGGTCCACCAAAGCGAAGTGCAGTTACGAGCTAAATTTAATACGACTTCAGTTGCGTTTAACGAATGCTGATACTGTACGCAATTAGATTCCTATCCACAACGAAGGAGTTTCATTTGTGTGAGTGAGGCAAATAGATTCATTGGAATTTTGTTGTTATCGGTGAGAGAACATGCCTTTGTTGGTCGCAGGACTGAAGTCTGCGGATTCACAGACGAAATGCATTACCGCGCAGGCGCACTACAAACAAACCCTGGTGTGCGTTCACGCTCGAGGTAAACAGTAACAAGCTAGCTACTAGGTAAACATTTCGACGACCGCTACTCCAACGAAGCAACATCCATTACATTTCGGTGTTTCCCAGTAGTCAATATTGAACATTAAAGAGCGTCGCCGCACATGTTACAGAAAATTCAAACAACCCTAACTCTGAGGTAACGTAAACACGTTTGATTTTGACCGATAGCTATTGTCACTAATTTGAGTCTTTGAGAATACGTAAAATTAAGCATCCCCACTGAACTTCGACGTGGCTGTCTTTCTTACTTTTTCTTTTAAGATAAGCTCTCTTTACTTATCATGTTAGTACCGCACAAATGCTACGTCACTGAGCCTCTGACTTTGCTACATGTAAGTGTTCTGACCTCGCGCAAAAAGCACTTAATGTAACACTCCACCAAACGTATGTTTCGTTTTACGAGTCACGTGTTAACTGAAGTTCTCAGCAGGCTCTTAGTAAATAAGAAAAAAATACCGCAATGGACTTATATACTCCCTCATTATTGCAAGTAGACGTTCTTATATACGATCGGAGCAAGAGCCATTACGTTCCGGTATTTCAAAATAGTCAGTACTGAATATTTGCAAAATGCGTCATATATGTAATCAACCCGTAACTGGTACATCTGGGTCCTAGGGACCCGAGAGAAATTTATTTTTTTCCAGCACTGCAATGTGTGCGGCTGTCCTGTGTACTCTCCCAGCATTCAGTTGGCTACCAGCTCCCACCATTGTCGTAGGTCTCTCTTTGCTAATTTTGCATCTATAAAAGCACACGGGTCCGAAGGACCCAGTTGTACCTGCAGTGAAAGTTTTTCCCCCTCAACAGCACTTGCAATATTTTGGATTTATTGTACTAGATTTCATAAAAATGAGGGGGGAGGGGGGAGACACCATCGATACTCAACGAACCAGTGGACAGTGATGGTGATACAAGCGGAAGTGACAGTGTGTTTCGTGCTCAGATCAGGTTTGGACGAGTAAAAATACTCAATTTAAGTGGTAAAAACAATAAATTATCTAAAACCTTCTGTAAATGGACGTTCATGCCACTTTTTTGACCTTCATTGACCTTCAGAGTCCTTACTATTACACATGATAGGATTCGTCTCGATAGCCGCTGTCAGAAAATAAGTACCAAACTATAGTATCCCATTTCTGTTCCTATCATACTTTCGTAATTCCGTATAGCTTACAAAATCGCTGTTCTCCGAAAATGTTGCCAAAAATTTAGAATCGCATGTACCTCTCGTAAAATTGTTTGGAAATAGTTTTCGGTGTTATGGCGCCACATTACTTCTGAGCAGTTGTTGCAAAGCTCTTAGGTATATAGTCGTCTTTAATGTACATATACTAGGAAGAGTATAATTTTCTTTCACAGATAATTCGTTAACGGTGCATTATGGCATACAGGTCTTTACTCTTATGTATCTGTAATTAGCATACATCGTTGCTGCAAGTATGACGCCAACTCAAGTGGCAGACATTCGAGCACCCCCATAGTCCTTATCTCTCCCCATATGATTATCACGCCTTCGATCTTCTCATTCAAGTGGCTCTTGAACTGATCTGACTAGGCTGACTACAAACCGTTCTAGGCAACCTGCCTTAGAAAAATCCGTAGCAGTGCCAGAAAAATCCGTAGCAGTGCCGGGCACTGAACCCGGGTATTCCACATGGCAGTCACAGACGCTGACCTGCTTATCATGACCAGCGGTCAGTTTAATAAGCGGCTTTTAAATGATCTCGTTTGGCCCAGGGAAGGAAATTCCACACTTATTCTACCGCAGAGACGTCCGAGGCGGACACCAGGAATAGAACATGGGACCTGCTCGTACTCACACAGTAACGCTGGGCGACGGTCCAAACAACAGATGACTTATCTATGATTAGAGATGGCGACCGTTTAATGTGTTCGTGAACCGGGACCTTCCTAAGTGGTTCACTTCCCTTGCATGCATTAGCTTGTTCTGGAGGAGGGCGACATAACGCTTCATCGAGTTCCTAAGAGAGCTTTCTGCTTTAGCCCATGAGGATACTGAATATTACCAGACTGCTCCACGAAGCTGCGAATCTACATCTACATGTAAACCCATACTCCGCAAGCCACCTGACGGTGTATGGCGGAGGGTGCCTTGAGTACCTCTATCGGTTCTCCCTTCTATTACAGTCTCGTACTGTTCGTGGAAAGAAAGATTGTCGGTATGCCTCTGTGTGGGCGCTAATCTCTCTGATTTTATCCTCATGGTCTCTTCGCGAGATATACGTCGGAGGGAGCAATATACTGCTTGACTCCTCGGTGGAGGCATGTTCTCGAAACTTCAACAGAAGCCCGTACCGAGCTACTGAGCGTCTCTCTTGCAGGGTCTTCCATCTCCGTAACGCTTTCGCGATTACTAAATGATCCTGTAACGAAGTGCGCTGCTCTCCGTTGGATCTTCTCTATCTCTTCTATCGACCCTATCAGGTACGGATCCTACACCGGTGAGCAGTATTCAAGCAGTGGGCGAACAAGTGCACTGTAACCTACTTGTTTTGTTTTCGAACTGCATTTCCTTCTTCCAATGAATCTGTGTGGCATCTGCTCTACCGACGATCAACTTTATATGGTCATTCCATTTTAAATCACTGCTAATGCGTACACCCAGATAATTTATGGCATTAACTGCTTCCAGTTGCTGACCTGCTATATTGTAGCTAAATGATAAAGCATCTTTGTTTCTATGTATTCGCAGCACATTACACTTGTCTACATCGAGAGTCAATTGCCGTTCTCTGCACAAGGCGTCAATTCGCTGCAGATCCTCCTGTATTTCAGTACTATTTTCCAGGAGCGGAGCGGCGAAGGATCTCGGCGGCGACTGAATGGAGTCTCCGTCGGCCGGCGGGAGGGTGGGAGTGAACTGCCGTCTGGCCCCCGGTGACTGCTCCGTGCTGCCTGCTGCCTGCTGTTGCTGTCGTCCCGGCCTCGCCCGAGGTGGCAATATCCCGGGCCCGGCGCGCCTCAGCCTCGCCAATAAGCTACGCCCCGCGCGGGACACAGGTGCCGCTCTACACGTAACATACGGCACTGCCTCCTCAGGAGGCAGGAATTCGTCTCGCAGCCTAATGGACTCTGTCTTTAAATGCAAGCGGGGATCGCTCGAAAGTCCGACGTAACAAAACTTCCCTACCGTCCGCCACGTAGCCTCTTCCTGTGCAGGCGGTTGTCTTACTCCCCCCCCCCCCTTTCAGAAACAGCGTACACTGACGGAAAAACTTGCAACAAGTAGTTCCGCGACATACAGTAAAAGTTGATAAGCGTGTTTCTACATTTGAACGATTACGTCTATCCCGATTTCGCGCCAGTCGGCTCAGAGCGGTGCTATTTGCGCCACTATGAGGATGCAGATCAGGTTTGTTTCAAATACACGCTGTAACGGTCGTGGGCGTTAGTTACCTTTGAGATTCAACGTGGTGAGCTCATGTTATTCAAGAATGTGCGGCGGCGCGGCTGTTTCCGTCCCTTTACGACGAACCTGCACCTACCTGTGAACATTGTCTCGGCATATCATCAGTAGGGAAGCCGAGCGAAACCTACTCTACTTCGACGTGAACCAGGCTCCAATTAAAGTCACTAACCTACGTTTCGAGAGAAACACGAAATGAAAGGTTGGAAATTTTTGTCCTCAATTAATATATTCTGAAACTTAGGTGAACAAGTATCACTGCCAAGCCCGTGCTAGTCTTAACACAGTCACTCATAATCCCTTTCACACACGTTAGCAAATGTATGGTGTTGCATTTCACGAAAACATAAGTTACAAAAATATTGATTGCTTTTGATTGAGAATGCTCGCCAAATGTTAAGTCTGTCAGTACCTAATGCAGTCACAGTTTTTAGCCACCGATGCTCAACACGCCACGCGGAATATATGTCTTTTCTCGTCACAAAATTCGCTTAAAAATTCCGAAATGTCTGCACACCCATCGGAATAATTATGCCGTCACTTGACAACACTTTTGATGTATGAAACACTGGTAGATCCGGCAACTTATCATTTTCATCGGAACTACTACTGCACACGTCCGATCTGTTGCACGGCTAGGCTCCGACTCCTCTCTAGAATACTCTTAAGCCTTCTCTACCAGCAGGCAAAGGCGCGCAAAGAACATTGCTTTACTATTGGTCAGTTTACTCAACAGCCAATAGCGAAACAACATTCTCCCGCGTCAATCCGCGCTTTTCATCAATAACCAACCGCAAAATAGTAAACCCAACGACTGCTCTTTTTGCCGACGTAATTATCTAATATGCTGAAGATTTGCTTATGCATAAAGTTATTTACTATTGTTATTTATACCTGAATTAACTTTCCCTTTACCATAAACTTACTTTACAAATCTATTCTACAAAAAATCCCCTTTGTCCATATCCGTACTACTTCGAAATGTTCCCACACTAAATGCTACTACATAACTCGTTAAACAGTTATCTTCATATTAACCTTAAACCACACTCACGCATCATTCATACTGCTAAAACACATTTATAACATTTCAAATACACAAGAAGACACAATAACACTTTATGAAAGTCCTAGAATAGTTTATGAAAAACATTATATTACTTCAGTGCACTCCAGTGGGCACAATCCAAACTAAAATCACAGTCCCCCTATCCAATATTGCCCTCTATCGGCTGAAACATAAACTACGTGCACGTCCGGTCTCGCGTCACCATCTGTCACTATCCAGCTCTGAGACACATCTCCCACTTAACCGCCTCCAAGGCAAGATCGTTATATGGCGCTACGCCTCAAATCCATTGAAGAAAAAGACGACGTTACCACTGAGTTTGAAGGAGGGCGCGTAATAGGGCTACGAGAAGCTGGATGTTCCGTTCCGCGACACTGCAGAAAGGCTTTGTAGAGATGTAGCCATCAGATGCCGGCAGAGATGGTCACTAGAATGTACGGCCACGTGTAGTGCCACGTGGCACTATCGCAACGGAAGACCATCGTGTTCGGCGTATGGCTCTGGCGCATCCTACTGCATCTGGGCAGCAGTTTGAGGATCACTTGCGAACACAGTGACACAACGAACGGTTAACAAATCGATTACGTAAGTAAAGCTCCAAGCCAGACCCCTGTAGCGTGCATTCCACTGACCCCACACCACCGCCATTTGCGACTTCACTGGCTTAGTTATTTCATTTTACACATCTGTTTCCGTAGGACCAAACTGACGAGCAAATCTGCATGGACATGCAACGTTTCACTAAATAAACTTACAACAGAACGGTAATATCAGATAAAATAATTTATTTAAAGACACTTTTGGAAGGTTACTTTCAACAGCCGTTAAGTAATGTATAAAATGCATATCTGAACCATTAGCTGTTTTTGTTTTACACCCAAACATCTACTGGTTTCGCTCGTGCACCATCTTCCCGGTGAAGGGTTAAACTTGTGTAAGCCACCATATTCCATTAGTCATTACTTAAAATGTGTAGTGCATGCCATGAATGTAAGTATATGACACAGGACTTTAAAAGTAAACATGCGAATACCAAATGTATACAGACCAGTACTGCTCTGTATACATTAGTATCCATACACAACACATTTTAAGTAATGACTAATGCAATATGGTGTCTTAAACCATTTTAACCCTTCAGCCGTGAAGATGGTCCAAGAGCGAAACTAGTAGATGTTTGGGTGCAATAGAAACACAACTGATGATTCAAATCTGCATTTTATACATAAAATAAAATGTTTGTGCGTCCTAAAAACATTGGAGCTGTAAGTCTATGCAAACTCAATCAACAATATATCACAGTAATCAGCTTAATTTTTCATGGAATTCCTCGACAGAATAGAAGGTGTGAGACACGAGGAAGCTCTTCAGTTTCGATTTGAAAGCGTGTGGATTACTGGGAAGGTTTTGTAATTTTTGTCGTAGCTTATTGAAAATGGTCGTGATGTTGAGTGGGGGCTCAGTGGGGGCCAGGGTGGGAGTCTGCTGTGTTTCCTGATGAAAGCTGGTTCTGCCACGGTTCCAGACACACCGGACCGACACCTGGTGTTATAGTCTGGGGTGCGATTTCGTATGACAGCAGGAGCACTGGTCATCCCACGCAACCTGACTCTAAATTTCTATGTCGATGTGGTGATTCGACCTTTTGTGCTGTCATTAATGAACAGTATTCCAGGGGGTGTTTTCCAACATGATAACGCTCAGGCTGCCACTGAGGCCGAGCGGTTCCAGGCGCTCCAGTCCGGAAACGCTCTACCGCTACGGTCGCAGGTTCGAATCCTGCCTCGGGCATGGATGTGTGTGGTGTCCTTAGGTTAGTTAGGTTTAAGTAGTTCTAAATCTAGGGGACTGATGCCCACAGATGTTAAGTCCCATAGTGCTCAGTGCCATTTGAACCACCATCTAATAACGCTCACTCACATACCGCTGTTGTAACCCAGCCTTGGCTAGCTCGATCACCAGATCTGTCTCCAATCGAGCAAATATAGGACATCATCGAACGGCATCTCCAGCGGTATTCACACCCAGCATTAAGCGGCCCTCTGTAGCCCAACCAAGTTGCGACGGGCGTGGAACACCATCTCACAAACCAACTGGCCTCTATACAGTACAGTGCAGCCTCGTTTGGATGCTTCCATTCAACACACTGGCGGTTACACCGGTTATTAATGTGCCAGCATTTCATGATTGCAACGTCTTATCTCGCACTTACTTCAACCTGTGATCTTGCAATGTAAATCACTTAAATGTGTTACCTGTTGTTGTGGTCTTCAGTCCAGAGATTGTTTTGAAGCAGCTCTCCATGCTACTCTATCCTGTGCAAGCTTCTTCATCTCCCAGTACCTACTGCAAACCTACATCCTTCTGAATCTGTTTAGTGTATTCATCTCTTGGCCTCCCTCTACGATTTTTACCCTCCACGCTGCCCTCCAATACTAAATTTGTGATCCCTTGACGCCTCACAACATCTCCTACCAACCGATCCCTTCATCTAGTCAAGTTGTGCCACAAACTTCTCTTCTCCCCAATCCTGTTCAATACTTCCTCATTAGTTATGTGATCTACCCATCTAATCTTCAGCATTCTTCTGTAGCACCACATTTCGAAAGCTTCTATTCTCTTCTTGTCTAAGCTATTTATCGTCCACGTTTCACTTCCATACAAATACTTTGAGAAACGACTTCCTGACACTTAAATCAATACTCGATGTTAACAAATTACTCTTCTTAAGAAATGCTTTCCTTGGCATTGCCAGTCTACATTTTATATCCTCTCTACTTCGACCATCATCAGTTATTTTGCTCCCCAAATAGCAAAACTCCTTTACTACTTTAAATGTGTCACTTTCTAATCTAATTCCCTCAGTATCACCCGACTTAATTCGACTAAATTCCATCATCCTCATTTTGCTTTTGTTGATGTTCATCTTATACCCTCCTTTCAAGACACTGTCCATTCCGTTCAACTGGTCTTCCAAGTCCTTTGCTGTCTCTGACAGAATTACAATGTCATCGGCGAACCTCAAAGCTTTTATTTCTTCTCCATGGATTTCAATACCTACTCCGAACTTTTCTTTTGTTTCCTTTATTGCTTGCTCAATATACAGATTGAATAACATCGGGGACAGGCTACAACCCTGTCTCACTCCCTTCCCAACGTGTTACCTAGACAAATGTATTCCCGAAATTTCATTACTCTACATTAACTATTTGTTGTTGTTGTGATTTTTTCCCGTGAGTGTATTGACAGTTGTGGCGAGTAGTTCATCTGGCTTCAACCAAACCGTTCTGTTCCTAAATTTACTTTATTTGAAAGTTAAAGTTTAACGTGGTGTCTACGACGATGTTATTCGAGGCTGGGTTCATGCTCGCATTGGCGAACGACGGGAGCAGATGTCGGCTCGGTCCTAGGCGATTCAAGAAATTCACGCAAAACCTTACACACACAATTCTGCGTATAATTGAGCATCTTTGATTCTTTGGCTTTAACAGCCACTAAATGTACAATACAGGTTAGTGACTATTTTGAAGAAATTATCTTAGCATACTGTTATGATAAACCTCAAGATATCACCTGTTCACAAAACAGATTTTGGAATAGCTTGACTTAAAAAAAAGAATACCTGAAAAAAAGAAAGAAAGCACAGATCACACCTGTTTACAAGAAGGGTAGTAGAAATGATCCACTAAACTACCGTCCAATATCCTTGAGATTCATTAGTTTGAGAATCTTATAACATAATCCGAGCTCAGATATATTGAGGTATCTAACAGAACGACCTCCTCCATTTCAACCAGCATGGATTTCCTGAAAGCCATGGATCAATGCAGTCAGGAAGATGCAGTATTTTTCGATTTCCGAAAAGCAATTGACTCTGTTCCACATCTACGCTTATCATCGAAAGTGCCACAATATTACATATCCCACGAAATATGTTACTGGACTGAGGACTTTTTGGGAGGGAGGACGCAGGATGATTTCTTGGATAGTGTGTCATCGTCAGATGTAGACGTAACTTCGGCTGTACCCGAGGGAAAAGTGTTGCGCCCTTGCGTTCGTGTTGTATATTAATCATCTTGGAGACAATGTTAATAGTAACCTCAAACGTTTCGCAGATGGTGCAGTTATAGATAATGAAGTACAGTCTGAAAGAAGCTGTCCAGTCAGACCTTCAGAACATTTCAAAGTGGTGCAGTGACTGACAATATGCTTTGTGTGTTCAACAATGTCAAATTGTGTACTTCACAAAACGAAAAAACAAATATCCTATGTCCAAAATATCACTGCGTCTTAGATGGAATCTAAATTTAGCTTATACAAAAACTTGGACACTTTGTAGGGACATGGATGGAATGATCAAACAAGTTCAGTCATGAGTAAAGCAGGTAGCAGACTCTGGTATACTGTTAGAATACTAGGTGAGTGCTCACAAATTACTCGTGCGACCCATCCTACAGTATTGCTCAAGTATGTGGGATCCGCACCAAATACTTCTAGGACTAGCAGGGGATACTGAACGTATACAGCGAAGGGCAGCACAAATAGTGGCAGGTTAGTTTGATCCGAGAGAGCGTCACCGAAGTGTTGAAATAACTGAACTGTCAGAATCTTGAAGATAGTCGGGAACTGTCCCAAGAAACTCTACTAAGAAAGTTTTAGGAACCGGTTTGAAATGATGACTGTAGGAATATACAACAACATCGTAGGTATCGCTCACATTGGGATCGTGAGGGCAAGGTTAGATTAATTACAGCATGCACAGAGGCATTCAAACGATCATTACTCCCGCGCTCCATAGGTGAATGGAACTGCAAAAAGCCGTAAAAACTAGCACAGTGGGACGTAACCTCTGCCATGCACTTCACAGGGGTTCGCAGAATATAGATGGAGGTGTAGTTAAAAATAAAGTGACACACGATGAAGTAAAGCCGTATGAGATGCATGAAGAAAAGGATGTAACAGGGAGCAGCCGATGTTCCGATACACGTTATTAAAGCTCGGGGCCCCAAGAGCTACACAAGGAACGCGAGATATTATCTATAGAATGTCCTCAGACAAAGATCCTTCTCGGAAACTGGAGCAACGCTATTATTTTCCTCTTTAACGAGACATGATACGGAAGAAATACCGGATATGAAAAGCTGTAGGCTCATTAGCCTTGAGATGCCGCCCCCTCTACGGATGGCGGAATTTAATTATTAAGGGTGGTTAGGGTAATTAAAGGATAAAAAGCCTTTGAGGCAAGAAATAACAGAAATTTGAATTTATTCATTAGAACTCAATTTTTATTATTAATTTCATGTGTAATGCGAGAGTAGATGAAAGGTACTACGTCGTAAATCTGTTTACGTGTCTGTACGAAACTATGTATCTGAGTTATTGAGACCGCAGTCGACGCTTATTAAGGTAGAGTAGTTATATCCCCCCCCCCTCCCCCCTGTCCTTATTTTAATCGCGCTTGGCCATTGTCATTGCGATTAAGCTTGAGGCCAAGACGAGTTAAGCCAGCAGTACGAAAGGAGTCTGGCGTTTTAGACAACGGCCGCGACGGCGAACTGGGAGGGCGCGATGTTCGTTGTAGGCTGAGCCAGTACGTGCACGCTCGTTTCCACAGCCTTATCTCTCTAATGTAGCCTATACGTTATTCACTAAACCCGTCGAGGTACTCACAGAAAAACATTCCATTTTAATCAGGCAAACAAAAAAGTGGGCTTTTGAAGTGAATATAACAGTATCGACCAGCTGCAAATATTGAACGAAATTACAGAATCAGAATGAAATTACAAAATCACAATCATTCATCACTCTGTCTGGAATTCACAGATTTTTAAGAAGCTTTTGGGTAATTTTTTACAAGATCTGTACTTACAGCCGTTGGAACAATGAACCACTGTTTCAACCTATGTCAGTTTAATGAATACAGATACACCAGTGCTACAGCTTTTGTAAGACCTAATATGAACAACGAGAAGTTTGGAATTCAAAGGAGTCAGGCGGAGAGATTCCCCGTCACTAGAACTAGGCTGTTCACTCCCGCAACAAGTCCTTCGACGGTTAGACTGAGAATCGAAGAAAGAAAGCGTGTTATGAAACGTATCCGAACAACCTTTCTTTACAGGATGGGATGACACCTTACTGTTTGCTTTTACTGTAGATGAACTTAACGGAGCAAGTTCAGAAGTATCTCTGAAAGTAATTATAATAAGGCAAAGGAAATGGAAGTTCTGCAAGTTAACAGTGAAGCCTTACAAACAGTTTGAAAAACGCATATCTGAGCCATCAGCTGTACACGTGTATGTTTATTCTCTAGCAGTTTCGATTGTTACAATCATCTTCATACAAGAAAAACAGAGTACACCAATGGGTCAAACATACATTTTCGTCCTCTGATGTACGCTGTTTTTGTCCTGTGAAGATGATAACAACAATCGAAACCGGTAGAGAACCAACATAGAATTGTACAGTTGATGGCACAAATGTTTGGTTTTTCATATTATGTAACAACTATAAGCAGCCACGTAAGAAAAGATATATTATAAACTGTTGGTGAGGTTTTTATTTCCAGAATGAGATTTTCACTCTACAGCGGAGTGTGCGCTGATATGAAACTTCCTGGCAGATTAAAACTGTGTGCCCGACCGAGACTCGAACTCGGGACCTTTGCCTTTCGCGGGCAAGTGCTCTACCAGGCAAAGGTCCCGAGTTCGAGTCTCGGTCGGGCACACAGTTTTAATCTGCCAGGAAGTTTCAGGTTTTTATTTATTTATTTATGTCAGTTGAAGAAAACGACTGGACAGACAGCAAAAGATATAAAAACACGAGTAAAAATGTCCTGGAGTTCATTTTAGCGTTTTAAAACCTAATATTCCAATTTGCACGAAAATAAAAGTTTACAACTATTGTATCTTACCAATTTCGACTAGTAAAAGCAAGTCATGGACTGTTAATGCGAAAACCATTCAAAATCTAAAGGCTGCTCAGGGAGAAATTACGAGAAGAGAAGAAAAAACAAATAAATGGATCACGAAAGAGCACGGAGTGCAAGCCGTGAGTGCGGCTGTGATGAACATGAAATTCAACTGGGCGACACATATGGCAGGCGAATGGACTCTGGAAGGAGTGTAGAGGGTGCCTTTATCCGACTTGGCGTGTAAAATGGCTGCTAATTCTGAAGACAGAATATTTCAAGAACGATAAGTTTGATATCAGACATCCATGCTTAGAGGACTGCAATTGGTGTACTCACCACGACACGTCACGTAGTTCTAGTTGCTATATGGAGATAAGAAATCTCCTACTCGGTCACCATCGTTGGCCAGTGTTTAGATCTGTCCTGCAACTTGCCTGCAGATGTCCCACCAGCACCCGGTGCTCGTAGTGCATGTGAAATGTGGCTGTCAGTTCGGAAATGGACAGCGAACAGTCGATCACATCGAGCGGAATGCCTTTTAGACACTCTATTTTTTACTCAGAATCGCTCGACTTACCACAGGTGTATCCAACATACAAAGCCGACCTGCGGATTTGCACAGGCGATCATTACATTCAGAAGTGAACAATTATAAATGTATAGTGCCCCATCTCCATTGTTAGGACACCTGTTCGAGACCAAAGGCGACTAGCCAAATTATGAAAGAGATTCTGTAGAACATGAAGCTTCCCTAAACCGCTTCAGGAAAATGCCGGGATGGTTCATTTCAAAGGCCACGGCCGACTACCTTCCCCAACCCCATGGGACCGATGAACATGAACCAATTAACCGAACATGAAGCTCCTTAGGTTTTATAAGAACCGGGCCAAATATAAAAGAAAATAGAATCAATAGTGAAATATCGACCAATACTGAAAAGATGATTAGCTAGAACAAAAAATATATGCGGAGACCAGAAAAGGAATTGTGTGTGTGTGTGTGTGTGTGTGTGTGTGTGTGTGTGTGTGTGTGTGTGTGTGAGTATGAAATCTTATGGGACTTAACTGCTAAGGTCATCAGTCCCTAAACTTACACACTACTTAACCTAAACACACACACCCAAATGTAAGCAGTTCAAAGCATGCTGCTAGAGTAAAACGGTCTGCCGGTCGACGTTCAGATCCCAACGGATACCTTTATTAGACACTGTCCCTGAGACTGTGAAGGTTGGTCGTGAATGGTGCTTGAACACCTCGGAAGGCAAGGTTATACCTCGAGAATGGAAGGGATCGGACGGAGGTCGGTGACTTGGAGCGGCGAACAATTCAAGAAGTCTCTATGTTGAAGACCGTTTAGGAGTGTTCAGTCGCGCGAAGTAGCACGTGTTCCTTCGCTAACAATGAAGGGATACGTAATGGATGGAGACAAGAGTGACGTCCACCTCTTGAAAAACTTCGTACAAACATTTGCGATATTCAGTCATATGCATTCATGTGGAACGAGAGATAAACGGTTATCCGAGTTGTTAGGCAGTACAGTATAACTTCCTTTATCTTATGCGAAATATTCGAGTGTTGCAGGCTCTTCCTCGAATACCTGTTCTCTGATCTGTGTTTGGACTAAACAATGGTAGGGTAGTGAATCATGGACAACGGGAAAACAGGAACAGAAGAGAATCGAAGCGTTTGGCATATGGTGGTACAGAAGAATGTTGAAAATTGAGTTGACTGAGCCGGCCGGTGTGGCCAAGCGGTTCTAGGCGCTTCAGTCCGGAACCGTGCGACCGCTAAGGTCGCAGGTTCGAATCCTGCCTCGGGCATGGATGTGTGTGATGTCCTTAGGTTAGTTAGATTTAAGTAGTTCTAAGTTCTAGGGGACTGATGACCTCAGATGTTAAGTCCCATAGTGCTCAGATCCATTTTTTGTTTTTTGAGTTGACTGATAAGATAAGGAATGATTGATAATCATTATGATAATAAGGCGTACTCAGTGACTGATACCTAAGATTACGTACCGCACTGTTGGGCAATGTTGTCACTAGAATGTGTGTGTGTGTGTGTGTGTGTGTGAGAGAGAGAGAGAGAGAGAGAGAGAGAGAGAGAGAGAGAGAGAGAGAGAGAGGGGGGGGGCAGAAAGCTACCTGTATAGCGCACGTGGTGACGTGGTATAACGTCATCCACATAATAAAGGGGCGACAAAATGGAGGGCTCTGACTGGCCCAAAACACACGGAAGTACTTTCCTGCCCTGTGTCAAGGTAACAAAGCGGCAGTCGGGAAGGACGGTAGGGGTCAGTTAATTGTGGCGCTGTTTACAGTTTTTTAAACGTAACTGTGTTTTGGATCGATACACCAGAATAGCGCCGTTGTAATCTGCGTACAGCACAGGTGGATGGTTAGAGACTGTGTTCATTTGTTTTGTAAACCAGCACAAAGGAAATTGGTAGAATTAAAAATGGCATCCCTTCAAAAATACGTGCGCCGTATTATTCGACCACTATCTCCTGCCAGTCTTCGCATCATTCTACACTGTTAAAAGCCATTCATCCAGATCATGAGTCTGGCGAAATAAATGGCTCAAATGGCTCTGAGCGCTGAGGGACTTAACATCTGAGGTCAACAGTCCCGTAGAACATAACTAAACCTAACTAGCCTAAGGGCATCACGGACATCCATGCCCGAGGCAGGATTCTAACCTGCGACCGTAGCAGTCGCGCGGTTCCGGACTGAAGCGCCTAGAACCGCTCGGCCACACCGGCCGGCTTTCACATATGCCCACAACTAGAAGTCACTTGATTTAATCGCCCCATCTTCCATGAAAATAGTGGTGTGTAGACAGTTGGGTTGCTCCAAAGCTGGACTCACGTGTTGCCCAACGACGTCCTTATAACTCCTGGATGTCAGTGTACACCTAACAGGCCTCTTAGGTGTCGTCTCCTCGAAGAGAAACAGACGAAGAGAAACGTCACACAGTCACGTAAGCTGTCTAAATGGATGTTCCTGAACAACATGTGGCGGAGTAGAGCCCCATGAACTGTTGACTAGGAGAGAGAGAATTCCCGTGACACAGCTCAAACACTGGCTGCAGAATTTGAGGCATGTGTTGCACACTTGGGTATAGCTACAGCATCTTCATCAACAGCAGCCATGGGAATGTGCCACGTCTCTCTCCCTGTTGCACCACCCAGTTCAGCTGTTTCTTCAAATTTCCTCACCACATTCTTTAGCCCATTTTGACACGGGGCCTCTTCGCAGCTGTTTCTGTCGGCTGTTTCTCCGCAATGCAACGCTGCTGCTACTGCTGCCGTTCTGATAAAAACAACATTACCAGCAGAGAACGGTCTCTCCTCTCAATAACCATTTCGTTTGGTACGAAAAACTTCAACTTTGTTAACCCTTTACACCAACAGTAACTTTACGAAAGATATAAACACGCGTCGCCAAGCGACAAGCACCATAATGACGTCAAAGCAGGGAAAACTTGACATTCTGACTGCTTATAGCGCCATATTTACACCTCTTGGCGGAAAGTGGCACTATCGTTTTTTCAGCATCTTCCGCTAGCGCACCGATTACTGAGCACACCTGCGATATTTCAGCATCCTGCGATGGATACAACCCGCAATGCAACACACTGAACACAAACAGTCTAATGAAAGCCATCCGGTATTTTAACGATGTAACTGCCTCCCGAAGCTTAAGAGTAATCTTGTTATTAGATCCTAATCGGTTCTCTCTCTCTTATGGACCACTTTACCACGTTTAAAGGTAGTTACTTCCGTGACACACAAATAGTGCCTGAGCGTTGAGGATTTCCTTATCATCATTCGGCGGCAGTACTTTTCTGCAGATAACACCATCTTCAGCAAAGAATCTGACACTGCTGCTGACTACCTGACTCTCCCATGAGAAGAGAGAAACAGCAGAGAGCGTTCGTTTGGACAGCGCCTATTTGTGTTGTGGAGAGCAACCGGCGAGTGCGGACAGCTTAAGGAGCGGCTGCGGCTGCGCCAGACACAAACAACAACACGCGGGTGCACACAGGCGGCGCTCCAGCCGGCGGCCGCCGTGCTCTGGAGGGTAAGAGGGGTTCCAGCGGCGCCGACGCCGGCGCACGAGCACGAGCACGGCGGCGACGTACCGGGCGCGTGGCTGAGGGAGTTCCCGCCCGCGGGCGGCGCTTTCTCCGCCGTTGTTCCAGGTCGCTCGTGCACACACGCCCTCATAAGCGGGCCCGGGCCCCGCTATCTGCGCCAGACACCTGCCGCTATTCTCCGCAGAGTGTACCCCGCAGCCGAGGAGCACCACTGCAGCAGCCCACGCGGTACCAACTGAAGCCTCCAACAGGAAATAAAACTACCTTAGCGTACCGCGTACACTGTCGCGTAAGCTAAGTGGTTTCATTTCTAGGGTTTCGCAACTCAATTGGTAACAGAGGAACCGTTATAGCACGTCTTTGTCGTCCGTCCGTCTCTTTCTCTCGGGAGCGACCAGGCGTACCAAGCTGAAATTTTGTCACGGTCCTTTGGAAATGTAAAAACGCGAAGCTTCTGACTCAACGCACTCAAAAGATACGACCATATTAAAATGACCTCGTGGCACTGACGACCGGTGGGCCCCATCGGCGGAAGTTCGGCAGCCGCGTTGCAAGTGTTATTTCAGGTCGACGCCACATTGGGCAACTTGCGCGTCGCTGTTAATAAAATGACGATGAGGACAACGCAACACACAGTCCACAAGCGAGCCGGGAAGCGAACATGGGCCCGCTGCATGGTAGGTAAACACGTTACCACTCACAATAAGCAGACGGACTACGACCGTATATGTTACATATTTCCATACTCACAACTCACTCGTCAAAACCTGCAAAGTGGTTCCCGTTGACCCATAATCACGAAATTTGGTAAGAGGTAAGGTTTCGCAGTATAGGTACAAAATCTGAAATTGTTAATGTGTAATTACATCACACAAAAATTTTTTTGTCGTTTGTTATCCGACTTCGAACTTGAAACTACAACGTTCTCTAAACACATTCCCTCAGCAAGAGCCGGCCAGAGCGGCCGAGCGGTTCTAGGCGCTTCAGTCCGGAACCACGCGGCTGCTACAGTCGCAGGTTCGAATCCTGCCTCGGGCAAGGATGTGTGTGATGTGCTTAGGTTAGTTATGTTTAAGTAGTTCGAAGTTTAAGGGACTGATGACCTCAGATGTTAAGTCCCATAGTACTCAGAGCTTGAACCATTTTTGAACCTCAGCAAGACTTTGCGATCGAAATTTTCATGTTTGTTTTATGCTAAAAATTTTGGGACCCAGCGAGAAATATAATATGGGCAACAAAATCTAAAACTGTATTAACATTTCAGTAATATAGGAACCAAAGCATTACGCGACCGTATCTTAAGATATTGACTGCTTACATATTTCAAATCTTTACTTGGACTCAAAAATAGAAGACCTAATGTGGGAATTATGCTATATTTTCATGAACCAGTTTGGAGAAATATTCCGAACGATTACTGAAAAACAGGTAAATGCACAGATTTTAAGAACGTGGCAAAAATAGGAATTTCGGTATGTTTGAATATGTAACAAGGGTTTTAAAACAGTACTCGAAACACTTGACAATGGAGTAATAAATATTTAAAATTTACGGTTGTATCCCGCTACAATCTTACACGTTCATTAATTACATAGGTGACTAAAGTCATGGCATAGCGATATGGACACATACAGATGGCGGCAGTATCACACCCAAGTATAAAACGGCTCTGTATTGGCGGAGCTGTCATTTGTACTCATTTGTGATTGATGTGAAAAGGTTTCCGACGTGATTACGGCAGCACGGCGGGAATTGATTAACACTGAACGCGGTATAGTAGCCGGAGCTAGACGCGTGGGACATGCCATTTCGGAAATCGCTTCTGAATTCGGTATTCCGAGGTCCACAGTGTGAAGTGTGTGCCGAGAATATCAAACTCTCACCACGGACAACACAACGGGTTCGATTCTCGGCGGGGTCAGGAATTCTCACCTGCCTCAAGATGACTGGGTGATTGTGTTGCCCTCATCATTTCATCATCATTCATAAAAGTGGCGAGATTGGACTGAGCAAAGGTTGGGAATTTGTACAGGCGCTGATAAACGCGCAGTTGAGCGCCACACGAACAAATCATCATCATCATCTACTACTACTACTACTACTACTACTACTACAACTACGGACAACGCAGTGGTCGATGGCTTTCACTGAACGACCAAGAGCAGCGGCGTTTCCGTAGAGTTGTCACTGACAACAGACAAGCAAAACTGCGTGAAATAACACCGCAAATCCGTGTGGGACCTGCGATGAACGTATTCGTTAGGACAGTGTGGCGAACTATGGTGGTAATGGGCTATGGCAACACACGACCTATTCGAGTGCCTTTGCTAAGGGCATGACGTCGCCTGCAGCGCCTCTTCTGGGCTTGCGAAGATATCGGTTGCACTAGATGACTGGAAAACGTGGCCTGGTGATATGACTGCCGATTTCAGTTGATGAGAGCTGGTGGCCGGTTTGGAGTGAGGCGCAGACCCCATGAAGCCACGGCACTGTGCAAGATGGTGGTGTTCCGTAATGGGGTGGGCTGTGTTTACATGGAGTGGACTGGGTCCTCTGGTCTGACTGACTGTATCATTGCCTGGAAATGGTTATGTTCGGCTACTAGGAGACCATTTGCAGCCATTCATGTACTTCAACTTCCCAAACGACGGAATTTTTATGGATGACAATGCGCCTATCGTTCGCGTTTGGTTTGAAGAACATCCTGGACAATTCGAGCGAATGGTTTGGCCAATCAGATCGTCCGGTACGAATCTCATCGAATATTTATGGGACATAATCGAGAGGTCAGTTCGTGCACAACATCGTACACCGGCAACACTTCCACAGCTATGGATGGCTATAGAGGCAGCATGACTCAATTACTTCTGAAGGTGACTGCCAGCGACTTGTTAAGTGCGTGTCACGTCTAGTTGCTGCATCTACCGGGCAAAAGGAGGTCCTACACGATAGTAGGAGGTATTCCATGACTTATCACCTCAGTGAAGAGGCCAAATCGAACGCAGATTTTACTGTTGTTCTTGTGTTTCTTAGATTCTGTGCAGATACTACTATCATTTAAGTACCACTGAAAGGTAGTATTTTCTCCGCCACTATTCAGTATTTCCAATAGCAGGAAACTTATCTTTCTTTCGATACTACGAAATTATCGAATACTTTGTGTCAATACCTGTTCATAACACTAACATAGGAACGTGCCTACTTATGAGGTTCTGCCATTCAGCAGAACTCAGTAACATTAGAAAGTATTGTCTCGGCGCCTCTGTCCGATGTTTAAAGTAGTCTCGTTTTACCCCTCCTATTCCGTGCGTGGACGATACAAGGATTGGAAGACAGTCCCTGCCCCTCCGCGGAAGTCCTATCTGGCCTTATTAAAACGTCGCGCTGAGATTCTGACAATCTCCCCGTCACTCTCACGTATTTAAATCGTGCAGCTTTTCTTTTTTTCTTTCTTACTTATCTCTCTCGCTAATCCAACTTGGTAATGATCCCAGATCGACAAACAATACTGTCTTGCGAGCGATATATTTCGTGTGCGAATTACACATGCTCATGAGTCTTCTAGTGAATATGAGTTTGTTATCTGCCTCCCGCAAGTGATCGTTCCGCCACAAATCGCACCCCTGAATATTTCCAGGCTACGAATGATAGCCGAACGCTCAAACAAACATTATCTGCTTTTCGGCTATTAGTAGGATTACATTATGCCAAAGGATCATAATTCTGGGACCAGGCGCAAGTGTATCTACATTTCCTACAAAATTCTGACGACATCTCTTCTCTCAGCAACAACTGCGTCGTTTGTTGCAGGTGCTACCCATCAGGTAATTTATCTTTGTGATCAACAGCAGCACCCTTAACACGTTACATGGCGTCCATAAAGTCCAGCTATGAGTTCAAATATTCATAATTTGGAAATTATTAAACATATACACCCCTGGTGTTTGTCAAAAAGGTTAGCAGCACTCACAATTTTTTCTTCCTTTACCCTTTGTTGCAGATCTGACTTGCAGTGATTCAGAACGGCGACAGATTAGAAGAAGTTGCAACGTGTCGTCTGGAGTGCAGAGTGCAAATCTGTGACAACGGTATTACTGAATTATCGACGCCAGTATGAGAGAGCCTCACCGGCAAAAACAAGCGTAATGACGTTGTTCGAAAGCTTTAAGAAACCTGTATCTCAAGCACGTGTTAACACTGGAAGCTGCATTAGAATGCAGCCCCCAGGAGTCTATTCGTCATACATCGAGAGAACTGCAAGAAGTGTTACAGAAGAGGTTACGCGTTAATAGTCCACGCATTGCAGCCAAAATGATCACCATCTGAGGTATGTATTCGAGTGTTCGATGCTGGCCTTTAAGATGCTAACAATGATTACCTGGAAAAGTGCCAGTTTTCAGATGAAGCAACGTCTCACATTTCCGAACACGTGAATCGCCACTAACATTTGAATCTGGGGGTCCGAAAACCCACACCACACACGTGAACAAATTCATAATAGCCCGAAACTTAATAGTTGGTGTGCTGTGAAGCACGATAGGCCCATTTGTTTTCGTAGATGAACTTGTAACGGAAGATGTTTACCTGGACATGCAGTAACAGTTCGTGCTACGACGGATCGGAGGGCTGCAGCCCTCCATCACCTTCCAGCATGATGGTGCAGCGCCACATTGGAGTTTGAATGTGCGGGATGTGCTGGATGGCGCATTTCCTGAGAGGTGGGTGGGTCCTGATGGTCTCGTCACAAGGCCCCCGCCCTCTCCCGACATCGTGGATCGCGTGACGATCGTCGTCATCGTCAGCAGCAGTAAACCACATTGTTATCCTTCGTGCATGAATCAGTGATGCAAACAAAACTGTTGATGTTGCACATCTGACCAGTGTATTGACAGAACTCGAGTCATGTCTTGATGTTCAACGAGTGACCCAAAAATTCCGGCGTAACGGAAACACATTTTGAGAGCTGCTAAACGTTTTACAACTAACCACAATGCTTTAGTGGTTTCCAAGTTATGATTTCCTAAAGTTTTTTGAAGGACATAGCTGTTACCCGTTTACGCGCCAAAACGGTTGTTAGTAGAATGAAATTTTCACACTACAGCGGAGTGTGCGCTAATATGAAACTTCCTGGCAGATTAAAACTGTGTGCCGGACCGAGACTCGAACTCGGGACCTTTGCCTTTCGCGGGGAAGGCAAGGCAAGGCAAAGGTCCCGAGTTCGAGTCTCGGTCCGGCACACAGTTTTAATCTGCCAGGGTGTTTCGGTTGTTAGTAGCCTGCAAACAGTACTCTGCAGCTGTGGTCTTATGCATTTGTGACTAGTGATGGGTCAACGAACATGTGCACTTACAGATTATGTTGTTTTACGATGTCTGAATACGTGTGCTCGCACTGTGTAACAACGTCACGAATATATTTAACAGTATTGACAACGACATACAAATGTGTCAGCTTACATTAAGTTGACATGGCTTAAAGCCATAATATGTAAGTAACATGGCTACATAGTTAAAATGTCTTGTGTAATCGGTACTACGTCGAGATACATAATGAATCTGTAAAATAATGTTTTAAACATTCTGTATTTTTCAGCAGCACTTGATAATGACCCAAGGCCGAAATTGCAATAGTGTAATGAAATGGTTCAAATGGCTCTGAGCACTATGGGACTTAACTTCTGAGGTCATCGGTCCCCTATAACTTAGAACTACTTAAGCCTAACTAACCTAAAGACATCACTCACATCCCTGCCCGAGGCAGGATTCGAAGCTGCGACCGTAGCGGTCGCGCGGTTAGTGAAATAAAAACTTATAACAGACACTGAAGATGTCCTTCAAAAAAAATTTTAGGACTGTGAATCCCAGCTACAACAAGTTTAAGTGATAGCAGAATTTACCGACAATCTGTATGTCGACAGTACCACCCCTTCTGACGACGCCTTTGTTAAGACGTCTAGAATCCAACTGCATATTTGCGCGGTTATTGGGGAAGCTTTTTTTTTTTGCTGTGTGGGAGAGCGGATTTCTATCGATGATTCCTGAACGTCAAGATACATGGTGTGACATAAGAGGGGAGTTCAATAAGTAATGCGAAACATTTTATTTGTCAGTCAATTTGGGTAGCAAATTGCCCAAGTTGTAGTGGGACTTCGTGGAATATTGCCGCTTTAGCTCCTATAGTTTCTGATGTCCCGATAGGTGGCGGTGCTACACTTAGCCTCCAAAATGGGGTCTGTAACAGAGGTGCGTTGCTAGCAGAGAGCTGTCACTGAGTTTCTTTTGGAGGAAAACCAGGGCAACGCAGATAGTCATACGCGCTTGCAAAATGTCTACGGAGACCTGGCAGTGAACAAAAGCACGGCTAGTCATTGGGCGAATAGTCAGTCAACATCGCAACAAGTCGCGCAAGCCTGTACGATCTCCCGCGAATACTCTCCGGAAGTATCCGGTGATCGACTGATCATAATCAAACAACTCGCTGCATAACTCGACGTCTCTGTTGGTAGTGCTGACACAGCCGTCCATAAATTGGGGCACTCAAAGGTGTGTGCCCGCTGGCTTCCTCGCCGCCAAACAGAAGACCATAAGGAGCAACGACGGACCATCTTTCCGCAATTACTTGAGCGTTGCGAGGCTGTCATGAGAATTTTTTACCTCACCTACGAAGAAAAAGTTCAACGGTTCTAAGCTGCACTCTCAGCCGTTAAAGGCGTGGCGTCGGTCTTCCGGGACGCTGAATGGGTTATTCTGTCTGATGTCCTCCCTCATGCTGCAACGATCAACTCCGAAGCGTACTGTCCTACCATCAGGAAACTGAAGAAACGACTTCAGCGTGGTCGTCGCCCCACAACAAAGCAAAAAACTGCTACTTCTCCATGACAACGCAAGACCTCATACGTTTGCGAGCGCGAGAGGAGCTCACAAACCGTCATTGGACTGTTCCTCATCGTCCAGCCTATAGCCCTGATCTCGTACCTTCCGACTTGCATCTGTTTGGCCCAATGAATTACGCACTCCGCGGGAAGCAGTACGTGGACGATGGTGAGGTGGTTGATGCAGCAAGACGTTGGTTCCGACGTCGACCAGTGCCATGGCGGCATACAGGCCCTGCCAGTAAGGTGGCGTAAGGTCGTCGCACTGATCGGAGATTATGTTGGAACATACGGTTTTGTATCCAAAAGAGTGTGTACGAATGCATGCTTTCGCGGCGATACAGATTAAAATTTCTGACAGCAGAGACGGTGGATTGCAGCTGAGTACAGCGTGGGATCCGGTGTTGAGGAAGTTTAAGCGGGCCCGGCGGTCGCGCGGCCAAAACATTACCACATACGGAGCGGGACCGAGCACCAGTGACGTCACGAGCGACGGCGCGGCTATATAAGCACGGCAGTGACAACCGCGGCTTGAAACCCGAGAATGTTTTATTAATAACATTGTGCATTGGAATCCTGAATAAAACCAACAACCTTTCAGACAAAAAAGTGTTGCATTATTCATTGAGCGCTACTCATATCACGAAAATGTTAAGAGTTTTTGTGTGTGCCGGAAAAAGCTATTGTGCCAGAGGTGGCGGTATTAAGCAGCGGTCGTGTATTGTTCTCTCCGCTAAAGTCCATTTGTTCCGCAGTTCTCATCAAAAAGCAGAGGATTCTAAAATAATCACTCTGGTTTTGTAGATCGTTGTAGTGAAACTTTCATTAGCCACGAGAAACGCCATTGCACTTGTATTTCATGTCGTGACGGATTTAATTATTCTAGGCAAACAATAAATGGCATCATATGGTGACAATAGAAATACATAATCTATTGTATTCATACTAATTATCCTGGATATTAATTCTTTTATGTTTAAAGAGAATTACTGCCTGGTGTGCCGTTTATTGCCGGTTAATGGCGAGGCGTCCAAGAACCTGCTGCTTTTGCAACAATTTAAATTAATTAACTGCTACTATTTGGAAATTCCAACGCCAACCATTAGCCAGGCAACTGAGCACGCACTGCATTACGTGCAGTTCTATACCAGCCAACAGTAAGTTAATGGGAAAGAGAGAAGCAAATGAGAGTGTCTGTTTCAAAATCATAATAGGATAAACTCTCTAAAAGCCATATTTCAGTGGCTTCAACCTGAGCTCCGCTATATACTGTCTTCTGCACCTCATGAACGAACAGAGAAATCTGCGTTTCCTACAATTAGTCTTTGCGGAAGCCACATTGGTTCCTACACACGAATTGTTCGTCTCCAGCGAAGTCGTGATAAGAGAGCACAACGTAAGTCCACAATTCGAGGAATAATTGGCGTCGCTGAAATAGGTGTTTAGTTCCTGGCGTCTCTCTTGCGAGCCTCTTTACAGGAACGACCTTCGCCCCTTTTGAGGCATGTGTGTTACGCCTCGTTGTCCACATGACCTACAGTTAATTGATGTTATATGGGGGAACAGTTCCTCCGCATATTCAATTCGTAATCTACCGAGCACAGCATCAAGTCCTATGGCCATTCATGTATCATGTGATTTCAGCTGAAATTTCAATTCTGCTCTCCCTTCTTTATATATCTCTTCTTATTGAATCGGTGTCCATTCCAAACGTAAGAACTGCCTTATAATGATATTCGGTGATAAAATATCGCAGAGTTTTGTCTTTGGGCCTTGATTTTATCATGATCAGTTTAGGTTCCATTAGGATCAACGAGTATTTGGACATGATGGGTTACCAAAATCACCTGAAAATTCTAAGCATGATCAATGAGCTACATGAAATAAATTGGTCTCAATTTCTACGCATGAAAAACGTAAATTGTCCACCTTTTGCAGGAGATGACATTAATCAACTTTTTACTTGCAAAACCACCACGAAACAAATGACAATCGACATCAAACAGAATGTCACTATCCCGTGAAAAAGTTAAAAGCATCCAAAAAAACCGAAATTGATAGTTACTATTGATTTTGGAATCACGGCGGTAATAGATAACATCAAAATTGTCTTTTTTTTCATTTGTTCCTTCTCCGATACTAGGTTCAGCTCCTAGTTGTATTTCCATTTTGAGGAAAACAGAAAAAAAGGACTGAAAGTCTGACATACTGGCGTCTTCGCTGTTGTTAGAGAGGAAGTCATAGCTTGGACGGGGTAATAAACAGGATAGAAATCGACTGTGTATTCTTCTTTAGCTGCAAGACACCTAACTTTATTGTGTCCTTTAATGAACTATGCCACCATTCCCTTGAGGTGCTTAAGAAGGAATAAAGATTATGATTCAGAGCCCCACCGACGACGAGGTTATCACAGGTGTTAGAGACGGGGGAACAGAGGCTTCGACTGCGGAAAGCAACCACTCGCGACCTACGAAAGGAGCCGTACGGGCAGTTGCGTCAAGCGTTGTACGGAAAGCACGGAAAGCTTGTGTCTGGATGGCCAGGCGGGTATTTGAGCTGATGTCTTCCAGAATGCGGTCCCAGTGTCTCACGACACCACCCTCGATGTTGTCATTGTGGTGGGTGAGTTTTCTGCTACACCCGTACGGCTAACTTCTTATTGTTTGTCGATAGTTGACAGTTGTCTGATGACGGAAAGATAAGAACCATTAACAAGAAATAATCACGAAGCGATGTTAACAGTAGTGAGCTAGGAAGAATGTTTTCATCTCAGCTCGTAAGATGTCCGCCCCCCGGTAGCTGAGTGGTCAGCGCGACAGAATGTCAATCATAAGGGACCGGGTTCCATTCTCGGCTGGGTCGCAGATTTTCTCCGCTCAGGGACTGGCTGTTGTGTTGTCCTAATCATCGTCATTTCATCCCTATCGACGCACAAGTCGCCGGAGTGGCGTCAACTCGAAAGAATTGCACCAGGCGAGCGGTCTACCCGGCGAGATGCCCTAGCCACACGACATTACATTAGCTGGTAAGATCCACACTACAAATACAAAGTACAGATTTCCATTCCTCTTCTGCCGTAGAATTTCTTTACCTGCCCTTATCGCTTCTTCCACCTCTTGTCAATGAATTATTATTGTCGGAAGTAGCAAGTTGCACCGTGGTTTGGAGCCCACGTGGAACTGAAGATCCATCTTTAACTGGTTGAGTAGCCAATTCAAAGGTAAAGGTAGGAAGGCAACCAAACCTAGAGATGCACTGCGGTGGTCCAGACCAACCTTTCCACGAACAGCGGAACAGACGTAAAAAAAAGAAGTATTCTGGAAATACCTAAGCGGCTCTAGGCGCTTCAGTCTGGAGCGGCGCGACCGCTACGGTCGCGGGTTCGAATC